>NC_042618.1:80483522-81176872 GCF_901001135.1 Rhinatrema bivittatum | reverse complement strand
AACCAATGTCAGGAAGTATTTCTTCACGGAGAGGGTGGTGGATGCCTGAAATGCCCTTCTGGAGGAAGTGGTGAAGACCAGAACTGTGAAGGACTTCAAAGGGGCATGGGATAAACACTGTGGATCCATCAAGTCTAGAGGACATGAATGAAGAGGGGGTGGCTCGCGGGAATGAAGGCTACTACCTGGAGATAATACCCTTATTCAATATACATACACACGGTTAATGCGACTCCAACATTGCTCTAAGCTTCAACGGTAAGAGGAAATATGGAAAAAAAAAAGGATTTGCATTCACAAAAAAGTGGGGTGAAGCTTGCTTGTTACGGCGGTTACTACCCCCAAACCAAATAAGCCTGATACTTTACTTTCAATGCATATCTAGCATAGAGCTCTGCTTCAACGGCAGGGGAGAAATCTGATACTTCACTTTCAACACATAGCCAGCATAGCTCTCTGCTTCAACGGCAGGAGAGAAAGTCTGATACTTCACTTCAACGCATAGCCAGCATAGCTCTCTGCTTCAACGGCAGGGGAGAAAGTCTGTTACTTCACTTTCAATGCATAGCTCTCTGCTTCAACGGCAGGGGAGAAAGTCTGTTACTTCACTTTCAACGCATAGCTCTCTGCTTCAACGGCAGGGGAGAAAGTCTGTTACTTCACTTTCAACGCATAGCCAGCATAGCTCTCTGCTTCAACGGCAGGGGAGAAAGTCTGTTACTTTACTTTCAACGCTTAGCCAGCATAGCTCTCTGCTTCAACGGCAGGGGAGAAAGTCTGTTACTTCACTTTCAAAGCATAGCCAGCATAGCTCTCTGCTTCAACGGCAGGGGCAATGTAGAAAAGAGGCTCTAAATATAGACAACAACTAACAAGGGCTGAATTACATAGTTGAGTAAACAAAAGCATGGGTGTAGCTTGCTTATTGAGGCGGTTACTACCCCTAACTAAGCTACATATTCAATTAGATGCAGTTCCAACACTGCTCTCTACATTAATGGTGGGGTGGAAGGGAAATAGAACTAAAAGGTACTAAGAGCCAAGCGTAACAAGTAAGAGGAAAAAAAAAAGTACATAGTTTGCTGGGCAGACTGGATGGGCCGTTTGGTCTTCTTCTGCCGTCATTTCTATGTTTCTATGTTTTATTTTATTTATTCACATTCAATATTTTGCTTTTTACCATGAATGGCTTCAAAATAGATTTCAATAAATTTAAAGAAGGTTATAATAGTGTTAAATCAATATTGGTTGATGATCCATATATTTAAAATCAGATTCGTAGTTAGATTCATTTGTTGTTGCTATAGAACTAGGAATACTTCTCTGGTAACTAGGTTGCTAGACAGGAAGTCTCTGTTGGGAATGCTTGGCTAAAAAGCAATTCTTTATCCTTCTTCCTGAAGGTTGGATAGACAGAATGTTAGTAATTATTAAGAAAGGAATAGAGAATGTCATTGTATTACTCAGTGGTTTGACCACATCTTGAGCATTGTAGGAAGTTCTGGTCACTGTATGTCAATAAAGATATAGCAGAATTAAAAAAGGTACAGAGATGGGCAACCAAAATAATAAAGGGATGGAATGATTCCCCTATGAGGAAAAGATAAAGAGCTTAGGGCTCTTCAGCTTGGAAAAGGACAGTAGAGGGAGATATGATAGAGATCTATAAAATAAAGGGAGAGCTAAATGCAAATCTGTTGTTTACTCTTTCAAAAAGTACAAAGACTAGAGGATATGCAATAAAGTTACTAAGTAGTACATTTAAAACAAATAGGAGTAGATATTTTTTACTTCACATATAATTAAGTTCTGGAATTCATTGCCAGAGGATGTGTTGAAAGCTGTTAATGTAACTATGTTTAAAAAAGGTTTGGACAATTTCCAGGAGGAAAAGTCCATAAATCATCATTAAGGTGGACTTGGATAAATCCACTATTTACTCCTGGGATAAACAGCATGGAATCTAATTACCTTCTGGGATCCTGGAAGGTGCTTGTGAGCTGGATTGGCCACTGCTGGAAACAGGATACTGGGTATGATGGATCTTTGGTCTGACCCAGTATGGCAAATCTTATGTCCTTATGATGCCATAATTACATTTATAGCTTTAACTGTAGTGTTTAAGACTCTTCAGCAATAGCGGCTGGAAAATTAGGATTTGGACTACATAAGTATATTCCAGTCATATCCTTGTGTTTCCAGTCAGAGATTTTACTTATGGAACCATCAATAAAAGATGCATGATTGGCATCCACTCAAAATCTAACATAGTAACATAGTGAATGATAGCACATAAAGACTAAAATGGTCCAACTAGTCTGCCCAGCAAGTTACTTTTTTAGAGTACTAGCAACTAGCAGTCCATACAGGCTACCACCAAGCCTTCTGTTAAGGGTAACAGCAACTGCCACTTCGGGCAGGCTACCTCCATGCCATCTGTTAAAATTAGTAGCAACTGTCACTCTGTGCAAGCTATCCCTAAGCAGAAATTTGGAATTCCATATTTAATAGTGTTTAGTTGGATAAATGAGAAGTTATCTGGCTTGTGAAGGGGTATACAGGAGAAAACTCCAGAATACCTTAAACTCTATAGCAACAAGGAATTCTGGTCCTGGGGCAGTTGTCTAGGCAAGGGAAATAACTAGCCAGGCCCAGGAGGGGAAAGGAGGACTCAGAGGAGGTAAGGAAGCCTAGGAAAGACTAGCACTGCTCAGGTTTGAAGTGCATTGTGAATTTTTCTTTGAAACTGCTAATGTAAGCTAGACTGTTTCTATTTTGATTTTTCTGTTTGTAATCAATAAACGTTTATAAGAGAATCACCAGAGTCCAGTTTGGTTCTGTCCTCTGGCAGCCAAAAGACCGCTTACGGTGCCACATATAGTAATTCAGGGATTTCTGGGCTAAGCATGGCACAAGCAGAGAACCATGCCAAAAAGATAAAAATAAAAATGTGGGCACTTATCCAGTTAGAATTTAGCCAGATAGGTTAGGGGGAATCTAGGGATGGGGGGCATAGCTGGGAACAATTGAGCTATCCAACTCTGGTCATCCTGTAGATCTGTCCTAAAGTTAGCTGCAAAAATATATCCGGTTAATTTTAAGAAAACTGGGATTATCTGGCTAACTAGTTGAACCACACAGTGGCTCAATATGGACCTCATGAAACTTTAAGTGTAAAAGCAAAGTTACCCTATTTCTTCATTTCCAATCTCTAGCCAACAGGGATCCTCTGTGTTTGTCCCATGCCCTTTTGAATTCCATTACCATTTTTGTCTTTACCACCCCTTCCAGGAGGGCATTTCATACATCTTTAGTTGAAGAAACATATTCTGATATTATTCCTGAGCCTTCCACCTTTGAGTTTTATATTGTGACTTCTAGTTTTACAGCTTCCTTTCCATCAGAAAATATTAGATTTTTGTGCATCATTAATTCCTATCAGGTATTTGAAAGTCTGTATCATATCTCCCCTGTATCTTTTCTCTTCCAGGATATACATATTAAGGTCCTTCAGTCTCATCTCATATGGCTTTCTGTACAGACCCCAGGCCATTTTGGTTGCCTTTCTCTGGATCGCTTTCATTCTGTCTTTGTTGCAGATCTTAGTGTCATGTGCAAAATTAGAAATATTACCTTCTAATCCCACTGCAATATAACTCTCAAAAATAATACAGAGTTGGTCCCAGAACCAATCCTTGAGGAGCTCCACTTATCACTCTTCTTTCTTCACAATAGGTTCCATTTACCACTTCTTCCTGCCATCTTTCAGTCAACCAATTTGTAATCCATTCCACCACCTCGGGACTCACTCCCAGGCTTCTCATTTTATTTAGGAGCTTCCTAGATAGGACGTATCAAAAGCCTTGGTGAAATCCAAGTAAAACACATTGAGCACTCTTCGTTGAAACAATTTTTAGTCACACAATAAAAAAAAAATCAATCTGATTCACTTGACAGGACCTTTCTCTGGTAAAACTATGTTGTCTTAGTTCCTGTAACCCACTGACTTGCAGATAGTTCATTATTTTTTCTTAGCAGCCTCTCCATTCATTTTCCCACAACAAAGGTAAGGCAGCCTGTAGTTTTCAGCCTCCTCCCTGCTACAGTTTTGTGAAATGGGAGTTCAACTTTCCTTTTCTAGTCCTGTAGCACTATCCATGTTTCCAATGATATATTGAACAGGTCCTTTAGCAGACCCAAATAATAGAATAAATCTCTGTGTGTCCACATATACATGGAAATGCTATAACATGAATTGGTTTGAAAGACTATGTTTCAACCTGAGGGAATGGAGGGTGAAGTTACTTGCCTAAGATTGGAGAGGAGGAGTAGCCTAGTGCAGTGGGCTAGAAACCAAGAGACCAGTGTTTAAGTCCCACTGTCACACCTTGGGCAAGTCACTTTACCCTCCATTAACTCAGGTACAAACTTAGGCCTGGATTTATCAAAATGCACTAAATATTGCATGCGATAAGAAAAGAGGCATGTTTTATGGTAATAGGCAGTTTATCTCAAAGTGTGTATCTTAGCACTTCACATAGGTATTAGCACAAACTGCGATAACTTTTTTGCACTTTGTGATAAGTGCCAGAATTGTTGTATTTCCTACATACAGCCACTGGGGGGACCATTTTAAGCTGCTCGAGATCCAGCCTAGCTATCAGGGCACTTCTACAAAGAGAGAGAGAGAGAGTGAGAGACTTAATGCCCTCATACTAGGTAGGTATTTATACCTCTATATGAGGCCTACCTACGAGGTGAGGTATTAGTGTAGGGGTTAGGGGCCACTTTGACATTCAAAGTGAGACGTACGAACAGAGCGTGCTCTCTTGTGAAGGTTTGATGATCTTTGGAGTGTGGAAACTCACCCAAAGATGAGATTTGTGCAATGTTCTCTCAACCTAGCTTGATGGACTCTCTACCTGGGTAACATCAAGCTAGGTTGAGAGAACATTGCACAAATCTCATCTTTGGGTGAGTTTCCTCACTCCGAAGGTCATCAAATCTTCACAAGAGAGCACTGTTCTGTTCGTACGTCTCACTTTGAATGTCAGAATGTCAAAGTGGCTCCTAACCCCTACACTAATACCTAAACCTCACCTCGAGGGACTAGGTATGCCTCATATAGAGGTATAAATACCTACCTAGTATAAGGACATTCTCTCTCATTCTCTCTCTCTCTCTCTCTCTCTCTCTCTCTCCTCCTCTCCCCCTCTCCCAGTGATTGTAGATGGGCCCTGATAGCTAGGCTGGATCTCCAGGAGCTTAAAACTAAAAACATTGCATAGTGCAATAAAGCCCTATCGCATGGCTTTATGCAAATGAAAAAGGTGTAGTTAAAGCCGTGCAATATGGCTTCGCAAATTATGAAGCTTGGTCACAAATCCCGCTCCAAACTCCTCCCCTTTTTCTAATTTGCATCACACTATGCGTTAAAGGCGTTTTTTTCATGCAAAAATGCCATAACGCATGCGAAAACACCATATAGCACTTTGATAAATGATCCCCTTAGATTGCAAGCCCTCTGGGGACAGGGAAATACCTTCTGTACCTGAATTGTAATCCATTTTGAAGTGCTGAAAAAAAGTGAAATATAAAAAAAAAATCTAAATAAAAAAAGATTACAAGTATTATCAGTGGGTTTTGAACCCTAGCTTCCTGGTTCTCAGCGAGCTGCTGTAATCACTAGACTCCTCCTCCCATCTAGTTTCTTTATGAGAAATTCCAGGTTTGTGGAACAAATTGCAACATTAATTTAAGCTTCCAGGTGATATGCTGTTTTTCAGATGCCAATTACAATCCAAAAATTCAATAAACTTAACCTCAAGTAACATAATTTAACATTTACTATGTTTTTGCATGTTATTTATGCAGCTTTATAATACCGAAACAATGGGGACTCCCATTAAAAACTGCATAGATGTATGTCTACTCTTCACACCAAGAAACAGATGACAGGCATATTATAATGGTGGTACCATGATCCCCCAACTCTTGACTTCCAGAGACATGTAGAAGGTGAATAGTAAAAACAAGCAAACTGAAATAGCTCCTGTTGCAAAATTCTATTAAGCTTTGTCAGCATTTACAGTGAACTTGAATACAAATATAAAGATTTTTACCTATACTGATATGACTTTTTAGGCTCAAAATAACAACTGAAATAATGCTGCTATGTAATTAAAGTCTTTTAAAGTAGGAAAGACTTTAAAAAAAAGATTAGCATATTCCCAATATGCTCCTCTCTTTAGAATTTCATTATGTTACTCCAGCACGCTTATTTCAATAATTCACTGCTATCAACTGTGATTATTTCACTTGTCTGAGAAGAATAATGAAAATAATTATGCATTGATTTCTAAATGTCTATATTAGAATAGCATGGTACACCCAAGGAATGTAGTAGTCAGAAACACATGGTTGCCATCCACATCTGTAGAACATTATAAAGTAAAAATCTTTTAAAATCGGGGAGAGGTATTAGGAAGGAGACAGGTAACCACAAACAAATCTGCTTTAAAGTCTATTGTAACCATGTGTAGGGGATATTAATCCTGACATGAGGTTTAGGGTTCTTTAATAGTCATGGTCAATCAGATGTTGTATTGGACCCCCAGGATGAAACTGGTGGAATGGTTAACTGGACCCCTTCAGCAGTCAGGGAACTCCTGTCTGGATGGTATAGATTAGGTATAGATTCAGGGTATCACTTCCTTACTCTCTAAAGCAGGCTAAGAACTGATTCAGTGAGTTCAGACCATTCCAGGTAGTGTAGTTCCAAAAGCAAGTCAATTTATTCACATGAAGGAATAATTTACAAGTTTCATCCAAAGGTACAATCACAGACAGGTGAACTTACTTCTGAATCTAAGACTGCAAGCAGCAAACACTTTTCCACCCTTTTTTTTCTCTACTTTTTACATAGGCTAAAGCAGTTCAAATTATAAACTTATAAGCACTTCAAGTGCCAAACAGCTTTTTCTGAGTCCCTGCTTCAATAAGCTGACTGGTAGCACATAACAGATAAAATCCCAGAATGAATGGAGATTCCAGCTTGATGAGTCTAACTCTTTCAGAAACCCAGAATAGAGGAGGTAAATCACTCGCAGTCACTAGAAGCAAGATGGTAGACAGAACTTCTGGGTAGAAGGAATTCTTAAGAGTTGTGCTACATCATCCTAGAAACTGAGAAGTGGACTAGCCTAGGAGTAGGCTGGAAAGCTTGAAACTTCCATGAGAAATCCAGGAACTAACATGCAAAGATATTAGCATGTTAGTTCCATGCTAATTGGAAACAAGATGCTTCCAATTGGAAACAGGATGCTGGGCTTGATGGACCCTTGGTCTGACCCAGTATGGCATTTTCTTATGTTCTTAAAGGGAGGAGTATTGTAAGTGATGGGCGTTGGGCAATATCACTTCTCCTTTTCTGCTGACCATTCCTCTCCCTATGTAGCCAAGCATCTTTCTGGCTTTTACCATCACTTTATCCACATGTTTGGCCACCTTAAGATAATCAGATACAAATACTCCTAGATCCTTTGTGCTTAGAAGAATTTCATCTCCAATACTGTACCTTCCCCTTGGGTTTTTGCACCCTAAATGCATTCCTCTGCATTTTTTAGCATTAGCTGCTAGACCTTAGACTATTCCTCAAGCTTTGCTAGAGTCCTCCTTATATTTTCCAATCCTTTCTGGTTGTCCACCATGTTGCAGATTTTGCTATCATTGGCAAAAAGACAAACCTTTCCCCAACAACCTTTCCATTATGTTGCTCACAAAAATGCTGAAAAGAACCTATCCAAGGACTGATCCCTGAGGAACACCACTAGTAACAACCCCCTCCTCAGAGAAAACTCCTTTTACCACAATTCTTTGTTGCCTCCCACTCACTTTCTTACCCAGTCACTCACTCTAGGATCCATACCAAGAGCACACAATTTATTTATAAGTCTTCTGTACGGAACTATGTCAAAGGCCTTGTTGAAATCCAAGTACACTACATCTGACACTCTCTTTTGATCCAACTCTCTGGTCACCCAATCAAAGAAATTGATTGTGTTTCGACTGACAAGATTTACCTGTGGTAAAACCATGCTGCTTTGGATCTTGCAATCAATTGGATTCCAAAAATTGCACTAACATCTGTTTGAGCAGCAATTCCATTAGTTTCCTCACCAGAGAGGTCAGACTAACTGGCCTGTAGTTTCCAGGCTCCTCCTTACTTCCATTTTTATGAATAGTAACCACATCCATCCTTTTCCACTCCTCTGGAACTACTTCAGACTCTAAAGAAGCATTGAAAGTGTCAGACAGTGGAGCTGCCAGGACATCTTTAAAGATGTACCCGATCTGGCCCCATCGCCTTATCTATTTTAAATTTAGTTAGCTCCTCATGAACACACTGTTCTGAAAATTGATTGAGATTTACCTCACTCCCAATCTTATTTGTATTTGTTTTATGTGGTCCTGCTCCAGGCCCTTCTACAGTGAACACTGAACGGAAATATTTATTAAGCAATTTTGTTTTTTCCTCAATAGCTTCTATTTATTCCTCTCCACCTCTGAGTCTCACAGTGCCACTTTTGCACTTTCATCTATCACTAACATATCTAAAAAAAAGTCTTGTCCCCTGTTTTACCATATTTGTTATTTTTTCTCCTATTTGAATTTCCACTTTCCTGACTACATTCCCAGCTTATCTTAATTTTTCCAGATATTGTCGCCTGTCTTCCTCTTTCTGTGATCTCTTGTAGTTTATGAATGCTAACTTTTTCTCCCTTACCTTTTCAGCTACATCTTTAGAAAACCATGTCTCTTTTTGTCTCCTTTTATTTATGTTCCTAACAAAAAGATTAGTTGCCCTTATGATATCTCTTTAATTTTGTCCACTGCCTTTCTACTTCCCCTAGATTTTCCCATCCAGCTAATGACTCCTTGAGATACTCCCCCATTTTGAGAAAGTTAGATTTCCTGAAGTCTAGGACCTTTGCCTTAGAATTAACCTTCATCTCTTGCGTCCTAATATTGAACCACACCATCCAGTTGTCACTGGTTCTCTGATGATCATCCAGTACAACATCAGAAATACTGTCCCCATTGGTAAACACCAGGTCTAGTTTCGCCCCCTCCCATGTGGGTTCTATTTCCAGTTGACAGAACAGTTCTCCTTGCAGAGAATCCAGGATCTCCCTGCTTCTAGAAGATACTGCAGTTGGGATGTCCCAATCTACATCTGAAAGATTAAAATCCCCTAGCAGCAGCTCCTCCCCTTGTACAGCAATCCTGTGAACATCCTCCATTAATTTTCCATCCATCTCTTTTGTCCGTGATGGAGGGCTATATATTGCATCAATATAAATAGATGTTCCATCTGTCTGTGATGGAGGTCTCTCTATATTACATCAATATAAATAGATGTTCCATCTGTTTGTGATGGAGGTCTCTCTATATTACATCAATATAAATAGATATTCCATCTGTTTGTGATGGAGGTCTCTCTATATTACACCAATATAAATAGATGTTCCACTCCCTCTTTCCAGATTAACCTACAGTGCCTCCTCCTTACCTCATAAGCCCAGTAATGCTGTTGCCTTAAAACTTTTCTTTATATATATAATGCCATTCCTTCTACTATCATTGTGATATAATTTGTACTCTGGTATCACAGTGTCCCATTAGTTATCCTCCTTTCACCAGGTCTCTGAAATGTTAATTATAACTACCTCTTCATTCTAACTCTTCCATCTTATTTTTTTTTTAATTCTTTATTTATCAATTTTAAATTTTTACAAAACTTAATTTGCAAATATGAAAACCAAAGGGGGCTCTAGACATTAATTCCACTAAAGAATACAAAATATCAATCATCAGTCAACCTTGAAGAGATAATAAAGAAAAATTAACATATAGCCTCCTTAATCCATAAATCAATATAGTTGATAATACGGGGATCTAATATTAAGGGAGTAATTACCCAGGAAAAATATAAGTAAGAAATTACTGCACTTCTAAGCTTTACATTTCACTAATTTATGGGAGACGAAGTAATAGGGGTCTTCGTTTGAAGAAATTCTTTCACTTGCTCTACAGTAAAGAAAACATTCAACTCTGCCCCCCTCTTTAACACACATTTACAGGGAAACTTCAGCATGAAATTGTAACCTAAGGAAATTATCTCAGGGCGTAGGGCTAAGAATTTCCTACGCCGCTCTTGTGTTATTGGGGAGAAGTCAGGAAAACATTTTTATATTTCCATTCATAAAGGTAATTGGGAACTTCCTGAAATACATTCTCATAATACTTTGCACATCTGCTGACGTTAACCAAGAGACTAGAAGGGTGTCTCTATCCAACTCTAAATTTGAACTCTCCAAGATTTCAGTTAGATTCTCTTGCAAATTTAACCTATTAGAGTTTACAAATGTTTTAGGTAAAAAATAACATTTGTTTACTTCAGGTAAATTCCCCTCCTCATATCCAAGGACTTCTTGAAAAAACCTTTTTAAAGAAACATATGGGATTTCTCCCAATATACGAGGAAAATTTAAAATCCTTATATTTAAATGTCTGTTAGAATTTTCAAGTGCTTCCACTCTTCTAGTGAGATATTGTCTGTCTTTAGCCACTGCTGCCTTAAAAGCCAAATTTTCATGTTCTTTTCCCTATAATTCCAAAACTTGTTTAGATAACACATCAACCTTCTGTTGAATTTCAGTGGAATTTTGACTGTTTTGAGAAGCGAAATGTTCAACCTTAGTATTTAAATTATTCAGCGTTGTAGCGACCCCCACCATCAAGTCCCATAGAGCCACCATTGTTACAACCTCCGGGCGTTCAGGAATCCTTAGGGGCTTAACTTTGGGGATTGTCTCTTTCGGTAGTTGCAGGCTAGTACCTGTAGGACTTACCCCTACTGCCCCTTCTGCTATCAATGTTTCCGCGCCGTTCAGCACTCCCGATGCCACTTCACGCTCAGTGGTGACCCAGGGAGCCAAAGTATCAGATGACTTGGCTGCTAGCAAACCGGGAGGGATTTCCTCTTTTTGCGCGCCGTATAGAAACGTAAGCCCGGAGCATTGTTGGGGGGCTGATCTGAGTTCTGGGCTCAGCGATGTCTCCTCTGGAGCCGGAGCTTCTCCCTCAGTTCCGTGCTCCAAGGGTTCCTCGACAGCTGGTTCTCCTGAAGCTTGTGATGTAAGGAATCAAATTATTTCCTGCTGCATTGCCGAAGATGGTGGGGGTGTTGAGGGATATACCCTGATTTTCCCCTTCCTTTTCGGGGGCAAGAGGAATGGTTAAGAGGAGGAAAAATCTCACAAACAGTAGGACCTCTCTCGGCTCCTACACGCGAGTGCGGCCCTTCCATCTTATTTTTTAAACTTCTAGCATTTGCATGGAGACAATGCAAAGTATGTATTTGGTTTGTATTAACAACCAGTTTATCAAATGACAGGGGTAATTCAAAATCTTTTCACTCTTTCAGCTCTTTACTTAAAGGTACCTGGGCTATTTTAGCAACAAACTCTCTAAAGGGATACCCTAACTTTTCACTTTTATTAATATTCTTCAAAGCTGCATCATTTTGATCCAAGAACCTCAAGGTGTACCATCAGGAGCAGGGCAGCAAATCAGAAAGGAAATAAGACCCATAAAGGTGAATTTTCAAAGGATTTACATTGTAAATGTAACTACTATTGTAGCAATTTTCAAACGCCATTTACACATGTCAAATGCACTTATACATGTAAATTCTATGGACAAATCAATGGTATGATTGTAGCAAGTTTTAAAAGTCTACTTACACAGGTAAAGTGCTTTTACATGTGTAAAACCCAGTTTTAAGTGTGTAAATGCTTTTGAAAATCAGGCCCATAAAGTATAGTGTGAAGAGCAGAACAGGAATACAGAATGCTAGGAAGTCCCCTAAGGTGTAGCATAAGGCATATAGTAGCAAGACAGCTAGATCCCAAGGTGGAATATTAGCGGTAAGGAAGCAAGGAAGAATGTCATTGAGACCCCCAAGTATAGCATAAGGGATATAGCAGCATGACAGAGTGGCAGCAAGATCCTCATGGTGTAGCATCATAAGTAGAGCAGCTTCACCTTGATTTGTCCTTCTCCCTGTCTATGCAGGCCTGATGCGACCGGATGTGCATACCATGCCTTTGCATGGGGTGGCACACCTGGGGGAGTCGTAAGGGAGTAACAAAGTAGTGGATGCCACAAGAAGTCTTTTCCAAATATTTATTGATGGAGACGCAAATATCATATACAAGTGATATTTGCGTCTCCATCAATAAATATTTGGAAAAGACTTCTTGTGGCATCCACTACTTTGTTACTCCCTTACGGCTCTACTGGATCGCCTACCCTGTTGCTTTTTGGGTCCACACCTGGGGGAGTGGCAGGTCGGTAGCAGCAGGAGAGCCCACAGGAGCCTAACCCACCAGTGGCTGAAGAAGGAGAGAGGCTGCTGGAGAATTTCAACCTGATAGCGGCTGAAAATTAGATGCTCAGTGTTCCCTTTTATTTGCGTGCATGCACACACACCCATGCACAACTTTTCCCATGGTGCATCCAGCTTCTGCTCCCCCCACCAACTATGAAGGCTGGTGAGGCTTGTGGTGCTCATCCCACCATGGCCCAATGATAGCAGGAGGCCTGCGGGGCCATGGTGAAACTCACCCACCATGGCTCGATTACAAGAGGAGGCCGTGTGTGTATGTGTGTGATCTTGTATGTGTGTGTGAGTGAATTAGAGCCTGTGTATGTGTTTGTATGTGTCTCTGTGTCTGTGTGAGTGAGAGCCTGTGTGCGTGTCTCTATGAGAGCCTATGTGTGTATGTGCATTTGTGTAAGACCCTGTGTACTTGTGTGTGTTTGTGTATGTTTATGTGCCTGTGAGAGGCTATGTGTTACATATAGGCTCTCACAGGCATGTACATACATAATGTATCTGGTATGTGAGAGAGAGGAAGTGTAAGAGAATGCATTTGTTATTTTGTGTGTGTGTGTGTGTGTATGTGTGTATGTAAGAGAGAAGATAAAATTGTTCATCCCTACCTCCTCCAATCCACGACAATCTCAGGGTGACTGGAAATCAAAAGATGCCAGGTATGGAGATCAGGAGATATTTTAAATTCTTATTATTTTTAATTATTGGGCGTAATTTTATGTTTTTACTCTTTTGAAATATTTAAGTTTTGAGGGGGAAATAGAACATTTTTCTAATTATTGGATTTTTTATTCATCAGATGTTTAGAAAAATTTTTGGTGTTTGGGAAATGTTCAATATTCTATTATTTATGAATATGATTTTAACATTATGATTGATGTTTTATTTTCTTGATTTTATTATTTAATGTTTTATGAAGAATGGTAATGTTTCTGTCTGGGTTCTGCGTATGTGGTATTTTGCTGGCATGTAATTTCTGTGCAGCCTGGTTCCTAATACAAATTTTATTGGTGTTCTAGGGCCAGTGAAATCTGTTCAGTGTTGACTTTTCATAGATAAGGTTGATAGGGTTGTTTTGATATGGAAAAAGGATCCAACAGAAGAAAATAGGATAAAGCATAAACATTGGCAAGTTAAATGTAAGACATTGATAAGACAGGCTAAGAGAGAATTTGAAAACAAGTTGGCTGTAGAGGCAAAAACTCACAGTAAAAACTTTTTTAAATATATCCAAAGCAGAAAGCCTGTGAGGGAGTCAGTTGGACCGTTAGATGATCGAGGGGTTAAAGGGGCACTTAGAGAAGATAAGGCCATCGCGGAAAGATTAAATGATTTCTTTGCTTCGGTGTTTACTGAAGAGGATGTTGGGGAGGTACCCGTAATGGAGAAGGTTTTCATGGGTAATGATTCAGATGGACTGAATCAAATCACGGTGAACCTAGAAGATGTGGTAGGCCTGATTGACAAACTGAAGAGTAGTAAATCACCTGGACCGGATGGTATACACCCCAGAGTTCTGAAGGAACTAAAAAATGAAATTTCAGACCTATTAGTAAAAATTTGTAACCTATCATTAAAATCATCCATTGTACCTGAAGACTGGAGGATAGCAAATGTAACCCCAATATTTAAAAAGGGCTCCAGGGGCGATCCGGGAAACTACAGACCGGTTAGCCTGACTTCAGTGCCAGGAAAAATAGTGGAAAGTGTTCTAAACATCAAAATCACAGGACATATAGAAAGACATGGTTTAATGGAACAAAGTCAGCATGGCTTTACCCAGGGCAAGTCTTGCCTCACAAATCTGCTTCACTTTTTTGAAGGAGTTAATAAACATGTGGATAAAGGTGAACCGGTAGATATAGTATACTTCGATTTTCAGAAGGCGTTTGACAAAGTTCCTCATGAGAGGCTTCTAGGAAAAGTAAAAAGTCATGGGATAGGTGGCGATGTCCTTTCGTGGATTGCAAACTGGCTAAAAGACAGGAAACAGAGAGTAGGATTAAATGGGCAATTTTCTCAGTGGAAGGGAGTGGACAGTGGAGTGCCTTAGGGATCTGTATTGGGACCCTTACTGTTCAATATATTTATAAATGATCTGGAAAGAAATATGACGAGTAGGGATGTGAATCGTTTTAGGACGATTAAAATTATCGTCCGATAATTTTAATATCGTCTTAAACCGTTATGGAACACAATACAATACAGATTCTAACGATTTATCGTTATAAATCGTTAGAATCGTGAGCCGGCACACTAAAACCCCCTAAAACCCACCCCCGACCCTTTAAATTAAATCCCCCACCCTCCCGAACCCCCCCCCAATAACTTAAATAACCTGCGGGTCCAGCGGCGGTCCGGCTGAAGACGACAAGATTCAGGAGCAGGAGCCCGTTCCGGACCGCTGCCGTTCCGGACTGCCGCTGGACCCGCAGGTTATTTAAGTTATTTGGGGGGGGGTTCGGGAGGGTGGGGGATTTAATTTAAAGGGTCGGGGGTGGGTTTTAGGGGGTTTTAATGTGCCGGTTTTTCGATTTTTCGATTTTTTGATTTTTAACGATTTTTAACGATTTTTCACGATATTTTACCCCCTCCAAACGGCAACAATACGATTCCCTCCCCCTCCCAGCCGAAATCGATCGTTAAGACGATCGAGGACACGATTCACATCCCTAATGACGAGTGAGATAATCAAATTTGCAGATGACACAAAATTGTTCAGAGTAGTTAAATCACAAGCAGATTGTGATAAACTGCAGGAAGACCTTGTGAGACTGGAAAATTGGGCATCCAAATGGCAGATGAAATTTAATGTGGATAAGTGCAAGGTGATGCATATAGGGAAAAATAACCCATGCTATAATTACACAATGTTGGGTTCCATATTAGGTGCTACAACCCAAGAAAGAGATCTAGGTGTCATAGTAGATAACACACTGAAATCGTCAGTGCAGTGTGCTGCGGCAGTCAAAAAAGCAAACAGAATGTTGGGAATAATTAGAAAAGGAATGGTGAATAAAACGGAAAATGTCATAATGCCTCTGTATCGCTCCATGGTGAGACCGCACCTTGAATACTGTGTACAATTCTGGTCGCCACATCTCAAAAAAGATATAATTGCAATGGAGAAGCTACAGAGAAGGGCTACCAAAATGATAAGGGGAATGGAACAACTCCCCTATGAGGAAAGACTAAAGAGGTTAGGACTTTTAAGCTTGGAGAAGAGACGACTGAGGGGGGATATGATAGAGGTGTTTAAAATCATGAGAGGTCTAGAACGGGTAGATGTGAATCGGTTATTTACTCTTTCGGATAGTAGAAAGACTAGGGGGCACTCCATGAAGTTAGCATGGGGCACATTTAAAACTAATCGGAGAAAGTTCTTTTTTACTCAACGCACAATTAAACTCTGGAATTTGTTGGCAGAGAATGTGGTTAGTGCAGTTAGTATAGCTGTGTTTAAAAAAGGATTGGATAAGTTCTTGGAGGAGAAGTCCATTACCTGCTATTAAGTTCACTTAGAGAATAGCCACTGCCATTAGCAATGGTTACATGGAATAGACTTAGTTTTTGGGTACTTGCCAGGTTCTTATGGCCTGGATTGGCCACTGTTGGAAACAGGATGCTGGGCTTGATGGACCCTTGGTCTGACCCAGTATAGCATTTTCTTATGTTCTTATGTTCTTATGTAATGGTAATTCGGTTTATTCATGGCTTTCTGAGGGCCAGGCCCACACCCAACACGTAATACAAAAAGTCTAATTCCATAGGAGTTCCACACGTCTTTTTTTGTAGAGTTTTCTGGTTGGCACCATAGCAGTTCATGTAAATGTAGGGGTAGATTTAAAAAAAATACGCGCATACGTCCATGTGCAAGCGCTATCCGGTGCGCACCCATGGACACGTGATTTTATAACATATGTGTGCAGGTGCGCGCATGTTCTAAAATCGGGGATCCGTGCGCGTAAAGGGTGCACAATTGTGCACCTTGCATGGTTGAGCCTGCGCCAAGCCGCGCTGCCTTCCCTCCTGGCTGTTGCTTCATTCAGAAATTTCTTGGTTGCTATAATTACCAGTCTTACTGCCATAGACTTGATTGGGAGACATAAAGGAATGAAAATACACATTTTCATTTAAATTCATGGACATCTTCCATTCATTTTGTGAATCCATGAATGAAATGATAATAGTCTCAGTCACTGCTTTTTACCTATTCATTTTAAACAACTGCAAATCCCTAATTGAGGAATAGCTTAATGGCACCAGGTACTCTAGAATGTAAACGTCTGAGATAAAAAAAAAAATCTTCATTCTTCTTAGAATCATTCTTATTGTCTCCTAGGCATACGTTCAGCTCCTAGACTCTTAATCAAGTCTTCAAAATGATGACCTCAGACTCACCTCACATTACCTGATATCATGAAATAACTCTTTAAATTGAACACATCTTGGAATTTACTACCTATATGAGTCCTTACCATTTAGGAACACACAAATATAAGAAACTTTCCTCTAACCCCATTCAGTTTTCCACCCCCATCCCCAGTATTCTTACACCATTCCTAGCCTTCCTCTCCTTTGCCCCAGTCCTTAGTCATCCCTATCCTATCCTCATCTCTGGTTCTCTTCTCCCATACCCAAAATCTCTTCCCTGTGATTATACTTGAGATCCCATTTACTTAATCACTAAAAGCAATACATTATACTGACAAAAACAAGTTTGGAAAACTATTTTAATAATGTAATAAAATAGGTTGACATTTTTGCCAATGTGTTTCAGAATTTTCTACTTCTTGCTACAGGAAACTATGGGGCTGTACCTTAGACCTTCTGCTTCCTGTTGTCTGATTTATGGTGGAAGGCGAAGGGAGGAAGGAGTTTGTGATTGTAACAACAGTGCCTAGGGGTGGCAAAAACAAAAATTCATCATGCTATATAGCAATTTAGATATTTATCTGTCAGCTTTATAAATATTTTGGTTTTTAATATATTTATTTTATTAAAATATTAAATATTAAAATTAAAAGTAACTTTATAATTTTATGTTTTTGTATTTTATTTTCTATTGTTCTAATTTTTATTTTCTGTTCTTCAAAAAGTATATTTAATACACACCATTAAAAAAATGAATTAAAAGTATCATTCAATCTTTTTACTTATTACTGTTATTTGTTATATTAGAATAAATTAGTTGGGTTTCCTGAAAGAGTTAATCAAAACTTTCAACTGAAGAATTATTTCCGGTCTGCTGCATCACATTAGACTACAATAATTAGGACATAATTTTGAGAACACTGCTCTTTGAATACTTTGAGGTGCCATTTGGAATTAGATTTTGTTTTGTATTTTACATGCATTTGATTGGGAGCGCACTGTTAGCCTGCTATTGGACGCACATTTTCTCTTACCCCTTATTCAGTAAGGGGAGGAAAACGCGTGTCCAACCCGCAGCACCTAATAGCGCCCTCAACATGAAATGCATGTTGATGGCCCTATTAGGTATGCGCGCGGGATACAGAAAGTAAAATGTGCAGCCAAGCCGCATATTTTACTTTCAGAAAATAGCGCCGACCCAAAGGTCGGCGCTAATTTCTTCTGGCACCGGGAAAGTGCACAGAAAAGCAGTAAAAACTAGGGATGTGAATCGTTTTTTGACGATTTAAAACAATCGTCAGATATATTTTAAATCATCAAAAATCGTTAGAGCCGCGATACAATAACAATTCCCCCGATTTATCGTCAAAAATCATAAATCGGGGGGAGGGGGGGAGGGCGGGAAAACCGGCACACCAAAACAACCCTAAAACCCACCCCGACCCACTCAATGCACAATTGAACTCTGGAATTTGATGCCCGGGGATGTGGTTAATGCAGTTAGCGTAGCTGGGTTTAAAAAAAATGTTTAGATAAGTTCTTGGAGGAGAAGTCCATTACCTGCTATCAATCAAGTTGACTTAGAAAATAGCCACTGCTATTACTAGTATCAGTAGCGTGGGATATAATTAGTTTTTAGATACTTACCAGGTACTTGTTAGAGGTGTGAATCGTGTGATCGATTTTGGCTGGGGGGGGAGGGAAATCTTATCGTCGGGTTTTTTTATTTTAAAAAATGGTTAAAAATCGTAAATCGGGGGAGGGCGGGAAAACCGACACACCAAAAAAACCCTAAAACCCACCCCGAACCTTTAAAAGAAATCCCCCATCCTCCCGAACCCCCCCAAAATGTTTAAAATTACCTGGGGTCCAGTGGGGTGTCCCGGCGCAATCTCCCACTCTCGGGCCACGGCTGCGTTAAGAGAAATGGCGCCGGTGGCCCTCTGCCCTTACCATATGACAGGGCAAAGGTAGCGCCGGCGCCATTTTGGTTCCTGTGACCTGACGTCACGAGTGCAGGAGATCACTCCCGGACCCCCGCTGGACCCCCAGGGACTTTTGGCCAGCTTGTGGGGGCCTCCTGACCCCCAGAAGACTTGCCAAAAGTCCAGCGGGGGTCTGGGAGCGAACTTCTGCACTCGGGCCGATTTGCCGATATTCAAAATGGTGCCGGCGCTACCTTTGCCCTCACTATGTCGACATAGTGAGGGCAAAATGGTGCCGGTGCTACCTTTGCCCTCACTATATCAACATAGTGAAGGCAAAATGGCGCCGATGCTACCTTTGCCCTCACTATGTCATACGGGCGCCGTATGACATAGTGAGGGCAAAGGTAGCGCTGGCGCCATTTTGAAGATTGGCAATACGGCCCGCGTGCAGGAGGTCGCTCCCGGACCCCCGCTGGACTTTTGGCAAGTCTTGTGGGGGTCAGGAGGCCCCCCCCAAGCTGGCCAAAAGTCCCTGGGGGTCCAGCGGGGGTCCGGGGGCGATCTCCAGCAGGCATGACGTCGGGAGCCAGGAAACAAAATGGCACCGGTGCTACCTTTGCCCTGTCACATGATAAGGGCAAAGGGCCACCGGCGCCATTTCTCAACGCAGCCGTGGCCAGAGAGAGAAAGAGAGAGAGAGAGAGGGAGATCGCGTCGGGAACCCCCAATGGACCCCAGGTAATTTAAAACATTTTTTTGGGGGGGGGGGGGGGGTTCGGGAGGGTGGGGGATTTCTTTTAAAGGTTCGGGATGGGTTTTAGGGTTTTTTTGGTGTGCCGGTTTTCTCACCCTCCCCCGATTTACGATTTTTAACGATTTTTTAAAATAAAAAAACCCGACGATAAGATTACCCTCCCCCCCCAGCCAAAATCGATCACACGATTCACACCTCTAACAAGTACCTGGTAAGTATCTAAAAACTAATTATATCCCACGCTACTGATACTAGTAATAGCAGTGGCTATTTTCTAAGTCAACTTGATTGATAGCAGGTAATGGACTTCTCCTCCAAGAACTTATCTAAACATTTTTTTTAAACCCAGCTTCGCTAACTGCATTAACCACATCCCCAGGCATCAAATTCCAGAGTTCAATTGTGCATTGAGTGAAAAATAATTTTCTCTGATTTGTTTTAAATGTGCTACATGCTAACTTCATTTGGTGCTCCCTAGTCCTTCTATTATCCAAAAGAGTAGATAACCGATTCACATTTACCCATTCTAGACCTCTCATGATTTAAAAAACCTCCATCATATCCCCCCTCAGCCATCTCTTCTCCAAGCTGAACAGCCCTAACCTCTTTAGTCTTTCCTCATAGGGGAGCAGTTCATCCCCTTTATCATTTTGGTCGCCCTTTTCTGTACCTTCTCCATTGCAACTATATATTTCTTGAGATGCGGTGACCAGATTTGTACACAGTATTCAAGGTGTGGTCTCACCATGGAGCGATACAGAGGCATTATGACATTTTCCATTTTATTAACCATTCCCTTCCTAATAATTCCTAACATTCTGTTTGCTTTTTTGACTGCCGCAGCACACTGAGATAACGATTTCAAAGTATTATATATCCACTATGATGCCTAGATCTTTTTCCTGGGTGGTAGCTATTAATATGGAACCTAACATCATGCAACTTTTGCATGAGTTATTTTTCCCTATATGCATCATCTTGCACTTTTCCACATTAAATTTCATCTGCTATTTGGATGCCCAATTTTCCAGTCTTACAAGGTCCTCCTGCAATTTATCACAATCCGCTTGTGATTTAACTATTCTGAATAATTTTGTATTATCTGCAAATTTGATTACCTCGCTCTTCGTATTCCTTCCCAGATCATTTATAAATATGTTGAAAAGCATGGGTCCTAGTACAGATCCCTGAGGCCCTCCGTTTACATTTTTCCACTGAGAAAATTGTCCATTTAATCCTACTCTCTGTTTCCTGTCTTTTAACCAGTTTGTAATCCACAAAAGAGCATTGCCACCTATCCCATGATTTTTTACTTTTCCTAGAAGCCTCTCATGAAGAACTTTGTCAAATGCCTTCTGAAAATCCAAATACATTGCATCTACCGGTTCACCTTTATCCACATGTTTATTAACTCCTTCAAAACGTGAAGCAGATTTGTGAAGCAAGACTTGCCTTGGTTAAAAAACAACAAAGGGATTACCTTACACCGTGGAAGATTTTATTAGAAGTGCCCGACTCGAACTGAGTTTCGCCACAAGGCTGCATCAGGGGCAAAAAAGTTAAAAAACAATAAAAATTTTTATATAATAAGATTTCTTAACACTTTTGGTAACCCAAAATCTCTATCATAAAAAGCATTTTTATACAATATATCAAAAGCATAGAAAGATACTTATTTCTATATTAAATGCTCATCATAAAGATGTAATAAATCCATTCATAGCATACATATCCTAACATTTTATATTGTATAACAAAATCTTAGAGATATTCTTATCAATTTCTCATACTTATGCGATCCAGCGACACATATATATATGTAGAGAACGGAGTAGTTTCTACACCATCGATATTGGACATAGCTAGATCGCTAAGGTTTTTTAACTAATGGTTGCAGTATTTTTAAATATCCTGTCTTTTCAATTTTCAAAGCTTTGTATTTAACTAGTTGATATTACTGCATAGTTGACATATCCATCTGACAGACACATCATCATTCTTTATCTCTATTTTGGTCTGAATGATTAAAACACATAGCGAATGAGTTCATTTAGTCGCAGTACTAGTTAGTTTTTAACAGATTGCTGTGTTGACTGTATTTCACTAGAATGAATGTTAAGAGTTAGAGTGAAGTACTTTTTTGTGGTTTCCAAATATATTGAGATCAGCAATATATGTGAGAGATTTTTTTTGTAAAGAATTTTTTATTAATATCTTTATTAATCTGTTATCAATTTGAACAAAAAGAAAAGATGTCATGTTCATTGATTAAGTATAAATCATAATGGATGCAGTGAAAATCCCCCCCTTTTTTTAGTACAAGAAGGTAGTTTCCTTTTCCATACCCTCCTCTAGAGTGATGAGCATACATTATTAATTTCATGAGGCCATACACTGTCATAATACAAATATTTGTACATTTTTAATATTGTTTATTTTTTAAGAATATGATTACAATTGTATAAACAAACCCTGGAATGCCCCCAGAACTCTTATTGTTTATTCAGATAAATTTTACCCAGGTAATAGCTTACCAAGGGAACTGATTAAAGGGGGCAAATATTGAACAGAAGGCTTTTCTACAGGAAACTAGAAAATGGTGCAGACCAATTTCATTGAATATCAACCTTTTTATTTATTTAAACTTATTCATGCCTTCCCTATGAGACTTCAAGGTATGTTACATTAGAAAAACATAAACATTACAGAATACAGAATACAGTCAAAACCATCAAAATAAGATGAAAGATAGTCTATCAGCATAAGAGTATTAACAATATATCATCCACAGCAGTGGCAGTGGAACAGCTTTTTGCTGAGAAATATAAATATGCAATACTGTCAATCTCACCACTCCCTTGCCCTCCGAGCCTCCACACTCCCACCAATATTCTGCAGCTGGGGCTGGGACAGAGGTCTTCCTAGCGGGGCTGATCCAAGTCTAGCCAGGGCCTTCCCCAGGCCCTTTGATGCTCCTCCCACTGACTAGCGCCATTTTTTCATTGGATGCTGGCAGAGGCAGAAGCAAGTGGGGTCTCTCCTGCCCTTTATTTCCTGCCAGACCGCTATGGCAGAATACGTGGGGAACAGGGAGATCCCTGGCTGGATTTTTTGACTTTGTGGGGTCAGAGGGTCCCTGGGAGGCCACAGCTGGGCTTGGCTCAGTCCAGTCAGGAAGGCCTTGTTTCACTTTTTTTGTAACTGTTTATTTTGGTTCAGCAAATGAACCAAGCCAAAATATACATCACCGCAAGCCAAAATACCTGAACTCCCCCCAACATACACAAAAAAACCCCAAACTGAAAGAAAAAATTTGGTCTGCACATCCTTAGTAAATAAAGAACTTACCCTTAGATTTATCAAAATGCTATATTTATAGAAGAAATAGTGGCTGTGATAACAAAAAAATGGGCTTGGCTAATTTCTGCAAGGTATGATAAATGAGGGAGAGAGAGAGAGAGAGAGAGAGATTGATAGATATAGATAGAGAGAGAGAGAGAGAGAGAGAGACCAATATGTCACTTTATTATTTATACCACTGTAAGAGGGGGCACTTTTAACTTGGAGTGGGGGTTTGGGGATAGGGTAGGTTTGGAGGGGCAGTTTTTACATATACAGTAGAAGGTATAAACATCAAAGTTGACATTACTGAAGATTTTTTGCTGTTTGGATCGATGAAAGGAACAAGAGGAGTTGATTTGTGATTTGTACAGTGCACTTTCTACCTAGCTTCAAACAAGCTAGGTAGAAAGCATTAAGACCCTATGATAAGCATTCAGCATTAAGACCCTATAATAAGAAAGTGGAAGCTGTTCACAGAGGTAAAATTAATGGCCAGCAACTAGAGAAACTAATAATAAAAATCCTCTTCCAACAAACAATTGAGGAAGGAGATAATTTTCACACCTTTAAAGTAGGAGGAAGAATATACAATTTATTAAACTCACAGAATAACATTATACTGTGTGACTTTTGTTCAGTGAAGGAGAGGAAGTCCAGCTTCTGCTGTGTTTAGTGACATTAATAGCTTTAATTGCTTTTACTAGAATAATTAAACAGGAAAATGGTTAAAAATGCAACTTGAAATTCTGTTTAAGTGTTTATTGTCTGGAAATCTCTGTAACAAAAGCCCTAGGGTGCATTCTTATCTATTTGTGCCTGATAGTGTGTATTTTTGTTGTATTTGGTAGACTTAGGATTTCTTCCCTAGTGGTTTACAAGAAGTTAGTTGAGCAACAGTACTTAGAGAGTGGTAATCAATGGTGTCCACTCTGGTGAAGGAAAAGTAACCAGCGTCGGGTGCCACAAGGGTCAATCCTCTTCAATATTTACATAATAAAGGCAAATAGCAGTTAAACCAGAAAGACATGGTTACATTTGAAATTCTTCTCATAAAAATTCAATACATTTAGTAAAGTGAACAAATGTGTACAGGTAGATGCCTGACATACATAAATTTAACTTCTATTCTGATACAACTTTATGAATATAAAGGTTGCAAACTCAAAGAGAATATTCTCCACATTTTGATTGTATTATCCTCCAATCCCATAATATATTTTGTCATGTTATATTATATGCATCATTCACTGACCAAAGAGATAATCCCTTTGCATATTGTGCTGAAATGCTGCTTTTATAATGAATTTGATAGCATGACATTGATGGTTATTTTGAATTTAAATTTCACAGGCACCCCAAGGTTTTCTCAGCATAACTCAATTACTATAGATGAATTGTAAGCAACTTTCCAACCTGAGCACAGTCATGAGGAAGAAATGTCTGTGTGTGTGTTTAGGGGAGGAAAGATGGAAAAGAGCAATAAAATGTCAAGTTACACTAAAGAGAGACTCTGTGACGCTGACAGATGAGGACTATGCATTCTTTCCAAGTGTTGATCAGTCTGTCATGAAAGGGCAGATTATGGTGAAAAAGTGACTAAAGGGCAGACATTTACACTGGAAATTCTTCAGAAATCTGATTCCTTGACAGTATCTGTCTGCTACAACTTTTAACATTTTTGTTTCCTTATACAAGTGATATTTTCAAGAAATTGGGATTAAGAAATATATATATATCTTACTTAATATACATAGAACATATATATATATATATAAAACTTACTTTAAGGAGACTTAAAGAGACATTAGAAGGTGAAGCTGACAGCTCTGAGAGCTTGAAAGCTCATGCAATACAACATCTCCGTTGGTGCAATAAAAAGTATTTCAACTATAAAGACTCCATTTCTTCCGGACCAATGTGACTACTAGAATTCTTCTCTTTAAAGTAAAAATATAGATCAGCTAAGGGAAGGCAAGATAGCTAGCCTTCCTCCCTTTATCATCCCTTCTTCTCGCTTGCTTGTTTAGTTTCTTCTTTTTTCACTGCACATCCTTCTTTACAGCTGTTCTTTCTCACTCTCCTTCACCCTTTTTATAGTATAGACAGAATGAGTTTTTATTGATGACTTCAGGGAGACTGGGGTGGGGAATGAGACATTAAATATGACCACAGGTGAGACCCTGTCCCCACATTAATATATTAAAATTAGCCTGCTGTGATTTTAACTTCTAAATAATACATGATGAAGACAGTACCAATTAGCAAAGCCTTGCCACTTTCTTAATCATGAGAACAATTTTAGAAAGTTAAATTGTGAATAGAGGGGCAATATTTAAACAATCTGCATAGTTTGCAGGACCATGAATACTAAACACTCACAGATAAGCAACCGAATATTCACCACCACCAGCTGTGAAAATTCAGGCCAGCAAAGATCTTCGGGTCAAAGATAGTGTGGACTTTGCATCCCCGTGTGTACTTTTCCTTCCTGACCTTCCCCGTCCCAGCAATGCCCCATTTTTGTTGATAAAAGTACATATACTGTGAAACTGCATGTGCTACCACTGAGGGGAGGGGAAGCTTTACCTGCAGGTTTTTACTAGGGTAACTCTCTAGTTACTTGGGTAATTTCACTTAGATATTTTGTTTACATAAAAATCTTTGGATTCCTTTTTCTGGTTCTTCTTTCCATTGTATCTTTCCTTATGTCTCTTCTCTGAACTCTTCATCGTCTCATTCCTCTATCATTCCAACTTCATTACTTACGCCACCATCTTGACCACCACCTTTCTGTCCATACACCCCCTTCTTTATCCCTTCACTTCCAATTTGTTACTTCCATGTTGTTTCTTCCTTTGACTCCCTTACCCTCCATTTTCTCTTCTGTTATTCTCAGTTCCTCTTCTTCGTCTATTACTCTCTATCTCCTATCTTTGCCCTTAATGTTGTGAGTGAACTGTTTAGTGGACCCTTGGGCCGACCTGTGAGAGACTGGGGAGAGGTGTACTATAGTCTCTGGTGAGTGACAGGTCGGGAGGCGGATACCAGGCAGGAGCTGGATGTGAGCTTCACCCTGGAAGCCGGTACTCCCCCGGGAGGAGCCCGTAGGAGTCCAGCCACTGGGACTTAGGTGATTCACCCTGGAAGCCGGTACTCCCCCGGGAGGGGCCTGTAGGAGCCCGGCCGCTGAGACTTAGGAGATCACGGAAGCTGGAGCTGGAGCAGGCAGGCAGGGATCAGGAGACAGGCAGGAACTGAAGCAGGCTAGGACTGAAGCAAGCAGGAACTGAAGCAGAACTGGCTACTGGAACCAGACAGGAGCTGAAGCAGGACTGGCTACTGGAACCAGACAGGAGCTGAAGCAGGACTGGCTACTAGAACCAGGCAGGAGTTGAAGCAGGACTGGCTACTGGAACCTGGAACCAAGCTGGAACTGAAGCAGAACAAGTTACTGCAAGCAAGCCAGACAAAAGCAAGACTTGGGCACGGAGTGAAACAAGTCTCAGGCAGGAACGGAGTCGCTAAGGCAATAGCACACTCCGGGGCATGGAGTGTGCTTTGCAAGGCAAAGTCCTGGACTCCGCAGTGGCCTTACATAGGCCGCGGCGTCTGACGTCATCGATAGGGCGGAGCATCCATTGGCGGGAAACGGCCTTCATAAGTGCGGATTGCGCGCGTGCGCCTAGGGAGAAGGCATCCTGGCAGGGCTTCTCGGTGGTGTGTCGTCCCCCCCCCCCCCCGCGGGGATGCCGCGAAACAGGCCGCAGACCCTCGGAGACGGGCCGGGACCAAGGAGGTAAGAGCCTAGTCGCGGCTGCCGCGACTGGGACCGCAACACTTAAAGCCAAGCTCCTATTCTCCCTAATACCTCCTGATCCTCTCTCTCTTTCTCTACCCTTCTTCCTTTTTCAATTAGGCCACAAATTCAGCAAAGAAAAACTTTAGAAACAAGAAAGTAGATAGAACAGTAGCAGCAGGAGGTCATTCAAAAGCAGAAGCCCCAGTAGTAGCAGCAGCAGCAGCAAATGAAAGTTTCTTGAATCTGCATCTAAGTAGGTACACAATCCCTGCCTCTACTGGTGCTTCTCTTCTCATCCCAGATGCTTGATATTTTAGAAAGAAAATGTACATAACAAGGGAGGAGGAGAGATAATCCAGTGATGGAATGTTTTTAGGCTCTATTTCTGTACTGCATGGAGTGAGAAGACAGGGAGAAGATAGTGGAGATTGCAGAAAGTCCAGACTTACTTTGTTGGTATAAGAGGCTAGGAAAAAGAAAAGGAATGTGATAAAGTGAAATGATTGCAGCATCTCCCACCTCCCCTAAAATCATCATTGCCAAATACATTATTTTCTCTGTTTTAATGGTCAACATTTAATACTATAATAATGAGCTACTAGATTAAGTCATCAAAAAAAGTAACTATGCATGTGACAAGAAAGGGAAACGTTTGCTTGTCCTACTATTCTCTATGGATAGTGAAAAAAAGGCTGAAATAAAGACACTTACTAAGGCAAATTGGAACATTGGAGTTTGGACTAATCTTGAAGTGAACTAACAATGTGTCCACATTACTTAATTGAATACAAAATGAAGTAATTTAGATCTCTGAATGCCTGAAGTTGGGGGATGAGAAATCAGGACCAGCTGAGAGTATTCTTTATGGAATGGGAAAAAGCTAAGAGGTCTGCTAATGTACTTGAAGTAAGCATATACAGTAACACTGAATGACTATTACTCTTTAGGTATAATTTTGATTAATAATTTCATATAGAACAAAATACAAGCAAGGTCAAGAAAAACATCCCTAAAAGCATCTTCTCATTATATATTTCTACATGGAGAGAAGAAAAGAAAGACCGATAGTTATGAAAAATATTTCAGCAACAACAAGCAAGAACTCTAAATTGAGACTTTATCTCTGTAAATCTATATATTACTTATGTGAACACTGTTTCCTTTCCAGATGTTTACAATGTGTGTATTTATAAAAATGTAAATAAAGGCTGTTATTGCACCGAAGTTGTTTTGCTTTGATAAATATTGTTGATAGTGCTATCATATATTTTAAATTGACGAGGAACATATTTTTTGGAAATGGGAGTAGAAATCCATTAACAGAAAACAAATTATTTACTCTTATCACAACACTTTGTTGTCTGTGCTTTTGAGATAAAGTCCTGCTATTTTATCACAGTACAATGTAGCTTCTCATTTCTAGGGTAGGATGATTTAGAGTTAGTGTGTTGTAATGAATACCTGCAGTGCATATGATAGTGATGGAACTAATTTTCAAATACTCTTTACTTTCTCTTTAGGACACTCATCTTTCAGTTTTCTTTATTCTCACAAACTTTTACATTTTTCCTGCATTGAATAGCAGAGATTTCAGTTTGATTTTGGGTGCACTATTGCTCCACTCTATAGTATTTCATATTGATAATACCCTGCTATTGTATATATGTAACCAATCCCAGGTTGGGTGGTACGGGTCCAGGTTTGAGTTTGAAATGGGAGGGGAGGGGTGAAGAGAAATTAACTCTGGGGCCCCTACCGCAGTCACCAAAAGAAGAGCAAGGATGCTAAAAGTGTGTGATGGTAAAAATAAAATCTTTACTGGAACTTATAAAAACAGCATCCAGTCCAGTATCACAAAACAAAGTTTAGCATCAAAACAGTGAATACAGTGGAAAAATGCTTTCCTTGTCCATGTTCCTTGCACCATTGCCTTAGCAAAAATCCCAAACCATGGGTCAACTCTCAATTTATAATCCAAAACGTTTTACACTTCACTTCTTTCAGCTTCTCTTCACCCCAGCCTTTCTCTTTCAGCCTGGGCAAAAAGTCCAAAACCTCACATTTTCTTTCAATCCAGCTTTCCTGATCGCTTGGGCAAAAACCCCCTTCTGATCCAGACCTTTGGGATACTGGGATGCTGGCCTTCCCTCTGGACTGATCAACCTTTTCCAAAAATCTTCAAATCTCTGAGTGTGGGTCCCAAGACTCCAAACATCAAAATCTTCTCAGATTCCAAAAATTCTAAAAATCATTGTTCTGAGGTTCTGAGTGGATCTCCAGCTTCTCTCCCCAAATTCCACTTCTCTAACCACTCCTTGCTTGAGATTCTGGGGAAATTTCTATCTCCAACCTTCTGCAGGTCTTTCCTTCCTTCTGGCTCTTATAGTCGCGCCTAACCCTCTGACCACTGAGCATGCTCCCAGGGTTTATGAACCCCAAGCAACCCACCCCCTAAAAATGTGGGGTTACTGCTGTGGGAGGATTCCAAAATGCAAATCCTCTCTCCCACTATCTTACTGATGGAAAAATACTGGGGACTGAATCAGTGATGGGCAAAGCCCCATCAATACTCCCCCCAACTACAAAAAATAATAATAATAACTAAGACAGGATGATGGTGCAAATTATTTTTCTTACAATCCTATCACAACAACATTTTCACAATTACATTTAATAGTTACAATTGATATTAATGTTTCCCAACTACTTGGGTAACTAATCCAAGGGTGATTATTACTATGGCCAGCATAGGAAAAATGAAACATTATACAGAGGCCATATGTTCACATTTCTCCCAATCAATATATTTAACGTGTATTGATTGGGAGAAGATCAGTTACCACATCCATCCCCAGAGGCAGGCAAACCTCCAGAGTTTCAATGCGTGGATGAGATGATGGTGCAGGGAAGAGGGATTCAGTTTTGTAAGGAACTGGGGAAACGTTTGGGGAAGGGGGAAACTTTTCCGAAAGGATGGGCTCCACCTTAACCAGAGTGGAACCAAGCTGCTGGCACTAACCTTTAAAAAGCAAATAGAGCAGCTTTTAAACTAGAACAAGGGGGAAAGCTGACAGTCACTCAGCAGGGCATAGTTCAGAGAAATGTATCCTTGAAGGATTCTAATGAAACAGGAGAGTTAGGGCATCCCAACAGCGAGGCTCCAATAAAAGCAAACATAGTCCACGTGCCTATATGTAAAAAATCACCTGAGCTAAATATTTCCAAATTATCCCTAAGAACTGAAAAGCAGGTTGTTAATACAAACAAAAAACACATTTTGAAATGTCTGTATGCCAATGCCAGAAGTCTAAGAAGTAAGATGGGAGAGTTAGAATGTATAGCAGTAAACGATAGGGATGTGCATCATTTTTCTGACGGATGAAAATATCGTACAATATTTTCTAATCCATCAAGTATCGGGGGGTCCCGGAAAGCGATAGAAAAACCTCACAAAATTTTCATGTGGTTTTCTTAGCGTTTTGGGGGGGGGGGGGGGGGGGGGGGAAGAAAGGGCACACAGGAAAAAAATCCCAAACCCACCCCGACCCTTTAAATACAATTATTTAGAATCCCCCACCTTCCTGACCCCCCCAAAACTTTCCTAAAGTATCTGGTGGTCCAGTGGGGGTCCCGGGAGTAATCTCCCGCTCTCGGGCCGTTGGCTGCCACTAATCAAAATGGCACTGATGGCCCTTTGCCCTTACCATGTGATAGGGGCTATTTGTGCCATTGGCCAGCCCCTAATGGAGAGTGAATCCCATCCATGCGAATCCTGTTGCTAATTCAATGAGCTAGCAAATACTGTAGGCAGATATACCCTGGAGTCGTGACGTCAGAACAGGGGGACGCCCATGAGGTTCGTGCCAACGTGAAGTTAAAGATGAGGGTGGCATACGCATGCACGCCCTAGATGTACCTTGAAGGAGAATGGTGGGAGGCAGCACCAAAGCTCGTCCGGGGACGCTGGAGAGAATGGCAAGCAGATGCCGTGGCGGCCACCAGTCCAAGGTGATCGGGAGGAACCAAAATTAGAGAGAGGTAGGCGGGGCGAAGCCTTCGAAGACCAATGGATGCAACAGTACCCTGGCCCTTTTACCAGGTTTAGGTTTGTGTGGATGCATCTGATGAAAATGAAGAAGCATCTCTTTGTCCAGGATATTTGCCATCGGCTCCCAAGAATTTTCTTCGTGGCCGTAACCTTCCCAAGACAGAAGGTATTCCCAAGTTTTGCCACGTCTTCTTACATCCAGAATAGCTTCAAACTTATATTCAAGGTCTTCTTCTGTGGTAATAGAAGTTGGTTCTGGAGACTTGGATGAGAACTTACTGAGAATGAGTGGTTTTAAAAGTGAAACGTGGAATGCGTTGTGGATTTTCAATCCAGGCAGTAGCTTCAGACTATATGTAATGTTGCCAAGAAGTCGGAGAATTGGAAATGGTCCAACGTAGCGTGAAACAAATCGAGGAGAAGGTAACTTTAGTCTCAAGTGCTTAGTTGACAGCCAGACTTTGTCACCAGGTAGGAATACAGGCATTTTAGAATGATGAGTGTCATATGATTTCTTTGCTCATTCACCCACTTTGATTATCATGTCTTTAGTCTGAATCCATAATTGATGGATATCATCAGCAGTGGATTGAGCTGCTTTGGACGACACTGAGAGAGTCAGTGGAAGTGGTGGTGAAGGTAGTCATCCATAAACCACTTCAAATGGTGTTGATCCAGTGGATGATGCTGGATGTGAGTTAATGGCGAATTCTGCCCATGGCAACAGTTCGGCCCAGTTATTCTGACAGCAACTCACATAGGAACAAATGAACTGTTTTAGGGTCCTATTCATCCTCTCAGTTTGGCCATTAGATTGGGAATGATAGGCAGATGTATAATCCAGAGCAGTGGTTCTCAACCGGTGTGTCGCGACACACCAGTGTGTCACCAAGAACACGCAGGTATGTCGCCACACTTCCTGGTCCCCCGCTGACCCAGCTGCTCCCCGGTCATCCTCCGCCCAGGCTTAAAATGCTGTCAGCCCGGGCGGAACGTGGCAGGACAGCTGGAGTCAGTGGCATCAGCATGCTCTCTTCTTCACGCCCCCCCACGCAGCCCGGAAGAGGAAGTGGTGAGTATCGGGTGTGTGCGCGGGAAGAAGAGACCATGCTAGTGTAGTCAGCATCGGCCCGAAGAACAGAAGAGAGGTGCGGTCTAAAGAATGTGCAGCGCGGCTCGGAGGAAAATGAAGAAGAACGTCAACCCCCGTGGCCGATGGGACTCCTTGCTCCACAAGGGCTGAAAATGAAGGAGGTTAGGGTTGGGAGGAGGCTGCTGCTGCCGCTAGTTCCGGGGGAGGGGGAGGGAGAGAGAGTGAATGAGCAAGCAAGCATGTGTGTTTGGGATCCTGTGTGTGTATGTGTGTGAGTGAGATAGCATATATGTGTGTGATTGAGAGCCTGTATATATGAAAGAGAGTATGTCTGTGATTGAGAGCCTGCCTGTGAGAGAGAGAGCATGAACGTACATTTACGATTGGGAACCTGTATGTGTAGGTTTGTGATTGAAAACCTGTTTGTGTGAAAGAGTATGTGTGTATGATTGAGATCCTTTGTGTGTGAGAGAGATCATGTGTATGTATGATTAAGAGCCTGTGTGTATAAGTAAGAGTGAGAGCATGTGTGTCTGTGTGTGATTGAGAGCTGGTTTAGGTGAGGGAGCATCTGAGTATGTGATTGAGAGCCTGTGTGTAAATGAGAGAAAGAGAGAGCATGTGTGTGATTGAGAACTGGTTTAGGTGAGGGAGCATGTGAGTATGTGTGTGATTGAGAACTGGTTTAGGTGAGGGAGTATGTGAGTATGTGATTGAGAGCCTGTGTCTAAATGAGAGAGAGAAAACATGTTTGTAAGCATGTGAATGAGAGTCTGTGTGTGAGAGAAAAAGACAGCATGTATGTGTGTGATTGAAAGCCTGTGTGTGTAAGCTTGAAAAGAAAGACAGCATGTGTGTAAATGTGTAATTAAGAGCCTATATAAGTGAGAGAATAAGCATGTGTATATGTTAGTGACTGAGAGCATGTGTGTATAGGTGTGTAATTGAGAGCCAGTGTGAGAGAGAGCACTGGTATGCGACTGAGAGAGAGGAGAAAGTTCCAAGCAAACCACCCCTCATCCTGCTAATTCAAAACAATCTCAAACGTTTCCAGGTATGTGTTATGCTCAGGCTTGTGGACCCTTGGCCGACAAGAGGGTGGTGTACCTTTCGGAGGGTCCGTAGGCTCTCTTGTCGGGTGGCGAGGCAGAACAGGAGGCGGGACTAGCTGGCCCTTGGCACTGGAGGCTGAGGCGAATACAGAGGCGATGAAGAGACGAGATGAGGCACTGTGTTCTTCACCACTGGTGGTCTGCGGTCCCCCGGGAGGAGCCCGTAGGGACCCGACCGCTGGGGATTAGGTGGACCTATGGAGGTCAGAGCAACGGTGCAAAGGCCAACTGGAGCTTCGCCCTGGAAGCCCGCGGTCCCCCCAGGAGGAGCCCGTAGGGACCCGGGCCGCTGGGACTTAGGTGGGCCCTTGGAGACGGAGTCTTGAGGGAGTCCTAGGTCGAGTGCCAGAGGGTCGTTGCTCACCAGTCCGAAGTCGTGCACCAGAGAATCACCGCTTGCCAATCCAAAGTCAGGAACCAGAGAATCACCGTAAGCCAATCCGAAGTCAGGAACCAGAGAATCACCGTAAGCCAATCCGAAGTCAGGAACCAGGAAGACAAAGCAGAAGCCAAGCTCGAAGAACTCACCGAAGCAAGCAGACTGGACAAAGCACACAGGAGACGTTGCCAAGTCACTGGATGAGCAGAAGAAGCTGCCTTTTATACTTCCTCTGCCCTGGCTGATAGAGAACAGGTGAGGTCATTAAAGGGATGGGTCCCTTTAATTCTGTGGAGGGGGCGTGGCCTAGTCCTGAAGCATGGCGGTGGCCATCTTGGATTTCCTCCATGGAGGGGAGATGCCGCTGGAAGGAAGCAGAAGGTTTTCCCCTGCAACGGGCAGTGGGGGCCCGAGTCGGAGCCCTCCCCCAGGGCTCCCATGGTGCTGTGTGTCAGGTAGGTGGACGTGGTCATGGGGCGCCACGACCGCGGAGCACAACAGTATGCAGAGCAAAAAAAATTTTGTATCCTTATTTTTTATTACTTAATCTTTGTGTCTGCTATTTTGAAATATTTTATTGGTATCTAGAAATTTTTTATATGAGTTTTTAATTATTGGATATTCCACTCATCAGCTGTTTCGAAATAATCTGTTCTTTTTGTTAGTATGGTTTTACTGCTACTGATTTTATATTTCTTGATTTGTTTTATAAGGATGGGTGATGTTTCTTTTTTCCTTTATTACACTGCATACAGAGACTCTGGTTTGTTGCAGTTTCCAATTCAGTTTTTTCTGCATACTTCTAGTTATGCATTTTTGTCTCTTAATTCTTTGTTAGGTGAGGGTCAGCACATGTGATTTAGATGAGGTTTTTCTGCTGGCGTGTAGTTTCTGTGTAGGGCTCTATAGCAGCCTGACTTGGTCTATTTTCCTAATAGGAGATGTATTTGTGTCTTAAGGCCTGGTGTAATATTTCAGTGTTGCCATTTCTTAGGTAAGGTGGTTACTGTTTAAGTGCTGGAAATTGGTGCTGTTTTGATGTGGGATGTTTACTATTTATGCAATTTCTGTTCAGACAGAATATGCATCTTTTCTTTGTGTCATTTTAAACAATAAAAATAATTACCAGACCTATACTTTTTATTTCCACCGTGAATTGTAATGAACCCACATTCCAGTGGAAACACTGAGAGGAGAGGACCATCTTGCTGGTGGCTGAAAGGAATCAGTAAGTTTTTGCTTGGGACTTTGACTTTTTTAAAAGTATTGGGGCAAAGTTAACTATTTGGGAATATTATTTAGTGTGTTTGTGTGTTTGTGCCTTTAATAGTCAGAAAGGCAGTGAATAAACAAGTTAGACTGTTTGTATTTTTAGTCAGTCAATAAGGTAGCAGTAGATAGTGTGTTTATTTTTAAAAGTCTGCAGAACTGAGTGTTCTCCAGACTTTTAAAGAGCTGACTGTTTGTTTTTAATACTAACTGAGTGCATTGTATTGAAAAAAAAAACCCACAAAAAAAAACCCCCCACAAAAAAAGTAGCCAGAAGCTAGAAATAAGCTAGGAACAGTATATACCAAAGTAAAAAAGTTGAATAGTTCAGCTCAGTTACTCACCTTGGAAAGGTGTTGAGGTAGTGTGATTGGGTTTGAATAGGGACCAACATTTGTTAATGAAGGGAGTAGTGAGTCACTCAGGCTGACTAACTAAGTGTGAAGATTGTGTGTTTGTGAATAGGTACTATTCTTTGTTAATCAGCACAGCAGTGAGTCACTCAGGAAATCTAACTGAAAGGTCACACAGGAAATCTAACTGAAAGGTCACTCAGGAAATCTAACTGAAGAGTCACTCAGGAAATCTAACTGAAGTGTACATCTCCTAAGAGATTGTTTTGCACTAATTTACCTTAGAAGCACATTATAAATTAGAAGGAAAGAGCTCAGTAACCCACATTCCAGTGAAACACTGAGAGGAGAGGATCACCTTGCTGGTGGCTGAAAGGAATCAGTAAGTTTTTGCTTGGGACATTGACTTTTTTAAAAGTATTGGGGCAAAGTTAACTATTTGGGAATATTATTTAGTGTGTTTGTGTGTTTGTGCCTTTAATAGTCAGAAAGGCAGTGAATAAACAAGTTAGACTGTTTGCATTTTTAAATAGTCAGTCAATAAGGTAGCAGTAGGTAGGCAGTGAATAAACAAGTTAGACTGTTTGTATTTTTAGTCAGTCAATAAGGTAGCAGTAGATAGTGTGTTTATTTTTAAAAGTCTGGAGAACTGAGTGTTCTCCAGACTTTTAAAGAGCTGACTGTTTGTTTTTAATACTAACTGAGTGCATTGTATTGAAAAAAAAAACCCCACAAACCCCCCCCCCCCCCCACAAAAAAAGTAGCCAGAAGCTAGAAATAAGCTAGGAGTAGTATATACCAAAGTAAAAAAGTTGAATAGTTCAGCTCAGTTACTCACCTTGGAAAGGTGTTGAGGTAGTGTGATTGGGTTTGAATAGAGACCAACATTTGTTAATCAAGGGAGCAGTGAGTCACTCAGGCTGACTAACTGAAGTTAGACTGTTTGTTAATAGCCAGGAACTCTTTATCTCTGATCCCATAGTTCTTCTCCGCAGGAGAAAATTGCCGCGAGAAAAAGGAGCAGGGATGTAAGGCTTTAGAATCTCCAGTTTGGCTCAACACAGCCCCTACTCCAACATCTGAAGCGTCAACCTCCACGACGAAGGGTCTGTTGGGGTCCGGGTGATGCAGACATGGCTCAGTGGAAAAGGCAGTCTTTAATTTCTCATACACGGAAATGACTCCGCAGACCACTTTGAAGCATTAGCCCCTTTCCGTGTCATTGCAGTTAAGGGCACTGTCAAAGAAGAATAGTTCTTTATGAAGCTTCTATAGTAGTTTGTAAACCCCCCAAATTGTCTCAGGGCCTTCAGACTGGTAGGTTGAGACCAATTCTTGATACTCTCTAATTTTTGGGGATCCATCTGGAAGCCTTGTTTTGATACGATGTAGCCAAAAAAAGGCACAGATTCTTTGTGAAACTTGCATTTCGACAATTTGGCATAGAGACGGTGTTCTCGAAGGCTCAGTAATACTTGTTTGACTTCTGCTAGATGAGTAGACATATCTTGTGAAAAGAGCAAGATGTCATCTAGGTAGACAATGACACATTTGTACAGAAGTTCCTGCAGAATGTCGTTCATCATGTTCTGAAACACGGCGGGGGCGTTGCACAGGCTGAAAGGTATCACCAAATATTCAAAATGGCTGTCTCAAGGGTTGAAAGCTGTTTTCCACTCGTCGCCTTTGCGAATGCGAACCAAGTTATAGGCTCCCTTCAGGTCAAGTTTTGAGAATATCTTGGCTCCTTGAAGTCAATCGAAAAGCTCCGAGATCAGAGGTAAGGGGTATCAGTCTTTAATCATGATCTCGTTCAGACCTTGATAATCGATACAAGGACACAGTGTGCCATTCTTCTTCCCCACGAAGAAGAAGCCTGTGCCCGCAGGAGACTTAGATGGTCTAATGAAACCCTTTTGCAAATTTTCCTCAATGTACTCTGACATGGCTTTGTTCTCCACCACCAACAAGGGGTAGACACATCCTTTAGGAGGTTCACCATTAGGTTTCAGTCTTATGGCGCAGTCATAAGTTCTATGTGGCGGAAGGATGTCAGCAGCTTCTTTGGAGAAAACATCATGAAAAGATGCATACTGAGGCGGCAGTCCTAGCATCACTGGAGTTGTAGGCATACAGAGAAAATGAGTAACCTCCTTTAGGCATTTGCCATGGCATTCTGGGCCCCAACAGGAGAGTTCCAACGTGGCCCAATTGAATTGCGGCATATGCAGCTGCAACCAGGGTAATCCCAGAATGATAGGCTGCATGGTCTTCTCCAACACAAAGAAGGAAATTGATTTGGTGTGGAGGGCTCCTGGGTGGAAGGATACCAGTTCGGTACAACAGGTAACAGCACCCGGTAAAGGCTCCCCATGTATAGATGATAAGAGTAGTGGAGTCTTCATAGTGCTGAGGGGAATCCTCAAGTGTTCCACTAGACATTGAAGAATAAAATTACCTCCTGCCCCTGAGTCCACCAGGGCAAGAGTCTGAAACTCCAAAGGTCCGCAGATCAGAGAGACAGGGAGAGAGAATGGAGGAGAGGGCGTAGTAAGGCCTAAGAAGGGTCCTCCTGCAGGACTTAGGCCCATCCGTTTCCCAGACATATCGAGCATGTTTGGACTGCAGGACCAGCTTGTTCACAGTACATGCACAATCCATTCCTGTTCCGAAGTCTTCTCAGTATGGATGTTAGGAGACTGCGACCAAGTTGCATCGGTTCTTCCCCGCTGGCAACGGGAGTCAAAGGAACCATCCTGAGTGCAGGCTTAGCACGAACTTCCTTCTGAACAGGTCCTTTACAAGGCTTGAGCTCTTGCACCTTATCTTGAAGCCGGTTATCAATTCTAGTAGCTAAGGCCATTAGCTCATCCAGCGAGTCAGGTGTTTCGCGAGCAGCCAGCTCGTCCTTCAAGCGGGAATCAAAACCTTTGAAGAAGAGAGTTTTCAGGCATCTAGGGTTCCAATGTAATTCAGTCGCAAGAGTCTTGAACTCTATAGTGAAATCAGCCAGGGGTCGGTTGCCTTGCTTCAGGTCCACCAATGTAGAACCAGCAACAGTGTGTCAGGCAGGATCATCAAAAACGGATTGAAACAAGTCCATAAATCTGTCAATATCCTGAAGAATAGGGTCTTTGCGTTCCCACAGTGCGGAAACCCAAGTCAAAGCCCTCCCATCCAGATAGGATAGAATATAAATAGTCTTGGTGTAGGCTGTGGAGAAATGAGTAGATTGCGATGCAAAATGCATACAGCACTGGTTTAAAAAGCCTCTAGTTCTCTGAATCTCTCCAGAAAAATGTAGTGGAGCAGCAAGAGGCACAATAGTCTTTATAGTTACTTCAGGTAACTGACCTTCATTACTGGATATTAGGGGTGTGAATCGTGTGATCGATCATCTTAACGATCAATTTTGGCTGGGGGGGGAGGGAAATTTTATTGTCGTGGTTTTTTTTTAAAAAAATCGTTAAAAATCGTAAATCGGGGGAGGGCGGGAAAACCGGCACACCAAAAAAACCCTAAAACCCACCCCGAACCTTTAAAACAAATCCCCCACCCTCCCGAACCCCCGCAAAATGTATTAAATTACCTGGGGTCCAGTGGGGGGGTCACGACGCGATCTCCAGCTCTCTGGCCACGGCTGTGTTGAGAAATGGCACCGGTGGCCCTTTGCCCTTATCATGTGACAGGGCAAAGGTAGCACCGGCGCCATTTTGGTTCCTGAGAGCGACCTCCTGCACACTCCCGGACCCCCGCTGGACTTTTGACAAGTCTTGTGGGGGTCAGGAGGCCACCCCAAGCTGGCCAAAAGTCCCTGGGGGTCCAGCGGGGGTCCGGGGGTGATCTCCTGCACGCATGACGTCGGGAGCCAGGAACCAAAATGGCGCCGGCGCTACCTTTGCCCGTGCCCTATTTAACGATACAATACAAATGCCCCTGACAATAAATCAGGGGCATTTGTATTGTATCGTGCGCTCTAACGATTTTGGACGATTTTAAAATTACCTGACGATAATTGTAATCGTTCAAAAACGATTCACATCCCTACTGGATATAGAACCTTGATTCTTCTGTACGTGCAGCTGATGAAATGCAGTAGTCAATTTTTCAAATGCATCTTGTTGTTCAGCAATGCGCAAGGCCAGGCCTGGAATGGCCTGCAAGGCGTTGAGCTGAGCCGGATCAATGGAGTTAGCAATCTGTTATGGTTAACGGTGTTTGGGTGGATCCTTGGACACTGTGGCAGCTGACCACGCCCACGGGGGGGGGGGGGTAGTCCCGTGAGGGACCACAGTGTCAGGCTAAACTCCGGACAGACAAACACAGATTTGAATCTTTTATTAAACAATTTATGGAACCACCGGAGGTGGCAGTAGTGAGAAGTGGTTGTAGAGCCCAGCTGGGTGTGTCTCTCACAGAATGCTGGAACAGCGGATCCTCTGTAGAGCAGTGCTGTAGTGGAAAAGACTGAGAGTTATGAGCACCCAATAAGATTAGCATTCAGAGTCCCAAATAGAGTAGGAGAGTTCCGAGACAGGGAGAGCAGGCCCTCAAGGAGCGAGTACCTGATCCCTTAGAGCAGAGAGACTCAGTGGTGTTGTACTCACTAGCAGTAGCAGAGATTCCACTAGACGAGCGGTCTGGCACTGGAGCAGAGGGCAGGCCCTCAAGGAGCGAATACCTGATTCCAGTGAAGTGGTACTGTAGAGAGATGTTTTCTGTACTCACTGATGGTGACTGTAAGTTAGTTCTTCCAAGTAGAAGGGTAGAAGTAGCAGACAGCGGCACAGGGTACATGAGCCCTCGAGGAGTGAGTACTGGTTTCCTGATAGCACCTGAAAGAAGCAGAGAGGCCCCCGAGGAGCGAGTACCTCATTAGCGACCCCGAAGGGTAGTAAGAGCTCCAGATAGAGCTGGAGTGGCAGAGTAGCTTAGGAACAGAGAGCGAATCCCATCCATGTGAATCCTGTTGCTAATTCAATGAGCTAGCAAATACTGTAGGCAGATATACCTTGGAGTCGTGACTTCAGAACAGGAGGACGCCCCTGAGGTTCACTCCAACGTGAAGTTAAAGATGAGGGCGGCATGCGCGCGTGCGCCCTAGAGGTACCTTGAAGGAGAATGGCGGGAGGCAGCACCAAAGTCGGTCCGGGGACGCCAGAGAGAATGGCAAGCAGACGCCGCGGCGGCCATCAGTCCAAGGTGAGCAGGAGGAGCCGTAAGTAGAGAGAGGTAGGCGGGGCGAAGCCGTCGAAGACCGATGGACGCAATACCAATACAACAGATTCCCAGCAGCTGCCCAAATGAGTTCCCTGGCCCCAACGCCAGTCAGCGTTAGTGCCATGCACCCCTGGCTTCAATGCTATCCTTTCCCCAACAAAGCTGTGGAAATTTCTAATGGCTTCACTTACAGCTTTAGAATTCCATGTCAATATGTCCCCCTTAACTCCCCTCACCCCCCACCGCACAAATCTCATTCCCTTTCCTTACACGAGGAGGAGGCAGCGAAGAAAATTCACTCAGAATTGGTTTTAGGGCAGGTAGTTGGCACTTTCACCTACCCCCCATTTCCAAACATGGTGATTTTCTCCCTGGTAATTCGGTCAGTGATCAAATAGACCCTCACCTATGCTCAGTGTCTTATACCTCTTTTGACTCCGCCATTAATATCGGCAAAAATGCAGGATGCCGCGCACAAATGGCAAAAATGGACATCGAGTCTGCATTCTGCCTTTTGCCAGTCCTTCTACTTACTGGGTTTCCATTTTAAAGGGCAATTCTATTACAACCATTGTATCCCGATGGGCTGCTCAATCTCCTGCACATACTTTGAACTTTTTAGTTCCTTTTTTGTAGTGGGTCATCTTATAACAGTCTGGCTCTCGGCAGTTGGTTCACTACCTAGACAATTTCCTACTGGTGGGGCAAGATGGCGCTGATTGCATCAACCTGTTGTTTGCAGCGCAAGCGGTGGCTAGAACAATTGGTGTCCCTTTAGCAGAGGTCAAAACCGAAGGCCCAGCTAGAAGAATAACATTCCTAGGGAGTGAGTTAGATGCGGAAGCTCAGATCTCTCGACTCCCCTCCGAAAAAGTTAGCAAGCTGCTCAAGGCTATTGTTGAGATGCGCAGCGTCAAAAAATGCCACCCTGCGGCAATTTCAGTCCCTCATTGGTTTGCTTTGCTGTGCATCTACAGTTATACCAATGGGAAGGGCTTTCCTGTGCAGACTTTCCTTAGCTACCGCTGTTGTTCGTAAGAAGCATCACTGTATATGGATCTCTAGCGCAATCAAGCAGGAATTAATTGGGAAATATTCTTGAAGGAGTTTAATGGTATCACCTTTTGGCAGCATCCTCCTAGGCAGAATAATGAACTAGAGCTATTCACAGATGCTGCAGGAGGCGATGGTTTCGGCATATATTTTAGAGGAACTTGGTGTGCTGACCGCTGGCCGCTCCATTGGTTGCAACACAAGATTGCCAAGGACCTTACCTTACTTGAGTTGTTTCCAATCGTAGTCACCCTCAAGATCTGGGGGGAGTCATTCGTCAGGTCCCATATTGTTTTTAGATCAGACAACATGGCTGTCATTCAAGTTATTAATGCGCTTTCTGCTCGCACATTTGAGTCTAATGCGCTCATAATGCAGTTAGTGCTAATTTGCATACAATTTAATATAACTTGCCGCGCTGCACACATTCCTTGTGTACATAATTACATTGCAGACTCTCTCACGATTACAGTTTACAATGTTCCAATGCCTTGCTCTGATGGCAGATCGTCTACCAACCCCCATACCCAAGGAGGTCTGGTAACATGGCCCACCGAGTTTTGGGACTTAATTTTGGGATCCCTATTGGAAAACACACGACGGAATTACAAACAGGCCTTACTAGACTTCCAGGGCTTCCTGTTAACTGAAACACAAGAAATCGCAAAGTGGCCAATCTCGATATACTCCCTATTGAGATACATACTACACTGCAAAAGCCAGGGAAAATCCAGAGCCGCAGTGGCAAACCGCCTAGCTGGCCTGTCTTTCTTTTCCAGAATACTTGGATTCCCCAGCTGCACATCACTATTCCCAATAAAGAGGGCTATGTTAGGTTGGCATAGGGAGGCTGGTAAGACACAAGATGCCAGGAGACCCATAACTTTGGATATTCTGAGAGAAATCTTTTGGTCCCTGGACTTCATTTGTTCGGATAACTTTGAGTCTCAGTTATTTAAGTGCTCATTCTCCTTGTCATTTTATGTGGCCCTCCACATTAGCGAGCTGACTGCGTACTCTGCAAATAGGCCTTCCTCCGAATGTTTACTGTGGGAAGATACGGTGCTTGAATGTAAAAAAACTTACCCTACGTATTCGCAGGACAAAGACCGACCAATTGGGCATTGGTTCCAATATCATCCTTCGAGAATGGTCTGGGAGACTACTTGCCCTGTGTGGTCCACCACGTTATACCTACATCACCGTCCACCTTGTGGCAGGCAATTGCTTGTACACAAGGGTGGTAACGCTCTTACCTGATACCAGTTAGTCGGGTCCTCCACAAAGCACTGCATGCAGCGGGTATTGTGGTAGCAGGTTACTCATCTCACTCTTTTCGTATAGGGGTGGCAACCTCGGCTGCAAGCTTAGGATTTCAGGACAAGAAGATAATGGCAATAGGCAGATGATGATCAGGAAGACTTAGCCGTTATGTAAGACCGAATAATTATTTTGCCAATTGCATTTAACATGACTCATCATATCTGCCGACAGATCGGGGGCCACATGTCGTATGGATTATAGGGCACTCTTATGTGTGCTGGGCACATAGGAGGGCTCTCGAACAGCCTCCGGGCAAACATCTTGGTATGGTGGTGCATCAAGTTTCGTTGCTTTGGAAAGAGATCCCGGGAATGAGGTGGGACCAGTTGATGCCGACTGTCCTTGAACTAATAAAAAACAATTCCCCCCCATCTGCTATAATCTTACATCTGGGGGGGGGGGGGTAATGACCTGCCTCTCACTACAAGTGTTGCTCTCACACAGAAAATACAAAAAGATTTGGTCACTTTATATAACATGTTCCCACAGTCGGTAATCGTCTGGCCCTATATCACCCCCTGTAGGATCTGGAGAGGTGAGCGATCACACGGTGCTATGGAAAAGGTTTGGAAGAAAATTAATAAGTGGATTGCAAAGTTCATGCCTACAATTAATGGTTTATCATTGAAGCATGATTTGCTGGATGAAAGCCCAAGTTTATTTAGACCAGGTGGTGTACATCTCTCCGATATAGGGTGGGATATTTTTAACAGTGATCTCCAAGATGGTTTCGAGGCCTTCTTGCCTCTAATGGCCGCAGCCGATTGAGAGGTTGGGGGGTTTCCCGGTAAGCGGATTCGCTACCAGGGAACCTTGGTGTGGTGACCACCAAAGCAACACCCCTGCCTTTAGGTTACATAGGTCACGGCCCGGGGGCCGGCAGCCTTCGGACCACTGGAGCAGGTGGCTCAGACTGCGCCAGCGGCCCAACACAGACCCTCGATGCTTCAACGGCCAAGAGGAGTGAGGGAAAATATGAGTACTGAGGTGATTGGACCAAACGATCCTGACTTCTATGATCGGGTCACCGGTAATGATGCCTTGGCTTCCATAGCCAAGGGGGTCAGTGGCAGCTCCCCGGCTTCTACGGCCGGGGGGGTGGGGGGTTATGCATGCGCCTCAGTGAATTATGTGATTAGCACTTGTTAGCAGGGGAATGCTGGTCACTAAGAGTTAATCTTTAGCTAAGTTAACAAAGTTTCAGGATTGTTTATTATTGATAATGTTGCTTGTTGCTGTATTAAGAACATAAGAACATAAGAAAATGCCACACTGGGTCAGACCAAGGGTCCATCAAGCCCAGCATCCTGTTTCCAACAGTGGCCAATCCAGGCCATAAGAACCTGGCAAGTACCCAAAAACTAAGTCTATTCCATGTTACCATTGCTAATGGCAGTGGCTATTCTCTAAGGGGTAGATTTTCAAACCGCGCGAATTGGCGTACTTTTGCTGGCGTATCAGGCGCCCCCGACACGCCCCCCTCGCCAAACCCCGGGACTTACGCGAGTCCCAGGGTCTGTGCGCGCCGGTAGGCCTATTGAACATAGGCGCACCGACGCGCAGGGCCCTGCTCGCCTAAATCCGCCCAGATTTAGGCGGATTTAGGCGAGCAGGGCTCTGAAAATCCGCCCCTAAGTGAACTTAATAGCAGGTAATGGACTTCTCCTCCAAGAACTTATCCAATCCTTTTTTAAACACAGCTATACTAACTGCACTAACCACATCCTCTGGCAACAAAATCCAGAGTTTAATTGTGCATTGAGTAAAAAATAACTTTCTCTGATTAGTTTTAAATGTGCCCCATGCTAACTTCATGGAGTGCCCCCTAGTCTTTCTAGTATCCGAAAGAGTAAATAACCGATTCACATCTACCCGTTCTAGACCTCTCATGATTTTAAACACCTAAGAAAATGCCATACTGGGTCAGACCAAGGGTCCATCAAGCCCAGCATCCTGTTTCCAACAGTGGCCAATCCAGGCCATAAGAACTTGTTAATGTAATGCATATGGGCTGCAGCCATTAATTTGTCCAATATAATAAAACTCTCGTTATCAAATATTAAGCTGCGTGAGTCTTTGCAGATCAACTTCCGGGGGGGGGGGGGGGGGGGGGGAGGAGGTTATAGACGTAGCCTTTCCACTGCCCGCATTGTGTCTCAGTTGAGTGGTGTTTCCTAAATCCAAATTGATTTGGGGAGAGAATATTTTGATCTTCCAGGTGATTTTCAAGCTGGGATAACACTGCTTTCTCAAAAACATTTGTGAGAAAAGGCAGGTTAGATATTGGACGATAGTTGTCTCAATCATCAGTTCTTCCAGACGTAATTTTGTGATCGGCTTTATCACAGCTTGTTTTAACCCATTTGGAACAGTTCCTTCTGAGAGAGACAAGTTAGTTAATGTTGTGATTATCTGAGTTATAACTCCATGTACAGGTTTCAAGGAACTGGCTGGAATTGGATCACGTGGGTGAATAACAAAAAAGAAAGTGACCGGAGGTCCTTCAGAAGTTCTTTATTAGTTGCCCGACTCTAGGCCTGAGTTTCGCCTAAAAAGGCTGCTTCAGGGGCTTCTTTAAATATCTCCAAAGGATTTAGAGATATATTCTCTAATACAAGCAGATGTTATTAATCCTTCCATCAATCGGGATTTCCTCGATTGTGGTCAAGTGCAGTGTAAAATTCAAGTCGTACTTATTGCGCGACTTGAATTTTACACTGCACTTGACCACAATCGAGGAAATCCCGATTGATGGAAGGATTAATAACATCTGCTTGTATTAGAGAATATATCTCTAAATCCTTTGGAGATATTTAAAGAAGCCCCTGAAGCAGCCTTTTTAGGCGAAACTCAGGCCTAGAGTCGGGCAACTAATAAAGAACTTCTGAAGGACCTCCGGTCACTTTCTTTTTTGTTCCTCACGGCTTTTCTTGATCGCTTTCCTTTTTGTTTTTTGGGCCCATCACGTGGGTGAATGACAGGATAACATTTTTTGATGATTTGACTAATTTTCAGCTCAATACTCTGTCAAACATGGAACACTTAATCATGCCATTTGAATCTTCATGTGCTTTTGTTGTAGAACATAAAGGGAAATGTTCTCATGTTCTCATGTGTTTTCAACTTATTGATTTTGTCTAAGAAAGCAGTGGCATATTCATTGCCAGAGGCCATTGTGAAGTTGTCATTTCTCGAGATGGAAGATGTTGGGTCTATTGTTATTTTGATGCTGAGATTATGTATTTTATTTTGAGGTTGTAAACCGATGTGAAGGTTTGGTCTGTACACCGGAATAGAAAAATTTGAAAAATAAATAAATAATTAAATGTTTAACAACCTCAAAGAGCTGTTTGGAATTAAATATAACCCCATGATCTGTTTAGCATAGTAATCTTTTTTTGCTTTGTTGGTTAGAGTAGGGTATTTTGCAAGGAAAGATTTATATTTTCCTAGGGATTCAGCAGATTGGCATTTCCACCATGGTTTCTCTAATTTTCTCAGTTTCTGTTTAGTCCTTTTTAATTCATCATTGTACCAGGGCTTCTTTTGTTTGGAGTTATTCCTATCTTTATTAATAATTTTTGTCTGGATAGGACTAAGGTTTTCAGCTATGTCGTTGACTATTTTATCCCAGGAATCAAATGCTGATGTGAAATTTGTTTGATTTAGTTCATGGAACTTATTTTCTATTGCTTCAGCAAGTACTTCCATCTCCATCTTTTTCCTGAATGTAAAAGTAAGCTTATTATATATACTATTATGGATTTGGTTGGTGAAAGATATTTCCGCCTTTATTAAATGGTGGTCAGACCAGGGCAATATCATGTGCAAAGTATTGATTATGCAATTACTGGTATTAGCAAATATTAGGTTTATAGTGTGGTCCGCTTTATGAGTGCCTTTCGAGACAAATTGTGACCGTCCCATGGCGTTCATTGCTTCTAAGATCATTTCACTGTCTAAGATTCTCAGTGTTTAGTCTATATGGATGTTAAGGTTTCCTACAATTAATGTCGATTTTGGTGAAGGGAACACCTTAGCAAATATTTCAGTCAGTGGTGAGCAATCTTTTTGTAGTATGCCTGGGGGACAGTAGACAAGTTCTATGTTTATTTGAGGAGATTTTAAAATGCAACCTCATTTGGTGGGTTAATCTCTATCTTGTAAGGTACTAGCTTGAGTTATTTTTTACTGATTATTAATAAGCCCCCACCGTTTTGTTTGGGTCTTGGAAAGTGAAATATATTGCAGTTATCATTTGATATTTGGTTTAATAGCACATTATTTTTGTCTTTCAGCCCGGATTCAGTTATGCAACAAATTGAGGGATTTAATTAGAGGGATTTATTTTTTATAGAGATTGAACATTCAATAGGAGCAGAGTAAACATGAAGCAGAACGTGTTGCGCTGGAGGTGGACCCTTGGCCTGGTGCAGGATTGGTATGGCCCTCCAGTCGGACCCGGAGAGCACCTGCCACCAGGAGGTGGAGCACAGGTGGAGACAGAGGCTAGCTGGAGCTTCACCAATAGCAACCCGAGGTTCCCTCAGGTTGAGCCCTTGGTTACACGGGCTGCCTGGTCTTAGGTGGGCCTCACAGGATCTCCTAGAGAGAAAGCACAGGGGAGTGCCCACCACGAACAAGGGTGCATGATCGATGTCCAAACAAGAATGTCCAGAGGTCACAGGAGGCCAGAACAGAGAGTCTGAGTGGATAGCGAGGATCAAGGCCAGAGTATCAGTCCAGAATGGTCAGCCGAAGCAGGGGTCAGTACCTGTAGTCAATCCGGAAGTAGTCAGGTCAGGCAGAGGTCAAGTTCCAGGCAGCGATCAGGAGTAGTCAGTGGTCAGGCAGAGGTCAAGTTCCAGGCAGCGATCAGGAGTGATCAGTGGTCAGGCAGAGGTTGGTTCCAGGCAGCGATGAGGAGTAGTCAGAGAACAGGCAGAGGTCAGGTCCAGGCAGCAATCAAGAATAGTCAGAAGCAAGCAAAGGTCAGTACCATGAGATCTGTCTGAAGGGTACTACCAGGGATGGAGAGACGCTGGAACAGGAGACGCTGGAACAGGAGACGCTGGAACAGAGGATGCTGGAACAGGAGACTCTGGAACAAGAGACACAGGAGATGCTGGAACAGGAGATGCTGGAACAGGAGACACAGGTGATGCTGGAACAGGAGACGCTGGAACGGGAGACACAGGAGATGCTGGAACAGAGGATGCTGGAGCAGGAGACACTGGAACAGGAGACACTGGAACAGGAGACACTGGAAGGCAAACTAGAGACACCGGAGTGTACGACACAATCGCCAAGGCAAGGAAGTGGTGTCTGACCACTTCCTTATATTCTCCTATCAATTAGGGCGTGCCGCTGAGCTGGGACCCGCCCTTGGCCCTTTAAGAGGCAGGGCCGTCTGCGTGCATGTGCCTAGGGGCGGAGTCGATGCCACAGAGGATGCCGAGCCCCTGGTGAGCGGTGGAAGGCCTGGTGGTCGCCACCGCAGGACGCCGAGACCGAGTAGAGCTGGCAGCAGCAGAGGGGGGGGGGGGGCACGGGGGGGACGACCAGGGACTCGTCAGAGCTTGGATGAGGTGAGCAGGCCCGGGCACGGGCCGAGCGCGGGCGGGACGTGCAACAGAAAGAGAGTGAGGACGAGTTGTTACTTATCATGGGGAAGATCAACTTTGCGTTCCTTCTTTTCTTCTTTTTTATGGCTTTCCTTTGTAGCTCCAAAGACAAACAGGAGAAAGGATAATGCACTCCAAAAATCATCCACACATGAAAAGAGATCCTTGCGACCTAAACATGGATTCAAACTAAGTTGTGGAAATACACATTGTAACAGTCCTTCCTGATGCAGCCTTCTGGAGAAACACGGGGTCCGTGTTGGGGACCCGTTTGATAACCATTATCTATAGAAGATGAGCAATGGAGTTGCCACACTTACAGGTCGATACAGTAACGTTGAGTTAAAGATTCCCGGTCTGTAACGTGCTGGGAGCGCACAATACAGACGAGTAAGGCCATCCAGCGATACAGTCTCCAGTTTCACGCGTCCTTAGCGCTTCCTAAACCCTTTCCTAAACCCTTTCCGCACCCAGCATGTAAATGAACGAAAAAGCTGTATAATGAAGGAATTAGCTATTCCCCTGCGATACTGTAAAGGGCACTGATATTATCTCCTCCGTAACCCGCTGTTCTGCCGCGGCCTTAACCTGCTAGTTTACCGCCTCCCCCTAGTAGGAGTTAGTGTAGTGTAGTGTAGTGTAAAAACATTGCTTACCCGCCCTGGTCCCGTCCGGTCTCCTGCAGCCCCGTCCGGTCCCCTCCTCCCGAAGCAAAAAAAAAACAAACGAAAAAGTAGCAAGGCTCGGGCCTGCTATGGTAAGTGTAAAAAGTGTAAAAAGTGTTAAAACAAAAAACCTGTGTGTTATATAAAAAAATAAAACAATTTTAAATACCTGTCGGAGGGCCGTGGGTCCAGGCGGCCGGTGGGCGGCGGGCAGCCACCAGCGGCATCCGGTAGTCCCTTCTCCCTTCCTCCCTCCCCCCCCTGCCTGGATGAGCGCCAAAATCGCACGGGCGGGTCGGCAGCGGGGGGGGGGGGGGGGGGGGGGGCGGCAGCGGGGGTGCGGCAGCAGGATCCGGGAGCGGCGGGTAGGCAGCAGCAGGGTCCGGGGGGCAGCGGCAGCAGGATCCAGGGGCGGCAGCGAGATCCGGGGAGCGAGTAGCGGCAGCGTGTTCGATCGGGCAGGCAGGTAGGTGGCAAAATAAAGATGGCCGCCTGCACGGGAAAATCGTGCAATTGGCCGCTGAAGATGTGACGTCACGACGTTTGGCGTCACGGGGTGTGACGTCACGTCTTCAGCGGCCAATTGCACGATTTTCCCGTGCAGGCGGCCATCTTTATTTTGCCACCTACCTGCCTGCCCGATCGAACACGCTGCCGCTACTCGCTCCCCGGATCTCGCTGCCGCCCCTGGATCCTGCTGCCGCTGCCCCCCCCCGGACCCCGCTGCCGCTGCCCCCCCGGACCCCGCTGCTGCCTACCCGCCGCTCCCGGATCCTGCTGCCGCCCCCCCCCCCGCTGCCGACCCGCCCGTGCGATTTTGGCGCTCATCCAGGCAGGGGAGGGAGGGAGGAAGGGAGAAGGGACTACCGGATGCCGCTGATGGCTGCCCGCCGCCCACCGGCCGCCTGGACCCACGGCCCTCCGACAGGTATTTAAAATTGTTTTATTTTTTTATATAACACACAGGTTTTTTGTTTTTTACACTTTTTTACACTTCCTGGTGCCTGTCCCCCGATGTCACGAGCGCAGGAGATCGCTCCCGGACCCCCGCTGGACCCCCAGGGACTTTTGGCCAGCTTGGGGGGGCCTCCTGACCCCCACAAGACTTGCCAAAAGTCCAGCGGGGGTCCGGGGAGCGACCTCCTGCACTCGAATCGTATTGCCGTATTGCAAAATGGCGCCGGCCAAAAGGCCATACGGCCGGCGCCATTTTGCAATACGGCAATACGATTCGAGTGCAGGAGGTCGCTTCTGGACCCCCGCTGGTCTTTTGGCAAGTCTTGTGGGGGTCAGGAGGCCCCCCCAAGCTGGCCAAAAGTCCCTGGGGGTCCAGCGGGGGTCCGGGAGCGATCTCCTGCGCTCGTGACGTCGGGGGACAGGAACCAAAATGGCGCCGCGCTACCTTTGCCCTGTCATATGACAGGGCAAAGGTAGCGCCGGCGCCATTTCTATTAACGTACCCGTGGCCCGAGAGTGGAAGATCACACTGGGATCCCCCCACTGGACCCCAGGTAATTTAAGACATTTTGGGGGGTTCGGGAGGGTGGGGAATTTATTTTCAAGGGTCAGGGTGGGTTTTAGGGTTGTTTTAGTGTGCCGGTTTTCTCGCCCTCCCCCTTCCCCTCCCCCTTCCCCCGATTTACGATTTTTGACGATATATCGGGGGAATTCCTATTGTATATCGCCTCTAACGATTTTTGACTATTTAAAATATATCGGACGATATTTTAAATCGTCAAAAAACGATTCACATCCCTATATACTACATCCTGAGTGAGACACTATTGGAGCGTCTGCCTTTCACTTAGGTCCTACTGGGGTTCCCCAGAGAACACTGGACAAACCATAGTAAAAGTCAATGGAGCAAGACAACCAAGTATTCATTCAAATTAAAATTATTGCTACATAATAGTACAAATCAATATACTGAACATTTTAAATTGTTATGCTTTTTATTTTTTTTTTCATATTTTTGTAGAAAAATATTCTCTGTAATAAACATTTACATATTTAAATTTCAATGGTGCATAGTACCCAACCACATTCCTACCCTCAAACATGGAATTAAAACAGTGTTAGTCAGGGTCCAACAGATGCAGCTTCATAGCCCTGGTGTCTCTGGTTCCGGTCTTTGTGGTGCCTGAAAAGCCAGGTGCCAATTGCTTGTAAAGGGCTATGCAGGATCTGGAATAGAGAAACACAATCACCTTCCCAAAAAGCAACATCCCACATATGTACACAAACATTAGCAATATAAATCACAATTAATTTTCCTTTATAACTCACACTCGAGGAAAGGCAATTTCATCATCAGTCTAAGACAGCAGGGCACCATCTGCTGTGCCAGGGTACTGTTCTTCTGTACTCAAGGTGGCAAACTGGCATTCCCAACAACAGGAGGGAAACACTTCCCCCCTGCAGTCTTTCTTCTGTACTGCTCCGCTAGGTAATAGCTGATCTGGTAACAGGGCACTGCTCCACTACCCCCCCCCCCCCCGTTGTCTCCCAAGGTGATTCAGCTCCTTCCTGATGAGTTTCAATTAAAGGGATCAAAGGCCCCTTTAAGAAGGGCTCCTTCACAGCCCTGGATCTTACTACTGCAGGTTTCTCCACCAATGCAGCTCCGATGATACAGACCTATTTAGACTGGCTCCTGCCCCAATGCTACTTCTCTCCTGAATGAAAGGCCTACTCTGATGCTGCTACTGTGAGGAAAGTACCTCCAGCAGTCTCAATGCATGCCCTCACTCTCTTTCAGTGGGGGATCACACTGCTGTTCCTGCTCTTCCTCCTGATGCAGCTGGGCTTACTTCCCCTGCACCACTGAGGCTGTCAATGATGAAGTTTCAATAAAAGTCCCATTTGTTTGGGCACCACTGCCTCATTGAGAGAACTTCCAAGCTCACTCTGATATGTTGTCTGCATAGATTATTCTATGCAAGCTTCAGAAATAAGCTCTTTGACACAATTAAAATATTAAGAAGAGCAGTAATTTTAAATCTGAGAAACTGAGATCATACTTAACATACCCTGGTTTAAGAATGAGGTTTATTCTTGTCATTATATATGTAAGACAAACTAAATATAAATCCTCTACCTCTAGTTCTGTAAATATATACTCTAGGAACAATATTCAGTAGGCTATTTAGAGGACAAGTTATCCCATCGAATATACTTGTTTAAAGTTATCTGGGTATATATAGCCAGATAACTTTAACCCTAACAGGCCAGTGATAGAATATAGCTAGTCAGGCCTAAAGTTATCCGGCCTTGTCTGGCTGGTTAACTCGTTACCAGATATCTCTGGAGATATCTGGGAAAGTAGGGCCTCTTAGAAGGAAACCAAAAGTTGTGGGCCTCCCAGCATGATGTCCCCCCCCCCCCCCCTTCTACCACATGCATATATCCATCCCCCCTTCAAGGTCCCAACAAGCTGGCCCAAAGCTTTAAAACTGGAAAAGTTTAAACGTTTCAGCTGGCGATCGCTGCCAGCCCAGGCCTCCCCCCTCCCTCCCCATTAAACATTATTTAGTGGTCCCTCCTCTGAACCCCTAGTCATCCCCTTCCCCACCCCTTGCTGATACCCTCCCACCCACCCAATACCTGCAAAAGTGGGCCCTCTGTGCCAGGATCACTCTTCTCAGCGATCCTGGCCGCTTCTTGCGGACATTCTGTTATTATCTAAGTAACGCTTCCAGCGTTGTGTAGGTAATAATGCTGGAAGTGTTCAGTTTAGTATAAAGTTCATTGTGTTGAGCAAACACAATGGACATGACTGCTACATTCTAGCAGAATACTCCAGTTTAGTCAGACTTGCAAAACACAGACAAGCTTTTGACCACATAAGGACATAAGAAATGTCATGCTAAGTCAGACCAAGGTCCATCAAACCCAGCATCCTGTCTGCAACAGTAGCCATTCCAGATCACAAGTACCCGGCAGATCCCAAAAATAGATCTACAAATTACAAATGTTACTCCTGGGGGGGATTTCTACTGTACTGCAGAGCACAGAATTCCTCTGCTGTGCAGAATTTGTATTTTTTGTGCAGAATGGGACTTGAAGTGGATCCCATTCCACTCGTGGCAGAACAGGAAGACTGCAGGGGGCCACAAGTGGAGCCTATCCCATTCATGGTATTGAAACAAGAAGGCTGCCAAGCCGTGGGTGGAGCCCATCCCAATCACAGCCAAAGACAGAAGATGAGAAAGCCTGTGAGTGAGAGAAGTGTGGTATTATGCGCTAAGGGTGAGTGTGTGTGCCAGAGAGAGAGGGAGCCTGTGTGAGGGAGTGTGTATGGGAGTGAGAGATTAGGAGCCTGTGTATGTGTATGCGTGTGTGAGAGGGGAGCCTATGTGCAAGTATGTGTATGTATGTGTGTGTGTGTGTGTGTGTGTGAGTGTGTATGTAAGGGAAGTGGCCTATATGAGGCTAGGTGAGTGTGTGAACAAGACAGGGAGGATATGTATGTGGGAGAGAGAAGGAGCCTGTATGAGAGCGTATATGCATTAGAGAGAGGGAGCCTATGTGTGTGTATGTGTGAGTGGGATAGAGGGAGCCTGCATGAGAGAGTGTGTAAGAGAGGGACAAAGGGAGAGTGTGCATGTGCAAGAGAAAGAGAGGGAGTCTGTGTGATGGGTTGTATGAGAAAGGGGTCAAACTCTGGGAGTGGAGGGCTGGGATGGAGATAGATTGGAAGGGTTGAGTGTGGAGGGGAATGGGAGAGATAGTGATGAGCAATGGAGTTGGGGGTCTGTGAGGGCAGAGTGAAAGGGGTCTGGAAATGAGAGGAAGGAGAGAGGCAGAAGGGATACTCTTACAGTGTACTATTAAGGGAATTCTGCTCAAAATATTTTAAACTCTTTTCATCATTACATTGTAAATTCATTATTTTGACCAATATGTACAATTTTGCAGAATTTTACATTTTTGTGTGCAGAATTCCTCCAGGAGTAAAATGTGCAGACAAAAATTGAAAGAGACCCAAGAAGACAGACGCTGTATGCAGTAGAAAACTGGAAAAGTAGAAACAGAAATATATTTCTTCCCATGCTTAAGCCAAGCCCCTATTGTCATTCTTGTGGAGAGTGAGGGGTGTTATGTTGGGGCTGCCAAGGTTTTGCAATTGTCCTTATAGAATATGGGGAGTATTTTGTTTCATAACACTCACCCCAGTGCCCAGAAGAACAATGCAGGGGTTGTTGACCACAACATAACATCTTTCACCCCACTCCTGTGGTACTTTGCTCCTACCACCCTTTAATTCTTCAACTTCTCTCTCTTTCCCTTATGCCCTGCAACTTCCCCCTCCTCCATTTCTCTTTCTTCCCCTCCCCACCAAAGGACCAATAATGGGAAGTCGAGAGAGTGAGATGACAGGGGATGGTGGAGAGAAGAGAAGCGGAGAAGAAAGGGAGAGGGAAAGGATCGGGCATGGGAAGGTGTGAGAAGAGAGGAGAGGGACACAGATGAGATCTGGGGGTGGGGGGGAGTAGAATATAGAGAGGGCAGATGAGAGAGAGGGGGGAATCTTAGATAAAAGAAAAAGAAGGGAGAGTTTTTCAAGTTTAAGGAAACATCTTGATTGGGGGAAGGAAGGAGTGATTCCCTATCCTTTAGTCTGGTCCTGTTCCATTTCCACTCCCTCTCTAACCTCTTTCTCTCATACACACAAAAACGCATACAAATACAAACATCCAGCCCTCTTCCCGGTGCTCATCCCTACCCTCTGTCAGTTAATCCCCTTAATAACTAGCCTTGCCACCCTAGCCAGACTGTCCACAACCAACAGTTTTCTTCCTATCAGCCAACTAGCCAGGCCTTCCTCAGCCTGCAAGCTATTTCCCCTGGTCAGCCATCTCCCCCAGCCATTCTTGCCAGCAAGCCAGTCAGCCGCAAGCACCTCCCACAGTCAGCCTCAAGCACCTCCCACAGTCAGCCTCAAGCTCCTCCCACAGTCAGCTTCAAGCACCTCCCACAGTCAGCCTCAAGCTCCTCCCACAGTCAGCCTCAAGCACCTCCCACAGTCAACCTCAAGCACCTCCCACAGTCAGCCTCAAGCTCCTCCCACAGTCAGCCTCAAGCACCTCCCACAGTCAGCCAGCCATTCTCAGAGCCCCAGACAGCTTTGAACCTCTCCCCTTCACCTCTCCCATCTGCCCTTGGACATGCAGATCTCAGTTCCTAGTCAGCCTCAGGCCCACAGCCGTTTGCCAGTCTTGGACCTCCCCCAGTCAGCTCAGACCCCGAGTCCCCAGCTCTCAGTAAGTCTACAGCCTCAGATTCTTCTACAGTTAACTTTGGACCCACAACCCCCAGCTAGCCTTCAGCCTTAGACCCTTCCAGCTACTCTCCAGCCTCAGACCCCTAGCCCCCGGCTCCCAGCTAGCCTCAGCCCCCCCGAGTCAGCCTTGGGGCCCCAAGCCACAGCTTGCCTTCAGCCTTGGACTCCCAGCCATCTATAAGATTCAGAATGCCTACCTGCCTCGTCCATCCCGGCATGCCTTAGCCAGTCACTTACCCTGCAATCTCTCACAAGTGTTCCTGCATACACCACACAGCGCTCGGAAAGTTGGAGCTGTGCAAATGCCAGTAGTCTTGTGCTGAGAAAGCTGTGCAGTGCCTCTTCTGATGCCTATGTCCTTAAATGCAGCTATCTCTTCTTCATTTAAAAGCAGATAAAAAGTTGAGATACTCAAACTAGGACTGCCAGATTTTCTACAATGCCACATTACTGATGTCTGAATAATGAAATAATAGCTTAGATTTCACTCATTAAAATTATTCTATAAAAAAATTATCTGTATAATTCTACTTTGAATTGATGGAAAAACTTGCTGCACAGTATGTGGAAGGAACAAAAAGTGGCAATGGTATTCCTATCTCATGCAATTGATGGAAGCCCTGTGAGTCCATTTCAGGTTGAAATCTAAAGCCATTTTATCTGTTCTAAGCTGGAGTCACTGCATGTGTGAGAGAAAATCGCAGGAGGCTTAATAAAATGAACAAGGTAACATATGTTCTCTGTAGTCTGAAATTCAAAGACCTCTCCACTGCCTTTGAAAGGTGAATAATAAATACTTTGATCCTTTCTTACTTTGTGATTGAAACTTTTTAAAGTGGCACACTGTGTCATACTAGGCTGTAGGGAAGACATCTCTTACTATATAATGTGTGGAGGATAGTGCAATGCCTCTGCATGAATATTAGTGACATAGTGGAAAATTTTAGAATCCCCATTTACTGTTTCAAAGAAAAGCAGGTTTTTACTTCACTAAGTGCAATTGGTTCCTAGAACAGTTTTATCCATCATCTATGACACAGTCTTCAGTTCAGTATTTTTCTACTGTTGTTTTTCTCTCCATTTTACTAATGTAAAATAAATGTAGTCCTACCCTAGGGCATCTAAAATGATGGGAGGGTTTTACTTATTGCAGTAAGGGTCCATCTCCCAAATTTATTTAGTGGGTTCCAAAGTTATGGGTCATGCAGATGGTGATGTGGATCCAGAATAGAAACATGTCACCATAGCTCACATTTCTTTGACTGGACAGGAAGAACACAAACCCCCTCCCCTACATGAACCCTGGCCTGAAAACTATTCCTCAGTGCTGGCACAACTCAGTGCCACTCTCATGGTAAACTCAGCTCTTAAATTTATTTCTGGTTTTCAAGCTAGTCACTATGTACAGGGAATAGAGTAGGAAACGTCAACACTGAATACATCAGAATTCAATGGATACAACAGTCAGAGTAAATATTTCTCTGCAATATACCATCTAATACCTCAAGGTGAAGAGTACCATTCACTCAGTCTTCGCTAGAACAGGAATTAGATCTTCCTTCTCCCATTACCAAACATTTTCTGGAATATATGGATTACATTCCTTACAGTTCCGTGTACCTAAATGTCCCACTTCTAGGTGCACATCCTTTCCTTTCTCAGTCCTCCCCAAACACATGGGACAGGTATCATACTCCCTTCAAATACCCGAAGCACATCTCTGGTGACATGAAACTTTCAATCTTAGGGTCTACTCATGACTCCAGGATCACCCAACCTTCCACTCATGTTTCTCCACTTCTTCCATCAGCAATGTGCAGGTCTCCCTAGAGTCCTCCATGTCTTGGATCTTAATGAGGCATTTCTCATATCAGAACAACCCCTTTCTCCTTCCTCCTGGTCATTTCCTCAAGGGGAGGAAGCTACCCCTTTCCCCCTTAACCCCTGGACATTTTCTTGGGGGGAGGAAACTCCTTTTCCACTTAACAGCCTTGGGTCTCCTCCCTTCAGGGGAAGAGACCCAGAAGGGCTCCACTCCATAATGGGATGGTCCATGGGTGCACCAGACTTATTATTGTTCATAATTTATGGTAACAGAACCTGTCATGAAATGTCAACATAGTTATAATATGTCAAGAGGCCATTGAATCTTACAAAACAATGCCCATTCTGTTGCGACAACTTGATGCAGTATTGTAGAGGACTCCATACATTAGCATATCGTGTGCCTTTTCAATTTTTACATCACAGTTTGTGATGGATTTTTCTTCTAAAAAATTATGTTGCATACTATGAAGATTGAGTATTTGGTCTGGCACATATTCCTTAACAGTCCAGGCTTTCTCAACTGGCTCTACACTTTAGGAATTGGTAATCTCTGGTGAACCTGGGGTCCTGGTAGCTGCCACTCTCCCTCTAGTTCTGGGGTAAATAAAAAAATATCAGAAACAGGGAAAATACACTATCACTTTTCCCTGGACTTGTCTAAACTTTGAATCCTGCCTGCAGCAGTTCTGCCAGTACTGAAGAAAAACAAAATTAAAAGAGCACAGTTTTCTTTGGGTCCTGCCCACTACAGTTCCCTGTCAGCACTCTGAATGTGTTTGGTAGAAAGAAAACAACAGTTTAAAAGAAACACAGTACAGTCAGTTATAGGTCTCAGGCAGTAGAAGAGGACTGGAAGGCTCATCTGCATACTGCTCCCAGCATCCCCCAGGAGAGGAGTCCAGAGGTTACCGCAAGTGATCCAGGGATTGACTTCCACAGCCCCAGCTTCCAGAGGCCCCACACCCTGAAAAATTGGAAAAAGGATCCATCTAAAGAAAATAGGATAAAGCATAAGCATTGTCAAGTTAAGTATAAAACATTGATATGACAGGCGAAGAGAGAATTTGAACTGAAGTTGGCTGTAGAGGCAAAAACTCATAATAAAAACTTTTTAAAATATATCTGAAGCAAGAAACCTGTGAGGGAGTCGGTTGGACCATTAGATGACGGAGGGGTTAAAAGGGCTCTTAGGGAAGATAAGGACATTGCAGAAAGACTAAATGAATTCTTCCTTCTGTGTTTACTAATGAGGATGTTGGGGAGATACCAGTTCTGGAGATGGTTTTCAAGGGTGATGAGTCAGACGAACTGACCCAAATCACTGTGAAACTGGAAGATGTAGTAGGCCAGATTGACAAACTAAAGAGTAGCAAATCACCTGGACTGGATGGTATGCATCATAGGGTACTGAAGGAACTAAAAAATGAAATTTCTCATCTATTAGTTAAAATTTGTAACCTATCATGAAAATCATATATTGTACCTGAAGACTGGAGAGTGGCCAATATAACCCCAATATTTAAAAAGGGCTCCAGGGGTGATCCAGGAAACTATAGACCAGTGAGCCTGACTTCAGTTTCAGGAAAAATGGTGGAAACTATTCTAAAGATCAAAATCATAGAGCATATAGAAAGACGTGGTTTAATGGAACCCAGTCAACATGGATTTTCTCATGGGAAGTCTTGCCTAACAAATATGCTTCATTTTTTTGAAGGTGTTAATAAACATGTGGATAAAGGTGAACCAGTAGCTGTAGTGTATTTGGATTTTCAGAAGGCGTTTGACAAAATCCCTCATGAGAGGCTTCTAAGAAAACTAAAAACTCATTGGATAAGAGGTGATGTCCTTTTGTGGATTACAAACTGGTTTAAAGACAGGAAACAGAGAGTAGGATTAAATGGTCAATTTTCTCAGTGGAAAAGGGCAAACAGTGGAGTGCCTCAGGGATCTGTACTTGGACCGGTGCTTTTCAATATATTTATAAATGATCTGGAAAGAAATACGACGAGTGAGATAATCAAATTTGCAGATGACACAAAATTGTTCAGAGTAGTTAAATCACAAGCAGATTGTGATAAATTGCAGGAAGACCTTGTGAGACTGGAAAATTGGGCATCCAAATGGCAGATGAAATTTAATGTGGATAAGTGCAAGGTGATGCATATAGGGAAAAATAACCCATGCTATAATTACACAATGTTGGGTTCCATATTAGGTGCTACAACCCAAGAAAGAGATCTAGGCGTCATAGTGGATAACACATTGAAATCGTCGGTTCAGTGTGCTGCGGCAGTCAAAAAAGCAAACAGAATGCTGGGAATTATTAGAAAGGGAATGGTGAATAAAACGGAAAATGTCATAATGCCTCTGTATCGCTCCATGGTGAGACCGCACCTTGAATACTGTGTGCAATTCTGGTCGCCGCATCTCAAAAAAGATATAATTGCGATGGAGAAGGTACAGAGAAGGGCTACCAAAATGATAAGGGGAATGGAACAGCTCCCCTATGAGGAAAGACTAAAGAGGTTAGGACTTTTCAGCTTGGAGAAGAGATGGCTGAGGGGGGATATGATAGAGATGTTTAAAATTATGAGAGGTCTAGAACAGGTAGATGTGAATTGGTTATTTACTCTTTCGGATAATAGAAAGACTAGGGGGCACTCCATGAAGTTAGCATGGGGCACATTTAAAACTAATCGGAGAAAGTTCTTTTTTACTCAACGCACAATTAAACTCTGGAATTTGTTGCCAGAGGATGTGGTTAGTGCAGTTAGTATAGCTGTGTTTAAAAAAGGATTGGATACGTTCTTGGAGGAGAAGTCCATTACCTGCTATTAAGTTCACTTAGAGAATAGCCACTGCTATTAGCAGTGGTAACATGGAATAGACTTAGTTTTTGGGTACTTGCCAGGTTCTTATGGCCTGGATTGACCACTGTTGGAAACAGGATGCTGGGCTTGATGGACCCTTGGTCTGACCCAGTATGGCATTTTCTTATGTTCTTATGTTCATACAAATTTATGAATACATTTTATTTACCATTTTTTAGTTTAATCAAAAACACATTTAAAATTTATCAGTATCCAATAACATTAGAAACATGTACAATTCAGTGTGATACACCTTTGTATAATAATAGTAATTCAAAGAGCGCACATTTACTAAATTCACATCATTCAAAAATAGTAATAATCTCCCATGTTGTTTTTAAATCCACCCCTTCTGTTCTTCTAAGTTTTCTTTCTACTCTTGTTTTTTGTTTTTTTTTGGAAATATATACACACCTTCATGTTCATTCTTTAAAGCGAAAGTTTAAAACCATCTCATAAATACGGAGAATTCCCAGGAAGAGTTCCATACCACAGTGTGTTAGTCCTGTTGGGAGAGGCCTTTGGAAAAAGGCAAGAAATCAGCTCTGAATTTAAGAATTCTCCACTCCCCTGATGCAAACATTTAATGCCAAAACGCTGCAGTTTTGGGATAACGAGAAAATCTGAGAAGCATGGTAGCATGAGAAACTAAGAGAAACAAGAATGAGCATGATGGGGTGCGTATATATATGTAGAAAAAAAAAAAACAAGAGAAGGAAGAAAACAGAATAGAGGGGGTAGATTGTTAAAAACAGCATGGGGGATTGATATCATTATTCATATGATGGTGAATTTAGTAAATATGTGCTTTTTGGATTACCTATACAAAAGTGTAGAACACTGAATTGTACATATTTTAAATATGTGTTTGGATGTTGATATACTTTAAATGTGTTTTTGATGAAACAGTAAAAAAAATGATAAATAAAATGTGTTTGTAAATTTATATGAGATTTAGGTATGATAATCATAATAATTGTCAAATATACAAGAATGAATACAACAGTGTAAAGAGAAATTGCGAAACTGAAAGTGGCAGTTGTGATGCTCCATTGGGATATTTGAGATTATAATAAAACGACTGTTTACAAAAACCTTAGCCTTCACTCTGGCAATGAGATTGGAACATTGCCTACCTGCTCTAGAATCATTCAGAACCTTAAGCCCTGTTGTCTGGGGTGAATGGTTTCTGGGAAGCATTTCTTCTAAACACACAAATACAAAAAAACCCCTGTAACACTGCTTCGGAGGTGGTCTACTTGAGAATAGATAAAAGCACTAGGGATGTGAATCGTTTTTCAACGATTAAAATTATCGTCCGATAATGTTTATATCGTCTTAAATCGTTATAGAACACGATACAATAGAAATTCTAACGATTTATCGTTAAAAATCGTTAAATCGTGTTAGTGCGCACTAACTCGATTTAGTGCGCACTAACTGAAAATGATACAAATAAACACTTTCCAGGTCACTGAAGGTCAGTTAGGAATGAATATGTGTTCCTATTGGCTGGCTGCCCTCTTATCTATTGATGTTACCAAGGTTACCACTGAGGTGATGGTTGGGGGGATGGGAAATGGAACTGGAAACTAACGAACACCAACAGAAAATGAAACAAAGTGTTCACACTTCCCAGGTCAGTAAAGGTCACTTAGGAATGAATATGTATGTATGTATTCCTATTGGCTGGCTGTGCTCTTATCTATTGATGTTACCAATATGGTTGGGGGGATGTGAAATGGAAACAGTTGGAAGCTTGACAAAAAAAGTAATGTAATGATCAGCACTCACGTGACTAGAACTTGTTTGTTTATTATTTTTGTTAGCAGGCACCTGAAATGCTAGTGCATGTTGAATTTGCCAATCACTGTGCATTTTAGAAAGGTGGTCCTGGCTGGAACAGTACACAGTTCAAATATATGTAATTGATTGTTGGTAAGTGTATTTTTTAAGTAGCCACACTGGCACCAGTATGTTTACTTTTCCTCCTACTTAACTCACTAGCTCAGCTTTGTAAGAAGGGCTTCTCTGCTTGTGTGTTGTTTTTGTTTGGTGTGAGGAGAGCAGAAACATCAGATCTTTATTCAATCTACTACAGTCATCTCTTACAGTGCCCTATCCCTATTAATACCAGGAGTGTTGTGATCTTCCTGCACACAGTGCCCTAACCCTGATACCAGTCTGAGACAGCTCCCTCCCTGCATTACTAGTGAGAGGCTGGCTTCACAGACAGGGGGGAGCTGCCTGACCCTCACTCCTGACTTCCCCCATGTCCCAGCTAGTGAATGGTGTGTGGGTGAGGGGGGGGGGAGGATGGTGAAGTCTGAGACAGCTCCCTCCCTGCATTACTAGTGAGAGGCTGGCTTCACAGACAGGGGGGAGCTGCCTGTCCCTCACTCCTGACTTCCCCCATGTCCCAGCTAGTGAATGGTGTGTGGGTGAGGGGGGGGGGGGGTGGATGGTGAAGTCTGAGACAGCTCCCTCCCTGCATTACTAGTGAGAGGCTGGCTTCACAGACGGGAGCTGCCTGACCCTCACTCCTGACTTCCCCCATGTCCCAGCTAGTGAATGGTGTGTGGGTAAGGGGGGGGGGAGGATGGTGAAGTCTGAGACAGCTCCCTCCCTGCATTACTAGTGAGAGGCTGGCTTCACAGACAGGGGGGAGCTGCCTGACCCTCACTCCTCCGGGGTATTGTGATCTTCCTGCACACAGTGCCCTATCCCTGATACCAGGGGTGTTGTGATCTTCCTGCATGCAGTGCCCTATCCCTATTAATACCAGGAGTGTTGTGATCTTCCTGCATGCAGTGCCCTATCCCTATTAATACCAGGAGTGTTGTGATCTTCCTGCATGCAGTGCCCTATCCCTGATACCGGGATGTGTGCAAGAAGATCACAACACCCCCGGTATCAGGAATAGGGCACTGTGTGCAGGAAGATCACAACACCCCCAGTATCAGGAATAGGGCACTGTGTGCAGGAAGATCACAACACCCCTGGTATTAGGGATAGGGCACTGTGTGCAGGAAGATCACAACACTCCTGGTATTAATAGGGATAGGGCACTGTGTGCAGGAAGATCACAATACCCCTGGTATCAGGGTTAGGGCACAAGTTCTAGTCACATTGACTGATCACATTACTTGTTTTGTCAAGCTACCAACTGTTTCCATTTCCCATCCCCCATATACTGTCAGTAGGAAACTTGGTAACATGAATAAATAAGAGGGCAGCCAATAGGAATACATATTCATTCCTAAACTGACCTTAACTGACCTGAAAAGTGTCAAATTGTATCATTTTCAGTTAGTGCGCACTAACTCCCAGTTAGTGCGCACTAACTCCCGTTAGTGCGCACTAACTCGAGTTAGTGCGCACTAATCGGAAAAAACGATTTTTAACGATTTTTTAACTAAAAAATCGTGCCTAAGACGATTTTCTTGCCCTGCCACACGATTTCTATCGTTAAGACGATATGGAAAACGATTCACATCCCTAAAAAGCACAAGAAAATTAAAAGAAAAGATAAAGCCATAAAGTCAAATAAGGAGAAAGGATCCATGCTTAAGGGTTTTATTTAAATTTTGTCTAAAAACACAGAGAGAGAGATCATCCTTGTCACTTCAGAGCACTAGACATAAGAACATTGGTAAAGGTAATGCTTTCTTTGTCCTTAGCCTTTTGGTTTTTATCCTATTGCCAGTGCTGGATTTAGGCAACGTAAGCAAGTGCCTAGGGTGCCAAATTCTGAAGCACTCAAAACCTGGAACTCTCCCTTTTCTTTGATTTCTGAGGGCAAAACATCCTTCCCTAGTATTCTGCCAATGAGCACCATTAAATCTTTTGTGGCTCTTCACATGGAATATGGTGGGCTTCAAAAGATAAACCAAATGGACTGCAAGCTACATTGAATAGCTAATTTTACTATTGCAGTTTCTTACTTTTATGCACTCCTGCTGCTATAAACAGTAGAAACTGTTATTACATACTCATACTGATACTAGCACTGGCAACTTGGTGGAAGCATTCTGCTATTCTCCTTCATTTCTCAGAACCTGTAGCATACGAAGGAAAGATGGCGCTCGGGGCGGAAGGACCGAGAAGGGCGGAGGCAGTGTTAGTAGCAGTCAGAGAGATCTATGTTTACAATATTTTCCACGGTTTCCGATTTAAGAATTCATCTTCAGCTGGTTCCTTGCTTGAAGCAACTTGGACTATAAGATTTCTGACCATCTGTCATACCCGTACCACGATTTATGGAAAAAACAAAAAAAAAATCATTTACGGCCTCTGCTAAAATGATGCCTGGAGCGGTCCATCCCCGCCGCCCCATCTTTGGTACTCCAGTGCTCAGAACCACGTTGCTTTTCTATACCTCCAAGTGAACTGCCTGTTTTTTTAATGATTGGTAGAGCTGATGAGTTTAGATTACATTTCATCCAGCTCTTTGGACTCCCAATTAAGTTTACCTTTCAGGGTGACAAAATCTGTAAATTTAACTGGCACCATAACTCTAATATTGCAAATAAAAAATATTAGCTGTAATTCCGCCACCACTATCTGCACTGGTTCTCATCTGCTGTCATCTGCACTAGATAGCACATCAGCCAGCAGACTCAGTCCCTCCTTAAGGGGCAGATGTAATATGACCCACAGTGAAATCAGCGTTAATTGTCTGCGCATTTTTTTTTAGCATGCGTGACAAAAACAGGTGCCTCTGTGGGATGTAATAAAGGATGGATATACAAATGAGATGCACACAGAAAATCCGTGGTAAAGTAAAACATGTGCAAGTCCGAGTGCAAATTCGTACACTCAAGGCTCTCTGTAATGAACTGTGCAAAAACCCGCATTAATGTGGTGACCCACGAGTGATTCTTGGGGCAAAAGCCTTCCCCTTTCATAAAACAGTGAAGAAGATAGTGATCCGGGAGTGGGCTGAAGGTAGGTAGATCAGTGTTTAACCCTTTCATGCTCCATCTCCAACCGTGAGGCAGCTGTACCGCAAATACTGGTAAGGGCAGGAAATGCAGCAGCAATTTCTTCAGCTGGCCCGCAAAATGTACCATAGCATCCAGAAAAAGTGAAGGTAATCCGCGTTTACCCTAGAGATGCACAGACACATAACCACACTAATGCCAGCAATAGAGTAAGCAGGCTTCCAGACATGCGCTTTAACTTAACTCCTGCCCTTACCCAGGCACTAAAAAACCCACCTTCAAAAACCCACACTAACTGATGCACAGCTCCCTGCATTGCCCGTGAATAGTTACTTGCTTCCTTTGTATGCCATTTGTACGCATTCGCGCAAAACCAGCTGCAGGTTTTTAAGTGGGTTTATGCGCATTTTTCTTGCACTGAACTCGTTATTACATACACACATAAGACTAGCATGGGAAAACCACGCACAGACACATATGCAAATATGCACAAAAAACCCACAGCAGCTTTAGCACAGCTTATTACATTGGACTATAAGTGTGGCTGAATGTCAGCCAACGTGCACTCAATTGCCAAGGCAAGCCTGCATCCTCCCATATGGGCTTTCAGATTGAAATGCAAACCCTTATGTGAAGAGGTGTGAATGTCACAAGGACTGCAGGCATACACTATTTCACCATTTTCATGCTTAATGATGCACTGTTGGTACTGCTGCTTCTGACACCATGTATTTATAGCAGTGAGGGCTGTAGTGTCCCTGTTTTGAGGAAGCATTATGCAAATTTCACATACAGGAAGCAGACTCTTGATTCCAAACACAACACTTTATTCTCCTTGCCTGCTCTGTTACCAGGCCTGGATTTAAGCATAGACAACATAGGCAACTGCCTCCGACACCAGAGCATTGCTTCTGCTTCTGCTGCTATGCTCTATCAGGACCTGCCTTCCAGTCACTTACCTAAAGTGGCATCATGATGCTGGACGATGGTGGCAGCAGCAACCTCAAAGAAATTCAGCACAGGACTGGCAGCCCAAGGCCTCAAATTCAAGGCCCTGTCTCTTGCTCTGGTTTCCATAGTCACAGAAAGCCCCTGTGGGAGGAGGGGGCAGGGCCTTAAGCATGCAAACACAGGCTGCAGGTCTTGTGCATAATTTCCTCTAGGTTCCTGCTGCCACCACTATGTAGGATCAGGATAATGTCACTTTAGGTAAGCGATTGGGAGTTGACCCCTCACTCTATATCTCAGGTGAAAGGAGGTGGGTATTTGCCTCCCTACCCCCTGTTGCCTATGGGCAGGGACAATGGTCAAATCTTACTGAAAAAAAAAATCCATTAATAAGATTACGATTACCATTAATCCAAATCTTCCCTGAAACATGGGGTGAATCACTCTGGCGGTCCTGGGAATATATATTGAAGGTCTCCCTGAAAATCTGGGCAAGATTTAATTTGAAAACCACAAGGCCCAGAGCTACACTGCTGATTTAGACGAGAGGGGTGTATGAGGAGTAGAGGACTGTGGTGAGGGGTGGGGAGAGATTGTTGGGAGAAGACGTATTTGGAGGAATCAGGGAGTGGGATTAGAATAGGGGGAGGGTTTGTAGAAGTGGGATGAGATCATGAAGGAGGGGTTGCAATAGCATTCTGCCTATCTGAAAAAGGATACTGAGGCAGGTAACATATTCTCAGCCTTAGAGAAATGATTGAAAAAAATGTCATAAGAACATAAGAAATTGCCATGCTGGGTCAGAACAAGGGTCCATCAAGCCCAGCATCCTGTTTCCAACAGAGGCCAAACCATGCCACAAGAACCTGGCAATTACCCAAACACTAAGAAGATCCCATGCTACTGATGCAATTAATAGCAGTGGCTATTCCCTGCGGCCTGTACCGAGGGACTCGGGATCGCCCTCCTGGCCTGCCCCCGAACCGTCGCCACGCCCCCGGACCCCCCTCGGACTGCCCCCTGACCCCGGACATGCCCCCGGACATGTACCCTGGCCTGCCGACACGCCCCCGGACACACCCCCTCCCACCTCTTTTACGAAGCCCCGGGACTTACTCGTGTCCCAGGGCTTTGCGCGTGCCGGTGGCCTATGCAAAATAGGTGCGCTAGCGCACAAGTGCCCTGCACACATAAATCCGGCAGGATTTATGCGCACAGGGCTTTTAAAATCTACCCCTTTATTTATAAGTCTGGAGCCAATCTGAGAGACATGTTGGTTCATTCGGATTTCTCCCAACAGGTTCCTTCTTCTGTACCAGCCGTTGCTGGAAACCAGCCATGTGGAGACTGCTCTGTTTGCGTAATATCTATGCATACTAGCTCTATGTTTATTCCCTCTGCTCAATATACAATGAAATTGCAATATTTTTCCAACTGTCAAACCTCACAAGTCATTTATTTAATCAGATGTCCTTGTGATATGCTCTATATGAGAAACACTTCGCACCCTATTAGGATCCGAATGTTGGAGCACAAAAGCTGTATTAAGAATAATAGGCCTGGGGGGCAAGATGGCATCCTGATTAGAGTCACATACAGCTTTGCTCTGCATGCTTTGCTTTTCAGTTTCTTTTTCTGCAGTGCCACCAAAGAGAAAGTCAATGGTGGGGGTTTTCCTCTCCATTCTAACTCACCTTGCTGAGCAGGGGCTAATTACATCATTCATGACTCCTGCTTCTGCAGTGCTCCAGGGAGTGAGACCTGCTGGGAGTGCTGAAGGAGGAGTGCCGTGTCCGCCTGCGGATGAGGTTTCCCTCAGCTCCCCTCCCTGACTCTCAGTATCCCTGACTGCCGATGTCCGGTTTCAGTCGCCGGAGGAGGGGGCCCACTGAGCAGAGAGTGGGGAAGCAGGTTCCTTGAATATCTTAATTTGGGATGGTGGTGAAGCGGGCAAGTGAGACACTTCACCCACCCTTCACCCTTCACCCACCCTCCAAACCCTTGACCTGACTTCCGCTAAAGAAGTGGAATCTATTCTCAGAAAACTCAAACCAGCTTCCCACCCTTCAGACACCATTCCCACAAAATCCCTCCTCTCCATCCCGAACACTATATCCAAACCCATCGCAGACATCATAAACTCCTCCCTCTCTTCAGGCTCTGTCCCAGATGCTCTTAAACAAGCTATTGTCAAGCCCCTCCTAAAAAAACCAACACTAGACCCTAAAGACCCCGCTAACTTCCGCCCTATCTCTAACCTGCCCTTCCTATCCAAAATTATGGAAAAGATTGTAAACATCCAACTTACAGAATATCTAGAAAGCAACAACATTCTGCATCCAGCCCAATACGGCTTCCGTAAATACCTCAATACAGAAACCCTCCTGCTCTCCCTCACGGACCACTTACTCATAGGCATGGACCGAGGCAACTGTTACCTCCTCGCCCTACTCGACATCTCAGCTGCCTTTGATACCATCAACCATAACCTCCTCATCAACCGGCTATCCGAAATAGGCATCTCAGGCCTAGCCCTACTATGGTTTAAATCCTACTTATCTAACAGAAAGTTCTCCGTCAAGATAGGAAACGCCAACTCCACACTCTATTCCTTGTCTCAAGGTGTCCCACAAGGCTCCTCCCTCTCCTCCACCCTTTTCAACATTTATCTCACACCTCTATGTCAGCTCCTCACAGACCTCGGCCTCAAATTCTACCTCTATGCAGATGACGTTCAAATCGTCATTCCCATTCACAACTCTCTCTCAGATGCCCTTGCCTTCTGGAACACATGTCTTGCCAACATCAATGACTTCCTCACCAACATCCACCTCGCTCTAAACTCCTCCAAAACAGAGCTGCTCCTTATCTCTCCTCACCTCCCTCCCAAACCACCGATCTCCAACGATCCAGCTTTCAACGTCATAACACCCCAACCCACAGTAAGAGACCTTGGGGTTATCATAGATCAACAACTCAATCTCAAAAAACAGATCAACTCCATCCTCAAAGAAGGTTTCTTCAAGCTTCACATCCTGAAGAAACTCAGACCCCTCCTCCACTATCATGACTTCCGCACCGTCGTCCAAGCCACCCTTTCCTCTAAGCTGGACTACTGTAATGCCCTCTTCCTTGGCCTACCCTCCTCCACCACCAAGCCCTTACAAATGCTCCAGAATGCCATCGCCAGGGTCATCACCAACTCAAGGAAAGCTGATCACATTACCCCAATACTCAAAGAACTCCACTGGCTCCCCATCGCATCCCGAATTCTCTTCAAAATTCTAACCATAGTGCACAAGTCCATCCACTCGCACAATTCCAATTGGTTGGATGAACCCTTTCGTCCTATACGCACTGAACGACCCACTCGCACTGTCAACAAAGGCACCCTCTCCATTCCCCCTTTGAAAAAAGCCCACCTCTCCTCTACTAGGGACCGTGCACTATCCATTGCAGGCCCTAAACAATGGAACGCCCTCCCTACCACTCTCAGGCTAGAGCCATGTTACGCCAAGTTCAGAAAAAAACTTAAAACATGGCTCTTCCGACAAGCCTACCCTGATTAAGTACACCGACTTCTGCAAGTATCTTGCCTACGCCTTGTATATTCCTGTAAATAGTCCGTTGCAGTTTTTATTTATTGCTTTAATTCCTCCACCTCCTGCTCTTTGTATACTCCTCCTTGTTCGCCCTCCCTGTTCATTGTAATTTCTACCTTTAAAGTTACATTGTAAACCGGTATGATGTATGCATACTAATACCGGTATATAAAAGTTTTTAAATAAATAAATAAATAAAATCTCCCTCGGTTTACTCTGGGGGCTTCTGGTGTATCGGCTGAAGGTGGTTTCCCGGTGTCTTTTCCCCCCTCTGCAGAGACTCTCCCAGTTCAGGGTGAGTTACTCATCTCTCCCATGAAGCCGGTGGTAGTGATTCTTGACACCCTGTGGGAACTGATAGCTGGGCTTGTGCAGGCTGTAAAGGTTTCTAATGTTAAAATTGATTTTCTAACAAATCAGCTGGACCTGTTGGTAAAATCTCATGATGAAGTTCTCTCAGGGTTATGTTCTTTTGTTGGTAAAATAGAATTTGAGATACAAGAGATCCATAACTTCACTGCTGTTTCTATAAAGGAGGAAAAGGCTTTGTCCAGGAGAATTGAATTTTTGGAAAATTGGAACTGACACCTTAACCCGAGACTAACTAATTTCCCTAAAGCTATGGGGGAACCTCCTCTTTTTACCTTTAACAGGTATTTACCTTAAGTTCTTCTTATTGTTGAAGACCAGATTCCCCCTATCAGTAAAGTTTATTTTCCTCCAATGTCGGCTTGTGAAGGACGCCGTTGTCCTGTTTTGTCTGGCGTTTTCTTGGACATGGAGAACATGCTACCTTGATTGTTTCCTTTGTTGTTGAGCATGATATTAGTAGAATTATGTCTGCATACATTAGACATATTAATTCTACCTTTCATGGTCAAAACATAAGAATGTTTCCAAGGTTCCCCAGGACAGAAGAAGGGGTTTCTTTCTATGTGTCAAGAAGTTTTGTCTTTGGGGGTTTTATTTTAATTAAAATACTCCTGTAAGTGTATTATAAAAAAGGATAATGATGTTTATATCTTTTCACCTGAACAGCTGAGAGTATTTATAGATGCTGGACCACAACTACACCCTCCTTGATGTATCTGGTTTTGCCGTGGATTCAAACAGAATGCAGAAGTATCAGGTTAAGCCTATTTCATTATTCCAATTTCCTTAATTCTCTTACAATTTTTGTCCCCCTTGGCCAATTATTGATAATGTTTATGAGAGCCTTTAATTTATGTATGTTTTGTATTTCTTGGTTTTTTTTTTTTTCTTCCTTGGATATGAGGCTCCATAATATTTCTGTTTGTAATATATGATACTTGTACATTTTTGAAATGTATAAATAAAGAATTAAAAAAAAAAAAAGAATAACTGCACCTTTGGTTTCACACTGCCGAGAACAATAACATTCTTTTAACCAACCTCAGTTTTGTGTTTTTGAACATTCTCCAATGAAATGGAGAGGTGGCAACAACTCTATTTCTTTTGCAGAAAGAGCAACGATGGCTTCATCGTCTTCAGATGATTCATCCTTTTGGCTTAAACACCGACTTGGATTTTTCTGCATTTTTGTGAACTGGTGATATGGAATTTTATTATTATTGTTATTTACATTTAACTTTTCTATGAAATTTTTGACATGAGTTGTGGCATGTATTATGTGTATGACATGTTGACAAAGTTTGGTTTGTTTTTCTGAACAGTTATGTAGCCAAAAGGTTTCCTTCAGATGTGACATGGTTGGTTCAGCGTTTTCACCTATACATTTTTCCATCAAAATTGATGTTGGATCTTCCCAAGAAGTAAGTGAGACAATTTCGTCCAATTGGAAGCACGATGCCAGATAAGTTTGGTTTTACATTTCCCCCTGATGAAGGACAGTGCAAAACATCAGCTGGTCAGGGTTTTTTTTGTATATATATTAGCCTGCGACAATTTTGCACTAAATGTGTGACACAGTTTTAAGCGCATCCAAAAAAATATTTTCAGAAAAAATTGTTTATATTTCACTATCAAGGTGTGTAGGATGAATGATTTAGAGAACGGGTTGTCTACTCTTATTTTCTCTAGCAGGTATGCTTTGATAAGAGTGAGACTATTAAATACATTTGTTCCCGGCTTGCTGACATCCCTTGATATAAACCTGTTTTCTGCTGGCATTTTTCATGCATACACCACATTGGTTTGTAGTATTTCTCTATATTGGTGAATTTCAACAGTTGGGATATTTTTGGCTCTTGGTGTATTTTTTTAGGTCTGAATAAAACAATTTCTAACCATATAGGAAGTGCTTAAGGGATCTGGATTAACTGGAGGGAGTGCAGGCCAAAGAACCAGTGGGGTCTTAAGGACCTAGCTTAGGCCTAGGCAAACCGGTAGACAAACTGGTGAAACTGGTCATGGTCTGGATACCACCTGTTATAAAATTCCCTCACTTGTGCGCCCCAAAGCCAATATTGCCTTGCTATACGCGTTCATTCTTAAAATTAGGAGCATGCATACACACACTCAGCCTGTTTTGTAACATGCACATGTACTTGGTGTGCATGATATAAAATTTCAGTGCATCTGGCCGCATGCCCATATGCACATATATGTGGGAGCCCACGCACCCATTTCAAAGTTGCCGTCCCAATCCTTATTTATTTATTTCTAAGATTTATTTCCCTACAATCTTTCTTTGATCAAGACGGGTTACAAAAGTAAAATCAACAAATAGTCTTGTATGACTGGTAGTTAAAAGAAAAACAAGCAACTTAAAACAAAAACATACATCATCATAAGTCAACTCAGAGCAGCAAATACAACAGCCAGGAAAGACAATGTAATTCCTAGATCTTAAATGAAAGCCTCATGAAATTCATTTTTTGAACTATTTTATTTACTGTTGTCTCCTTTCCATTCAACTTCCAACTGAACATATCAGCTGTGTACCTTTACAACCCTAACTATATGGAAAGCTGACCTTGTTTCCCAAAACAATGGCTTTACCAGCAACATAGTAGGGATGTGCATTTGTTTGAAATGAAAAGGGACATTTTTAATGAAATTTCCCGTTTCATTTCAATTCTTTATAAAAATGAAATGAAAGAAAAATGAACATAATTTCATTTATTTCTCTTTGTTTTCTTTAAAACATTTTTTCACCACTGCTGCCGCTGACAAAAAAGGAAAAATCCCCACCCTCATTTCACCCTATCTCAAACCCTCTTACCATATTTTAGTTTCTCCATGGGTCAAGAGTGATCCCCTGGTTGCTCCTGTCCTGCTAGTGGTTTACTTACAAATGATGCCGACAGGCTGCTGCTAATGATAATTTCTTCCGTTCAAATTGGTGTTGGCTAGGTCCAAACCCAAGCCTTTTGTCTAGAAGAAATAAACAATGGTCTGCTGGTGTCATTTCTAAGCACGCAACCAGTGAGGATTGCTCCTGCCATGTAAAGAGACTAAAATAAAATCTGGTCAGGAAGTTTCAGAGGAAAAGGGGATTGAAGAGGATCCAGGGAAGATTTGTTTCCCTTCTCCAGTGAAGCCAGACATTTTTCATTTGTTTCCTTTTTTCACTGTAAATAAATGAAATGTATCAAAGCAAACAACAAAAAAATGAATCTAGACAAAATTAAAAACAAAACAAAAAACAGATCTGTACTCACCCCTTCAAGATAGTCAGATGCCACCCAGTTCTCGCAGGGAGCAATTTTTGGAATGGCCCCGGGGTGTGCATTTTGGTGGCAAGCCCTTTGAAAACGGGGCTGGCGGCACACAGAGGGTATTTAGTACGTGCATGCATTTGTCCCTGCATGTGTGAAAGCCCTGTGTGAACTTTCCCTCCCCTGATCTAACCCTCTTTTTTCATGCCACGGTTAAAAGTGCCCATGTTATTGACAGCACAAGTACTTTTACATGCATTGGTCGGGAGGGAATTTTCTGTGGCCCCTTTCCTATTAGTAAAGCGCCATTTTTCCCATGATTCCACTTTAATCTCTTCTTCCTAGGACCTTTCTCGTTCCTTTCTGGTTCTTTCTCATCTTCTGGTTCTGCCCAGCCCTCTGAAACCCCGGCCCTAAGTTTTCTCTGATCATCCAGAACTTTTACCCATACTAGAAATCTGCTGGGTTTTTTTCCCCTTACAGGCGCTCTCGGTTATATTTTTGAAGCAGATTTTAATATTGTTTGTCCATCCAACTGGCAATCACACTCCATCACACCTGCAGGCTCTCTTAGAGCAAGAAAAAGCAGGGAGGGGGGGGGGGGGGGTTTGTTCAATTCACCACGCACTGTACCACTACATGTTTTCCTAACTCTGTCATTTCATGTGTTTGCATCTTTGCAGTAATGTGATAGCACAGCAAAAATTACACCTCAAAGATCTGTTCTAATTATACATTGTCCTTGCAAGTACAATAGTCTTTTTACCATTGGTCAATTGGTTTGCTTTCTAAATCAGGCTTGGAGTGAACGAGAGAGAGGCCATAGCGCTACATCAAAATGCACAGTTGATGAGGTAGTTTTTCTCCTGTTGAGAGTCTCTCAGGCCTTCTACTAATTGTATAGCTAAATAATACTGTCTGAGTTTAAATAGGAGCCCACCAGAAGACAAACGCGATGTGCATTTTTACTTTGTGCGCTGCTGTGAAGTAATAATCAGTCAAAACTGTGCTTTGCAATGCCCTTGTTTTTCCTTGGAGTCACTTGTTGTGTAAATTCTCTTGCCTGTTGTACATATTTTACCAGGTGCATAATACATTTTCATTTATTAGATTTTTTTTTTTCAGAATCATCGCCTGGCCTTTGACTGCTTGTTGCTAGCATGTGGCACCTGGATTCCTGCAGATCTGAATAATTTTGCATAGGAATGAGGGAACAGTTACTTAAAAGTAGCAGGTAGTAGTCTTTTCCCAAGACTTCTTTCTGCTTGCTCGTGCTAATCAGAGCCAAAACGAGCCATCTGTACTAATAACAAAACAAAATAATAGCATTTGGATATTCATCTTCTCAGAAAATATGTCAAGAGCAAGGAGTAACTTTTCAAAGATTCACTAAGCGGTTATGATATCTGGCTTTTTTTAGCTGACTGTTTTTAGGGTAATTTTCAGCTGCAACCTAGTGTCTAAGCTGTGGCTAAAAATGATCCTAAGGTTAGCTTACATAGCTATAATATAACTAATTAGACTACCACTGAGAAGTTTATAAAAAAATGTATATCCCTTATGAAAAAATACACTGATTTCTCCCAACCCAAGGCCCCAATCCTTCAATGAACAGCCCCTTCACACCCCCACCCCAACAAGGTGTGAATACCCCTCCCTCCCTCTCAATTCCCAAGCCAAGCCCAGCAACCTATTTCTCTAATCAACCCCTCCCCTCCAGAGCCACCAACATTTCAATCTCAATCACAAGCAGGCATCCTGATCTCCTAATCAATGCCCCTTCCCCCATGCTGTGAAATCTCCCCCCCCCCCCCAATACACACACACTTTTATCCTGAAACTCCAATCTTCTAAACAGATGGCAAAACAAGGTGTAAAGTGCAGATGACAATGGAGGAGAAGGACACAGTAAGAGCGATTTGCTGGAAGAACAGAGTTCATAAGGAAGGCTATAGTGGGAGAGAATGTGGGCAATAGGTAACTATGAAGTGAATGCTCTTGAAGGTAAGAGAAGCTTGAATTGTATATGGAAATGGATGAGCAGTACATGAAGTGGCATGAGGAGTAGGGTTGCATAGTCATAGTGAAGTTGAAGGAAGCTGTATTATGAAGCAAGCAGCTAGATTATAGCAGAGAAAGATGGCTCTGTGGGACCTCCATGAGGACCAAGTTGCAGTAATCCAAGTGGGAGGTGAAGAGAGAGTGGATGAGCATTTTGGTAGCATACTCAGACAGTAAGAAACAGATTTTAGTGATATTAAAGAGGAAAAACAAATATGCTTTAGCACCTTTTTAAATGTGGGTAAAGGAGGGAAAGGTATTGAAGATGAAATGTCCCGAAAACTGAGGCGATCAGCAGGATGAGACTGCCATCCACAAAAACTGCAAAAAGGAGGAAGAGAAGTGTTCTGGGGGAAGGATAAGAAGTTCTGTCTTGGCCATATTATGTTTAAAGTGGCAGTGGGATATCCAGGCAGCGATTGGGACTGGAATCTTGGTGAAATTTCTGGTGTAGAGAGGAAGGTCTGGGAATCCATTGGTTGGGGTAAGTGATGGTGGTAGTAATGGGGGGGGGGGGGGGGGGGGGGGGTGGCGATGGAGAGTCCAGGATAGTCCAGAGGAGGTATGCTGTACAGTTCTTTGGTGATTACAGTGACAGAAAGGAAGGGAAGGAGGCAGGCAGAATTTTGTTTGGGGGGGGGGGGGGTTTGGTTTTTTGTTTCTTTTAATCATTTGTTATATTTTTCATTTTAAAATATAAAACAAAACAAACAAACAAAATGATAAAAATAAGAAAACAAAAATGCTACAAAATGAAAAAAATAAGTTGACTCCATCACAGAAAAAATGAATGCAGTCTTTACTCTTCTTTGTTGTAAATTTTAAAGAAGAGTTTTATGAATTTAACTGATAAAAAACTCTAGTCCGCCTCTGTCCCTGTAAATATCAGATGCCATCAATATATCAGAATACACTGCTACACTACTAGTAATCCAGAAATGGAGTTGAAACAAAGCTGATCAGATTAGCTACAATTTTGATTATATGAACTATTCTGCTTTACACATTACATTTTAGATTGCTGAAAACTATTATGTGTAAAAGAATATCAGGTCCAATTAACAATTCTGATTTCAGATAAGACACAGTAACAATTATTTGTGTCTTGATGCAAAATTGATTAATGACATTATTTTTAAAATCTACTTTTAGGAACTAATTTCTGATATAATAGAAGGGAGTTGTATGTATTTATGAGCTAATGAACTGTATCTGGTATCTGTAGGGACCCTTGTTTTCAATTTTTATTTTATTTTTCCTGGGAATTTTAATCTTATAACTAAAAAAAACCCTGTGGAAAATTATTTTTCCACTGATTTTTCTCTTGTGTGCTATAACAAAATCCTTTTTTTACTGATTTTTTTTTTTTTGTTAAAACATTGAAATTCCCAGGAAAATTAAATAAAAACTGAAAACAAAGGTATCTAGATATCTAGCATGCTTTAGAAGTATCATGTAAAGTCACATTTTTTAATGTTAAAATTTTATATATGACTCTTGAATCTTGTATGAGCATTAGTGATCTTGATTAGGCATGAGTTATGACATATTGAGTGCCTGATAGAAAATTGTACTACTCAAACACAATAAAAGTATACACTGATTCCATAGTGCACACACTTTAAACAGCATTAAAAAGAGGCATTCCTCTTGACATGTTTAGGTTGAGGGAATAAAACATCATATAGGGGTGTGCATTCGGATTGACCGCATTAGTAAAACGCAACTCATATTTTTTTTTTACTTAAAAAATTGATTCGACATAAACGATCGGATTTCCCACATATCGAACATAGATATGTTCGATATGTGGGAAATCGCGATTGTTGAGCCAAAATAAAAATATAAACACCCTCACCCTCCTTAATCCCCCCCCCGACTTACCACAACTCCCTGGTGATGGAGCGAGGAGTGAGGACGCCATTTCTGCAATCCTTGGCGAGAAGCATGTGACGTCGGCGGCACGTCGAGTGACGCCGGCGTCACGTGATTCCCGACTCGTTCGCGCCGGACGGCTCGTTCGGCCCAAAAAGAACTTTTGGCCAGCTTGGGGGGGCCTCCTGACCCCCCCAAGCTGGCCAAAAGTTCTTTTTGGGCCGAACGAGCCGTCCGGCGCGAACTCGCCGGGAATCACGTGGCGCCGCGTCACTCAGACGCGACGTCACGTGATTCCCGGCAAGTTCGCGCCGGACGGCTCGTTCGGCCCAAAAAGAACTTTTGGCCAGCTTGAGGGGGTCAGGAGGCCCCCCCAAGCTGGCCAAAAGTTCTTTTTGGGCCGAACGAGCCGTCCGGCGCGAACTTGCCGGGAATCACGTGACGTCGGCGTCACGTGATTCCCGGCTCGTTCGCGCCGGACGGCTCGTTCGGCCCAAAAAGAACTTTTGGCCAGCTTGGGGGGGTCAGGAGGCCCCCCCAAGCTGGCCAAAAGTTCTTTTGGGCCGAACGAGCCGTCCGGCGCGAACGAGCCGGGAATCACGTGACGCCGCGTCACTCGACGTGCCACCGACGTCACATGCTTCTCGCCAAGGATTGCAGAAATGACGTCCTCACTCCTCGCTCGATCACCAGGGAGTTGTGGTAAGTCTGGGGGGGGGATTAAGGAGGGTGAGGGGGTTTAAATTTTTTTTTTGCACATATGTACATATACCCAACTCATTGGATTTTTTTTATGTCCATATTGGCCGCAAGTGGGACCCCCTTTCGGACATAAAAAATATGAACATAAAATTTTGCTCTGCACATCCCTAACATCATATGCCCATTCAGTTTTCAAATGTAAGTGAACTGTTTTGCTATCTCTTCCACCACCTGCACAAATTGCTATATATCAAATACAGTAAAGTTCTATTAAGTGATATCATTCAGAGTTTGGCAGCCATGTCAGTGTGAGGTGTGAACATTTTCAAAATGGAGCTGACCAAGGGAGAGCTAAAATTGTTGAGTAAATTATGAATAATCACAGCAGTTTTATAATGGATACGTTGTTGAATTGGGAGCCAATGTAATCTTTGGATAATGGGTATAATGTGATCATATTGTGCCTTGGCCTGTGAGTAGTCATGCTGCAGCATTTTGAACCAATTATAATGATTTTATTAAATACTGTGGAAGACCAATGTAAAGGGTGTTGCAATAATCAAGTGTGGGTTGGATAAGTGACTGAAGAATTGTTTGAAAATCAGTAGGTTCGAGGATAGGTTTTAAGTGACGGAGGAGTCTCAGCTTGGCATAAGATGAGCATGCTATAGCCTTAATCTGATGGTCCATTGTGAGGGCAGGGTCAAGTATAACCCCAGTGTTATTTATGCATCACATTTTTATTGAACATATACAGATTGATAGAATAAACATAACCAGAGATGTGGCTTTTCTTATGCACCCCTGGTTATAACTAATACGGGATATATTCTGTTATACATCAGGCAGTCCATCCTAACCCTCCCCACCATACTACACCTCCCTTCCCCTCTCCCCCTTCCCTACCTGTCAGTTCCTTTCCACTCCCCCGACGCCCCCCCCTACGGTCCCCTCTCCCCCCACCCTGGGATCCTTTATGATGAAACTGTATAATGTCCCCAAATCCATCATGCGCGTCCGCATTCTGCTGGAAAGTATCACACGCTGGGCAGGACCCCTGGTTTCAACTGTCTCAGGCATTCAACACCAAACTTCTGGAGCGATGTGGCAATGCTTGCAAATAGGCTTCCCATGTCAGCAAAAAGTTGCAGCGATGTTGAGGTGAGTCTTTAGAGGTCAGATTGTCCATCTGCATCATCCGGTGAAGAGGTATTCGCCAAACCCAGAACGAGGGCGCCTCCTTCTCTCTCCAATACAATAATATGACTTTTTTCCCAACCACACAGGCCTTTTTAAGAAACAAACATGGACCCACACCTCAAACGAGGGATTGGGGAATGCAATCAAATAGAAACAAAAGTGGAGAGAGCGGAATACTGACAGACAATAAAGTCCTCAAATAGGACACTGTCCTCCCCCAATATTTGCGAATTTATTTATTTATTTGGATTCTTTTATATACTGAAGTATAGCAAGCTGCCTTCACTCCGGTTTACAGTTTTAACAACTTGTTACAGATAAAACATAATGTAACCGTGAACAAACAACTTATTACAGTTAAAGCACAAAGCAATAGTGTACAAACAGGTCTTATAGTGTACAACCATATAAACGGGATTTACTGTGACAGATAAAGATAAACATATAACGTACTAGTAACTTAATTGTATCATAGAGCAACTGGTGTGTTTATAATTCTCTTAAATAGGTAAGATAGGGGTTGAGAGGGAGGAAGGATTCTTGGGAGTCAGTGAGAGACAAACTAACATTAAAGGACACAAATTAATAGTCAGTGGGTAAGTGAGGAATGTCGTGGGAGGAGTTCACACAAAAAATTAGTTCGTGCAAAGCTGGGAGGGAAAATGTGTTGGAGAAGATGCGTTTAGCTTATCCAACGCCATCTGTGAATGTTTGTCTAAATATCCATGTTTTGAGTTCCTTTTTGAATGAGTTGAACTCGAATGAGGGGGCAGGCCCAAAAATCATGTGACAGTGTCCCTCGGGACAGTTTACAACGTTGGCAGAGGGCCGTGGGAGCTAGTTTAGCGTGATATGCAATATGTGGGGAAATATAAGCTCTCCTCAGAAATTTGTATTCCAGTTCCCTGAAATATATATTACCCGTGACAATGGCAACATTCCTCATGTAGGCAGAAAAGGCCTCTACGGTCAAAGAAAATACCCCATCTCGATTCCATCTTTCCACAGACATCAAATATGTGTTTTTAGGGAGTCCCTTTAGTAGCTCCTTGTAGTAAACTGATAGGGAAGGTGCGTTTTGGCGTTCAAGCTGGAAAAAAAGAGTCCAAATTGTGGAAGTTAGACGGTAATCTAGTAGACTGTGCCAAGGAGTGGATATAATGCTGTATTTTTAAGTAACCAAAAACATGCATTCCCAACAAGCCATAAAGTCCCTGCAAGGTGGCAAAGGGTAGGAGGTTACCATTGGCATCCAATACATGACCCAGTTGTTTGATACCCTTCTGCCACATGACCTGAAAACCAGGGGATTGGGAACCCGGCGTAAATTCCTGGTTTCCCATAATAGTTAGGAGGTATGAGCACACCCGGGGTATCCCAAGTTGTTTGGTTAGATACATCCAGTCCTTCCTAATGGGTAAGATTAGTTGATCGCGGATCAACACTGGGGATAATGCCCCTAGTGGACTCATAAGAACAAATTTCAAATCTAGGGAGGTAACCAATGTGCTTTCCGCCAGGGCATTCACAAAGGAAGACTTCCCCAAAATCCAATCATGAGCCAAACGAAGATTCGCCACCAGGTTGTATCAAATTAGATCCGGGACCCCCATGCCTCCCTTCCCCCACTTCATTTTTAACCAAGTCAATGGTATCCGGGTCTTCTTTCCCTGCCACAAAAAAGTATGCAACATTCCATCCAAGCACACAGAGTCACGTTGTTTGAGCGCAAGCGGGAAATTTTGAAAAACATACAACCATTTTGGCAAGAGCAACATTTTAAACAAGTTAATCCTCCACCCTATAGATAGAGGTAAATCCTGCCATATACGTAGCTTCTCCTGAGTGATTTTAAGCAAGCCTGGAATATTGAGATTATAAATAACAGCAAGGTCAACCGACAAATTAATACCCAGGTACTTAATGAAAGCCCCCGCCCAATGCATAGGGAACGGCCCACCTCAGTGGTCCTTGAGGTCCTCTGGAAAAGCTAACGCTTCGGATTTGGCCCTATTAATCCGCAGCCTGGAGACGGTACCGAATACCGTAAACAAGTTGAGAAGTGCAGGGAGGGACCGTCTAGGAGAGGTGAGGAAGACTAAAACATCATCCGCAAATGCGGTGTACTTGAAAATCTCCCTCCGCTCCCCATACTGGAATTGGATGCCTCATATAGTTGAGGATTCTTGTATAGCCAGAAGCATGGGTTCCAGGGTTAAAAGAAAAAGGAGCGGGGATAACAGGCACCCCTACCACGTACCTCTGAAGACAGGGAATGTGTCAGACTGCTGCCCATTAACTAGTATCATAGTGAGTGGGGCATGATAGTACAGTTGGAGGGCTTCATAAAAAAACCCTCCAAAACCCATGGCACCAAGCAGATGAAACATAAAACCCCATGCTACTCTGTCAAATGCTTTTCCCGCATCCAGGCTTACAACTAGATATGGATCCTTGATGCAATTGCAAAGCGCCATGGCTGCCACCACCTTTCGAATATTTGTAAGGGCATAAAGCTTCTTAACAAATCCCACCTGCCCTGGTTGAATCAACTGGGGTAGAATAGTCCCCAAACGATCAGCCAAAATTTTAGCCATCATTTTATGGTCCACATTTAACAAAGAAATGGGGCGGTATGAGGCAGGCAGTAAAGGGTCCTTTCCAGGCTTGGGGATAAGAGCCATATGAGCCACATTTCCCCGATCCAGGAACTCACCTATATGCACTAAAGCATTAAACACCAGAGGTAGGAGTTGAGTGAGGGGGTCTATAAGACATTTATAAAACTCCGAGCTGTACCCATCTGGATCAGGGGCTTTCAATTTCTGCATCTTGTGAATAACTAAACGCACCTCCTCTTCTCAAATGGGTGCACTGAGACATCGACTCTGATCAAATATGACGGAGGGGAGATGCAGACATGCACAAAATTCATCCCAATTTACCGAGCTCCAGCCATCCAACTTATATAAGTCTGAGTAAAAACTGTGGAAAGACTTCAATATAGTTGGGGTATCTGTAACTATCTGTCTCCCCGCCGTCTTAATGGCCGGAATATAACGAGACCCCCTAGCAGATTTAATCAGATGAGCCAACATTTTCCCAGATTTGTTCCCATGCCTGTAGAGCTTGAACTGATAGTACAGAAAGCTCTTCTTTGCTCTTTGATGTAAAAGAGCATTAATCGCTGTTTGCAGAGATAAGTAGGAGTCTCTATGGGACTGGGATGGAGAGCCAATCAAAGCCTGTTTTGCACGCTGGATTTGCGTACTTAGTGTAAGCCTTTTATCAAGCATTTCTTCCATATAAGAGATGATGTCACTGAGCAATACCGCCTTATCGGTGTGCCAAAATAAAACGAGCTCCCCACTGTGTTGAGTGTTAAATTTAGCATAATCCACCCATTTCTCCCTCAAAAATTCTTGAAACGGGATATCATCCGCCAAAAAGTAAGGATATCGCCAGTGAAAGGTGGCTGGTTCCGTAGGGGGTTGCGTCAATTCTACCCAGATCGGGGCATGATCAGAGATTACAATGTCTCCAATTCCTGCTGCGGCAATCCTGGAGAAGTAATTTGTACTCACCAAGAAATAATGTAATCGGGAGTGGGTCGCATGCGCTCTGAAAATGTGAGTGAAGTTCTTGGCAAAGGGATTTCGCGTGTGCCAAACATCCACCAGATGGAGGGTGGATTCCAAAAGCCGTATCCCCTTACTAAAGGACCCTGTACTCTGAGCAGAGGTGTATTTATCCCACTTTGGATCTTTGACTGCAGTATCTATGTAGAGGAGAAGCAGCTTGTGCACCATTTGAAAAAAGGAAGCTGTATACACATTAGGGGCATAAATATTACACAGAACCAGCGTGGAGTGATTAAACTCAGTCACTAAAATTAAGTATCGAACTTGTGGGTCTTTAATCTCCTTAGTAATCTTAACTGGAAGAGATTTCTGCACCAAGATGGCCACCCTTGCGGACCTAGTACCTGCCAAGGCATAATGGACAGAGCCCACCCATTTTTGACGCAGCTTCATATGCTCTGAATCAGACAGATTGAGTGGCGGGGACGCTCAAAGAGACCTCATAATAGATGTCACCTATTTAAGCTGACATGAAAGCTTATAATGGCTCAAGCTTTTCTTTGCTTGTAATCATCGGTCTCTATGAGCATGTGATGCTCCTGCAATAGGTAGCTATCTCGCGGCACGGTCAGTCTCTATTAGTACTCTGATATAGAGTCTCTTAATATACTTAACTTGCGATTTTCGTGTCCGTAGACAAGCCAGTGTAGTTAGTATAAGTGTAATCCGACGCTGTTCCGACACGGCGTGTTTCGGAGGAAACCCTCCTTCCTCAGGGGCTCGGATGTCACTAAGGCCGGTTTTTCACATTGCTGCAATAAAGTAAATATAGACAAGACAGTGCCAAGATACCCGCAAGTTTAAGGCTAGCGTGAAGGATGGAAGAAAGCACTTACTTTGTGGAAGGCAAGTTATGCGGCTGTATTATAGCGTCTCAAAGATGTCACTAACATGGAGATTTCACCTCGTCATACTTTTTATAACTTACCTAGAAATGAAAATTACGCACTCAAACAGCTAGCACAGAATACAGATATCATTATCAAACCTGCAGATAAGGGGGGAGCGGTCGTTATTATGGATCACACCACATATCAACAAGAGATCTACAGACAACTTGACGATAAAAATTTTTATCGCAAATTAACAATGGATCCTACATCAGACCTCCTCCTTCAGATCCAAGATGTATTACAAACAGCCCTATCGATAGGATTTCTTACCACAAAAGAGTACAGGTTCCTTAATGTACAACATCCCAGAACACCGGTCATATATGGGGTACCCAAAATACACAAAACCTTGGTAAACCCACCATGCCGGCCCATTGTATCTGCAAATGGTTCCCTTTTGGAACCATTGGCTAAATTTTTGGATCATTTCCTCCAACCTGTTGTCAGTACATCCAAATCATACATACAGGACACATCACACATGTTAAGGCTACTTCGAGATATACACACAGTTCCGAATGAAGCCTTATTAGTCAGTTTAGACATAGAATCACTTTACACCAACGTTCCACAAGAGGAAGCGTTAGAACTGGGCAAAAATATTTTCAATAATCGTATACGTCCACAACGTATACCCACAGAATTTTTAGTGTCCCTACTGGAATTTGTACTGTTTCAAAATTATTTTGCATACCAACAGGAATACTTTTTACAGATACATGGGGTCGCTATGGGGTCCCCTGTGGCCCCGGATATTGCTAATCTATTTGTTTCTCAATTTGAAGAAACAGTAATATATCCTTCTCCATTTTTCAAATCCATTACCCAATGGTCAAGATATATAGACGACATATTCTTCATCTGGAATGACACTGTACATCAATTGACCGAGTTTCTCTCATGGCTTAATACAGTTAGTACACCTTAAATTTACCATGGTGTTTGATAGAGACCAACTATCTTTTCTGGATATTCTGATTTCAAAAAAAGCAGGTACCATTCAAACTACTCTTTTCAGAAAACCTACTGACGGCAATAACCTTCTAAAATTTGAGAGTCATCACCCCAGAAGGTTTAAGGAAGGGCTTCCAGTAGGACAGTTTTTCCGTATTCGCAGGATATGCTCTGATCAACAAGATTTCATACAACAAAGTGCCATCCTTGGTGATAGATTTCGAGACAGGGGTTACCCAAGCACTACAATTAAGAGAGCATACAAAAGAGCCAAATTCTCCCCACGGGAATCCCTGTTACACTACAAGAGTAAGACACAGACGTCACAACTAGTGTGTGTGTTGGAACACACTGATCTCACCCAACGAATCAGACAATCTATACAACGCAACTGGCATGTCCTAAGTCCCCACCCCATCTTTTGCAACCAGCCGATGTTTGCATACAGCCGGGGCACTAATATTAAACAACATGTGGTTCGGGCTTCTCAACAGCTCGATCTAACCACGAGTCCTCCTGGCCAGATACAATGTGGCAATTGCAGTTTTTGTGTTCAGGCGATTACGGGCATTGAATGGTTGGACACTAACACGCAGGTACGAATCACACGGCGACATCTTGTCCATTGCAATTCAGATTTTGTCATATATGGACTGATATGCCCGTGCAACAAAATATATGTAGGTCGGACCAAGCGCAAAATCCGAATACGTCTCATTGAACATAAAAGTCGGATCAAGAACCAGGACTTCAAGGCTCCCATGGTGCAACACTGTGTTACCCATCAACATACGTTTGAACAGCTTAAATGGTTAATTATAGAGCAGGTTGTACAATCATGGCGAGGTGGGGACAGAATTTCAATCTTAAATTTGAAAGAACAACAGTGGATATACCGTCTCAAATCTGTGGAACCACATGGTCTAAATGAAAGGATCGAGTGGTACACTTTGATTTAACAGTATCTTTTTGGGACTTTATGTTATTACCGATTCCTCTTCAGCCAAGATGGCGTTCTGAGTGACGCACAAGTCCTTATATGGATAGATATGGGGGTACCCTGAAGTTGAGAAATTTACAAGATGGTGTCCGATGACGTCCCTTCCCTTTTTTGGATAGTTCAGATCTAAAATGGCGCCCGTCAGTGACGTATATGCCCATTTCAGGACTTAGACACTGTTTTGGCGCCCTTTTCCCCTTTAAAAGCCAGCGTTCGCATCGCGCCGGCCGCTGACAGACGTCTTGCACGGCTCCATGAATGCTAGTTCAGCATCACTGGAAGTCAGTATTCTATGGGGACAAGGTATTTCTTTGTTCATTTCAACATAAAGTGGATACGTTAACAACTTCCACACTTTGCTTTACAGAACCATTTGAGACGCTATAATACAGCCGCATAACTTGCCTTCCACAAAGTAAGTGCTTTCTCCCATCCTTCACGCTAGCCAGACGTCTTGCACGGCTCCATGAATGCTAGTTCAGCATCACTGGAAAACCATTTGAGACGCTATAATACAGCCGCATAACTTGCCTTCCACAAAGTAAGTGCTTTCTTCCATCCTTCACGCTAGCCTTAAACTTGCGGGTATCTTGGCACTGTCTTGTCTATATTTACTTTATTGCAGCAATGTGAAAAACCGGCCTTAGTGACATCCGAGCCCCTGAGGAAGGAGGGTTTCCTCCGAAACACGCCGTGTCGGAACAGCGTCGGATTACACTTATACTAACTACACTGGCTTGTCTACGGACACGAAAATCGCAAGTTAAGTATATTAAGAGACTCTATATCAGAGTACTAATAGAGACTGACCGTGCCGCGAGATAGCTACCTATTGCAGGAGCATCACATGCTCATAGAGACCGATGATTACAAGCAAAGAAAAGCTTGAGCCATTATAAGCTTTCATGTCAGCTTAAATAGGTGACATCTATTATGAGGTCTCTTTGAGCGTCCCCGCCACTCAACCTATACGGGATTCCTTATTTGTTGTTGAAATCATTTGTATCCTGACCAGTGGATTCTTTTATTTGTTGTACTGAATCAGACAGATGCATTTCCTGTAGAAAGGCCAAATCAGCTGATTTCCTTTTCAAAGCCTGAAAGATCTTGGAACGTTTAATGGGTGAATTAATACCACATACGTTCCAGGAAAGAAGACACATAAAATCAGTAATGGCTCCCGATCAGTAAACCTACAGAACGTGCAGAGGAGTGGCCCTCCCAGCTCAGGCCACCCCTCAAAATCAATGTCCCTGACTGTACACGGGTTCGAGACATGCACCATGTTGCAATATTTCTGGGATCCAACCCTTCCCCCTCTGCCCTGCCACCCTCCCTCCCCAGGCCATACCCTCCCTAGCCCCCCTTCCCTCCCTCAGCAATCTCCCCCACCTCCCATCTCCCCTTACCACCAAATAATCAACCGCCATAATATGAGATCACTTAAGACACTACTAGCCCCGCCCCCCCAACCCCACTGCCCCTCAGCAACAGTAATAACATTATATGTAGGCAAGAAAAAATGCCAAATTGCCTCCCAGAACAATTTAAACACATGACGTATGCCTTGATAACTACTGAACAGTCCAGGCCCCATATGAAAAGAGAAAAGGAAATGAGTAACCCGCCTCGGTAACCCAAAAATGCAGGAAAAGGCCCAGAAAAAACCTAAAGTTTGCTTGGGCTGCCAAAAAAGTGGACATTCACAAAAAGAAAGACCAAGATGCCCATGTTAAGAGTGTGCATAGAAAAGAAACTGCACTGTCCACCCCATGGAACGTCCGTGCTAAGTTTAATCAGAAATAGGCTGCGGGTGGCGGTCCCCTTCTGCAACAGCATAGTTCAACACCAGAGTAACGCATAAAAGACTGTCTCCGTGGATGTTAGGTGGAGAAAGAGAGAGGCCTCACAAAGCTCGAATGGACAGCTAACTCAGCCCTCAAACACGCTGGGGCTCACATAACATTTAGAGCCAACAGTAAGCTGACATGCAGTGTGAATGAAAACACCTCAATGCCTCCCCCGAGCAGCTTCCCTACTCTGCTTCACCTGGGACGTGCCGCAGAAGGTAATGATCAGTCTCGGGCCGCAGTGGATCCTTGGTTACTCACCGATGGCTTATCCAGGGTGGCGATGTAATCTCGCAGATCCCCCACGTAAGTAAACTAGCGCGGGCCCTCAGGGGTGGCCACGTGGACCTTGGCCAGGAAAACCACGATGGCACGGAGACCTAAATTGTTCAGCTGCGCACAGAAGGGGAAAAGCACGTGCCGCTAAGCTGAGAGGGCTGCCGAAATGTCTTGAAAAATAAGAATCTTCTTACCCTCAAAAAGAAGCTCTTTCCCCCCCGCGCACAGCTTGAAAGATTTCGGCCATGTGCGAAGTTTAAAATTTTCGCAATAACAACTCGTGGGCATTCCTGCTGCTGCTTCTTGGGGCCTAACCTGTGAGCAAGCTCAATCCGTAGTGGGCGGCGAGCTGGTGAGATGTGCAGTTCCTCGATCAGCCAGGATTCCAGTAGCTGGGGGAGCCCTCTCTCATCCAGTAATTCTGGCAGCCTGACGAATTGGAGATTTGACCACCGGGACTGGTTTTCCAGGTCCTCAAGACGATCAGTGTGGTGTGCAAGCGCCATCTTCAAAGCTGCCAGTTCTGTTTTGGAGGCCTGGAGGCCATCTTCTTTGTATGAGACTCGTTGCTCCAGTTCAGTGAAGCACGCCTCATAACCGGAGATAGAGGTGGTAAGATCCAAAAGTTGATTGGAGATTTTCTTGAACTTGGGCTCCAGGGCCTCCACTATTGCAGCTTTTATACCTGCCCAGTTAGCTGGTACGGGTGACTCCATGGCAAGTATGTTCTCGTCAGCCAGCGTGTCACTAGGCCGCAGTCATTCCTTATCTCTTTCTCTGTCCTTTTTTGCGGTCCGCATGGACATTTTCATCTGGGAAGGCTTCCTGAGAGATTTAGAAATCAGAGGTTATATTTCGAGATTCTCAGAAAAGTGTTGTCTGGGGTAAATGGAGCTGGATGGGTAAACTGGGAGCAAGAGAACAGGAGCTACATCCGCTCCTCTTCACTGTGTCACGTGATCTGACCCCAATGTTATTTATATGAAGGGTCTGAGTGAAAAAATCAGCACAAGTGGAGATAGTTTCTGACCCAGCAAAATAATTTCAGTTTTGTTAATGTTTAATGATAATTTATTATGGGAATACATATCTAAAAGCTGATTCAATTAAATAACCAACTGAAGATTGATTCAGACATCTCAACCAATAACCTACTGTATGATGAGATCTCTATAAACAAGTGACCAATGTTTCTGTAGCTACTATAAAAAGACAAAGAGAGATTTTATAATGACAGACCTACAGAAGAACCAAATGATTATAATAGAATGAAGACAGACATGTAGACAGAAGTCACCATATAGAATGAAATTTTAAGAAAGCGCTCAAGGGGTGACCCTGTAAACCTGATGTTGGTGCTGGGCAAAATTGTAGAAGTTATTCTTAAAAACAAAATTACTGGCTATATAGATGGCTTAACTGAGAAGAGCCAATGTAGCTTTAGAAAAAGTAAATCTTGCCTTACATTCTATTAGAATTTTTTGAAGATGTAAATAAACATTTAGATAAAGGTAATCCAGTAGTTATAGTGTATTAGGATTTTCAGAAAGCATTTGACCATCCAAGATAGCCGATCAATAGAAAGCAACCTGAGATCTCTCTTGTGCGTTTTTCCTATTGCATTTTTATTTCTTGCTTTTTTAAATATTATTATGGGCAGAAAGAGGAAGCTGAGATCTGGGACTTACCCCGCAGCCCACCTGACACACCTCTTGATGGGCTCGATGTCCGCAGCATGTCGATGTTGGGAAGTCATCTGTTGGAAAGAGTGGGAGGGGATAATGTGATCTCATATCCCCTGACAAGGACTGGCTATTAAAACTTTTTTCTTTTGACATCACTCTGAAACTTCTTGCAATTAAAAGTGAAAATATTTCTTGATGTCGCTAAACAGATTCAGAAAAAATGGAAGCAATTTCTCCTTATGCGTCCCATAGTTCAACAAGTGGGGGGAGCTTTTTTTCTTAAGTTTCCTTATAAATGCTTGATCAAGTATCAGGATATTTCTTATGTTTTCTGTGACCCCCCTGCAAGTGACTGAATTTGGAAGTGATAAAATTGTAATCACTGGCTCCTCTGGAACAACTTTGTCCTGAAATTTTGGTTCTGTATTATGTAGTAGGGCTGCTTTAAATATTGATCTTTTTTCTTTCAATATATATTATTATCCTATTTCCTTGGGTTGTGTACTGGATCCCCCACCATTTTAGGACTTAGGCCTGGATTTTTCTATGTCGCACAGCTTTGTGAATCCTGCGGTAACGGGGGGGGGGGGCGAAGGGGGAGTGGGGCTGCGAAAGCTGGCAGCGATCGCACCACTGCGGTGTTATCACTACCGGCTTTCGCATCCAATAGCGCCACCGTGAAAGGTGGCGCTATTGGGTGCGCTACTGGTGGCGATAACAGGTCTTACCTTATCGCCGCCAGCAAAGTTACCGCCGCGTCCGCCTCCTCGCCGCCCCGACTCCTCCCCTTCCAGTCCCGACTCCGCCCCTAGCAAGCTATCGCACGCGAAAAGGGACTTTTCGCATGCGATAGGCTTACAAAATAACCCCCTTAGTCTGGAAACTGACAGACTGTATAGTAGTGATTAGATTTGTTCTTTCATTTTCTTTGTATACCTTTGCTCTCAATTTCCTATTTTCCTTTCAAGATTGATGTCTTGTATTTTTGGGAGGGAAATGCATAAATAAATATTTTTTAAAAAGAAAGCATTTGACAAAGTTTCCAATGAAAGACTCCTTAGGGCATTAAAAATATACATGGGATAGGAGACAGAATGCTATTGTAATTAGTAACTGGTTAAAAAATGAAGCAGAGGGTAGGACTAAAGGATCGATTTTCCAAATGGAGAAAGGTCATTAGTGAAGTGCCTGAGGGATCTCTACTGTTTAACAGATTCATAAATGATCTGGAAAAGGGAACAATGAATGAAGTAATCACATTTTATAGATGACACAAAATTATTCAGTGTTAAAACAACAGTTAATTGTGAGGATCTTGTGAGACTAGGAAACTGGGCATCTGAATGGCAGATGAAATTTAATGTAGAAAAGTGCAAATTAATGTACATAGGGAAAAATAATCTCAATTACAGATACACCATGCTGGGTTTGGAATTAGGAGTCACCACCAAGGCAATTGGCCTTTAAGTCCTTGTGGATAATACATTGACATCCTCAGTTCAATGGGTGATGGTGGTCAAAAAATGCAAATGGAATGTTTGGAATGATCCAAAAATGTTGCGATGCCGCGAGCAGGCTCTTACCTTTTCCTCGGCGGGCCTGGTCCAACCCCTGATGTCATCACCGGCACGGCAGGAGCCATGCCAGGGTTTCTTGTTGCGGCAGGAGGCTGCCATTGTGCCGGCGCAGCAGGAGCCGTGCCAGGGCTTTCCCTGGTGGCTGGAGCCGTGCTGTGTCATCTTGTGTGGTCCAGAGGCCGCCGATGTACTGCACACATGGCAGGAGCCGTGCTTCTACCTCCCTTGCGGCCCGGAGGCTGCCCTTGCCTTCCTTTGTGGCATGGACCTGCCTACAACACCCTCATGCGACCCGGAGGTCGCTAACTTTACCGTGGGCCCTCTGTGGAAGAGGGCCATCATCCCCGGTCTTGCCTGCATCCTGAAACCGCCTCTGGTGCTCTCCCTGCGGCTTGGGAGCAGCTGACAGCTCTAGGCCTGGGTTAAGGCCTACTTCTTCAGCTCTACAGTCTCCCATGCAGCAGGGCTGCTGTCCAGGGTCCTGTTCTGCTTCCTGCTTCCTCCTAGTGGGCGAGGCCGGCTCTCTCTTCAGTATTTAAAGGTACAGAGAGGGAGTGGTGCTTCACTGATGTCATCAATGGATCCGCCTCTTCTTCAGTATAAAAAGTTTCAATCTTCATTCCAACTTTGCCTTCACAAGTAGTAAGTCCTCCCTAGTACTCCTCGTCTGTTTCTCCTCTTAGGCACTCTGTTCCATGTGGGATCCCATGTCTTCATTCCATGTTCCGGTCTCTGCATTTCCTTGATGTTCCATGATGTCCAGTTGTCTGCTCGTCCATGATGCCCAGTTGTCCATACATTCCTGATGTCTAGATGTCCATTTGTTCCAGATGTCTTCAGCTTTGCCTGACCCGTCCCTCGTGGTCTGCGACCACCCCGGCTGGGGTGTGTAGGGTGCTGGTGGACCTTTCCATCAGACGGTGCCGAGGAGTCATCTCTTTCCTCGTCAGTCTGCCTTGATGTCCGTAACCTTGATGACTGCCTTCCCTTGATGTTCTTGCCTGATGTGTCCTTCCCTGAACAGGTCCTGTCCTGCATTGTGGTCCATGACCAGTCCGGATGGACTGAGTTGGGTGCCTGAGGGACCGGATTGCCTGCCTGTTCCTGTCCTTGGATTTCCGTGGCTCTGATGCCTTCTTGTTTGGTCCGTGACTCTGCCTGGCTGGGCTGAGTAGGGCAGCAGAATGGACATTGTTTGCCTGGAGTTTATTGACTTTTAATCATTGGTTTTAGTCTTGCCTTGTCATGCCTTGTCTTGCCATGCCTGTCTTGCCATGCCTTGCCCTGCCTTGCCTGTCCATACCTTGCCATGCCTTGAGTCTTCGTCTGCCCTGCAACGTCCTGAGTCTTCATCTGCTCTGCAATGTCCTGAGTCTTCGTCTGCCTTGCCATGTCCTGTGTCTTCATCTGCATTACCACGTCCTGTGTCTTCGTCTGCCTTTCCACATCTGAAGTCTTCGTCTGCCCTATAACATCCTGAGTCTTTGTCTGCCCTGCAACGTCCTGAGTCTTCTTCTGCATTACCATGTCCGATGTCTTTGTCTGCCTTGCCACGCCTGATGACTTCGTCTGCTTTGTCACACCTGATGTCTTCGTCTGCCTTGTCCTCTGTCCGGCCTGCTGCTTCCCGCCGCTCCCTAGCAGCAGTCCGAAAGGGCTTGGAATGGTAGGAGGACCATTCATAGACCACCATTGCGTTGGTGGTCTCAAGGAAGCGTGCAGGTCCGGTCGAGACTCAGGGTAAGGACGTTTCACCGCAAGGGCACACAACTCTCATCCCGCACTGGAGAGTGCCCCCTGGTGCTCTCTCCCATCCGCAGCACAACAAAAAAGGAATGAAGAAGAAAAATGGAATGAAGAAGATTAAAATTATCGTCCGATAATGTTTATATCGTCTTAAATCGTTATAGAACACGATACAATAGAAATTCTAACGATTTATCGTTAAAAATCATTAAATCGTGTTAGTGCGCACTAACTCCCCGTTAGTGCGCACTAACTCCCCGTTAGTGCGCACTAACTCGATTTAGTGCGCACTAACTGAAAATGATACAAATAAACACTTTCCAGGTCACTGAAGGTCAGTTAGGAATGAATATGTGTTCCTATTGGCTGGCTGCCCTCTTATCTATTGATGTTACCAAGGTTACCACTGAGGTGATGGTTGGGGGATGGGAAATGGAACTGGAAACTAACGAACACCAACAGAAAATGAAACAAAGTGTTCACACTTCCCAGGTCAGTAAAGGTCACTTAGGAATGAATATGTATGTATGTATTCCTATTGGCTGGCTGTGCTCTTATCTATTGATGTTACCAAGGCTAATACTGAGGTAATGGTTGGGGGGATGTGAAATGGAAACAGTTGGAAGCTTGACAAAAAAAGTAATGTAATGATCAGCACTCACGTGACTAGAACTTGTTTGTTTATTATTTTTGTTAGCAGGCACCTGAAATGCTAGTGCATGTTGAATTTGCCAATCACTGTGCATTTTAGAAAGGTGGTCCTGGCTGGAACTGTACACAGTTCAAATATATGTAATTGATTGTTGGTAAGTGTATTTTTTAAGTAGCCACACTGGCACAAGTATGTTTACTTTTCCTCCTACTTAACTCACTAGCTCAGCTTTGTAAGAAGGGCTTCTCTGCTTGTGTGTTGTTTTTGTTTGGTGTGAGGAGAGCAGAAACATCAGATCTTTATTCAATCTACTACAGTCATCTCTTACAGTGCCCTATCCCTATTAATACCAGGAGTGTTGTGATCTTCCTGCACACAGTGCCCTAACCCTGATACCAGTCTGAGACAGCTCCCTCCCTGCATTACTAGTGAGAGGCTGGCTTCACAGACAGGGGGGAGCTGCCTGACCCTCACTCCTGACTTCCCCCATGTCCCAGCTAGTGAATGGTGTGTGGGTGAGGGGGGGGGGGGGAGGGTGAAGTCTGAGACAGCTCCCTCCCTGCATTACTAGTGAGAGGCTGGCTTCACAGACAGGGGGGAGCTGCCTGACCCTCACTCCTGACTTCCCCCATGTCCCAGCTAGTGAATGGTGTGTGGGTGAGGGGGGGGGGAGGATGGTGAAGTCTGAGACAGCTCCCTCCCTGCATTACTAGTGAGAGGCTGGCTTCACAGACAGGGGGGAGCTGCCTGACCCTCACTCCTGACTTCCCCCATGTCCCAGCTAGTGAATGGTGTGTGGGTGAGGGGGGGGGGGGGGGGGGGAGAGGATGGTGAAGTCTGAGACAGCTCCCTCCCTGCATTACTAGTGAGAGGCTGGCTTCACAGACAGGGGGGAGCTGCCTGACCCTCACTCCTGACTTCCCCCATGTCCCAGCTAGTGAATGGTGTGTGGGTGAGGGGGGGGGGGAGGATGGTGAAGTCTGAGACAGCTCCCTCCCTGCATTACTAGTGAGAGGCTGGCTTCACAGACAGGGGGGAGCTGCCTGACCCTCACTCCTCCGGGGCATTGTGATCTTCCTGCACACAGTGCCCTATCCCTGATACCAGGGGTGTTGTGATCTTCCTGCATGCAGTGCCCTATCCCTATTAATACCAGGAGTGTTGTGATCTTCCTGCATGCAGTGCCCTATCCCTATTAATACCAGGAGTGTTGTGATCTTCCTGCACGCAGTGCCCTATCCCTGATACCGGGATGTGTGCAAGAAGATCACAACACCCCCGGTATCAGGAATAGGGCACTGTGTGCAGGAAGATCACAACACCCCCAGTATCAGGAATAGGGCACTGTGTGCAGGAAGATCACAACACCCCTGGTATTAGGGATAGGGCACTGTGTGCAGGAAGATCACAACACTCCTGGTATTAATAGGGATAGGGCACTGTGTGCAGGAAGATCACAATACCCCTGGTATCAGGGTTAGGGCACAAGTTCTAGTCACATTGACTGATCACATTACTTGTTTTGTCAAGCTACCAACTGTTTCCATTTCCCATCCCCCATATACTGTCAGTAGGAAACTTGGTAACATGAATAAATAAGAGGGCAGCCAATAGGAATACATATTCATTCCTAAACTGACCTTAACTGACCTGAAAAGTGTCAAATTGTATCATTTTCAGTTAGTGCGCACTAACTCCCAGTTAGTGCGCACTAACTCCCGTTAGTGCGCACTAACTCGAGTTAGTGCGCACTAATCAGAAAAAACGATTTTTAACGATTTTTTAACTAAAAAATCGTGCCTAAGACGATTTTCTTGCCCTGCCACACGATTTCTATCGTTAAGACGATATGGAAAACGATTCACATCCCTAATGGAAAATATAGTTTTTCTGCATCAATCCATGGTATGACTACACTTTGAGTACTGTGTGTAGTTCTGGTCAGCCCATATTAAAAAAGACATAGCGGGACTAGAAAATGTTTCAAGAAAGGCAACAACAATTAGAAATGGAATGGAACAGTTCACCTATCATAAAAAGGTGTACAGTTTAGGGCTCTTCAGCTTGGGAAAGAGACAGCTGAGAGGGGACATGATAGAAGTTTATAAAATCATGAGTGGGCTAGAAAGGGTTTATAAAGGACATTTTTTTTTACCCTTTCAAATAATACTAAATCAAGGGGACACTCCATGAAACTAACAACCAGCAGATTGTAGAAAGTGCTTTTTCACTTAATACTAGAGATGTGAATCGTGGCCTCGATCGTCTTAACGATCGATTTCGGCTGGGAGGGGGAGGGAATCGTATTGTTGCCGTTTGGGGGGGTAAAATATCGTGAAAAAATCGTGAAAAATCGTGAAAAAATCGAAAAAAAACGTAAAATCGCAAAACCGGCACATTAAAACGCCCTAAAACCCACCCCCGACCCTTTAAATTAAATCCCCCACCAAATGACTTAAATAACCTGCGGGTCCAGTGGCGGTCCGGAACGGCAGCGGTCCGGAACGGGCTCCTGCTACTGAATCTTGTTGTCTTCAGCCGGCGCCATTTTCCAAAATGGCGCCGAAAAATGGCGGCGGCCATAGACGAACACGATTGGACGGCAGGAGGTCCTTCCGGACCCCCGCTGGACTTTTGGCAAGTCTTGTGGGGGTCAGGAGGCCCCCCCCAAGCTGGCCAAAAGTTCCTGGAGGTCCAGCGGGGGTCAGGGAGCGATTTCCCGCCGCAAATCGTTTTCGTACGGAAAATGGTGCCGGCAGGAGATCGACTGCAGGAGGTCGTTCAGCGAGGCGCCGGAACCCTCGCTGAACGACCTCCTGCAGTCGATCTCCTGCCGGCGCCATTTTCCGTACGAAAACAATTCGCGGCGGGAAATCGCTCCCTGACTCCCGCTGGACCTCCAGGAACTTTTGGCCAGCTTGGGGGGGGCCTCCTGACCCCCACGAGACTTGCCAAAAGTCCAGCGGGGGTCCGGAAGGACCTCCTGCCGTCCAATCGTGTTCGTCTATGGCCGCCGCCATTTTTCGGCGCCATTTTGGAAAATGGCGCCGGCTGAAGACAACAAGATTCAGGAGCAGGAGCCCGTTCCGGACCGCTGCCGTTCCGGACCGCCGCTGGACCCGCAGGTTATTTAAGTCATTTGGGGGGGGGTTCGGGAGGGTGGGGGATTTAATTTAAAGGGTTGGGGGTGGGTTTTAGGGGGTTTTAGTGTGCCGGCTCACGATTCTAACGATTTATAACGATAAATCGTTAGAATCTCTATTGTATTGTGTTCCATAACGGTTTAAGACGATATTAAAATTATCGGATGATAATTTTAATCGTCCTAAAACGATTCACATCCCTACTTAATACACAATCAAGCTGTGAAATCTGTTCCTATAATAGGAGGTAATTAGTATAGTGGGGTTTAAAAAAGGTTTTACTAGTTCCTAGAAGAAAAGCCCATAACACATTATTAGCCAAGAAGACTTGGGAAACCAATTGCTACACCTAGGAATGAGTAACAAGAGATAGATCTATTTTTTTTAATCTTTGGGTATCTGTGACCTGGACTGGCCTTTGTCAGAGACAGAATGCTGGGCTTGATGGACCTTGGTCTAACCCAGCATCCCAGTTCTTATGATTTTATATTCTTAAGCCAGATGGATACCTACAGAACAGTTACACAAACTCAGGCCGACAAAATATCATGCTCTTGGGCTAGCACACAGCTTAACCAATGATTGGACGTGCATTTTGGAGGCACTAGGATAACACCTAATGCAATAAGGGGATTAGCGCATCCAAAACGCATGTCCAAACTTGTGCGTATCTAATAGCGCTCATCTCATGTAAATGACATCTAGATGAGGCTATTAGCTATTACCCTTGATGCGAAAAATTGCCATGCATCTGATGAACACTTTTAATCATGGCAAATTTAACACCAGCCCTGGAGCTGGCATTAACTCTTACCATGCGTCAAGGTCTCACAAAAAAACAAAAAATCCTTTCTGTGGTTCCTCCTAATTTTAGTACCATTAAAATACTAAGTAGGAGGAACCAGAAAAAGCAGCTTATCAAATGCAGATTTAGGGCTTAATTTTTCAGACAATTAGGGGTTTTTGGTTTTGCAAATTAACATTTTGACACATTTTTAGGTTGGATTAAATTTATTAAAGTATATATTGATTCATCTTAACATTTTTATATGCTGTGTTGCGGTGGGTGTGGGTGTGTGGCTAGGATGGAATGGCAGGGTTTGGGTGTGCGTAGATGGATGGAGGGGTGGCAGGATTTTGTGTGTGTGTGTGTGTGTGTGTGAGGAAGGGGTGGCAGGGTGTATGGAAGAGAAGGAAGGGGTGGCAGGGTGAGTGTAAGCATGGCTGGAGGATGTGTGTGGTTGATTGGAACTCTTCCCATTGCGATCTCCCACCCCTTTCACTATCCCATTCCCCTCCCCTCCAGTTCCTTGCCCATTTCAGTTTTTCCTCCCGTCCCCCTTACACTTTCCCACCCCTCCCCTCCCTTCTCCCCTCTCCCACCCCTCTCATGCTCCATGTCTTTCCCCTTCCCTGCTCATACCTGCAGTGCTTTTCCTTAGGCTGGCAGGGCTTCATCTTCCTGCCAGCCTGCTGCTCCTGTGCTCCTTCTTTGGGCTCCCTTATGGCCTGCTTCTCCCATCTTCCTCCTTTGACTGGCAGGGCTTAGGCTCCCTGTTAGCCCTCTGCTCCTCTTCTGGGGCTGGTAGGGCTTGGTTCCTCTGCCAGCCCGCTGCTTTCAAAGTGCTGGCGGGGCTTGAGCTTGCTGCCAGCTCGCTCCAATGATATCATTCAGCCACTACTGGTTACAGCTGAATGATATCAGAGCACCTAATGTAGGCCTACCACAAACCCCAATTTTTCCATTGGGGGTGTTTTATCAAGGTTTTGGGTTTTAACCAAAAATCAGAAGCCCTAAAAAAAAATCTATCATAAAAACATAACTATCTGAAATGGACAGAACATGCAGCTATATAAATAGTAATAATTTGTAATCTATAATATTATGAATGGAATATCTAATTTGTAAGCTATGATATGATTATGAAAGCAATATCTAATTTGTAATCTATAAATAAAACTTCCTTTTAGTAATTCAGCACAATAGCCTTTTGTGGTCATAAAAGGATATTTTATCTAATTTATTATTGTGGAAATGGATCCTTGGACCAAGATAGAGTTGGCGCAACCTGCAGGGAGGAGTCTTGCAGGTCCCCACTGTTGGCAGGCAGAACTGGCTGGAGCAGAGGCCCAACTGGAGCTTCACCAATACCAGCCCTCATTCTCCTTTAGGTTGAGCCGGGGCTGGCTGGACTTAGGCACAGGCCTCTGTGGACGTGAAGATCTGTTGTGTAGAAGATGTTGCAGGCCAGCAAGGTGGAAAAGCGGAGTCAATATGAGCAATGGTCTGGACAGTTGGTGGTCAACAGAGACAGATGCAGGCTGTGGTCCGTGGCGGGCAGAGTTCACTCAGTATCGTGATTCAGGCAATGGTCAAGGCAGGCAGAATTTGAGCAGTAATGGTAAGCAGGCAGAAGCAGGTGGAGGTCAAGCAGCATCAAGGTCCAATCTGAGGTCAAGCCAGAAGTCTAATCCAAGTCAAAGCCAGAAGTCAAATCCGATGAGATGAGGAATGAAGAGGAGGAGGGAGGATGAGGAACCACAGAAGCATGATGAGACACTGAAAGCGGATGAAGGGAAGACTGACCACGAAGACAAGAACTCAATACAAACACCTGTTTTACCATGCGTGATATTGCATCGACCCCTTAATGCAGAAATAGGTGGGGAGGAATGAAGTTGGAAGGGATAGAGCAAAGGATGACTTCTCTGTTCTCTATTCCTGCCCCTCCCCTCCTATTCTCTGCAGGGAACAGGAGGGAGGTGAGACCAGAGAGCACAGCAGGGAACAAAGAATACCCATTCCTAGTCCAGCCCCTTTCCTCCTGTCATTCAGGGACTTTGTTTTATAAAATGTTTCAACTATCCTCATAAAGACATCAACCAGAGCCTTTCTCATGCAGTTCTGCTCTCTGTCACAACTAAAGCCTTTCTGGTACACACCCAGGAGCAGTTCTATAATGAGGCAAGGTGAGGCAGCCGCTTCAGGTGGCAGAATTTTGAGGTGGCAAAAAATGCCCCTCTCAGAACGCCATTGTGGCCGTCTGCCTTACCCTGCCTGCCCCTGCCACAGCTGCTGACCCAGGCCAGTGGCAGCAGAAAAGAGGAGGGTCACCAGCATGGGCTGCCTCCGCCGGAGGCCAGACCGGGGGCATTGAGGAGGGATGACGACGTCGACACTGAAGGCCAGGCTGGTGGTGTGGAGGAGGGAGGAGGGATGCCGATACTGGAGTCCAGGATGGCCGCGTAGAGGAGGGAGGAGGGATGGGGGTGGGGAGAGTAGGGGTGGAGCGAGTGAGGCAGGAGTGAGAGGGGGCTGCAAGAGCAGGGGGTGGAGTGAGAGGGGGTGGGCGAGGGGGCGCCATTTCATCCATCGCCTCAGGCAGCAGATTGCCTTGAGCTTCCCTTGTACACACCCACCTCCATACTTCCCCATAAACACATAGCCTCCTATCTTATATGCACATATACTCCCAAACACATATTCTCCTATCTCATACACACATGCACAGCTCCCAAACACATGGCCTCCTCTCTCAGACACAGGTGGCTTGCTCTTCCTTTGCTTAAAAACTTCCCAGCCATTCATCTGTATCTCCCTTGTGCCACCTGCCTCTCAATATGCCCTCCCCTCCTCTGCATACTTGTCTTTTGTGCTGCCCTCCTATCTCTAGTCCCCTCCCTCCCCATGCTCTCCCTCCTTCTCCTTTCCTGTCTCCTCTTCTCCCCAGTACCTTCTCTTTCTCTATCTCCTTTTCTCCTGTGTCCCCCATCTCCTTTGTGCCTCTTCTGTCACTTCTTTCCCTTCTCCTGCCTATGTCTCCCGCCTTCCCTCATGCTTCCGTTAGGCCTCTCTCCTTCCTTGTGACCTTCCTTCCTTACATACCGCCTCTATGTTTCTTTCCTCCCTTGCTTCCCATGTGTCTATCTTCCTTTCCCTCCCCTTTCTTCACCCTGTGACTCTGACTGTCTCTTCCCCTCCTCTGTTACTGTATCCTTTGGCTGGCTTGTTGCAATCCCCTCTTTTGGGTCTTGGTCCAGCACTCAGTGAAGGAGGAGGGGGACATACCAAGAGGGCATTGCTGCAGAGATCTGTGGAGCCACTGGAAACTGAGGGCTGTTCTGTGCCCCGCCTCTTCTTCCCATTCCATCCAATCACAACACAGGTGGGCGGGAAAACAGCTCAGCTCTCAGCTCTGTCTTTCCCTGTAACCAGGAAACTATGGGAAAGAGGGGGAGCCTCTTGAAAAAAGAATGGATTTTCAGAGTCCGGTCAGTACTTCTGACTAGACCTCGTGCAACACAGTTGAAAACCTAGCTGTCTGGTCCAAAACTGGGAAGTTGGCAACCCTATCAGTAGTGACTCTTGCCTCTTAAACATGTAGAAGTTCCTTTCCGAGAACCTGCATAATCATATATGCCTCTTCTTCCTAGCTACAGCATGAACCCGGAAGCGTCATAACTAAATGTCAGCATGCAGCACATACAAATTCACGCCTCTCTTAGCACAACATACACACAGTGCACACAGCATCCTCCTCATTCCCCTCCCACCCAGCCTCTGTCTTATCTCCAGGCTGATTGAAATGGGAGGGGCATGCACTGACCACTGGATGTGACTCACTGAAAGTTGGGAGCAGCAGCAGTGGAGGAGCTCTGCTAGCCACATTTGGCAGCAAGCAAGAGAACTAAACTAGCAAAATTTTATATCATATGGATGTAGCCAGACTGATAAAATATGCGTAAGAGCAAGTTGTAGCTGCAGAAATGCGAACAAAGCAAATTGCACTACACATATTAGAAAGGCAATGTGGGCAGAAAATGACCTATTATCTCATTTGTGAAAGACAATGAGATGGCAAAAGCTGGTATTATACTTTTTCCACTATTGGAATTAACTGTGCCTTCAGGAGAATAGGAGAAACAATGAAAAGTGAGAACTTAAAGCTCTTGCTTTTATTTTCCAGAAGGCATACAAAGTGCAGGATAATCTTTTCTTTTCAGTCATTTATGGAAGTTTTGAGAGTAATTTTCAAAGACTTATGCAGGGTTTATGTGAGAAAAATCAGTCAATAAGGACATAAGTGGCAATTGTGTAGGGCAAACGTATTTTCATAAGACCAGTGTAACCCATAGGCGAGACAGAACCCATAGACTGGACCCAGGGACACAGAAAAATAAAAAATAAAACCCCTATCTGCAACAGTTCTCCATGGATAGCTTTCACCTCTGAGGTCCTGGACTCCCCATGGGGGGAAACGTAGCTTCAAGGACCTTTTGCATTAACCCAAGTACACAACCCTTTTTTCCAATCTCTGTACACAGCATTAATAATCTCCATAGCCAATAGCAGTAAACTTCACCCTGAGAGGCAAAGTGGTTTCCAACTTTTTTTACTGATAGTTGATTAAATTGAATGAAGATTCTTTAGAGCACTCAGATTCCAATAAAGCTGATAAACAATAATGCAGAAGAAAGAGTGATAAGTTTATGACTTCACTCTTCTAGTAAAGTCTCTGAATTTTTGGAAGCGAATTCCTTAACAATTGCTCATCTTCTACTTTGCTGTTGCTCAGTTTGAAGAAAGTATAAGTCCATCTTCCAACTTCCAGATTTATCCCAATCTTCGTTCCAATGTAGAATGGTTAGAATTTATTTCTAATTACTTATCAGAACACAGAAGTCTCAATTTTCATACCTTTCCTGTAGTGTTCTAGATCTCCTTCTGAAAGCACCAAGTGGGCATTCTCTTCTCGAGTACAACACACTTGAATCACTATTAAAAAATCAGCTCTTGGACAATACCTTCAGCTCCTTCCCTCTGGCATGGACAGGGATCCCATCTTCTCTTGATGAAACTTCTGCTCCTCAGGCCCTTCCCAGATGAAAGATGCCTCTTCTCCAAATAAATTGGAAACTGATTCCCTGGGGCCAAGAGCGCTCAGTTCCAAGTAGATCTAAAATAGATTCTGACTCAAAAAGGGGAAAAACAAAACATACAGAGACAGGAAGGGTGGGAAAACGTCCTTGTCTCCCAACAGAAGGGATAGTTACTGAATTGAAAAACAACTCAGAGTTGAATCTCCTTTGCATTGGTTTACTGACTGATCTATCCACCAGAGATAGGATAGAGAGCAGCAGAATCTTCCCTAGATATAACCTTACTCAGGGTCTTCCCAATCCTCTGTGAAGGGGTTACCAAGTTTCTTACAGGGAAAATCTTCAAAAAGTGGCTCAAAAAATAAAGAAGCCAAAATGAGTCAAAGGGTTGACCCAAGGAGGAAAAAATAAGAAAATCTAACAAAAATTTCCAAAGCAAATACTGCAGTCCAATTGAAGTCCAAATAAGAATCCACACACTAAGTTGGGGCAGGGATTTATAAATTGCTAGAGCACATCATTTGCAGCTTCCTCTTGGGGGAGTCAAAGCCAAAACTCTCTTTACCAGATCTCTCTGATCCTCGCCAGGAATATGCATGTACTGCCGATGTCACACATAAACGTATGAGCATAGGAAAGAGGGTATTTCTAGGGCATTCCAGAGCACAATCTGCAAGTATATACAAATTTACTTATTTTATAAGCAGAGTACGAGCATACATAATCGAACATGTGCACATGCTTTTTTACTGTACCTTCTATTTAACACACAGAATTTAAACCTCAGTTGTCTTTTGGGATCTGGTGGTGAAACTGGTGATTAGGTCCTGGAGATTATGGTGAGTAATTGATGTGGATCAGTGTTTCTAATTAACTATTGGGCCGATACAATAAAATTCGCAGGAGAGCCAGCACTCCGAGGCGAGCGCCTGCTCTCCCATCGAGTGCCCAGGCCAGTCTCCTGGGCGAGCGATCGAGTATGCAAATGAGGGCCTGCAGTAAAAGGAGGCACTAGGGACACTAGTGCATCCCTAGTGCCTCCTTTTTGACAGGAGCGGCAGCTGTCAGCGGGTTTGACAGCCGACCCTCAATTTTACCGGTGTCAGTTCTCAAACCCACTGACAGCCATGGGTTCAGAAAACGGAAGCTGGCATAATTGAGTGTCCGTCTTCCGACCCATGGGATGCTGGCCGATTTAAATGGTTTTTTTTTAATTTTTGATTTTTTTTAAATTTTGGGGCCTCCGACTTAATATCGCTATGATATTAAGTCGGAGGGTCTACAGAAAAGCAGTTTTTTTCTGCTTTTCTGTACACTTTCTCGGTGTCAGCAGAAATTAACGCCAGCCTTTGGGCAGGCATTAATTTCTGAAAGTAAAATGTGCGGCTTGGCTGCACATTTTACTTTCTGTATCGCGCAGGAATAACTAATAGGACCATCAACATGCATTTGCATGCTGTGGGTGCTATTAGTTTCGGGGGGGGGGGGGGGGGGGGGGGTTGGCCGCGCGTTTTTGACGCTCTATTACCCCTTACTGTATAAGGGGTAAAAATAGCGCGTCGAAAACGCGCGGCCAAACGCGGGCTAACAGTGCACTCCACTGTATCGGCCTGTATGTGCCTGCTCTTTCTTTCATTTATTCTGTATAAGTCAGCTATGTGCCTTCTCTGTGTATCAGTTTATCTGCCTCTTCTCTTTGGAAGTTTATGTGTGCCTCTCTGTGTGTGTCTGCTGTTTGAAAATCGGAGTATCTGCTATTTCTGTCAAAGGTCTCGGTATACTGGTGGGAGGTAACAGTGCTGTGAGTGCTGTGAATGTTGGCAATTTGTGGAATCTATGTCAGCAGAGGGAGTGGCAAGAGAGGAAAAGGTACCTATGGAAAAGATTTATAGGACTAGGACCCAGTTTTTGGACTTGTCATAGAAGCAAAGATACATAGGCTTAGGTTCAATAAAGAAACCATTCTATATTTGTGCCAACAGTTGAAGGGGGACCTTCGGCCTTCTACAAAAAGATCACACATAAGAACATAAGAAGTTGCCTTACCAGGTCAGATTGAGGGTTCATCGAGGCCAGCATACTGTTTCCAACATGGCCAATCCAGGTTACAAGTATCTGGCAAGTACCCAAACATTATTAACTAGACCCCATGTTACTTATGTTAGTAATAAGCAGTGGCAATTCCCTAAGACAACATGATTAATAGCAGTTTATGGACTCCTCCAGAAACTTATCAAACTGTTTTTAAACTCAGCTACACTGACTGCCATAACCACATCTTCTGGCATTGAATTCCAGAGCTTAATTGTGCATTCAGTGCAAAATAATTATTTTCTGATTTGTTTTAAATGTGCTACTTGCTAATTTCATGGAGTGTCCCTAGTCCTTGTATTATCTGAAAGAGTAAATAACTGATTCACATTTACCCTTTCAAGCCTTTTCATGATACTTTGCCAGTTCACCTCAAAGTCACTGCAGCCCTGGGTGTTTTGGACAATGGCAGCTTCCGGTCCCTTTTCAGGGTCACAGAGGGAATAAACAAGTCGGCCATCTCGCACTGTATTACAGAGTTTATGAGTGTTCTTCTCAGGAGAACAAATTTATACATTTTTTTTGTCCTGCTGATGTATTGCCCCAATAGCAAACAATAAAAGAGTTTTATGACATTGCTTGCTTTCCATCCGTTGTGGGTGCAATTGATAGCACACACAAAGCAATTAGTCCACTTGCTGGGAATGAGGCCAGCTGCCCTAGTGTCAAAGGCTTTACTCCCTCAACATATAGGTGGTCAGCAAGGCCAGCTCATGCCACGATGCTTGTACTCTATCATAGACAGGCATACATGACCACTTCCAGCATGGCCAAATTGCAGCAGTTCTGCCTGCTACTAGTCTCTAGTTAAGCATTGCTGTATTATCTCATTATGCTTCTAATATGTCTTACAGCTCTGCAGAAGGAGAATCACTGGAGCCTGATTAAAGGCCAGCAGCAGCACATTCCACCTTTGCCTCTTTAAGTGTTCTTCTTTGCCTTCTCCTTCTCAACAGGTGATTGGCTGGTGCTAGATTTCTTGCTTCCCTGTGCGAAACATTACTGTGTGCCCCCCCCCCCCCCCTCCCGATTCATTCAGTGTCTGTCCCAGACCCATCAAATAAAACCCAGCTCTGTCCTGCAATCTATATTTTTAAAAACTGGCACCCCCCCCCCCCCCCCCCGAACCCATGGATAGGGAGGGTATGAGGTTCCTTAGGCAAATCTTACAGCCTTGCAAACATGCCCCCCTACCCCCCCCCCCCACACACACACATTCCCACAATCTTTACAGACACACACAATTAAATTGTACATTTATTACAAATTTTACATGAAAAAGAGCATTCAAAAGTACAGTCTTCTGAGGCAATAATAATACAACATGCATATTATATTTACATGCACCGCTGTGGTGCGAACCAGAAAACTCTGCAAAAAAGACACTTGGAACTCCTATGGAATTAGACTTTTTGTAATGTGTATTGGGTAGGAGCTTGGACCTCAGATAGCCATGAATAAACAGAATTACCATTACAATATTCTAAACCTTCCCATACAAAAGCAACCCTAACAATCTTATCTATGAACACTAGGGATGTGCAGACCAAAAGTTTATGTTCATAAGTCTATAAGTCGAAAGGGGGGGGTCAATATGGACATATGGAGAATTCCATAAGTTGAGTCTATGTCCATACGTGCAAATAAAAATTTAAACCCCTCACCCTCCTTAATCCCCCCCAAGACTTACCAAAACTCCCTGGTGGTCCAGCGGGGAGTCAGGACGCCATTTCTGAACTCCTTTGCGAGGAGCACGTGACGTCGGCGTCACGTGATTCCCCGCGCGTTCACTCTGGGACCCTCGTTGCACCCAAAAGGAACTTTTGGCCAGCTTGGGGGGGTCAGGAGGCCCCCCCAAGCTGGCCAAAAGTTCCTCCAAAAGGGCCTCCTGACCCCCCCAAGCTGGCCAAAAGTTCCTTTTGGGTGCAACGAGGGTCCCGGAGCGAACGCGCGGGGAATCACGTGACGCCGCGTCACTCCGACGTGACGCCGACGTCACGTGCTCCTCGCAAAGGAGTTCAGAAATGGCGTCCTGACTCCCCGCTGGACCACCAGGGAGTTTTGGTAAGTCTTGGGGGGGGGGGATTAAGGAGGGTGAGGGGTTTAAATTTTTATTTAGGATCAACAATCGCGATTTCCAACGTATTCAACATAGCTATGTTGAATAAGTTGGAAATCCGATCGTTTTCGCCTCATCACTTTTTTAAGTTAAAAAAAAAAAAAAAGTTGCGTTTTACATTTAAGTTCAAAACGAATGCACACCCCTAATGAACACCTCACGTATTACACCAGGCCCTAGAACACCAATAAACTCTTATTAGACAACCAGAATGCTAAAGATCCCTACACAGAAATTATATGCTAGCAAAATACCTCACCTAAATACCTCATCTTGGTCACAAATGCAGAAAACAGACAGACCCTCACCAAACACAGAATGAAGAGATCTGGAAGTATAAATGGAAATGTGCTGAGAAGAACTGAACTAGAGCCCACAACAAGCCAGCCTCTACATGCAGAGCAACAATGGAAAAATAGAAACATTACCATTCTTCATAAAACATTAAATAATAAAAGTAAGAAATATAAAACATCAATCATAATAGAAAATCATAGTCATATAAAGAAAAATATTTCAAACCAGTTAATGAATAGAATATCCAAAATTTCCCAAACACCAATAAAATATTTCACAACATCTGATGAATAAAAAATCCAATAATTAAAAAATGTCCTATTTGCTCCCCCCCCCCAAAAAAAAAGAAATATTTGAAAAGAGCAGAATCATCAAATTATACCCAATAATTAGAACTAATAAGGATTTAAAAAACCTCTGCTCTCCCTGCCTGAGATCTTCTGATTTCCAGTCACCCAGAGATTGTCGTGGATTGGGGGAGGTAGGGCTGCACACATTTTATCTTCTCTCTCATACACACATACAATAACACATTCATTCTCTCACACACTCCCTCTCTCTAACATACACAGGCTTCCTCTCCCTCACAGATACATTGCGTGTGTGTGTGTGTGTGTGTGTGTGTGCTTGTGAGAGCCTGTATGTGACACATGGGCTCTCACAGTCACACACACACACATACACATACACACACACACACACAAGCATACAGGCCATCGCACAGACACATTTTCAGGCACACAGGCTCTCACACAGACACAGACATACGCAGGCTCTCACACAGACACCCCTCCCCCCCCCCCCCCCACACACACACACAAGCATTCAGGCCATCACACAGACACATTTTCAGGCACACAGGCTCTCACACAGACACAGACATATGCAGGCTCTCACACAGACACCACTCCCCCCCCACACACACACATAAGCTCTCACTCAGTCACACACTCATGCACAAACACAGGATCTCACATACACCCTGGTTCTCAGTCACTAACACACACCTACACACATGACCTCCTGTTGTCATCGAGCCATTGTGGGATGAGCTCCACCATGGACCCAGATCTTGTTGTCTTTAGGCCATGGTGGGACGAGTTTCACCTTGGCCCTGCGGGCCTTCTATTGTCTTCGGGCTGTGGTGGGATGAGCTTCACCAAAGCTTACTGACCTTCCTGCTTTGCGCTGGGGAGGGAGCAGAAGCTGGGCGTTGGCACAAGCACAACAGAAGACCTGGGCCTCTCACTTTCAGCCACTGGCGGGTTGAGCGCCAACAGTCTCTCTCCTTCTTTGGCCGCCGGCAGGTTAGGCTCAACCGACGGCCCCATGGCCCCTTTGTTGCTGCTGCTGGCCTGCCACCCCCCTGGATTGCCATCCCATGCAACTGCATGGTATACATGCTGGGCTTGTCCATCTGGCTTGCTGCATGCTACATAATTTAGCAAAGACCCATAGCCAGCTCTCTTCTGAGGGTGAAAGCCCACAGCCTCCTGACAGTGACGAGAAGAAGGAGACAGAAGGGGTTCTTAAAGAAGTAAAGTGCCACAGATACACTTTTAAAATCTGAATACCTAGTGAAATGACAACCTGATTGTGTGGGAGCATGTAAGAAACTCCCTCAGAACACCTTAAAGGAATAGCCACACAAATCTGTACTGGTCCTCCTTAATTCCCAACCCAGCAAGGGATTCTGGGCTAGGGTGGATCACTGCAGATGAAGGATAAGAGACCAGGGCCCAGATGGTTGGAGGAGGCCCAGAAGAGCAGAGAGAGAGAGCTACTGTTTGTAAGGATCTGCTAAGTTTAAGGACTATATTGTATCTGAATTAAGGTGAGCTGAATTAATTATTTTGACTCTTAAAGTAAAGGTGTGTTGCCATAATTGTTCTGTGTTTGTTTCACTGTAAATAAAGTGCATTTAAGGAACAGCCAGAGTCTGCCTCCTGTTTCCTCTGACTGTTATCAAGTCACCTACCACTTGAGCTACCACACTGATATCAATCTTTCTAATTGGGGAAATATTTAATATAAATTTTTAAATACATGAACAGGTACATATAAAGAGTGTTTTTGTTGGGGACCCCAACTTTTGATAGCTAACAGAGCTGTCCTAAGGCAACCCACTATAAAGTTACACTGTAAGGCGATCTGGTCAGAGATAACCCTGGCCTCTGAGGGGGGCAAAAGCTGATCAGGGGCTAAAATCAGAAGACTCTGAGAAGGAGCCACCAGACCCAGTATGTTGCAGAAGATACAGGATGGGAAGGAGGAGTAAGAGGAGAGGGATGAAGAGAGAACCCGTGAACTTGGCTTGATTGCATATATTGCAGTATGCTTTCTAGCACATTCCTTGCTATGTCAAGTTCTCTCTCTGCACCCTTTCTGGTAGATCTGCCAACCAGTCACTTTGCCTTTCTTCGCAAGAGTTCTAGGACATCTCTGAGGTGGCTAGAGAAGGATACATTGGTTCTTCAGTGGTGGACTTCATGCTGTACACTTGCTGCTCAAAAACAGGGGTGAATATGAATTGTCACAGGCTCATTCCCATCTTAAGAACTTCAATTACAAACAAACTTGGACCTTCCTTTTCCAAGAAATTGGTCTTTCTGAGCTGTGGGCCCTTCTTGGCAGCCAATCTGCATATAACTTACATTGGATATGTGTACAGATATAAAATAAGCACCCATGTACTTAAATTGATGGTAATTATATACAGATGTTGGGAATTGTTTGGTAGGGGTGTGCATTCGGATTGACCGCATTAGTAAAACGCAACTCATATTTTTTTTTTACTTAAAAAATTGATTCGACATAAACGATCGGATTTCCCACATATCGAACATAGATATGTTCGATATGTGGGAAATCGCGATTGTTGAGCCAAAATAAAAATATAAACCCCCTCACCCTCCTTAATCCCCCCCCCCCCCCGACTTACCACAACTCCCTGGTGATGGAGCGAGGAGTGAGGACGCCATTTCTGCAATCCTTGGCGAGAAGCATGTGACGTCGGCGGCACGTCGAGTGACGCCGGCGTCACGTGATTCCCGGCTCGTTCGCGCCGGACGGCTCGTTCGGCCCAAAAAGAACTTTTGGCCAGCTTGACCCCCAAGCTGAGGGGGTCAGGAGGCCCCCCCAAGCTGGCCAAAAGTTCTTTTTGGGCCGAACGAGCCGTCCGGCGCGAACTCGCCGGGAATCACGTGACGCCGCGTCACTCGACGTGCCACCGACGTCACATGCTTCTCGCCAAGGATTGCAGAAATGACGTCCTCACTCCTCGCTCGATCACCAGGGAGTTGTGGTAAGTCTGGGGGGGGGATTAAGGAGGGTGAGGGGGTTTAAATTTTTTTTTTGCACATATGTACATATACCCAACTCATTGGATTTTTTTTATGTCCATATTGGCCGCAAGTGGGACCCCCTTTCGGACATAAAAAATATGAACATAAAATTTTGCTCTGCACATCCCTATTGTTTGGTGCAGAAATTAAATGTTCACACTTTTAAAAAAATAGGTTAAAAATATATGGTGCAGTGCCTTACATATGTGCTTTTCATAAATGTATGCAATGACACTCTCAACCTAGTTTGATGCACTTTCTACCCAGCTGATATCAAGCTAGGTTGAGTACAATGTACCGGTAATAATCTCATCTTTGTGTACCTGTCATGACTCCAAATCACATCAAATCTTCACTGATGTGTACTGTGCTGTTCGTACATCTGACTGTGCATCTAAAACTGCCCCCCAAAACGTAGGCCACCACCAAAACCTCACCCCGAGTTACTAGTTACCCCTCTTACAGGTATATATAGTTTACTTATATGCAACCCTTATAGTATCTCTCTCTTTGTCTGTCTTTCCCCTCCTCCCTCCCCCCCCAAAGGACTGGGTGCAATAAAATAAATCTAAAAATTTGCACTAACCATGCCCCTTTTTTAAATCAAAGGTACCATTTTTTGCTATATTTATAGCAAAATGATAAATATAGGCTTTGCCAGATAACTGGCCTCACCTTATTTATTTATTTTAAATACATTCTGCCTTTCAGACCCTTTAAAGGGGGCGGAGTTGGGGGGCGGAGCATATGTAAAGTAGGAAAGAGTTATTGTGTGCCACGAAACAGCCGCAGTGTTAGCGCGGCTCCTAACGCGGCCAATAGCTACACCTCTTTCATTTGCGTTACGTTGTGTGCTAGAGGCCGGTAAAGGTTTATTGTGGTTCACGATGTTTCCGGACAGCCTGTTTCAGTATGCTGCAGGCTGAGAGAGAGAAAGAGAGAAAGAGCCTTGCTATAATGGCCTCCTCCCTAGACAGGTATTTGTATCCCTATGGGAGGCCCACCTAGTAACTCGAGGTGGGGTTTAGGTATGAGTGTAGGGGGTTGGGGGCCACTTTGACATTCAACATGAGACGTACGAACAGAACAGTGGTCTCTTGTGAAGATTTGATGACCTACGGAGTGAGGAAACTCACTCCAAGATGAGATTTGGGCAATGTTCTCTCCACCTAGCTTGATGGACTCTCTACCTGGTCCTGCTATTTCCACCACACTGCAATTCTGTCTCACTCTTCTTCTGGGTGACCTAAGTACCCACTCCTCGGGGGCCTTGCCACACTCAGGGCTATCTGCTCCTCGGAGAGCCATTACTTTCTCTTCCAGTAAGTTCCTGCATCGTTCCCGGACAACCATTGCTATTCTTGTTCAGACCTCCTCGGTGCCTGATCCTCCATCTTCTTCTATAGTACTGGAATGAGTACAGAACCTGCTCTTCTACATTTGTGCCATGGATCCTTGGGTTACCCCACTTGCGGGCCACTACTGGATCCCTCCTGTCTTGTGCAACTTCTCATCGGCTTCCGGCCTACCCCGCACTGCGGACCACTACCGGAGTTGCCGGCACAAGCTATGCCTAGAAAAGGTATTCACTGGAGTACTCCACACTGAGGATTACTACTCGGACCGACCAGCTGCAGGTCACTCTCTCGGGACTGACTCTATTGATCCGCTCCTTGGATCACTATTGCCTGTATAATAAAGTTGTTTCCTCTGTTGTCCATCACTGCTGAGACCTTGCCTGTTGTGGTAAGGGCCCACAGGGCTCCTCCCTGTGGGCGGAGTCTTCACTCGCCACGACCCAAGGGCCCACTACTAGTTCAAGACACACAGAACGTAACAATAGGGAAGAGTATAGTGGTGATAGTATACTGTCCTCCAGCTGGCCAAAATGAGCAGATAGATGATAAAGTACTAATGGAAATTAGGGAAGTCAACAAATTTGACAGCACAGTAATGATGGGAGATTTTACTTAACAAAATGTTGACTGGGTAAATATCACATCAGAACATGTTAGGGAGGTAAAGTTTCTAGATGTAATAAATGACTGCTTCATTGACCAGCTGGTCTGGGAACCAACAGGAGGGGAGCCATTTTAGGCCTAATACTTTGTGGAATGTATGATTTGCTGTGAGAATTAATTGTAGTGGGGTCGCTTGGCAACAGTGATCATAATGTGATGAAATTTCAGTTATTGACTGGAGGGAGGACATTAAGTATATCTACTAATCTAGCATTTAACCTTCAAAACAGAGACTTTGATGAACTGAGGAAAATAGAAAAAATTAAAATGCATCTACAAAGATAAAGAGTTTAAATCAAGTGTGGATGTTTGAAATTACCATCTTGGAATCTCAGACCAGATGTATTCTATGGACTAGAAATGGCATAAGGAAGACCAAGTGACTGTCAGCATGGTTAAAAAGAGGCTATTTTAGCCATAAGAACTTATTTAAAAAATAGGAAAAAGAATCCAACTGAAAAAAAAAAGGACAATGCTTAAGCATTTTCAAGTTAAAATAAAACATTGAAAAAGCAGGAAAAAAAAAGAATTTGAAAAGAAGCTGGCCATAAAAGCAAAAACTCATAATAAAACCATTGTTAAATATGTCTGCAGCCTGTGAGGGAGTCAGTTGGATTGTTAGATTATCGAGGAGTTAAAGGGGGCACCTAAGGAAGACAAAGCCATAGCGGAAAGATGAAATTAATTCTTTGCTTTGGTGTTTGCTGAAGAGGATGTTGTGGAAATACCTGTGCAGAAACAACATTTAATGGTAATGATTCAGAAGAACTGAAACAAATCACAGTGAACCTGGATGATGTAATAGGGCAGACTGACTCTTGGTCTGACCCAATATGGCAATTCTTATGTTCCCCCTTCTGATGATGTCTGCCCATAAGGATCATTAGAATTAATTAGAAAACCCGAATTTTGGAGTCTAAAATAGGATTTATTGGTTCCCCTTTTGACAATAAGAAACAAATGGAAAAATGGAATTAATATATGAAATGTTTTTCATCTGAAATGAACCAAATGAATATTGATGACTTATGAAATGAAGTAATGAATAGAAATGAAAAATTTCCCTTTGCACATCCCTAATGTGCACATAAAAATGTGTGCTTCAGTTTGTTCTTTCATTTTGCTTTTTTTTACTTTCTATTCTTTGTTTTGGTGGTTTATCCATGAAAGTGCCGTTTCAAAGGCATAAAACAGAATTTTGTGTGCATCAATTGTACTTATGTGCGTAAAATACAGTTTTATGCATGTTCAGTATTGTGTGAATACACTAAAAAATCAAATGAAAATGAATGAACATCCCTAGTGAAGAGTACACCTGCTCTGAAGAAGTACATTTCTCACTCTGAGTTTGTTTTCTATGAAGAAAATAAAATCCAGGTCTGAGTTCCAAGCGTGAACAAAGGTCTTTTCAAGAGGAGTGAAAAGTGAGTGTCAGATGCCTTTCTATAAAAGGCAACCAGCAGTATAGATATAAGAAAGGAGAACAGACACGAACTTCCTTTCTTCTACTCTAATCTAGGAGTTGAGTCCAGAGTTGAAGGAGAGAAGGGATTCAATCATTGGCAAATCAAGTAACAAAGAAGGGTCCTTGAGAGTCAGAAAACCTAGCATCTGTCCAAGAGAGCTTTAACCCTAAGAAAAAGGGGAGGATGGGCTTCTCAGAAGGTTGTAGCAACAAGGACTGGAAACCCCCTTGTGAAATCTCAAGCAGGAGGATTTGTCTAGTTTAAAGACTATATAAATTGCAACTTTAAATGTTTACTAAAGACTTATCTTCATTTTGGAACACCGAAACCTTGTGCCAAGTGTCTCTTTGGTGCTACACCATCTATATTCCTTGGAACCTGAAGGTAATCCTTTCCTCCATCAGTGTATCCATGTCAGGGTTGCAGGACTGAGTTGGGGCTATGCCTTGGTATAGACTATGCCCCCAGCTTTGAAGTATGTCCAGAAAAGTGGGTGGGTGGGTGGATGGGGGGAGCTAAACACTCTAATGGCTTTTTTTTTTTACAAGAATGAGATGAGAAGCAATATTTTTCTGAAGAGTATTGATAGACTTTGTTCATTTCATAATGTTCTATGATTTTCTTTTTTAAAGTAACAAGATTGGACGCTGTTCTAGTATTGGTGTGACCTAGTAGAACTTATTTCTTTCAGGAAGACAGTTTTCTCATTAGGTGGGCCTCTATTAGCCCTCGCAGCTCTAAAGATTTATTCATCTTCTCCCTTGAACAATGATTGATCACAGGTTTTCTTGATGATTCCGAATGTAGTGGTGGCATGCACACAATCAACACTCAGAAGTATTAACTTAAGAAGGTTTATTTTCTGACAACATAATAAAACAAAAATGATTGCTGGGCAAGTTCCCTGGCTTGTTCAAGTATCACAGGAAAAGAGATTCCTAGTACTTCTAAATAACAAGATAAGTTGCTTCAGACATTAGCTTCATATCTGGCTGACACACGGTCTTATTTATAACTATGATGGTTTTTTTTAAATTGTAACAGACTTGAACAGGTGTATCATGGACACCTGTGTTGAGCAATTAGCAATGACAATAGAATAGTCACAAACGATGGCCATTTTTTAAATTTCTTCTTGCCAGCATATGCAACTTTCTTGCCAGCACATGCAACTTGCTGTTTCTGCCATACAAAAACAGAATCACTAGCACTTGAATGGATTTTGGCATAATGTATTTTACATTTCATCAACAAATTTTAAATCTTAATTCAGTTGTACTTTATAGCCAAACAGTAGATATGATATTCATCTATTATCAACTTCTGTAAATTGGTGAATTGGGTTAGTGATTATCAGTGAAGAACAAATTCATGCCACACATCATACAGAGCTATGTATTCAAACTTCTTATATTTATCTGAATAGGAAATAGAGGGTCCATATTTAAGCCCGAATTTTAAAAGCCCTGCGTGCATAAAATTTGGAGGTTACACTCGTGGCTGGGACCCTAATGCACCGAGCGTATTTTCGAAAGGGCCCAACCACTTGCTGTCCCGGGGAAGCGCACACTGGCAGCTATTTAGATGAAGTAAGTTGTGAAATAAAGAGGAAAAAAAGGTAGGGAAAAGGGTTTTAGGGGTCGGAGATGAGAGGGGAGGATGGGGAAAAGGGAGGCAGAGTAGGAAGGGGTATAGGGAAGTTCCCTTCCAGTCCGCTTCTTAATTGGAGCGGACTGGGAGGGAACTAGGAATCGGCCGATCACATCACCGCGCGTATTTTTGAAAATTTTCCCCCCATGCGTGGAGGAAGCCACCCACTCGCACATGCACACTGGGACATTAAAGTCTGGCGTACATGTGCACGCAGAAACCATATTTTATAACATGTGCATGCCGACGTGAGCATGTTATAAAATCGTCGTGTCCATGTACTTATGTAATTTTATTCAGTTTTATTTTTATGTTTTATTTGGTTTCAGTTATTTTGAACACCGTAGTGATAGAAACTTGTTTCTGGACAACGGTATAGAAAAATTGTTCAAATAAATAAATGCCAGGAACTGCGCGCACATGGACGCACGCGCGCATATTATAAAATCTACCTGGACGCGCGCATGCACATTATAAAATCTACCCTTAGGGGTAGATTTTATAATGGTCCATGTGCACGTGCTTCCCGGTGCACATACATGGACGCGCCGATTTTATAACATGTGCGCGCCCGCACTGTGTGTGATTGTGACAAAATAAAGAAGCCATTGCTCTCTCAGCTTTGTCTGTGTCAGTTACTAAAATTCAGCACACAGCAATGTGCGTGTGTGCAAAATCAGGGTGTTTGCATAATCCATGTATGTCCACTCCACACAGTAATGGACAATGTTCTCTCTAAAGCTTTGGTTGCTGTGAGCAAATGTTTTTGGTTACATTACCTGGCAAGCTCTTTGAGCCATGATGGGTTGGGATCTACCGCAGCCCCACCAGGCCTTCTCTCTTTAGGCCTTCTCTCTTTTCAGGCTGAGGCGCCCTGTGTGAATATTGTTGCTGGTGCCCTCCCCAAAATTATCTCTGCTCCTTGGGGGCAAAGAGTAAGGAAGACAAACTGGGAGGATGAGGGAGAAAGGCTAATACCACCTTCTCAGGCTGACAAGGATTAGCAGGGGTGGATATATGTTATCTCTCCCTCAGACTCCATTGCCCCCCATCATTCCAGGGCTGGCCTTAGAAATATAGAATGCGCAATCTCTAGATATAGAAATGCCTCATCTACAGAATAAAAAGATATATTTTTTCATTTTTTATCAATCATTTATCCCTGGGTAACACATCACTGGTAGAACTGAGCCAAAAACTCTCCAACACAAATTTAAAATTTAGTCTAAATAGACAAGACGTAGAGCACATCCCTAGACTATGCATGCCTTGAGCAGCCATTAACTGTATGTGGCAACTTGGCTATAAGACATATAAGAAAAATTCCAACGGGCCCTATATCCAATAAAGAAAGCCCTGACCAGTTTTAACCACCCAGCCAAAATAGTTTTAAAATCATTTGAAACCATTTTATCAACAATTTAAGAAAATTGCTTAGAAGATCATATTCAGATGTTATTTAACACCTCATAGATTACCCAACAATATGCACAGGTATCAAAGGACAGACAAGGCAACAATGGGAAAGAAAGAAGAAGAGTAAAGCCTGTTCCTGTACAGAGATCTAGGGCCAGCACAAGCAGCACGGAAGAAAGCAGCGATAGGACTAGGAGTATCCCAACTAAGTTACACTGAAGTTGTTTTAGGAAGATGGAACCTGCTGCAGAGGCAGGTCAAAACCTGGAGCAGCAGCTGCCTGCTCCCATCTGCATTATTCATTTATGGCTTAATTTTCAAAGGGCCGTGTCCACACGTGTATCTCCCGGTATGTGCCAAAGACCGGCTCGACAAAAAATGGGCGGGCTGGGTGCGGGGTTTGGGCGGGGTGGGCAGGCCCTATTGGAGAGGACTGGGAGGGAACTGGGGAAAGGCCCTATCACGTTGCAGGCTCACTTCTTAGAAAAGTTTCCCTCCTTACGTGCTCCGAAATAAAATCAGGCGCTCATATGTGCGCGGGTAGCGGCTTTTATAACATCATGCGTCGATCCACGCGTGTTATGAAATCAGCGCGTCCATGTGCGCATGCTGGGAACCGCGCACATGTGAATGCCCGCGCGCGGGTTTAAAAATGGACCTTTTAATGCAGAGGCAGAAGACAGTAGCTACAGTGGAGAGTGTTAGCAGCAATAATGGCTGGTTCAGTAGGACTCTAAAAGTCAAAGCCAGTTAATTTGCTTGGTCAAAGAAAAAAGAATGAAGACATGAATGTTAGAGGTCTACTATGCTACTAATTTATCACTGCTGTCCATCTTTAAAAGTAGATCAGGGAGAAGGGATCACAATTTGAGATCGCACATTTAAGTTCAGAATCTGGATCTTGCCAGTTGGCTTTTCTTGATCATAGTCTCAGATCACAAGGAGCGATCCAATAAAATCACTGTTTTGAGATTAATAAAATCCCTGGATAATAGCTTAATTCTACTGGATTGCTCAGATCTGATCTGAGGTCATGATTTATTATCCAAAAATCCACATCTGCTAGTACCCAGACTTTAAGATGAGCTGTTTGATAGCAATCTTGAATTGTGATATTTTGTCTTTCTTTTCTATTCAAAAGCAAGCAATTGTGAATACAGTTTCCAAAGCATCTGTATTATACATGCAAGTAATGAATACATTTTTTAAGTATGAATGTGACTGAGAAGTGCACATTGTAATTATCTGGGCCTGATTCACTAAAGCCTTTCTCCTAGTCTGTGTTTAGGAGTATAAAGCTTAATGAATCAGGCCAATAAAGCCATTTACACTTTTTTGGTAATCTACAACTCATTGCAGGCAAGAGATAGTGGAATTAATTTTTCAGCATAATTCTATTTCTGATATCACTCTGGTGTTTGTGATGTGTATTTGGGAATGCCAAGTTTGAATAATGTTTTTTTTAATAAAGTTTAATACCCTCATTTTTTCTATATTTTTATTTATTGTGAGTGGCAGTATTAGGAACCCATATTTTGTTCTTGATGTCTGTTAATTTTCTTAATTGGAATGAGCAACAACAATTCACTTCACAAAGTTTATATCAGGCTAAAACTTGAAATGTTATAAAAAGGATTACTATATTCTTCTTTCTTATATACCTTGTTAGCAGGATTTCCTTTTTTTTGTACCTGATTCAATAACCAACAAAACTGAAAATAGAATATTTAATTCTCTAATATTGAGGAGAGAATGAGCATCTCTAAAAATATACATGTCCTGTCTTAATGAAGAGAAACAATTGACATGTTATTAAAAGAGGGGAAAAGCAATTATCCTCCAGTCCAATGAATGAGCCCGTATTCTTTCACTCCACTATATTTATCTGCAGCTAATGAAAATGTAATGCATGTTGAAGTCATCAGCAACAAATTTGTTTTGAATTGCACATTGGACTGAGCTCTGCTTTAATAGTGTCTTCCTGTGAAAATGACAGGCAAAAAATAAGTGTCCTTCAGAATGATTTATACTGTGGATTAAGGCAAGTTATAAACCTACCCAGTTTAAATCACTGCCAACCTTGAAACAACAACAACGAAGGTTGTGACCCCACTTAAAAGTGAAAAAACACAGGGTTTAATTCCTCCCCCCCTAAAAAAAAGAGATGAGTCCTATCCTTTTGTATCCCTTCTGGCTTTTCTCTCTGAGTTTTTCTTTCATTTCTTCTCACTACTTTCCTTTTCTGCTTTTCCTCCTTTTCCATATTCTTCTTCCTGGTTTTTTTTTCTTAATAACTGTTGCCTGTTTGAATTTTCAGAATTTCATATTTCTCGTTATGTTATTGAAATGCGTGGCTTTCTACTGCAGTTTTCACTCTTCTGGCTGCCAATATCCCAGTTTCTCAATCTGCTTTGTCAACAGTCCTAGTTTCAGTGCTTCTTGTATTGATGAAAGTATGATTTCCAAAGCATGCTGATCCAGCAGATAGGTAGGAGCAGAAAGCATATTATTGACTTGTAATTTGAGAGCCTGTCATAAAATATTAGGCAATTCTCCCAGCAGGTCGTAGTTATAGTACACAAGGACATCTAGCCTGAGTTTCAGACAGGGACATAAACTTTTAAATATCTTTTCAAAAACAAATATTCATTTTAATTTAGTTACTTTTATTAGATCAAAAAGAGTGCAAAAATTCTGGAACAGTTCATTTTCATTTAATTCCTTCAATTTCTTATTCACTCAATATGAAAACAATCAGGATGAGTTTCTTGAAGAGCAGGAGAAACAACGGACTTGGTTCTTTGGTGATAATCTTTGCCTTTGGTGTGCACGCTCTGCTAAAGGCGGGACCTGGAAATGCGCAAAGACAAGGAAGAACCTTTGCGATATTTTCCTTTTGAGATAATCAGATGGATTACAATGACATTGGCTCCTTATAGGAATTTTGAAGCAGGGACAGAGATATGACAACAATGGGTGTCTTTCCTTCAACGCGGGAGATGTGCACAAGTGTGAACAATTCACCGGGAGTCAATTATTAGAGTAACCTTTGGTCATTGAACGTTGCATTTCCGACGACACCAACACAAATAAAGTGCTCTGTCTGAAGTTCTTCTTTTTTTAGGAGTGGACTATGGTGCATTTGGATTCATAGTTTTTGAATACTGAGAACATTTTTAGATATGTTGGTTCCTATTAAGTTTATTTGATTTTGTAAGGGAACTTTCTTTGGGGTTTAATACATGATATGTTAGTTACTGCAGGTGGTGAGCTTGAATGAGTGAGAATATGATGTTGTAACATATAGGGTCATTCACTAAAGCTTTATCATGTGCGTTAGGGCCATAACGCACGCGATATAATGCTAATTAGGGGGAGGGGAGGAGGAGGGGAGTAGAGGAGAGGAGTTGGGGCAGGGAGGAGAGGAGTCAGGGCGGGGGGAGGGAGGAGTCGCCGGCGTCTTTGCTGCTGGCGAAAACGTTACCAACGTTATCGTCAGCAGTAGTGTGCTGAATAGCACCACCTTTCACGGTTGCGCTATTCGGTGCAAAAGCCAGCAGCAAAGATACCGCTGTGGTGCAATGGCTGTGGGCTTTCGCAGACCCACCCCCACTTTGCCCCCCCCCCGCCCCCGTTTTCGCTGGATTCATCATTCAGCGAAGAATGATGAATCCAGGCCATAGAGCGGCAGAGTGTTAGATGGGGTGTATGCTGGGTTATTTTTATTTTTATTTTAATGCAATATAAGCTTTAACGTATGATAAGGTTTTTCCAATGAGTAAAATTTAAATTTTATATACTATGTAAGTGGTTAATAAAGGATTGATACATTATTATTTATAATACTATACTGTTCTGGATTGATTGATTGATTGAGTTATACAATATTCAAACAATAATAGAAAATAAATATTAGAAAGCACAATAAATCATTTAAATACAAATAACACAAAAATATAAAATATAAAAGGCACAGCAAATATAAAAAATATTAGAACATTTAAGTAATGAGCCCATAAATTGAGAATTTAAGAAAATGTAAAATACTAGAAAAAAAACCCAGTGCAATAAAAATACTAATATGGCTTCATATTATTGTACTTGGAAACAAATATCATTCAGAGGCAGTTCACATAGTTTATAACTTTTTATATCCCCTACTCAAATCATAAATATAAATTCAAAAGTAAAATTCCATTTCTAGAAGTAAAGTACTTCTGCCGTTAAAGACAGCACTTTTGCCTCCACTCGCTATAAACTCCATCTCATTTTTGGTCCAGAACTGTTGTTTAAATCTCGCATCTAATATTTCTCATCTCTTACCTGTCATCATATACTTAAATTTCATATGCAGATTAGATTTTTGACTACATTGGTGCCAAAATCATTATTTTTTTTTTAAATTCATTTTAACTTGACTACTGACATTATTTTTGTTGCCATTCTTGTATCAGTCTTATTTACACCTCAATACATAATCTAACTGTGCTTCTAGTTAAAATGATTTTTCACTGGTTTTCTTTTTTTTACATTTCTTAGTCTCTTCCTTCCTTTAGGATTCCCTACTCCCCCATCCCACCTTCCCTTCCCCTACCTCCCCCGCCCTTTCCCCCCTACCTTTTTCTTTTTCTTTTTTTTATTTCACAACTTAACTTCAGCCCTGTGGCTGAAGTAAGTTGCGCGCGCCAGCCAACTGCTGGTGTACGATCCCCAGCACAGTGGCAAATATGGCCACTGTGCCGGGAGCCTGACCCCGCCCCTTTTTGCAAGCCCCGGAACTTATACACATCCCGGGGCTTTATGCGCGTCGCCAGGCCTTTTTAAAATAGGCCTGGTTAGGTGTGTAAATCCTCCAGATTTAAGCGTGTAACCCTTTTAAAATCCAGCCCTATATGCACAAATAGTTCAAAGGTGAAACATGATATATATATATCTACCTTATAAATGGCCTGTGACCGACGGCCCGCAAATGCGCAGTAGAGCACAGCTCTACTGCGCATGTGCGGGCAAGGACGTCGGTCAGAAAAAAAAATGGCGGTGGGGCCGCAGGAGCGGGAGGAGAAGCAGCGGCGCCGCGCGCGCGCGGTGCCGCTGCTTCTCCTCCCCAGATCTGCCGGCAGATCTCGGGGGGGGGGGGAGGGTGTCACTCCCACGCCCCCCCCGAGATCTGCCGGCAGGAGCGGGAGGAGAAGCAGCGGCGCCGCGCGCACGTGGTGCCGCTACTTCTCCTCCCCAGATCTGCCGGCAGATCTCGGGGGGGGGTGTCACTCCCGCGCGCCCCCCCGAGATCTGCCGGCAGATCTCGCGGGGGTCACTGCCGCGCGCGCGGGAGTGACACCCCCCCCCGAGATCTGCCGGCAGGAGCGGGAGGAGTTAATGGAGCCGGGTGAGGGTTGCGGGAAGTTGCGCTTACGGCGCCGGGAGGAAATGGAGGTGGGTGAAGGGAGGGACTGAGTGGGTGGGAGGGAGGGAGAGGGGGACTGAGTGAGTGGGAGGGAGAGGGGGGACTGAGTGGGAGGGAGTGAGGGAGAGGAGGGAGTGAGGGAGAGGGGGGGGTGGTGAAGAGTGAGGGGAGAGAGAATGAGGGGGAGGTGAGAGACAGAGGGATGTAGCCCGTTTTAACGGGCTTTACGGCTTGTATATATATATATATATAAATATATATATATATACACTAGTTGTACCCAGCCACGCATTGCAGTGGCTCAGTCTGGTTAAATGGAAAAGAAAGAAAAGAGAAGGCGCACGTTTCTAATATGTTTAATTTCACAATGCTTGTGGGTATACAATATTTTTTGTTGTTCCATTGTCTGTGCAGATATAGAGATTGTCTGGTTTGCCGACTCTAGAACACGCAACATATAATTGTCCATGTGAGAAGCAATACGTGTCTAGATGTAAACCGCATAATTCTAGAAATGAAAAAGAATGAAAAAATAAAAAAAAATAAACTATACTCAGTAAATGAACGGTATGGTAAACGACACAGCTCAATTCCAATGCAATGTCACACGAAATAATTAAATCAAAATGAAAATAAATCGAAATCTATGAAAATTAAATGTAACAATGCAATCGGAAACATTGAAATGGAATCGTAAAATATTTAGTACAAGCCGTTAAGCCTGTTAAAACGGGTACGATTTTTGTCCCCTCTCCTCCTACGTCTTTGCTCTGTTCCACTCCCCCCCCTCCCCCAGTACCACGAAGGGCCAGAGGCGGCGGTGGTGGTAGGAGCTGCAGCGGTGGCCGAGGAGGAACTCTCGAGGCGTAATAGTCCTGCCATCCCAACTCCCTCCCCCCTTCCCCGGTGGTGGAGGGACAGGCTCAGACCCCTTTCACTCTATCCTTACAGGCCCCAACTCCTTTGCTCTACCATTCCCCTCTACATTCAACCCTTTCCACTCTAACCTATAAGTGGAGAGCTGGGGGGGGGGGGGTAGAGACTCTCTCTCTCATACAGCCCCCTACATAGGCTTCCTCTCTCTCTCTCTCTCTCTTGCACATACACTCTTCCGATGTCCCTCACACACACACGCCCAATCCCTCTCACACACATACACAATCCCTCACGTAGTCTCCCTCTCTCTCTGGCACTCACACTCGCCTTCAGCGCACATTAACACACCTCTCTCACACAGTTAAAATGGGTGATATTTTTGTCCCATCTCCACCTAATTCTTTGCTCTGCACTTGCAAGAGCTTGCAAAGTTCCCACGTCTGTTGTATCTGGGAGAGTGAGGAAAACACTCCGTTCCCCCTCCCCCCTCGCAAAGGGCAGGCAGAAGGCACTGCACCAGATTTGGGACACATTGCCTAGCTTACTTTGCTCTTTCTGGCAGACCTATGCCTTTAAGAAATCCAATCGGGGGCTTGAGAGGGAGGAGGGAGCAGAGCTCTGGCTTTCACTTTCGTGATGGTGCTTTGCTGGGAGTGGGGGTGGGGTGATGCCCATGTAAACTCTTCCCTGGGTGGCTGAGACCCACGGGCAGCTTGACAGCACTGCCTTTCCCATCCCCCCCCTCCCCCCGCAGTTGCGGGATATTTACTTGGCTTCTCCTTATCTGCGGGACTCAGTGGGCAGGGGAGGAGGGCGAGCTGTTCTCTGTTCAGCTCTTTGCGCTTTGGCTGCTGCAGGCTGCAGCTGCTTGTGATCTATTCACAGCCGCTTTCTACTGCATTTGCTCTGCTCCGGCCGTCCCAACTCCCTCCCCTCCTTCCCCGGCGGTGGACGGACTGGCTCAGCGACTCTTCTACCCTTTCCTCCTCCTGTGTGTAACTGTCCAGCAGTCCTTACTCTCTCTCCCCTTCCCCAGCGGTGGAGGAATGGGCTGAGCCATTTCTCAGAGAGGCGACTCGTCTGCCCTTTCCTCCTCCCCTCTGTGACACCTAGCACATAGTGCAGAGCTCTATGGTCCGCACATGCACGGTAGAGCTACTCTGTACTGCGCATTTGCAGTCCGTCGGTCAGAGCGTATTTATATTGTAGATAGCGTGTGTTGCTTTTATGTCCAACAGATGGCGCTGTTTTTCCAAAAAAGCATGTTTTTACCTGTCACAGGTGTGATATCTATATAATATAGGTATATAAAAACACACGCGTATTTGAATGCAACGTTGTGTCAAAATTTCAAAGCAATCGGTGAATAACTTTCGGAGATTTAAGATTTTAAACAAATGAACATTTACATTTTTATTTATATAGATATACACACAATTAATAAAGTTAAGAATGTACTTCTTGTACTCAAGAGTAAAAGAAGAAACAATACCAAACTGAAGATATGGTTAACTAACATATGTATGGAATGGGGCTAGGCATTTTATCTGTCAGTGAAGGGCCAATAAGTAAAGAAGTGCAGTGAAATAATTAATACAAAAGTCCCAGGATTTAGAAACTGTCAGAGCTAGTGGCTCTTACCTACTAAGAGGGTTATTTTCTAAAGCTTTATCGCGTGTGTTAGGGCCTTTTGGCATGCGATAGAATGCAAATTAGGGGGAGGGGAGAAGTTGAGCAGGAAGGGGCGGAGTCAGCGGTAGCTTCATTGCCGGCGATAATGTTGCTAACATTATCGTTGGCAGTAGCACACCAAATAGCGTCACCTTTCACAGTGGCGCTATTCAGTGCGAAGACTCGGGCTTTCGCAGGCCTGCCCCCCCTTCGCCCCCTCCCCCTGTTTTCACAGGATTCGTCATTCTGCGAAGAGATTTGGAAGATTCACAAATATTATGTTGAAGTTAGGGAAGGCTAGGATCAGCCCTGCTTAGGCCCCTTATACTTTCAAGGGACTGGGGAAGGGGAAGGATGGGGGGGATCAGCCTCTCCTTGTCTGCTACTTTTTTTTAACTGGCTAACTTTAGGCCTGAAAGTTTTCTGCTGGAGTTAGCCAGATAACTACACTGGATGGGTAAATTCAAACCAAGCTTTCAGATTGCCCCCATCCTGTATTATTTTTATCTAGCTAATTTTAGCCAGGTAGTGATTTAGCAGGGTAGGATATTTAAAACTTAGCCAGACAAATCGTTTTGAATACCAACGCCTTAGTAGCTTTTTGAAAATTGACTCAAAATGACAAGATTTATTTAAAATTAAAAACCAAGTCAGACATAGGTTGAAGATTAGAAAGTAGAAGTTTTATATATTTTACTTATTTATTTAAAAGTATTTAGTTCCCATGCCCTTTAAATATTTTGGGGTGAGGTACAATGTTACATACAGAAAAGTTTAAAAAAAACATAAAGTAGGACAGTAAAATGACAGAGAGCATGTTAACACAACACATCTTCAGAGAGAGCAGACTGTCAAGGAACAAATACAGAATTAATTGCTGGGGAAATCAAAGGGTTTATTGAAAAATCATTTGAAACTAAGCTTTGAGTGAAACACATTTGTGTTTCATAATTCATTCTTTTCAGTATCCATACTATTGATTTGGTGTTTGAACTGGATTAAAGTTTTTACATTTTCTATGAGTGGGCATCAGGTCAAAGCAGAATTTATTATGTTCTGGTGATTGATACAGCATTGTTTTCATTGACTAGGACTAGTCTTCAAAGAAAATTGGGTACATTTATGAATTCGGCTAAAACTATGAAATAACTTTGATTCCTGGAAAAGTTTTTATTTTAATATATTGACATTTGCATCACTTAATCATGAGGTTTGTGGGAAAAAAAACCAAACCAAAGAAGATAAATAATTGTCTGTTTTTAGGAATAATCCTTTCTTTGTTATTCTGTTAGGTCTGATTCATTAAACTTTGTTCTCATAGACAGACAATGAGAGAAAAGCCTTATTGAGCCAAGGTCTCAGTCTGCTTAACTGGAATATTAATACAAAAGAAGTAAAACAAGATTAGGGATGTTTGATACACAGCCCAAAGTGCTATGTAGTTAGAATCAAATGCAGGCAACAAAAATAACTTTCAATATTCAGCAAGCATGAGTCTTTACAACAAAACAGAGAATCAATATGTCAGCAAAATATGGTAAAAAGCACTGAAGAATTGTACCACATCAAGGGGACATTTCTAAAAGCAGAAGATGTTTGGTAAACCTATTATGGGGTAGGGTAGGTGCCCCTGACTTTGCCTCATATATTCTACCTCAGTGTTTCTCAAGAAATGAAGGCAGTGTACGCATGTCTATTGCATTCAAATTCATTGTGGATATCTTGAAAAACAGTCTTCATAGGGGGGTCTTCCAGGTCTGGCTTCAAAAACATTGCACCTTTCTTGCTGGCTAGGTTTGAGATACTTTTCAGCTACAACCTAGCTGGCGTTTTGCACTTCCTATCAATAGCTTTCAAAACTTGGTGCTGGAACAAGCAAGTGGTAAGTATACTTTCTTTTTCTTTTGGATAGTGTTGGTGATGGGGAGACTGTAGGATGAGGGTCTAGGAGAGAGGAACTGGGGTGTGAGGTAGAGGGATTGGAACCTAGGTGATCATTTAGAGTTTTAAGAGTGGTTGTTAGTGAAGCTGTTCTTCTAGGGATGAGAGAATGGGGGGTCAAAGGTGAGACCATTGGGGTCTGAATCTGGAAAGAAGAGAATATAAGCAATAGACTTGCACATCTCAAAAGATGGTTAAAATCTGGGGGGCGGATTTTAAAAGGGCCGCGCGCGTAAATCCTGAAGGATTTACGCGCGCAGGGCCCTCGCGCGCCGGCGCGCCTATTTTGCATAGGCCGCCGGTGCACTTAAAGCCCCGGGACGCGCGTAAGTCCCGGGGCTTTTGAAAAGGTGCGGGAGGGGGCGTGTCTGGGGGCGTCCCCGAAACGATGCGGCATTTCGGGGGCGTGCCCCGGCGTTTCGGGGCATGCCCCAGCGTTTTGGGGGCGGGCCCGGGGGCGTGGCGCCGGCCCAGGGGCGTGGTCGAGGCCTCCAGACCACGCCCCTGATACACATGTGCTGACGCGATTGGGCCTTTGCCCAGTTACCGACCAGTCTGCTCCAATAAAGGAGTGGGTTTTCCTATTGTTTTTTTTTCTTCCTGAAATGCAACGAAATAGGAAATTTCATCTTTATTTCCTATTTCATTGCAAATGACTGCACATCTCTAATTTCTTATGTACTTATGTTCTTTGCCTGGTAAGCAGGTAGCCTCAAGAGATTGACATGACATACTATAAATCAAGAAAATGAAGATTAAAAGCTATAAATGGTGGCATAGCCTAATGGTTAGAGCAGTGGGCTAAGAGCCAGGGAAACCAGTGTTTAAATCCCATGACTTCTCTTTGTGACCTTAGGTAAGTCACTTTGCCCTCATCTACAAACTTAGAGGTGAATTTTAAAAGCCCAGCAAGTGCATCATTGGAGGGATACATGCACCAACCAAATTTTAAAACCTGTAGAGATATGCACATATATCCCACCGCGCACACATCTCAAAAATTTTCAAAAAGAGGTGGAGTGTGGGCATTGTCTGGATAGGGCTTCAGTATTTCAGGGCAGGGCCAAGACATGTGAGTGTAAATACTTATGCACCTGGGCATGTGTCCAGGTCCAGTGGCATGTACATTTATCTCTACTAGGGACGACGTGCAAGTTAAAAAATAAACAGAAAGAGACATTTCTCAGGGGTTTAAAGGGTCTGGGGTAACTGGGGGGACTGCAGACTATTACACTGGGGGGGGGGGGGGGGGTTGGAGGACCTAGCTGTTAACTGGGTGAACTGGTGGACGAACTCATGAAAGTAGCAATGGTGTGGACATGCGCCCCTTTTACAATTCCCCGACCTACACGGTAGAAGTGGGATTTATGCGCACAGGTGCTTGCCCACTTAAAATTGGGTATACAAATACACTCAGTTAGGCTACTTTATAACATTCACACATATATGCACACAAGCTATAAAATGTATCTGGCTCATGCCGACGCAAATGCACCAAGAACACCCACACACCAGTTTGAAAGATACTATCCCAGATTGTAAGCCCTCTGAGGATAGGGAAATACCATCTCAAAAGATGGTTAAAATCTATGCATGTAAACAGCATGTAACATGCATAGATTTGAAATCCGATTTGAAGTTCCCCCAAAAAAGCTGAATATAAATAAATAGCAAAATAGATAAATAAATAAATAACTAGATAAGATTTTAAACTGTGACCAGAGCCCCAAGGTAATAAATTGAATAATAAAATATGATTGTCAACATGCAAAGAAAGACTACAAAATGATGATGCTCCATTGTCAAAATGGTTTCTTGTATTTTGTTGTTATATTTGCATACTGCCTTCCTTAGACATAGTCCAAAGCAAAGCAGTTCACAAAGCATGACATAATACATTAATTAGTAATACATCAGAAATATAATATACATCATGAAATATATCAAATATGCAAATACATCAACAATAAAATATAAATTAATTTTATACTAATGGAAAATCTCTGAAAAATAGGTTTCATGGAATTTGAGGACCTAATAATAAATAGTAACCCTCTATTTCAAAAAGTGTTGGCTGACTTATTCTCCATAGATAGGATGACCATATAGATTCATGAAAATAGGGACTATTTGAGCCAGTCTAGTTTAGCCCATTGCACACATGGAGATGTTCTGATTTCCTTAAGAAAAGAAGGACTGAGTCTTTATGCGTGCAATGAGGTTGAACAAGAACTGGCTCAGCGTCTTCCTTGATAAGGAACTAGGAGGTCCATATTCAGAAAACCGATGAGCACATACGTTTGAAAGATAAAGCTAAGGGGATTATTTTCTAAACGTTTCTCACGTACGTTAGGGCCTTATTGCATGCAATAAGGCCTTAACGCACGCGATAAACCCCTATCGCACGTGAAAAGGGCCTTTTCGCGTCCGATAGGATGCAAATAAGCTGGAGGGGAGGAGTTGGGATAGGGAGGGGAGAAGTCGGCTGCGGCACCACTGCCGGCGATAATGTGAGGAACATTATCCCCGGCAGTAGCGTGGCGAATAGCACCACCTTTTACGGTGGTGCTATTTTTGTGGAAAGCTGCAGCCGGCTGCATTGCAGCCGGTGAAATCACACCACCGCACTGCAAACGGCTGCAGCTTTTCGCAGGCCCGCCCTCCCCCTTCACCCCGCCCCCTTTTTCGCAGGACTCATCATTCTGCGAAGAATGATGAATCCTGCCCTAAATATGTTAATCCAGCCTTGCCAAGCATCCATCACTATCAGTAAGGACCTGGAGGTCTTAACATATGGTAAAGTCTAACGATCCCTAAAATGAGCTTGAAATGTAATTCTGCTTGAATTTCAGAGACATTGGAGGTGACATATACAATGGAATATAAGTAAAAAGTACAAGTTTGCATGTCATAAAATATATTCACCCCAGATTACAATGAGAAATTAATGTAAGAATGGCAGAATTCACCAGTTCTAGTACCTTTATCTCAGTGTTTCCCAACCCTTTCCTGGAGGCACACCTTGCCAGTTTGGTTTTCAGGACTGCCACAATGAATATGCATGACATTGCTTTGCATATTCTGGGGTTCCAATGTATGCAAATCTATCTCATGCATATTCATTTCGGGTATCCTGAAAACCTAACTGGTTAGGTGTCTATCCAGAAACGGTTTGGGAAACTGCTTTAGACGAAAGGAATGCTTGAAATAAAATGGGGGATTGCAATTACAACAGAAATGGCAAATTTTGCCATTTTTACCCATTTCATAAAAATTATACTATTAAATTCTATGGAAAAACAATATTACAATAAGGCATTTTTAAAAATATTTCAGCAAAATTGAAAAGACTATATTTCATCACTTTTGGGCTGGATTTTAAAAGCTCTTCGTGTGTAAATCGGCGTACGCGGGCCGGGCCTATTTTATAAAGGCCCAGTGACGCTCGTAAAGCCCTGGGATGCGTCTAAGTCCCGGGGCTTTACTAAAGGGGCAGGCTGGAGGCAGGCGGTCTGGAGTGGGATGGGGCGGGGCTAGAGGCCTCCGGCATAGTGGCCATTTGCCACTGTGTCGGAGGATCACGAGCCGGCAGGGTATTAAAAGAATTTGGGGGTTTAGAGTAGGGCTGGGGGGGGGGGGGGGAAGGTTAGGGGAAGGGGTGGGAAGGTTAGGGGGAGGGGTGGGAAGGTTAGGTTAGGGGGAACGGGGGAAGCCCATGGGTGTTGGCGCGTGCAAGGTGCACTAGTGTGCACCCCGTTGTGCGCACTGAACCCCGATTTTATAACATGCACGCACTTGCGCGCGTGCATGTTATAAAATTGAGCGTACATGTATGCGCGCCGGGTAGCGCGCGCACATGTACGCCCGTGCGCCAGTTTGAAAATTCACCCCTTTGTGAATGTTTTTTACACATCTCCAGCCACAGTAAGGCAGACATTTATTTCTCTAGCAGCAAGAATTGCAACAGAAAGGAAATGATTCAAAGCTGAATCAGCAGCATTCAAACTTCAGTTTCTGTTGTGGATATCAGTAACCTTGATTTGTACTTTCTGACCTAAAATTTCTACAAGCTATTTCATACTTTAAATTTGCCTATTTTCAGATTTAATTTAATTTTCCTGTGCAGCTCAGTGTAAAAATAAGAAATCCGTCTTCATTTTTCGCTGTCATCGCTGATTATGCTGCATCATTATATAATCAGTAAAGACATAAGACAGAGACTAACAGACACAATGGCGTGTGAAAGACATTTCTCATTGCTTTATACAGATGTGTGCATTTTTGTAAGCCTGAGCTTTTATGGATCCTTGGATTTGCAAAAACCCACTAATCTTCTGAGGAAGGGGTTTAGAGATCTGCATGTTATTTCCTCGTGAATCTTGTGATGCAACACAAGGCTTTTTGAATACCGTTGACATTCCAGTTAAATATCTTGTCCTAAAGAGATCTCCTATATGAAAAATGAAATTAAGAAAGCAGCATGATTAGAAAGAGACCTATGTCCTTCCAACATATAACTCTTCCATCTATCTACTTGCTTATGATGATCCAAAGGAAGGCAGGAATCCATAGAGAATTTAAGGCAATTAAGATTCCATGTAAAAGAGCTGGATGCCTACTATTCAAGTCTCATAGAATCTGAATACTCAACCACAGCATCTGCTTAACTTAAATAAATATGTACATAGTTATGATGGTTTTGTAAACTATTGGAAAAGACACATAATCAAGCATAAATAGATAAGAAGGCACCCAAGTTTTATTAGCAGAGCTTCCCTGAAAATAACAGAATACAAAGCTGTATTATTTTTTACCATTTTCCAGTGTAATTATTCAAGTACAAGTAAGTAAAGCTAGTAATATCACCGAACATAGCAAAAGCTGTATTTCTTCTCTTTGACTGAACAAAAGACACAGTACAAACATAATTCTAAGAGTTTAATAACTTACAAATTCTTTATTTTACCGTGTAGGTATAAATTTAGACCTAGATTCACTAAGTCAAGATGTTTTATCACAGGAAGGGTCCCAGTATGACAGGGGATGTTGCCATGAAAATGGGGCCTCAATCCTGAAAAAACATTGTGGCTCTCTTACGTGATCATTTGTCTTACGACCAAACACCGAGGTATAAAAGAATGTAGCAAACGATCCTTTATGGCGATGGTGGCGCCAAGCTCATGGTGTCACCATCTCCGTAAAGGACAGCTTCCCAAAAATTGTATAAATAGTAGTAAATTGGGGAGGTTAAGCAAGGGTCAGGGCTGACCCCCATTTCAACCCAGGGCCAGTATTCGAGGCAACCCCAACTCCCCCCAAAGGGTTAAATTTTAAAAAATTGCACCCATGCGGCGACAGCCCTTGCCCCCTCCACCTCTCTAATCCATCAAATAAAATAGAGGCTCTGGCCCCGGCCCCCACTCTCCATCTCCCCAAGTGAAAACTAATGTCCCCACACCCTCTCTCCACCTCCCAAGTCAAACATCAATTCCCCCTGCCCCTGACACACTCCCACCCACCTCCAGCACACCCCCCGGACATTAAAATGTATCTCGCGTGGGGGCTGGGTGAACCCTCACACCTGGCCCCATCTGTGCCATTCTCCAAAATGGCACTGACTTGACCTTGCCCCATCCATGTGACTGGGGTAAGGTCCAGGGATTGCATTCGGGCCACATGGCCAATATCTGACACCTACACTTTAACCCAATTACATGACTGGGGCAAGGACAAGTCAGCGCCATTTTGGAGAATGGCACAGACTGGGCTAGGTGCAAGGATGCACCCGGCCCCTGCGCAGGATCTGTTTTAAGGTTTGGGAGAATGCTAAAATGGGGTCAGGGTGGGTGCCGTGGGGTGTGGGGACTTGATGTTTGAGGTGGGGGATGGGAGGAGGATGTCAGGACATTATTTTTCACTTGGAGGGGGGGTGGGCTGGAGATGGTCTAGGAAGTGGGACCAGGACTTCAGCCTCTATTTTATTTTATGGATTTGGGAGGCTGGGGCTGTCACCACCCAGGAGAATTTTTTTTTTTAATTTTTATAAAGTGAAGAAAGTCGGGGCTGGTTTGAGTGGTGGCCCCAGGTAGAGATGGAGGACAGCCCTGACACCCACTCAATGTCCCCATTTTGCTGCTATTTTTTTGTTTTCGGTTGCTTCTTTAAATGTTAGGTGGGAGTCTCGGGACCCGTGTTAGTGTACAAGGCTTCCAAACTCACATTTAACACTTTTGAAATAGATGTTGTTATTGATCGCTGCTGACCACCTTCTTAGTTGGCAGCAGAAAAATGTTTGCATCGGATCGCCTATGCATAACCTTCTTTGCATACATTTACATTATTCATGTATACAAATCACATGCAAAGTAGGTCGTTGTGATAGGGGAGGGAACCTGGGTGGGAAAATTCAAAATATTGTGTATATCGCAGTATGAAAGTTGTTTAATGTGCATTAGAGCCCTATCGCAGCTTAATGAATCACCCCCTTAGATTGGAAGCCTTATGGGGTAGGGGATACCTACAGTACTTGAATGTAACTCACCTTGGGCTTGGGTTTTCAAAGGTGAGTAATTAAAATACAAAGCTACAGAAAAGAAGGTATAACCAAATGGAGAGGAGGACAAGAATGATAGGAAAAATATTTATTCTATCATTTTCATTCAGGTTACAATTACTACACAATTTCTATCTACTACTACACAACGTCAATGCTACTTAAAAACCTTGGTGCACCAGAGTAAATTATTCCCTGCAGGAAGATTCTTCTTTTCTTAGCAACAGTTCTAGTTATCAAAAGGTAAACCTGCCAGCTCCAAATAAGGTTACTTGATGTACAATACTAAAACATTTAAATGTTAAAAACATGATTTACAAATATTTTGCAGTTTGATTCACCCAAGCACATTGAAGTAAATTTTAAGAACTGCGCACAGGCGCACTTGTGTGCTCATTTGCTGGTGTGCACACATGGGCATGGGCATTTTATAACATATGTGCACATATGTGCACATATATTGTGAGTGTTATAAAAAATCAGCTATATGTACATATATGTGCAAATGATTTTATATTGACACATGCATATGTACGCAAATGACGCCTCACACACGTAAGTGGTGGGAATGTTAGTAGCTACGCGCACCGACGCAATAGCCCTTTTTCCTAGTTCACTCCCAGTTCACCCTGGCAAATGATAGGAATTCCTAATCCACCTAGATAACTTGCCTCCCATTTACCTTATTACCCCAACCCTTAAAATCCCGCTGACTAGCAACTGGTAACCAGTTGCTAGTTAACTGGTTAACTGGTAACCAGTGTAGATTACTCCCATCCTCCGTTATCTACACTGGTTACCAGTTAACTACAGAATTTTACACAAATCAATCACTTTAATACACAAATCCATTCACAACCACCTATAACTCGACCTCGAATTCCCACTCAAACTTCATACGTCAAACAGACCGATCAGGGGAATCTACAAAGGCTCTCTTCAAGCCCCTCCTACCAAAGCCATGCGCCTCACGTAGACCAAAGACCGAGCCTTCTCGACAGCAGGCCCAGCAATGTGAAACAACATCCCTTCAGACCTCAGGCTGGAACCTTGCCTCATTACTTTCAAGAAAAAACTCAAGACTTGGCTGTTCCGCCAAGCCTTCCCAGATCCTTCTGATACTCATTAGATGATTAACACTTCCCAAGATATATGGACTTGGTCCTCCTCTAAGTTCTCTACAAGCGCTAGTTTCTTTAACCACTTAACTAGCACTAACCATGTTACCGTGTTGATATTATATTCTTAACCTCTACCTTCCTAGGCCTTTCTTTCCTGCTGCTTAAGCCTCCAAGTTTACCATCCCTGTTGAATGTAACTTTGATTCTTCATTTATATAAAAAAGTTTGGTTTTCTGTTACAGTTCCCCTGTTTGATGTAAACCGATCTGATATGGTATTTAACCATGAAGGTCGGTATAGAAAAAATGCTAAATAAATAAATATATATTTGTGTTTCATAATTTACACACCGTCCATAGCAGAAGTAAAGTTACACGGTAGGGGACCCCAGCGCGTGCTTGTGTGCGTAACTACTTATGCACTGGATTCATGCAACACACCCAACCTGCCCATGCCCTGCCCATGCCCTGCCCATGCCCCGCCCATGCCCTGCCCCTTTTTTGGAAGAAAAATTTTTGTGCACACAACGGGAGATACGCGCATGGCCGCAGACCTTGTAAAATCTGGGCGGTGCGCGGGGTCCAAGTCACAAGTGTATCTCCCGGTTTTGGCACATGCAAGGCTTTTAAAATTGACCAAATATAGTATACAGTAGAGCACCTTATGCCTGAAAGTTTGGGTCCATGGCAGTTCCAGATAATAGATATTTACGGATAATGGACATTTCTCTATATGTTGTGGATAATAGATATTTTTCCAGATAATGAAGTAGAACTAAGTGTTGCATACTTGAGAATTTTCGTGTAAGTTTTCTGAATAATGGAACATTGGCCAAAGCCCTTGCCTTTTTTTTTTTCATTTAATAGGAGTTCTGTATATTGGACCTTTGGATAAAAGGTGCACCTTTTATTCATCACCAGGAGCTCTCAGATCCCAATATATTTACTCTTGTCTTTGACTGTTGTAAATCTAAATAGGAATAGTCCTTCAGCTGCTGAACTCCCCTGAATCCTAGTGAAAAAATGTGATCTCCTTCCCCATCATAGCAGGAATCCCCTTGAGAAGCACCATCCCCAGCACATAACAGGTTTCCCTCTTCCACCCAAGGCCTCCATGATAAAATCCTATATCTTCTCTCCCATCTTCCCACAAAGTAGGACTGCCCCCAACCCTTAACACTTCCTCCACCCACCCCTAACGAGAATGGTCCTAGCATTTGGGAGGAGGAGAATCTTTAGGGGTAGAGGAGATGTCAAAGTTCTTCTGCCTGCACCACAGCACATGTGAGAGTGAAGCCAAATGGGCTCTGATGTCCTGCCTGCCCTTGAAGATCCTGTGTCTCTGGACTGGTAAAACTTGTTTCTGGAGGGATGGACGGGGTGCAGAGTTAGCTTGTCCTGCTATGCAGGATTGGAGTTTCTGTTTGGTTGTTTCTGGTGGTATCCTCTCAGGGTATTCAGGGTAGGATATTGGTTATATCCTAGGAGATTCTTCACAGGGGGCAGGGGAAATGCCTAATATGCAAAAAAGGGGCTGCTTTTTAGGGGAGCAGGTACTGGCGAGATGCCGGCTATATGCTGGCTATAAATCAAATATTCCTGAAGAAAATGGAGGGTGGAAAACTCACTGAGACCTCATATGTTGAATGCCCAATATCTAGGCTTAATGAGAGCTTATAGTGGCGCAAGCTTCTCCTTATGATATAATCATAGGTCTCAGTGAGTTAAATTTTACGGGACGCTTATGGATAACAGCTGTCCCAATGCACTAATAGTCTCAAGAGTGCTGAAGGAGTTGTACTTAACTTGCAACTTCAATAACCGATGTCAAGTTGGCAAAAGCTCCTTCACCAGCTTTTGCCAACTTGACATCGGTTATTGAAGTTGCAAGTTAAGTACAACTCCTTCAGCACTCTTGAGACTATTAGTGCATTGGGACAGCTGTTATCCATAAGCGTCCCGTAAAATTTAACTCACTGAGACCTATGATTATATCATAAGGAGAAGCTTGCGCCACTATAAGCTCTCATTAAGCCTAGATATTGGGCATTCAACATATGAGGTCTCAGTGAGTTTCCCACCCTCCATTTTCTTCAGGAATATTTGATTTATAGTCTACATTGGTTGTTTCCTGGTTTCTGTGGATTCTTGAATTATTGGCTATATGCTGGAGCATCTGTTTTTCTGGGGGCCTAGGAGACATTTCAGGGGTGAGTGGGGAATGATTGACAGGGGGTTCCTGCTACATCTGTGGGTGATGGTACTTGGGGGGGGGGGGGGGGGGATAGAGTTGTAGAGGAAGACTCTTTTTTTCCACCAAGATTCAGGGGAGAGTAAATTCCCTTTGCTAACTGGCCCTTTTACTTTACCTTTTATTTTACTACTTAGCACAGGGGATTTCAGACTGCAGCATGGTATAAGGTATGTGTCAAATGTTTGCTTTTGCTGGCTCAGGGGATATAATGGGTGCATACCATGCTGTTTTCTGAGGGCCTGGTAAAGCTTCATTTACATGTGATGTGCTCTCATTTACATGTGGATAAATGCCCAGCAAACACATTAATTAGGAGATGCACGAATAAATTGGGCTGGTGTGTACCAATTGGATCTCATAAACCACCCGAATACGTATGTATCTCCTGCAGTGTGCACATCTCTAAAGTTTTCAAAATGGGGAGGGACATGGCTGTGGTCTGGGAAAGTTATGGGTGTTTTGGGGAATGAACCAGAGATGTGTGCATAAATATTTATGTGCCTGGGCACGCGCCAAGATCCCCTGCTTCATAAGTTTCGTTTACTTCTGCGAAGTAGGAGGTGTAAGTTGTAAAATAAAGAAAAAGAGCCATCTCTCTTGAGTTTTAAGTGTTGGGGCTAACTGGAGGGAATGAAGGCTATTAAACTAGGGGGGTTTGGAGGACCTACCTCTTAACTGGATGAACAGGGGATGAACTGGTTTAACTGGCAATGGTGTCAGTGTTCGCCACTTTTCAAATCCCCTGACTTACGCAGTAGAAGTAGTATTTGCGTGCACATGCATATGCCCACTTAAAATTTGGTACACATGTGCACGTGGCTAGACTATTTTATAGTGTGCGCGCATATGCATGCAAATGTTATAAAATGGCTGCATCCTCGGATGTGGGCCAATGCGTGCACGGAAATGTGCACCCGCAAGCCATTTTGAAAGTTACCATCCCTGTTTAGCACTTACACGTTAATGTCACAAGGGACATTTTAACATGCATATTAAGGCCTTACTGCATAGCATGCCATTTTTAACATATGCAAAAGGGCCTTAATGTATGCAGTTTTATTGTATATGTAAACCCAATATCTTACCAAATAAAGGGGTTCATCTGGGAGTTTCTAGGCCATCATGTAACCCATGGAGCTCCTTGGGTTTCCTTCAGCAGGAAGAAGAACACATTCAGGGCCCTTAAGTCTAATGAAATGCTCTTATGGTCTTGAAATAAGTCCACACCAGATTGTGTTGTTCCAAAATGAATAGCGTTTACTGTATAACTCTGTGATATATTGGTAAAAAATATATTTTCTTCTGATATCCATAAGGTAAATTTAAACAATCACTTAAGCGGTTCAGAAGAGTGTAGAAACCTCCTTTCTTTATAGGTTCTACTTCAGGCTACTCCAGTAATCTATCTTTGATTCCCTTGGATTCCCCTTTGTATCTGAATTCTCCTTGCCTCCCCATTGTTCATGTTCCTCCTCACTTAAAATGCAGTAAAGCACTTCTTTCTCCTTTCATCTTTCCTCTGATTCAACACCAAAAGAAGAAAGTCCTGCTGCACTCCACCTCTTTGCTGAAGGACTTCTTCCTTCCTTAGACACACTGGACCCCTTGATCCCTTGTTTACCTCCAATTTCCATAATTTTCTTTAAAGGAATAAATCCCTAGCAGATTAGTAGCCTACTACATTCCCTCTGTCCAGGAATCCTTTCCGTATTCCTCCTGAAACCCCCTCATGCACTGCTCCAACAATCCTTGACAAAACCCAGAGACTGCCTCCTTGAACTGTGGATCCATGCCAAAAAGCAGCTGTACATGAATACAAGAACATCTTAACTGCATGCGCCATTGTAAGAAAGAGGAACTGGTGGTGGCTCACTGGTTACGCAGCAGCATCTCACACAGCAGATGAAGTGCAAGCAGTTAATTTGATTCAACTGCAATGCTCACCTAGGGGAGGGGATTTTGACACGTGACTTCTTTAGTTAGAACAGCGCTTTATTTACAATAGGGACACAGTTTCCCCCTGAGGACTAAATAAAGAAATAGAATGGTCATATTTTTATTATTTCACAATGATCATGCAGTACTCAGTGTACAAGCTTTGGTTGACAAGTTTAAGTAACTAGTGGCCAAATAGTGATGTCATTAGGGAATGAAAATTTGATTGGTCCACATAGCTGCCCTTAAAATGAGGTAAGAAGTAGAGATGTGAATCGGAACCGGAATCGGTTCCGATTCCGGTTCCGATTCACATGTGGTTTTTATTTCATCGGGCCCGATTGCGGTTTTGTTTATCGGCTGCGCCCGAGCCGATAAACAAAAAACCCACCCTGACCCTTTAAAATTAATACCTTAGCTTCCCCCACCCTCCCGACCCCCCAAAAACTTTTTACAGGTACCTGGTGGTCCAGTGGGGGTCCCTGGAGCGATCTCCCGCTCCCGGGTCATCGGCTGCCACTAATCAAAATGACGCTGATGGCCCTTTGCCCTTACCATGTGACAGGGTATCCGTGCCATTGGCCGGACCCTGTCACATGGTAGGAGCACTGGATGGCCCGCACCATCTTGTGCTCCTACCATGTGACAGGGGCTGACCAATGGCACCGGTAGCCCCTGTGACAGAGATGGCGCCGGCCATCCTGTGCTCCTACCATGTGACAGGGTCCGGCCAATGGCATGGATACCCTGTCACATGGTAAGGGCAAAGGGCCATCGGCGCCATTTTGATTAGTGGCAGCCGACGGCCCGGGAGCGGGAGATCGCTCCAGAGACCCCAACTGGACCACCAGGTACCTGTAAAAAGTTTTTTGGGGGGTCGGGAGGATGGGGAAAGCTAAGGGATTAGTTTTAAAGGGTCTGGGTGGGTTTAGGGGTTATTTTTGTATGCCGTTTTTCCCACCCTCCCCCAAAACGATAAAAGAAACCCCACGATCAATATCGTGGGGTTTTCCTATCGTTTTGGGGGAGCCCCCGATTTCTGACGATTTTGAAAATATCATCTGATATTTTCAATCATCCAAAGCCCGATTCACATCCCTAGTAAGAAGATCCAACCAAGGTGGTGGCCATGTAAATAAAGGTAGCAAGTAAACAGTAAGTTATTTCAAAGAAACAGAGTGGATTTACTTAGTTCTGGATTAAAGATCTGATATATTTATGCTATATATGACTATGTGCCTCCAGCCCCTGAAGCAGATGATTTTTATCGAAACACTGCCATGTCGGGCATGGTACACTAAGCAGAACATTGCAACTGAAGAAGTGCACATTGGCACTGCTAAAAGATAAGTGCAAAACAACAAGCTAGCCTGCAATGTGTTTAAGTGACATCAAGAGAATATCAACTACATGATTGAAGTTTATAATGAAAAGTTGATTCATGAAGATAATTTTATTTGCATAAAAAACTAAAAAACATAGCAAACATTAGAGATGTGAATTGGAACCGGAATCGGTTTGGATTCCGGTTCCAATTCACATGTGGGTTTTTTCAATTGGGCCCGATCGCGGTTTTGTTTATCAGCTGCGCCCCAGCTGATAAACAAATAACCCACCCCGACCCTTTAAAGCTTACCCCTTAGCTTCCCCCACCCTCCCGACCCCCCCCCCAAACATTTTACAGGTACCTGGTGGTCCAGTGGGGGTCCCGGGAGCGATCTCCCGCTCCGGGCCGTCCTCCCACTCCCGGGCCGTCGGCTGCCACTAATCAAAATGGCGCCGATGGCCCTTTGCCCTTACCATGTGACAGGTTATCCGTGCCATTGGCCGGATCCTGTCACATGGTAGGAGCACTGGATGGCCGGCACCATCTTGTGCTCCTACCATGTGACAGGGGCTGACCAATGGCACCGGTAGCCCCTATGACATAGTAAGGGCAAAGGCTATCGGCGCCATTTTGAATACTGGCAGCCGACGGTCCGAGTGCAGGAGGTTGCTCCCGGACCCCCGCTGGACTTTTGGCAAGTCTTGTGGGGGTCAGGAGGGTCCCCCAAGACTTGCCAAAAGCCCCTGGTGGTCCAGCAGGGTCCGGGAGCGAACTCCTGCACTCGGACAATTTTTTTAAATCGTCAAAAAACAATTCACATCCCTAGCAAACATAGCAAAATGGTACAATGCTTGGATTTTGGTTGTAGCCAAAGGCTAGCACCTCAGCTTACCGGACAACTAAGTTTACCATTAAGCTTTAATTTATTTATTTATTTTATTTATTTATTTATTTAGAGATTTTTATATACCGCAGTACGTAAGAATATACATCACCGCGGTTTACAATTAACAATAAATTAGCAACAGGCTTTACAAATAACAGTATTAATTAGTATTAATTACAAATAACAGGATTGACAGAAAACAGGCTGTACAGACCGTAAACCATGAATTAGTAGCCCTTTTGTAGTCATTTGTATATATATATAGGAGTGACCTGGAGGCATTTTGTCTAATATATTAAACTATGAGTGCCTATATGTTCAATCATTTTGTTCTTTATAATAGTTTCAACCATTTTTCTGGCACTGATGTCAGTTTCATTAGTCTGTAGTTTCCTGGATCACCCTTGATCCCTTTTTAAAAGCTGGGGTTATGTTGGCCACCTTCCAATCTCCAGGTATCATAGCTGATTTTAATAGTAGTTTGCAGATTACTAATAGTAGGTCTGTGATTTCATTTTTCATTTTTTTCAGCCCTCTTGGATGTATATCATTTGGGCCAGGTTATTTGCTACTCTTTAGTTTTTCAGTTTGTCCTATTTCATCTTCCAGGTTCACTGAAATTTGTTTCAGTTTCTCTGAATCATCACCTTTAAATATGACTTCTGGCATGAGAATCTGTCTCAATAATCGAAAAAAAGGGAGAGGTGTGAATCCATATAAACCTAATATCAAACAAACTGTTGCGATCCTGCCCACGCTCCTCGGGGGCAGGCTCTTACCTCCATGCAGCCGAGTCGGGCCGCTGACGCTGCTGCCTCCACGGCAGGTGTGCCGCCGACTCCGGGCTCCTTCCTGGCTGCTTCCAGCCCTGCACAGCAGGGCCTGACCATCGGGAGCTCTCCCACGTGACTGGGACAGCTGCGGCTGCTTCCGCTTCTCTCCGGCATGCTGCACCCGATCCCGGGGTCCTCAACCGGCAGGGAGGCCATCCCTGCCGGTGCCTGCTTCAGCCCGGGTCCTCGCCTGGCAGGGAGCCGTCCCTGCCGATGCCTGCAGCTCTCTGTTCTCCCTGCAGCCAGCGTTTCTTCACTTCAGCCTTTCTGCTTTCGTCTTCGCGGCTGGGAGCCGCTCCTGCGACCTGCCTTCACCCAGCATTGGTCCATAGCTGCTCCGCTGGCTTCCTTGGGCCCTCCACGTGGCTGAGGACGCCACCAGCTTCCAACTCATCTCTCCAGCTTCCTAGGGCATGGGCGCGAGCCTCTCTCCTCCTCTTCAAGGGCCAGCCAGGTGTGGCCCTCTGCTGACCCCTCCCTGGGCGTTGTCCTCATCAGCCCTACAAAAGGGCTCAGCATCCAGTCTAACTTTGCCTTCACAAGGAGTTGGTCACTCCTGAGATCCTTCGCTCCAGGAGTCGTCGTGTTCCAGCACTTCTGCAAGGTCCTGTGTTTCCTGTTACTTGTTGGAGCTCCTCGTCTTGTCCAGATGTCCGCCTTCTGTTCCAGTCCCGATGTCCGCCTGCTGTTCCAGTCCCAAGGTCTGTCTCTTGATCCAGTATCCTTGTTCCAGTCCTGATGTTACCTGCTGTTCCAGATGTCCATGTTCCAGCCCTGAGGTGTGTCTCCTGATGCAGTGTCCGTGTTCCAGTCCTGATGTTACCTGCTGTTCCAGATGTCCATGTTCCAGCCCCGAGATCTGTCTCTTGTTCCAGTATCCTTAGTGTTTGTTTGTTCCTGACCCTGATGCTTTAACCTGCCTTAGGCTGCCAGTGTGCAGCAACTCGCCCTCGGCTGCCAGGAGTGCAGCACCAGCTTTCGGCTGCCAGGAGTGCAGTAAACCACCGCTTCCTCTTCCCTGTGCTCTCCCGTTCTCAGCGTGGTCCGCGATCAGCCTTCCTGGGCTGTGTAGGGCGCGCATGGGACAGGGTGGTCCGCGACTCAGTCCCGCAGGTGGCCTGAGTAGGGCGCCCTAAGGGACAGTGCCCATGTCTTCCTTCAGCCCTCGTTCCTGAGTCCACCTCTGTGTATCCAGTACCTCATCCTGAGTCCACGTCTGTGCCTGAGTCCACCTCTGTGCATCCAGTACCTCGTCCTGAGTCCACGTCTGTGCCTGAGTCCACGTCTATGCATCCAGCACCTCATTCCTGAGTCCACGCCTATGCCTGAGTCTACGTCATTCCTGAAATCTCGTTGGTATCTCTATGTTCCAGTCTTCGCTGCCCTGGCCTCCATCCGGCCTGCCGCTTCATGCTGTACCCTGCGGCAGGTCCGAAAGGGCTGGGAACGGTCGGAGGACTGTTCACCAGACCAACATTGCGTTGTTGGGTCTTCCGAAGCGTGCAGGTCCGGAGGAGGGCCTGTCTTCCCAGTCATCACTCCAGTCTTGCTCCCGTCCAGCCCATGCTCGGGCATGCCATGCCTCCCGCAGCAGCTCTTCAGAGTTCCTCTGGGGTCGAGCCGTGGCCCAAGGACACACATCTCCCAGGAAGTGGGATCGTTCTCCTAGCGCTCCCCAACACAAACTTGAAAGCAAATTAGTTGTGTACAAAAATGCAATTATCTGATGCTTCTTGCTTCTGGATTTATGCGTGTAACCCTTTGAAAAACTGGCCCAAATGGTTTATTCAGCTTTTGTGAAATACATAGGGCCTCAGAGTCATGTTTAAGTATAGGATGTGATTATTTTTATTTGCTGAAACCAACAAATAACTTTCTGCTGGAAATTTTTTAAGTCTTAGATTTAAATGAATCAATATCTATATGATGTGAAGTAAAGTGACAGTACAAATATTGTTTCTGCTATTTCAGCACCTGGACAGGCAATACAGATTGATTTAGATCCTCCTCTGAAAACTTCATTATGATGCTATGTATTGTGTATATATTCTCTTAAAGTTTGTATTTTGATTTTTTTATGTGAGTAAATCAAACTTTCATATACTCTGAGTGCTACAATAGTACAATGTATTATATCATACACAAAATGTAACACCTCACATGAATGTACTGTTTCTGAAATGAAAATATTACAACTTCACATTCTGTTGATTAGGTGATGCAACAAAGTTATTTTTAGAAATGCTTTTTTCAAAAGCAGTTTTTCCTCTAAACATTAGCAAAACACAGTATCCTCCTGCATAAGCATGGGGAATCCATGGCATTATCCTTTTTTACAGGAAGTATAGATGTAGGGGCGGATTTTAAAACGAGCGCGAATAGCCTACTTTTGTTTGCGCTCTAGGCGCAAACAAAAGTACGCTGGATTTTAGTAGATATGCGCGGAGCCGCGCGTATCCGCTAAAATCCTGGATCGGCGCGCGCAAGGCTATCGATTTCGTATAGCCGGCGCGCGCCGAGCCGCGCAGCCTACCCCCGTTCCCTCCAAGGCCGCTCCGAAATCGGAGCGGCCTCGGAGGGAACTTTCCTTTGCCCTCCCCTCACCTTCCCCTCCCTTCCCTTACCTAACCCACCCGCCCGGCCCTGTCTAAACCCCCCCCTTACCTTTGTTGGGGGATTTACGCCTCCCGGAGGGAGGCGTAAATCCCCGCGCGCCAGCGGGCCTCCTGCGCGCCGGGCCGTGACCTGGGGGCGGGTACGGAGGGCGCGGCCACGCCCCCGGGCCGTAGCCACGCCCCCGTACCCGCCCCCAAAACGCTGCCGACACGCCCCCGAAACGCCGCGACGACCGGGCCCCGCCCCCCGACACGCCCCCCCTCCGAGAACCCCGGGACTTACGCGCGTCCCGGGGCTCTGCGCGCACCGGGAGGCCTATGTAAAATAGGCTTCCCGGCGCGCAGGGCCCTGCTCGCGTAAATCCGCCCGGTTTTAGGCGGATTTACGCGAGCAGGGCTCTGAAAATCCGCCCCGTAGTGAATAAGCTGATTGAATAGCTATAGTAAAAATGTCTTATTTACCCTAAGTATTTATATGTTAACTTTTAAATGGCACACGGGAGCACATGTGCACACATTTGTTGGCTCATGCCCAGAGACACAGTGATTTTATAACATTTGCACATATATGCATGCATGTTATAATATAGCCTGACTGCACACTCATGTGTGAACAATTTTAAGTAGATGCACACCTATGCATGAAATGCCACTTTTACTGCATAAATGGGAGGATTTTAATAGACACACGCAGCAATACCATTACCCAGTTTTCCCAGTTTGTTCCCAGTTTGCCCAGGTAAGGGATAGGACTTCTAAAACCCCTAGTTTAAAATCCTCCCTTCTCCCCTGTTAGCCCCAACCTTTAAAACCCCACCAACCTATCTACTTATGTTTATTTTATTACTTACGCGTCCTCCATAACAGAATAAAAGTTACGCAACAGGGGATCCCAGCGCGCACCTGTGTTCATAAGTATTTATGCGCAAATTTCATGGTGAAATCAAGGAATACCCATGCCTCATCCAGGCCATTCTCACATCCCGTCCCTTTTTCAGAGCATTTTGGGGTAGATTTTCAAAGGGGTACGTGCATACGATACTCGCGTACCCCCCCGAAAACCTACCCCAAACCCCCCCTGCGCGTGCCGAGCCTATTTTCCATAGGCTTGGCGGCGCGCGCAAGCCCCGGGACATGGGTAAGTCCTGGGGCTTGCATGGAGGGGCGTGTCGTGGGCATGTCGGGGGCATGCCATGAGTGACACGGCGTTTCGGGGGCGGGCCGCGAGTGACGCGGAGCTTCGGGGGTGGGCCCGGGGGCATGGCGCCAGCCCGGGGGTGTGGTCGAGCCCTCCGGACCAGCTCCCGGGTTGGGTGATGGCGCGCCAGCAGCCCGATGGCGCGCGCAGATTTACGCCTGCTTTCCGCAGGCGTAAATCTGACAACAAAGGTAGGGGGGGGGGGTTTAGATAGGGCCGGGGGGTGGGTTAGGTAGGGGAAGGGAGGGGAAGGTGAGGGGAGGCAGAAGGAAAGTTCCCTCCGAGGCCACTCCGATTTTGGAGCGGCCTCGGAAGGAACAGGCAGCGCGTGCTGGGCTCGGGCGCGAAGATTGCACAAATGTGCACCCCCTTGCGTGTGCCGACCCCGGATTTTATAAGATACGCGCGGCTACGCGTGTATCTTATAAAATCCAGCGTACTTTTGTTCGTGCCTGGTGCACGAACAAAAGTACGCCCACGCGTACATTTATAAAATCTACCCCCAAGGGCCGGATTTTAAATGCCCTGTGCACGTAAATCCGGCCGGATTTACGCATGCAGGGCTCTCGCGTGCCGGCGCGCCTATTTTGCATAGGCCACCGGCGCGCGCACAGCCCCAGGACGCGTGTAAGTCCCCGGGCTTCGTAAAAGGGGCGGGGAGGGGGCGTGTCCGGGGTCAGGGGGCAGTTCAGGGCAGGACCGGGGGGCATGGCGCCGGCCCGAGGGCATGGTTGAGGCCTCCGGACCAGCCCCCGGGTCGGGTTATGGCGCGCCAGCAGCCTGCTGGCGCGCGCAGATTTACATCTGCTTTCAGCAGGCGTAAATCTGCCAACAAAAGGTAGGGGGGGTTTAGATAGGGCCGGGGGGGGTGGATGGGTTAGGTAGGGGAAGGGAGGGGAAGGTGCAGGGGGGTGGGGTGGAAAGAAAGTTCCCTCCGAGGCCGCTCCGATTTCGGAGCGGCCTCGGAGGGAACAGGAATGTGCACCCCCTTGTACGCGCCGACCCCGGATTTTATAAGATACGCACGGCTACGTGCGTATCTTATAAAATCCAGCGTACTTTTGTTCGCACCTGGTGCGCGAACAAAAGTACGCGCTCGTGCAAAATTATAAAATCTACCCCTTTATTTTTGCATGCGTACGCAAGTGGCTTTTAAAATCCACTTGATGCATGCCAGCCTGACTTATTCTCATTTCTCCTGGTTTTGACATGTGCAAAGTTTTTAAAATTCACCTTTATATCAATGAAACCTATGGTTTTATAGTTTTCAAAATATCTATTAGGACTATATTATTTCTCCTAGTTGACAATGGTATCATTTTGCCTTTTACTTTGGTGCTTCTTGTATAATGCAAGAAACCTACTGTAACTTCTTCAGCAGAAAAATTATAACCATTGTTTATGTACAAACAAGTATAAACTGGCTGATTGAATATCAGCTGGTTTTGAAAAGAAAGTTACTTTCTATTGACAATGAGAATTCTGTAAAATGATATGTTCCTCTTTTTGGTAACAAGGAAGAGTGGTATTACCAGAAGAAACTAATAGACAATACATGCACGTCCATACAGTAAAGCCAACAACAAAAGTAAATTATATATGCATTTCTTGAGAAAGGAACGCACTTTATAATTGGATTATCCATCTTGTTCTATATATAAAACACAGACCTGTAAATCCAAGAGAATGAGGCATAATTCTTTATTACAACTAATTACTGTGTAGAAATGAAGAAATATGCATCATGAGATCGATCTGTTTGGTTGCATTTTTTTATACTTTTTAGTATTGCAAACATCGCTGATGTTAAGTTTCATTCCGATTTTTTGTTTTAAGGTTTTTCTTGTATTTTTTAGCTACATTATTGCACGTGAATAACGTTTTGCACTTCAAAGTACTATACCAGTATACCTCAAGTTATGTCATAACAATATGTCTTGTTTACCTTAGTTATATGTTTTCAATCTATGTTGTTGATACGGACTGACTGAAGTCGTCTTCATTAATGTTGCTTCGTGGCATAACAACACGATCAAAGTAGAGTTTCAAGACACTGCAGGTAAATAGTAAGCTCTGTAGGTAGCCTAAATCCTGATTTTTAATTTTTATATAGTCCATCTTTTATTTTTCCATTGTTTTTATATATATATAGACACAAGTTTCAGCCTTTGTATGATACTGTGACATTGGCCCTGCAGGCATATCCTCAGTCCTGCTTAATTTGAGTAAGCATTCCAATTTACATATTCATATATTTTGAAGAACTATGGATCATGCTACACCAAAGGGTTATTTACATAGTATGATGCCCATGACACCAATTATACATTGGAAAACTATGTGAGTGGTTTGTATCTGGATCCAAGAACATCTAAACTGAATTTGCTGTGGGAAAATTGAGGGCCCCCCACCATCTAGTAACACACTGGATTGCAGAACAACATACATCTGAGGAGTTAACCTTTACAGTCTTAGAGAAAGATGTATCATGACGACATGGAGAGGTTTCTACACATCGACTCCTTCAGCGAGAGCAAATATATATCTATAAATGAGATACTGTGGCACCATATGGTATGAACAGAGAATTTTACTGCATTTTACTAATTAGTTTTCACATCCTGGGGTTCCTGTGATGATGTGTGCCAATGTTACAATAGTTGATTGTTATGTTTAAGGAAGAATGTGAACCCCTGGGCTGAGATGAGCGATGACTCTGCCCACAGGGAGGAGCCCTGTGAGCCTCACCATCAGCAGGCATAGTCTCAGTAGTGTGGCACACAGCTAGAAGTGGAGACTTTATTAAATAGGAAGGAAAAGTAATGTCCACAGAATTAGCAATATGGACAATGGGAATGGGAATTTCCCAGAGTGAGACACAGTGGAGAAGATCCGGAAGTAGCCCGCGGAGCGGGGTACGCCGAGGAAGTCTGTACAGTAGATGTTGTAGTGATGCCGAATCCCGGAAATGGCTCTTGTAGATGGTGAGCAGGAAATCTGTAGAGCAGGGAGGTTGAAAGACTTTCACTGAAGAAAGGCGGTAGTGGCCCGAGGATCGGGGTATGCTGCGTGGACTCCTCATGTAGTCTGTATTATAGAAGTCTGTAGAGGCACTCACAGTAGATGGTTCCTGGAGAGAGGTAAGACCTGGAAAGCAGATCAAGCAGTAGTCAGGCAGGAAGGCCCTCCGAGGAGCGGATAGCCGGGAACACAGGGGAGCCCCCGAGGAGCAGGTACTCAGAGCGTCCAAATGCCTAGGCTGAGTCAGGAACAGGAAGTCCTTGAATGTGGAGAATACAGCAAGATGGAACTCCTTGCTAACTTGAGGAAGGCAAGGGCTGGTTAGATTAAATACACTGACGGGTTGACGTCATCGGGCGGGGAAGCCCCGAGGTTCCCGCCTTGACGTGTCCAAATGAAGCCCTTGTGCACGACTCTAGGTAACTCCGGGTCCAAGATGGCGGCCAGCAGCACCCACACTGTCCCAGGAACGTCGGAGAGGTCGGAGTAAACTAGTAGAGACCGCCATTCTTCCCAGACTTGATGGAGTGGGGAAAAAAGAGGTGAGCATGCGAGGTCGCAGCCATCTGCGACCAACAGGGGTAACAGTACCCCCCTTCTTAGGGCCCCTCCCCAGGGGTTTCAGCTGACTGGGATCTGTCCTATGGAATTGTTGGATCAAGTCCTTTTCCAGGATGTTACATGCAGGCTCCCAACTATTTTCCTCCGGACCAAATCCTTCCCAGGAAATAAGATATTCCCATCGTCTGCCCCATTTTCTTACATCAAGGATGTCTTCTACTTGATATGTGATGTCTTCTTCGGCAGAGAGAGGTTAGGGCTCCGGTATCTTCCTAGAGAACTTTGACAGGATGAGTGGCTTCAGAAGGGAGATATGAAATGCATTATGTATTCGAAATGCTGGTGGTAGCTTCAAGCTGTATGTGACTGGACCCAGGGGGTGAAGAACTGGAAAGGGTCCTATGTACCTTGGTGCAAATTGGACCGATGGCAGTTTAAGGCGGATGAAGCGGGTACTAAGCCATACCTTATCACCGGGTTGTAACTACGGTGTGGCTCTGTGATGGGCATCATAGAACTTCTTGACCTGTTGTCCAGCCTTCTGGAGAAGTTCTTTTGTGTGTTCCCACAACTGATGTAATTCTTGCACCGATGCCTGGGCAGCAGGAGAGGATACGGATAATGGCATTGGTAGTGGAGGTAACGGCTGACGTCCATAAACTAATTGAAATGGAGATGACCCAGTTGAAACAGACTGATGTGAGTTCAGAGCAAATTCGGCCCAGGGAAGCAATTTTGACCAGTCACTTTGTCTGGAATTGACATAGGCACGAAGGAATTGTTTTAGTGTGCAGTTCATTCTCTCTGTCTGTCCGTTGGCTTGCTGGTGATAAGTTGGCATCAGATCCAATGAGATGTCAAATTTCTTGCACAAAGATCTCCAGAAAATAGCTGTAAACTGAACCCCTCTGCCCGAGAGGATATGTTTAGTCATGTCATGTAGACAGAAGATATGCCGGATAAACAACTTTGCTAGCTCTGGAGCAGACAGTAAGCCGGGCAGTGCCACAAAATATGCCATTTTAGAAAAGCGGCCAGTGGTGACCCAGATGGTATTATTATCATTGGATAAGGGCAAATCAATGATAAAGTCCATTGCAATGTATGTCCATGATTCACTAGGAGTGGACAGTGGTTGGAGGAGTCCCCAGGGACAGCCGGCTGGAGGTTTCTGACTTGCGCAGGTAGGACATGACTCTACGTAGGCCCGTACGTCTTCCTTCATAGAAGGCCACCAATAATATTTCTGTAAGGTGATGAAAGTTCTGGACTGACCAGGGTGCCCTGCAAGCAAAGAGTCATGGGCCCATCTGAGGATCTTCTTCCTGAGAGAGTGAGGTACCACTGTCTTCCCGGTGGGAACTGTGTGAGTAGCTGCAAGCAGTACTTTGGAAGGGTCAATGATATGTCGTGGTGTGTCTGGAACGACCTCTGGAACATGAGAGTGCATCTGCCCGGGTATTCTTGTCTGTGGGATGATACTTCAGTAAGAAATCAAATCAATTAAAAAATAAGGACCAGCGCGCTTGCCTATGGTTCAAGCGTTGTGCATGACGAAGGTATTCAAGATTTTTAATGTCAATGTAGACCGTTATCTGGTGTTGTGCACCTTCGAGCCATGGGTGCCATTCTTTGAACACCAATTTGATGGTGAGTAGCTCCTTGTCTCCTATCCCATAATTCTGCTCGGCAGGGGAGAACCGCCGAGAGAAGGAGGAGCAGGGATGTAATGAGTGGTGTCACTATTTTGACTAATGTCAACACCAACTCCGACGTCAAAAGCATCTACCTTGACAATAAATGTTGTCGGGGATTAGGATGGCGTAGGCATGGTTCCTGGATAAACACTTCTTTAAGTTTCTGGAAGGCAGAAATGGCTTCTTCAGACCAATGAGAGGGATTGGCTCCCTTCCACGTCATGGCTGTAAGAGGCACGGTCAAGGTGGAGTAGTGATGAATGAAGGATGTAGTAGTTTGTGAATCTAATAAATCTCCGTAAAGCCTTAAGACCAGTAGGTTGGGGCCAGTCCCGGATACTTTTGTCGGTCCATTTGGAACCCCTGGATGGATACCACATAGCCAAGAAATGGAACGGACTCTGATGGAAGGAGCATTTCTCTAACTTGGCGTATAGGTGATTATCCCTGAGTCTTTGGAGAACATTGGTTAAGTCTACTTGATGGTTCTGTAGCTTTTGGGAGAAGACCAGTATGTCATTGAGATATACTACTATACAACTGTACAACATGTCCCTGAAAATGTCATTCATCATGTTTTGAAATACAGCTGGGGCATTGCAAAGGCCAAAGGGCATGGCTACATAGTCAAAATGGCCGTCGCAGGTTTTAAAAGCAGTTTTTCACTCATCTCCCTGTTGTATGCGGACCAAGTTGTATGCCTCTCTGAGGTCCAGCTTTGTGAATATTTTGGCCCCTTGGAGCCGATCAAAAAGTTCAGAGGTCAGTGGCAATGGGTAACGGTCCTTCATGGTGATCTCATTTAATCCGCGGTAGTCTATACATGGGTGAAGGGATCCATCTTTCTTACCCACAAAAAGGAAACCAGCCCTGGCTGGAGATTTAGAAGGCCTAATGAAACCCTTCGCCAAGTTCTCTTGAATATAGGCTGACATCACCTGAGTCTCTGACAGAGACAGTGGGTATACCCTTCCTCTGGGAGGTTCAGAATTGGGTATCAAATTAATAGTGCAGTCAAAGGACCGGTGAGGGGGCAGATTATCTGCTGCCTTTTTAGAGAAAATGTCCTGGTAGGATGAATATTGCTGAGGTAGGCCCGGAAGTGAGGTGGTAGTGGTTAGGCATGGCATGGGGGTGACTTCTTGATCTCCCGTGACTGTCTTTTCCCCATTGGGATAGTTCCAAGGTGTTCCAGTCAAACTGGGGTGAGTGCGTCTGAAACCAAGATATTCCAAGTATGACCGGATGAATAGCTTTATCCAAAACCAGGAAAGAGATGGTCTCCGAGTGGAGTGATCCCGTGCGGAGACGAATGGGTTGAGTAGAATACGTGACCTCACCAGGAAGTGGCTCGCCGTGTATGGAAGATAATAGCAGTGGTGTAGGTGTCCAGACAGTGGGAATTCGTAGGTGCTCTACGAGTTGCCTAAGTATGAAGTTTCCCCCAGTACCAGAGTCCACTAAAGCTAAGGTATGGAATTCGAGGGTATTCGATATGATGGAGACTGGAAGAGTCAGTGGAGGAGATGGAGAGGTGAGACCTAGGAGGATCCTCCGGCGGATCCTAGGTCTTCGAGTTTCCTGGACAGTTAGGACAGGAGGGAACTGCATGGCCTGGTTGTCCACAATACATGCAGAGCCCCAATCTTTTACGATAACGCCTCTCCTTGGCTGTTAGATGGCTGCGGCCTAGTTACATGGGTTTTTCCTCCTCGTTACTGGGTGTGGAAGTGGTCTGTGTAGCTGGTGCAGGACGAGGGCATGGAACTCCCGATGTCATCTTCTTGGGACCCTTTATCTCTTGCAAACACTCACGCAGATGACAATCAATTCGTCCTGCAAGATCAATGAGTGAGTCCAAGGTATCAGGGAGCACACGGGCGGCTAATTCACCTTTAATGCAGTAATTAAGACCTTCCAGAAAATTAGTCCGCAGACAACCCAGGTCCCAACTCAACTTGGAAGAAAAGGTTTTAAACTCAATTACATAATCAATCAGAGGTTTGGTACCTTGTTGAAGATGTAGAAGTGCAGATTCAGCGATGGTCTGACAAGCAGGGTCAGCAAACACTGAACGAAATAGGGTGAGAAACCCAATCAAATCACCAAGGATAGGATCATTACGCTCCCAGAGAGTGAAGCGCAGGCCAGGGCTTTCCCGTCTAAAAGAGACAGGATATACGTAGTTTTAGACACTACATCTGGGAAATAGGTAGGCTGTAAGGAGAAGTGCCTATAGCGCTGGTTCAGGAAGCCTCTGCATAATGAGGGATCACCTGTAAAACAAGTGGGTGCAGGCAAGGGCACTGAAAGTCTTACGGATCCAGTAGGTGAAGAGGCGATAGCCTTGTCAGGCAAAGATGTAGCGTTCAGTCGAGAACTGAGCTGGTTGAAGGCGATAGCCAGTGTCTCCAAAGGCCTTTGCTGTTCAGCCAGATGCTGGGCCAGACCAGGGATGGCCTGAAGGGCTGAGAGCTGAGCCAGGTCCATGGAGTTAGCAATCTGTTATGTTTAAGGAAGGATGTGAACCCCTAGGCTGAGATGAGCAATGTCTACGCCCACGGGGAGGAGCCCTGTGAGCCTCACCGTCAACAGGCGTAGTCTCAGTGGCATGGCACACAACTAGAAGTGAAGACTTTATTAAATAGAAAGGAAAAGTAATGGCCACAGAATTAGCAATATGGTAGTACAGTCCTGGGCAATGGGAATTACCCAGAGTGAGACACAGTGGAGAGGATCCAGTAGTGGCCTGCGGAGTGAGGTATGCCATGGATCCCCTCTGGCGAGAGTAGGCACCTCAGAATTCAGATCCAGTAGTGGTCCACAGAGCGGGGTATGCCGAGGAAGTCTGTACAATAGATGTTGGTAGCGATGCCGAATCCTGGAAGTGGCTCTTGTAGATGGTGAGCAGGAAATCTGTAGAGCAGGAAGGCTGAAAGACTTTCACTGAAGAAAGGCGGTAGTGGTCCGAGGATCGGGGTATGCCGCAAGGACTCCTCAGTGTAGTCTGTATCGTAGAAGTCTGTAGAGGTACTCACAGTAGATGGTTCCTGGAGAGAGGTAAGACCTGGAAAGCAAATCTAGCAGCAGTCAGGCAGGAAGGCCCTCCAAGGAGTGGATAGCCAGGAACGCAGGGGAACCCCCGAGAAGTGGGTACTCAGAGCATCCAAATGTCAAGGCTGAGTCAGAAACAGGAAGTCCTTAAATGTGGAGAATACAGCAAGACGGAACTTCTTGCTAACTCGAGGAAGGCAAGGGCTGGTTAGATTAAATACACTGGCGGGTCGATGTCATTGGGCGGGGACGCCCCCGAGGTTCCCACCATGATGTGTTCAAATGAGGCCCTTGCGCGCACGCATCTAGGTAACTCCGGGTCCAAGATGGCGGCCAGCAGTGCCCACACTTTCCCAGGAACTCCGGAGAGGTCAGCGTGAACTGCCAGAGACCTCCATTCTTCCCAGACTTGATGGAGCGGGGGAAAAAAGAGGTGAGCATGAGAGGTCGCAGCCGTCTGCAACCGAAAGGCATAACACATTCAGCAAATCATTTACAGCTTATATACTACTTGTTATGGATTGTGGATCCAAAGAATAGAGTAACAGTTTTACCTCAGACTGGAGACAGAACGGAGGCTGCAGAGAGGCCCTCAGGCTCCACGATGGTCTGCAAGGATTAGGGTAGATGACACCAACACAGCTGGTAATGACAGAAACTGGGGTTGGAAGTAAATAATCCAAGGCCCAAGACCAAGCAGGGGTCGAGGCAGGCAACAGACAAACCAAAGTCTCGGTCGAGGCAGGCAGCAGGCAAACCGAAGTCTCAGTCCAGGCAGAAGTCAGGGCAGGTAGCAGACAAACCAAAATCCTAGTCCAGGCAGGGGTTGAGGCAGGCAACAGACAACCAAAGTCACAGTCCAAGCAGAGGTCGAGACAGGCATCAGACAAACCAAGGTCCGGGGTCCAACAAGATGAAGGCACACAGAAGAAGACACACAGCAGAGCAGCATCAGCACAAGCAAGCCTGTAGCCAAGGCAGGAAGGTGCTGTCAATGCTGTGCTTTTATCCTTCCTGCTCTAGCATGGGAACTTCCAGTGAGTACACCGATGCACTGAGGGGGAGGAGCCTCAACACCACGCGTGTCCTGCTGTACATGTTATGACTTGGGAGGTGGACCCTTGGTCCAGCGATGAACGTACGTCCCACCGTCGGAAGGCGAGGCCAATCCCGAGGATTACAAGAGGTGGTAGATGGAAATCTGGATGCAGGCGCCTCCTGCAGGTCATGTGGTCCAGATAGCTGGCGCCTCCAGCAGGTCGTGGGATCAGAAGCTGGCGCCTCCAGCAGGTCATGTAGTCCAGATAGCTGGCGCCTCCAACAGGTCGTGTGATCAGAAGCTGGCGCCTCCAGCAGGTCGAGGAATCGTTATGCACAGTCCAGAGATCAATGCCAAGGGAATATCCGCAGCCAGTCCAGAGGTCCAGAACCAAAGAATATTCCACAGCCGGTCCAGGGGTCAAGAGCCAGAATACTCCACAGCCAGTCCAGGGGTCGAGAGCCAGAATATTCCACAGCCAGTCCAGGGGTTGAGAGCCAGAGGAAGAACAGCAGCCAGTCCGGGAATCAGGCACGGAGGGTCAAATGCAGGAACAAAACTCAGGAACGAACCACGAGAGCCAAGAAGCCAAGGCAAGGTCTGAAGGCTCAGACCTTGCCTTAAATAGTTCCCCGAAGATGGAGCCTACAGGAAGGAACCCCAACCTACTTCCTGTAGAGGCTCCTTTAAATCCTGGCTACTGCCGCCCGCGCGGCCCTAGGAAACTTCAGGGGGCGGGGCTAGCCGCACGGAGAGGACGCCACGGCCATGTTGGAGGTGGCAGCCGCTGCCGAGGAAAAGGCCTGCCGACGCCGGCCTCAACGTCAGCGGTTGGCCCCATCACGCCGGTGAGTGATCGGCCCCGGTCGCGGTTTGCCGCGGCCGATGGCCATAACAGTACAGCTGTCAGGGAATTCTGCTGACAGCCCCCACTGCATTGTGGAACTGCCGGAGCGGAGCAGGTACTGGCTTGTACTCTTAACACTAATGTGGAAACATCATCCTACAGTATGATGCAAGGTAACTGTTGTTTCAATTACATACAGAAAATTGAAAGCTAAACAATTGTGGGATTCAGGCTGGAAATTCTAAGCCAGCACTTTCCTGATAGCATCTTGGCATTTTTGGTGATGTTTGAAAGCTGTAACAGGAATGGAACATTGTTCAAAGTAACAAGCTATTTGTGGTTTATATACTACTCTGGCAATATAGCTCTTCAATAAGATACAAGATATTCATAATTTTAAGTGCATATATAAAACAAAAAATTTGGACCCAAATTTTGAATACCGAACTGTTGAAACATAATTGTTTTAAACACTGGTTTATGATTATAATTGGTACTATTTGGCCAATGTTTTTGGCGGATGAACACCCTGTATGATACCAATTGCAAAGAAAGATACATTACATTAATTTCGTATTAGTGATAAGAGCCTAAAACTGATGCTTTTCCTTATTGTATTTTGTTATACCAATATAACTAACAAAAATGAGAATTTCTTCAGACTTACATGATTTTGCTGCATAGCTTTTTATACTGTCTTTCTTTCTCTCTCTCCCCCTCTTTTTATTTATTTTTTTTTCTTACTCCTTGTTACTACACTATCCAACCGATTCAGTACAGTGCGCTCCGATGGAGTGCACTGTTAACCCGCTATTAGACGCATGTTTTTGATGCGCTAGTGTTACCCCTTATTCAGTAAGGGGCCGAAAACGCGTGTCCAACCCCCCCCGAACCTAATAGCGCCTGCAACATGCAAATGCATGTTGATGGCCCTATTAGATATTCCCGCGCGATTCAGAAAACAAAATGTGCAGACAAAGCCGCACATTTTGCTTTCAGAAATTAGCACCTATCCAAAAGTAGGCGCTAATTTCTTCGGGCACTGGGAAAGTGCACAGAAAAACAGTAAAAACTGCCTTTCTGTGCACCCTCCGACTTAATATCATGGTGTTATTAAGTCGGAGGTCCCGAAAGTTTCCAAAAGTAAAAAAAAAATAAAAAAAATTTTGAAGTTGGCCGGTGGCTGTCGGGTCGAAACCGGACGCTCAATTTTGCCAGCGTCCGGTTTCTGAGCCCGTGGCTGTCAGCGGGCTCGAGAACCGACGCCGACAAAATTGAGCTTCGGCTGTCAAACCCGCTGACAGCCGCTGCTCCGGTCCAAAAAGAGGCACTAGGGACGCGCTAGTATCCCTAGCGCCTCCTTTTGCCTGTTTTTACCGCCGGGCCTCATTTGAATAGATAATCGCACGCACAGGAGAGCAGACTTTACTGTATTGGCCCGTATGTTGCATAAGCCTATCTATTCCTATAATTATAGCCTTGTATCAATCACAAAAGTAACCCCAGTTTCTGCATTTGTAAAATGCAGAAACTGTAAGTTGCATGAAAGGTAATAGTCCCTTTTACTGAATTCTTTACAATTTAATCTGCCAATAAATTGGTTGCATTTGATTTGCTTTAAAATCCTTCCTGTTTTTCTCCTGGCTATTCTATCATAACTTCTTGTATAATGGTCTCAAGAGAATTATAAACAATTATATTCCTCTAGTTTTCAAATGGGTGCCTAACCTAGTGTGAATGTGTTGTCATTAATAACATTTGAGCATACATTTATTGTTCTATCTCAGCTATCATTATATGATCATTAATATTCCCCATTGGTATCTGAGAAAGTCCACAGAGCGCATAGGCATCAGTCTTTTCTGAGTAACACATTCATCTTGCTATTTCTCATTGATATTCGTAAATAGTAATGGCTCAGAGAAAATTACAGATCTCTTTAAACAACAAACCTGTTTAAAAAGATTATTCTTTACTGGCTCATTTTCAGTCTTTTACACTTCAGTCATTTTTCACTTTGTAGAGAGTTGATATACCCAACAAAGTCACCTTAGTGACAGCACAGTCTATAATGAATTCCTTCTAAATTAAAGACCAATTCAACCCATTCAGTCAGAGGAAAGAGAAATAATATGTTCTACTTTCTGCTCATGCTTTTCATCTTGCCAGAAAAGTTATTAGGGACACTGGTATTTAGAATGGGATATCAACTATCCCAAATAAGGGAAACCAAAAAGCATATATAGAAACTTTCTACAAATAATTATGGAGTTGATTCACCCAATCAGAGGTTGGAAAGGAGGTCATGGCAAACAGCTATTCGAGAGGTTCAGCCAAATATTTTAAACACTATCACAATATTGAAAACATTGGGTTTGGGAGCTCAAATAGCAGCAAATGGTCTGTTAATGAGCACAAAATGAGATATCTGAGGGAGACCGGTTCTGAATAATGGAATGCGTTCTTTGTCTTATTAAAATATTCAAATCCCTCATAATCCCATTGTGGACATGCATAATTGCAATTTCTGGATGTCCAGTCTGTTGGGTCACTATTTATACCAATTGATAATGGATGTTTTCTTATGTAGTTATCTTACTTATTTATGTTTTAAGCATTTAGAGTTTCATTCTAAACTTACTATTTAATTGATTTTTAAGTATTTATCATTTCATTACAATTCCTATTTTCATGGTTGATTGATATATGCTATCATGGTATTATACAGTGCTTTGAGTTTAGATGGAAATGCATTTTCAAATCACATTAGATAAACAAGCAATGACAGACATAGAAAAGGCAGCACAAATGTATGAAGCATGCTAAACAATGATATCAATGCTAGCAAATCATGAAAGGACTTGAACAAGTTAATGTAAATCGGTTATTTATTTAGCAGGGTTAGGGGGCACTCCATGAAGTTAGGAAGTAGCTCATTTAAAATAAATCAAAGAAAATTCTTTTTCACTCAGGGGCAGATTTTCAAAGGATTACGTGCGTAAGATACACGTGTAACCCCCGAAAAGCTGCACCTTCCACCCCTGCGCATGCCGAGCCTATCTTGCATAGGCTCAGCGGCGCGTGCAAGCCCCGGGACGCGTGTAAGTCCCGGGGCTTTCCTAGGGGGCGTGTTGGGGGCGTGTTGCGGCCGGCGTGTCATCGGGGGTGTTCCAGGGGCGGAGCCGCGGCCGTGGTTCCGGCCCAGGGGTGTTCTGGGGGCATGACCAGCCCCCGGACCGGAACATGGCATGCCGGCAGCCGGCCCGGCATGCGCAAGTTTGAAATAAAGGTAGGGGGGAATTATTTACGACCTGGGGGCAGGTTAGTTAGGGGAAGGAAAGGAAAGGAGGGGGCGCCGGAAAGAAAGTTCCTCCGAGGCCGCTCCGATTTCGGAGCGGCCTCAGAGGGAATGGAGGCAGGCTGAGCGGCTTGGCGCACACAGGCTACTGATTTTGCGCAGCCTTGCGCGCGCCGACCCTGGATTTTAAAAGATACGTGCGGCTACATGCCGGTTGCGCAAATAAAAATAGGCGCCCGCGTACTTTTTAAAAATCTGCCCCTCAGCGCATAGTTAAGCTCTGGAATTCAATTGTCAGAGGATATGGTTACAGCAGTTAGTGTAACTGAGTTTAAAAAAGGTTTTCCTAGAGGAAAAATCCATAAACTGCTATTAATTAATAAGCAATAGTAGTTTGAGATTTATTTAATGATTGGGTACTTGCCATGTACTTGTGACTTGGATTGGCCACTGTTGAAAACAGAATACTTATTGTGAACGTGGACCCTTGGACCGGCTAGAGTGCAGGATGGATCCGCTGGAGGAAGACCTACAGAGGGACTTGTAGCCGGAAGGCGGAACTGGACCAGGAGACCGGACAGGATCTTCACCCGTACCAGCCCTCGATCCCCTGCAGGTTGAGCCCTTGGGTGCCGGGGCCAGCAGCACTTAGGTGAGGGTCTCCTGGCAATGAAGAATTCAGTGAACAGTCCGGGTCAAGGCAGGCAGAAGCTTTGGAGAGACGGAGACGGTCCAGAGATCGTGGCAGGCAGCAGCGGTGCAAGACAGAAAACCAGGCTGGAGGTCAGGGGAGGTTGAAGACTAGTGAAGCCAGAGGACGAGCCAAAGTCAGGACAGGCAGCAGACAGAGAGTACCAGACGCCAAGCTGGTCAAAACCAGGGAATCAAGCCAAAGCAGGAGCAGGAGCAGGACCAGGAACTCAGGAGCAGGAGCGGAGCAGAAGCAGGATCACGGAGGTAGGAACAGAGCGGGAACAGGATCACAGAGTCAGGAACACAGGAGCTGGAACAGGATAATGGAGTCAGGAACACAGGAACTGGAGAACATAGGGACAGCAACTAGTTACTCAGAGAGTCGACCTGAAGCCAAGGCAGAGAAGACAGATAAAACCTGGGCTTAAAAAGCCCGAGCGTCTGACATCATCTCTGGGGGCCGGGCCAGGGTTTCCCGCCATGCGCACGCGTCTAAGGGGCAGAGCCTGGACCAGGAAGTCGGCGGCATCTCCCTCGTGGGGAGAACGCCACGGGAAGGCCCCGCCGTGGCCCAGAGCCGCGTGAATCAGGCAGCGAGGAGAAGCGGAGAGGAGCAGCAGGTGAGGGGGGACCCAGCCGTGGCTGCCCGTGGCCGGGGTTCTCAACAATACTGGGCTTGATGGACCCTTGGTCTGACCCAGTATGGCATTTCTTATGTTCTTAATGACAGGCATATTGTATGGCATGAATCCATTCTCCGCTGTGAACAGACATTTTTCTTGAAATAGCAGATAATCAGTTTTAATATAAATAAAATAAGTAAAAAAGATGAAAACACTTGCCCATACCTCACTCACCTACTGTCTCATTTACACACTCTCTCAAATACTTATTTAACCTGGCTCCACAGGATATAATAGGGAAAGAAACAGTAGCTATACAAATATAGAAAATGGCTTTTTACAATCAAAAATACTTCAGCCAATGTTTAGCTTATCTCAAAGCATGATAGTCCCCAGTCTTGAACTAAAGCATTTGTTCAATCCTAAAAATCTTTTCTTTGTTTTCTACTTTCTCCTAATTGCTGAGCAGCTCTTCTGCCATAAAGGAGGTAAAGTGGCATCTTAGATGGCATAGCACACTTTTGCTTACTCTCAGGCCGATACAGTAAGGACGCGTAAGAAAGAGTGCGGCAGTGCCGGGCGCACCCTCGTTTGCCGCGCACACAATTTGGTTCACATACCGCTCGATACAGTATTCAAATGAGACGCAAATGCAAGCGGCATCCAAAGCGCATCCATGAAGTGGTAGGATATGAACACCAATACTCTCAGGGGCGGATTTTAAAAGGCGCGCGAATAGCCTACTTTTGTTTGCACTCCAGGCGCAAACAAAAGTATGCTGGATTTTAGTAGATACGCGCGGAGCCGCGCGTATCTGCTAAAAACCTGGATCGGCGCGCGCAAGGCTATGGATTTTGTATAGCCGGCGCGCGCCGAGCCGCGCAGCCTACCCCCGTTCCCTCCGAGGCCGCTCCGAAATCGGAGCGGCCTCGGAGGGAACTTTCCTTTGCCCTCCCCTCACCTTCCCCTCCCTTCCCCTACCTAACCCACCCACCCGGCCCTGTCTAAACCCCCCCCTTATCTTTGTCGGGGGATTTACGCCTCCCGGAGGGAGGCGTAAATCCCCGCGCGCCAGCAGGCCTCCTGCGCGCCGGGCCGCGACCTGGGGGCGGGTACGGAGGGCGCGGCCACGCCCCCGGACCGCCCCGGGTCGTAGCCACGCCCCCGTACCCGCCCCCAAAACGCTGCCGACACGCCCCCGAAACGCCGCGACGACCTGGCCCGCCCCCGACACGCCCCCCTCGGAGAACCCCGGGACTTACGCGAGTCCCGGGGCTCTGCGCGCGCCGGGAGGCCTATGTAAAATAGGCTTCCCGGCGCGCAGGGCCCTGCTCGCGTAAATCCGCCCGGTTTTGGGCGGATTTACGCGAGCAGGGCTCTTAAAATCCGCCCCTCAGTATCTAACATTCTCATCTACTATGTCATAACACCACTTAGACATCACATATCTTTACTCCTTCCAGATAGCAACTAGGCAAAGCTTTGTTTACTAGTTAGGTTCTATGGGATGTAATTGTGGAATTAGACCTTTCACCAACATCGGTTTCCTTTCTCATCACTCTCTTCTCCCTACACAACTACTTATTCCAGCCAGGTAAGACAGTGCTAAATGCACATTTTTTGAAGAATGCAACACATAACAAAGATCTTGCAGACTTTGGCAAGAACAAAGAGCAGAAAATCTCTGGAGTAGTCCAGTGACTGCAGCTCAATTTTTAACTGCCCAAATTTGCTCTCAACTGGACCATTTTCAAACTGATTGCATTGCTGCAAAGTCCGCAGGTATATTTTACATGCAGTCTTTGTAACAGTTTTCAAAGGAAAAATATGCACGTACTTTTACTTTGAAAATTGCCATAGGGAGAAGTATCCACAAAGATTTGCATCCTCTTTTTCTGCAGATACTTTTCCAACCAAAATTACATGCATAGTTTTGAAAATCCAAAACTAGAACATTAAATAAAATACTGCTAGCTATTCCTCTTCTTACAAAATACACACAAGTTCTCTCAACCTAGCTTGAAGGTTGAGAGAACTTTGTACAAAGGTCATCGTTGTGTGAGTTTCCTCACTCCGAAAGACATCAAATCTTCACAAGAGTGTCCTGTTCTGTTCGTACATCTCACTCTGCATGTAAAGGTGGCCCCTAACCCTTACACTAACCTCGACTTACTAGGTGGGCCTCCTTTAGTAGCATAAATAGCTTTTTATGTGAACTGTAGAGATAGAAACTTGCTTTCTGTGCCACGGTATATAAAAACTGCATTAAAAAAAGCTACTACACAGGCCTTGTAGATAGTCTTTCTCGCTCTCTCTCCCCCCAATGGTGAAATGAGCTCTTTGCGGGTAGGAAAATGCAATTATGTAGGTATTACCAAAAATTGCAGTAATACCGATGTAAAGCACTAAGATAACACATGTGATAAATAGGCTATTACCATAAAACGCACCCCTTTTCCTATCACATGCAATATTACCTATGTGAAGCACTAAGATAACACTCATGGTGATAAATAGGCTATTACCATAGAACACACCCCTTTTCCTATTGTATGCAATATTTATTGCAGATTGATAAATCTAGATTGTAAGCCCTCTGGGGATAGGGAAATGCCTACATACTTGAATGTAATTTGCTTTAAAGTGCAAAAAGCAAAATATAAAACATCTTCATTAATTATTATATATTGAATAGAACTTTTATATTATAGCAAATCAGCACTTAAGGGCCAATTTTGAAAAAGTTCCGTTGGGGTTGTGCACATAAAATCAAGATATATATATGTGTATTTTACCCTTATGCAAGGTAAGCAAATTTCCAGGTCAGAATTAAGCATGTATTTACCATTTTGAGCATATTTCTATGCAACTAAAAAAGAGGGTATTTCAAGGGTGTTCTGGGACAAGGTTCGGAATTATGTGCACAAATAAGCAGTATATGAGAATCTTACATGCATGTTTTTACACTTGCAATTCGAGTCACAGAAATGAAATGAACCTGACTTTTGTCTACAGTGTTTGGATGGGAAGCCTGGGTTAAATGGTTGGGGATCATGGTGAAGTGCTAGTGGGTCTAGGTGAACTGGTGGAAATCTGGGTGAACTGGTGGCAGTGTTGATGAACTGGTGGTTAAAAGTGCATGTTCAAATAAGTATTTTCATAAGCATAGTACATGCATACATTTTGTAAACCGTTGTGATGGTGAAACCGAACGACAATATATAAACTCGATAAATAAATAAATACATTATAAAACACCTGCCTCTGTGTATAAGATGAGGGTTATTACATGAACAAATTACAATTATTTTCTACATAAAGTATATTCATGGAACTTTTATAAACTAGGTTCATAAACTATGCGGATCCCTGAATTAAAACACTTGAATGTACTGACATATACACAGACTTTCAGGGCATAGATACTGTATGTGGTATTTAATAAACTGCACAACAGCTTCCACACAGTTTAGATCATTCATCTTTATTTTAAAAGCATCATCTTATATATATGTATAATTGAAAATTACCCTCATACAATATCAACTATGTATCAGAGTTAACTTCCTTGTGCTTCTGCTGTCCTCTGCTCCTTCCAGCAGTTGGCTAGGTACTGGAGAGGTTGTGACTCATCTGCTCATTTCTCCCAGCTACTTCAGTGGTGCACTCTGGAGGACACTACAACCTACTTGTACTTTTGCCATTCTATGCTCCTTCCAGCAGCCAGCCAGATACTAGGAAGGATGAAGGTGTTTGTATAATTCTTCCAGCTGCCTCAGTGTAGTATGCTCTAGGGCAGGGGTCGGGAACCTTTTTGGCTGAGAGAGCCATGAACGCCACATATTTTAAAATGTAATTCCATGAGAGCCATACTAACTACAACCCCCCACCTTCCTGACTCCCCCAAGACCTACCAAATTAATTTACTACAACCCCCTACTCTCCTGACGCCCCCAAGACCTGCCAAATTAATTTACTACAACCCCCCATCCTCCTAACCCCCCCCCCCCAAGACATGCCAAAAGTCCCTGGTGATCCAGCGGGGGTCCAGGGCTCGCAGACAAATCTTTAATAAAAAAGTAAAAATCTAACAAAACCCCCCACCCTCCTGATGCCCCCCAAGACCTCCAAAATTAATTTACTACAACCCCCACCCTCCTGACCCCCCCAAGACCTGTCAAAAGTCCCTGGTGGTCCAGCGGGGGTCCGGGAGTGATCTCCTGGACTTGGGCTGTCGGCTGCCAGTAGTCAAAATGGCGCCAATGGCCCTTTGCCCTCACTATGTTACTGGGGTTGACAAATGGCGGCGGTAGCCCCTGTGACATAGTAAGGGCAAAGGGCCGTCGATGCCATTTTGATTACTGGCAGCCGACGGCCCTTTGCCCTTACTATGTCACAGGGGCTACCGCCGCCATTGGTCGATCCCAGTGACATAGTGAGGGCAAAGGGCCGTCGGCACCATTTTGACTACTGGCAGCCGACAGCCCAAGTCCAGTAGATCACTCCCAGACCGCTCCTGGACCCCCGCTGGACCACCAGGGACTTTTGGCAGGTCTTGGGGGGGGGGGGGGTCAGGAGGGTGGGGTTGTAGTAAATTAATTTTGGAGGTCTTGGGGGGCATCAGGAGGGTGGGAGATTTTGTTAGATTTTTACTTTTTTATTAAAGATTTGTCTACGAGCCAGATGCAGCCATCAAAAGAGCCATATCTGGCTCCCGAGCCATAGGTTCCTGACCCCTGCTCTAGGGAATACAACAATCTACTTGTGCTTGGTAATTTGCCACCCCATGCTCCTTTCAGTAGCAAAGTATTGAGGAGGATATAACTTATTTACATAATTCTTTCCACTGCATTGGTGGTAGATTCCAGAGGAATCTATACTTTTCCCAACTGCTTTAGCAAAGGACTCCTCAACCCACTTGATTTTGGATTTTTGCCACTCATAAGAACAAAAGGAATACCAATGTGTGTGCCTTCCAGTAGGTGAGGAGGAGGTTGCAGCTCATCTACATGCTTCTCCAAATTACCTCAGTGGTAGATGCTAGAGAACAGCACAATCCACTTGAACCTCTATCTCCCAACTCCTACACATTTTCCACAGCTGGCCGTGTAATAGGCAAATTGCAGTTTCTCTGTATCCTTCTCCAGTTTATCTCAATGCTGGATGCTGGAGAACACCACAAGTCACCTAGGCTTGGGTTTCTTCCATCTGCTTTGTGATAGATTCTGGAGGACACCATAGCCTGCTTGGGTTTCTGCCACCTTTATAAGAGCCAATCAGATACTGGAGAAGTTATAGATCATCTGCATACTTCTCCCAGTTATCTTGGTGGTAGATTCTTCAGGATATCACAATCTATCTATGTTTGGGCTTCTTCCACTTGTATTCCTTCCAGCAATTAGCCAGGTGCTGGGAAACTGGCAAATCATCTGTATATTCTCTTATCTGCTTCAGCAGGAAGGCAGAACAATTTGCTTAGGCATCTGCCACCCTGTGCTATTTCCAGTAACTGACTGGGTACTGGGCAAGGAACTTGTAGCTCATCTGAATACTTCTCAAACTGCCTTTGTGGTGGACACTGCAACTTACCTGGGCTTAGGAATTTGCCAACCCATGCTCCTTCCCCCAACTGGCCAGGAAGTACTCATGTCATGGTATGTACCAAAGCATTACCTCTTATCCAAAGTGGAGCATATGGAGAAAGACAAAAAGTGTAATTCTTTCTTCTTCAAGAAACTCATTGCCACATGCACTCCTTTGAGTCAGGAGTGAAAAAGAAAATGTTATGAAGGCCAGCTATGAAGATCTCTACATCCCCAAGCAGTCCAAGTCAGTCCAGGTCAACAGGTTCCTGGAGGGTAACACTAGAACCATAGGCCGCATAGGAAAGGTGGCAATATTTATTTATTTATGAACTTTTTTATACCGACATTCGTGAGAACATCACGCCGGTTTACATAATAACTGACAGAATGGAAAATACAAAAAATAGGGAGGGGGAAGGGGAGCAGGAGAGAAGCAACAGCAGAGAAAGGAGAGCAGTGGGAAGAAACGAGATAGGAACAAGTACCTCAGAGGAGGTACAGGTAATGATAACTTATTATATAATCAATAGCAGAGCTTAAAAGGGGTACAATAACAACAATACAGACTGTACTTGGGGTGAAAGAGGGGGAGGGAACAGTAGGGGATAACTAAGTAAACAAAAAGGGCCGCATTATAAGTACTATAATAACAATTTAACAATGATAAGACATAAAACTTTCACTGAAAATACACTCTGAGGACAATTGGAGATCGTAAGAGGAGGATTATATAAAAAAATTCCCAATATACTATGCTGGCACAATCACAAAATACTATTCACAGAAAAACAAGTTCCTTAAATACAATAACAAATTTCACAAAAATACAGAAATACAGGAAAACTTCACGGACTGTACACTTTGAGAGCGCTTGGGCTCGTAAGGGTTAAAAAAAGCAAAGATAGGGATATAGCAGAAGAGGAAAGGAAGAGAAAGGGGGAAGGATAGATAAGCAGAGTGAAAGGCGAGATGAAAGGGGGGAAAAAAAGCAGCAGAGAAATATACATTTTTTTTTTGTGGACCAGGTTATGTTTGGTATGGGTCTGGGTAAGCCAATTTGAAGAGCCAGGTCTTGACTCCTTTTTTGAATTTGCGCAGACATGGTTCTAGACAAACCTTTCACACTTGAGAAGCAAGACCACAGGCAGCAAAAGTCTCAGAAGAGAATTCAGTTTCAGAATGTGAAGCTCATCAGCCTAGTCCTGCTACAGCAGAATAAGGAAATGGCAGAGGTGGGAAGTAGCCACACTCACCAACAGGCCAATGCAATATCAGGCGCTGAGGTCAGCACGCCGCTAAACGCTTGGTTGGATGCGCGTTTTGAACACGCTAGTCTTATGCCTGATGCAATACTGGGATCAGCACATCCAAAACATGCGTCCAAACCAGCACATAGTAATAGCATTCATCACATGTAAATTCTATGTAGATGAGTCTATTAACTATTAATGCTGGATTCAAAAAGTTCCAGCGTGGCCAATGCACCCATTGGAACGTGGCAAATTTAACACAGGCCCAGGAGCTGGTGTTAAGGCATGCTGCAGTCAAGGGATCTACTAAGAAAAAAAATCCTGTTTTCTGTGGTTCTTCCTATTAGTATCGTTGCAATACAAAATAGGAGAAACCACAGAAAGCAGCATCACGCAAAAAATAAAATCTTGAAAAAAATATTTCTGGACACCCAATATACATGCACAATATACACGGTCCAGGTCATGTATATTTTGCATGTTTTTAGTGCCAGCAGCCAGAGAAACAGATGCTGGTATTGAACGTTCCTTTTCCTAATCCATACTGACAGCCATGTCTCCTGGGCACCCGATGTAGAGGAGATGCTAGGGATACACAATTTTTCCTGGTGCCTCCTTTTTTACATGGCAGCTCATTACCCTATTGAATCGCGTGCCCGGGAGAGGTGGGTGGGCGCACATTAGGAAAGAGGGCATTCAATCATGAGCACCCATTTTTCACGCAAGGATACTGCATCGGCCCCAGAGGGACTGCTTACACTCTTGTTTAAGTGAGGAAAAAAGAGAGATGTGCCTGAAAAACTGACACCCCATCACTCTCCTCAAGGTGGAATACAAAATCTTGGTAATGGTTAGGGCAAACAGACTGAAAAGCATTATCTTATAGGTGATTCACCCTGACCAGACCTATGCCATTTCAGTCCAGGGGATCATGGATAGCCTGGCTCTGATCAGGGACATGATGAACTGTATGGAGGACCATTGCATCCAAGCACTGCTCCTGAGCCTCAGCTTTGACTGTACCTCCCACAACTTCATTGGCAAGGTGCTTTGAAAGCTGCAGCAGAAAAGTGGGGGCTCATGCTATAATTTGCAAGCAAACTGAGTGGTGTCATGGTTTTTCTGGCAGATAACACAGCTTTAAGGGTTACTACAGAAACTCCTGGAGAATCTGCAGTACATTACAACAACTGAAACTGTATATACTCATGCACATACAGTATATTATCCAATTGACTGCCCAGAGGGCACACCAAACACTTTTCAAATTCATATCTTATGATTCTGCAGAAGCAAGCTCCTGCATTTGATTAAATTGTTTTGCAAATCAAATCGTTAAAAAAGGGATAATTTCTGCTCTTAATTTTCAATAAGCATTCTACCAGATTAAATAATACATGGCAAAATATTTAAAACGAGAGCAAAAATACCAGGGGAATGAATCTTTATAAGAACTCTTCCATTTGCATAGTTCTATATATCACTGATTTCATGAGGTAAATATAAAGTAGATGATTCTCTCTCTCTGAATACGTAAAACTTGTGGTCCCGTATTTTTAATATAATCAGTTCTAGAATACAGTGCAAAAGATTTTTAAAAAAATATTCCACAAAAAGATTGACATAGTAAAACTGTGAATTATTCATACACATTAAAATATGATTAACTCCCCCCCAAAAAATGAAATGCAAATACTTTTTGTAATTTTGAATACTTATGATTCAAAAAACATATTTTGCATATATTTCTAGAATTATACATGAGGTGATTCTGCAATTTCATATTTCAAATGTATGTCTTAGTTAAATATATATGGTAATGTGTTTCTTCGTTTCTGGAAAGTGAAAGATGACTAATGGAATAAACATTCACTGCTCCTTAGGCTTTTCTTTGTGTAATCTCCCTCAATTTGCATAAAATTGTCTTCAAAGAATTAAAGCTAATTAAAATAATTTATCACTGGTAGGCAAAGCAGTCTTATCAGCAGGTATCAGCCTGCTTAGCAAATAAAGAATTATACATATGAAAATAGTTATCTTTGTGTTACCAAGTAAAACATGCAATGAAAAAGATTATTTCTCTATACGGAATAGTTATGTTTTCAATGACATTAACTGCTGTTACCTAGTTGTGTAATCGTATCGGTTCAGTTGGTAATGTGATAGTAGAGACTTTGTTTACCTTTATTATCTGGATATAAATTGAAACCAAGTTGAAGACATGCACTTTTAACATAACACAAAGATGGTGCATAATCTTAAGGAACATAAAAAATGCCATATTGCAAGCCCAACATCCTGTCTCCAATAGCTGCTAGTCCAGATCACAAGAACTGGGTAGGATCCCAAAGAATAGATCCAATCCTTGCTCATCACTAGGGATAAGCCATCATTTTCCCAAGTCTACATAGCTAATAATGGTTCTTGGATTTTTCCTGCAGGAACTTATCTAAACCATTTTTAAACCCAGCTATGCTGCTTTCACTACTTCCTCTAGCAACAGATTCCACAGTTTAATTGTGGGCTGAGTGAAAAAATACTTTCTCCAATTTCATTATACTGTGCTATCTATTAGCTTAATTGAATATCCCCTAGACCTAGTGCTATTTGAAAGGATAAATAATCATTCCCTATTTGTTCCACCCTCCCCCCACAAGATTATACAGACCTTTATCATATCTTCACTCAGCTGTCTGTTTTCAGGCTGAAGATCTCTAACTTGTTTAACTGTTCCATCCCCTTTGTCATTTTAGATGCCCTTTTCTGTACTTTTTCTAGTTTTTTTATATCTTTTTTGAGATAGTGTGACCAGAACTTCATACAATTCTCAAGGTGAAATTGCACTATAGATAGATAGAGAAGCATTAAGATATTCTCTGTTTTATTTTATGTTCCTTTCCTTATAATATCTAACATTCTATTTGCTTTGTTAATCAACACTGTGCACTGAGCTAAAGATTTAATATTATTCCCTACAATTATTCTAAGATTGTTTTCCTGGGTGGTGATGCCTACTACAGAAGCCAGCATTGTGTACTTTTAGTTGGGATTATTCTTCCGTATATGCATCTTGTTGCACTTGTCCATATTAAATGTAATCTACAATTTAGACATCCAGGGGCTGATTTTAAAAGCCTGGTATGCACAAATCCTGGGAGATACGCACATGGCTGGTTGGCATGCACCAAACGCATTTCCAGAGCAGCCCGGCCATGTGTGTATCTCCCAGTAGATGAGGAAGTGCTGGGTTTCTTAAGAGGGGTGGGCCATGGGCAGACTGGGTCAGCTCTATTAGGCACTGTCCCGGTGAAGTGCATGGCAGTCAGAACTTACCAGATGGAGTCTCTGGACTCGAATATCTTTATCCAGGTATATTCAGTGGAACACTTCTCTGAGTAAATTCCAAGTACATTTACCTGGCTAAATTTTATGCTTGCTGGCTTATTCAATATGGACCATTGATTACATTTAATTGAGAAGGTCTCTTCTAATCTCACAAATGAATTTTCAAAGGAGACCTGGGGCAGATAATCGATGAATTTCCCAAACAGCTGCGCGGCAGGAAATACCCACTGTTACGAGCACGACCTCTGGCAGCTGTAAGGACCGAGGGCTTGGGGTCTTTGGATCCTGTTATGACCCGAGGGCACGGTGGCCTTCGGGTCCTGTTATGAGTATGACCTCCGGCAGCTGTTACACTCCGAGGCATGGAGGCATGGTCATCTCTAAAGCTGGTGATGTGAGCCCTTGGACCACGGCATGACCCAGGGAGGAGCCCCAAGCCATACCGCAGGAGGTGAGCTGGTGCGAGCATGGGTAATGAAAGCAGGACAAGGCTGAAGCAAGGACTAGGGTACAATGTCTGACCCTCAACTGGACCTGCATGCCCCAGGATAATCAACAACGCAATGTTGATTGATGAATAGTCCTCTGACCGTTCCAAGCCCTCGGACCTGCCACTGGGTATGGCAATGGGTGGCAGGCCGGACAGAGGAAGAGGGTGGACGGAGTCCTTGGAACACAGAAGACTTTGGACTAGGACTGAAACGAAGAAACTATAAACAAGGACTGAGGTGAAGACACTGTAGACGAAGGCTGGAGGAAAGACATCATAGACGAGAACTGAAGCAAGACACCATTGACGAGGACTGGAGTGAAGACATCATGGACGAGGACTAAAGCGAGACATCGTAGATGAAGCTGAAGTGAAACATTGTAGGTAAGGGCTGAAGCAGGATCAAGAGCTGGGGCGAGTCTGAGATGCAGCGCGCCGTACACAGTCCACCCACGGAACTGGTCGCGGACCACGCTGGGCTCGAGGCAGTACTCCAGGAGGAACAGTGGAAGCTGATTCTGGAACATGACTAAGCAACTGCAGAGACCTACACAGCCCCCCCGCAGGATTGGTCATGGACCACGCCAGACTCAGGGCAAGTTCAAACAGAGACTTGACATGGACATCATTCAGATTGCAATAGGCTCTGAAGACCGGGACAACTCTGAAGCAGGATTCGATTCTCAAGGATTAAAAACAATGGACTGAAGCAGGAGGTCTTCCAGAGGGTTGCACTGTGGAAATGAGAATGGCCTTGTACTGTGAGGTGCCCTACACAGTCCACCCGCGGGACTGGTCACGGATCATGACAGCGGTATGCCAGGAAAGTAGACATCGAGGAACCAAGGCATGGAGGTGGAGACGAAGGCAAAGACATCAGGAACATCGGGACAACAGAAGAGCAGGACATCAGGCACCGGGGACACGAAGACATCTGGACAACAGGGACAGAGAACATCAGGAACCTGAAGACATCTGGACGATGGACATCTGGAACATGGAGAAGACTGAAGACCTGGACGAAGGACACCTGTAACATGGAGACAAAGCCGTCAAAGCAGAGAGAGACCACGGAGGACCTGGACCGGTCAGAAGACACAGACGACTGTGGAACCCGATCTGAAGGCATGGAAGAACTGAAGCAAGGCCCTTTTATAGGGCTGAAGCAGGAAACTGTCAGGTGGAGCCAGCAGCACTTCCTGTGGCTGGCCCTTTAAATAAAGTGAAGAGGCCTGCGCCGGCACCAAAGGAAGGCTGAAGCAGGAAGAGAAGCAGGACCATGGTCAGCAGCATCCCCTGCATGCTGACACCAATGCAGGGAAGGCAGGCTGGCTGCAGGCACTGGCGGGGACAGTCTCCCTGCCAGTCGAAGACCCCGGCAGTGGCAAGGATGGCTTCCTGCCGTCAGAGGCCCCCAGGAGGAGCATCGGGGAGCTGGAGCAGCATCTGCCATGAGGGAAGGCTCCCAACTGACCAGCCCTGCCGTGCGGGGCCAAAGATGGGTGCGGCTCCCAAGCCTCGGAGGATGGAGTCGGCGGCATCCTGCCGCCTGAAGAGGCTTCTGCTAGCGGCACTCCCTGCCACGGGGAAGGCAGGTGGTGGCTGAGGTGAGAGGCCTGCTCGCGGAGATTAGCTCCGTGGGCAGGAATCGTAACAGTATCCCCTCCTTAAAGACCCCCTCCTCAAGCCTCATATCAACAGCTGGAGGAGACAAGGTATCAGTCCAAACTGACAGGGGGTGAGCAAGGGTCCAAGAACAAACGTTGGAAGATTCTTGGTGAAGAACCGTAGCGATGGCTATACTATAACTGAAGACATGAAGAATATTGAAGATCCAGGCAAGACGTAGACGAGACACTGAAGACATAAACAACCAAGACACGAGATTGCAGGACAGCAGGCTTGCATCTCACATTCTGCAGATCAAAAAGGCAGAGTATTAAGTTGTAGAGAAGGCCAGTTCTTAGTTCACAGTAGTAACAGAAAGTGAGGTTCAAACTGGATTCTGTAGCTGTAACGGTGGAACTCAGGAGAATTTGTAGACAACTTACTAGCTGACTTGAAAAGCCGTGGTGTCAGGAGGACTCAAATGGAAGTCTGAGGCACAGTTCAGATACTGGCGAGTAATTCTAGAGACAACTTGTCTAAAAAAGATGATGAATTCAATACTGAAGGAAGACTCTCAGCGAAGGTCATAACTGGGATACTCACAAGATCTTCACCATCGGAAGCTTGAGATCCCCCCGGGAGGAGCCCTTGAGGAACTGAGCTGCTTAGACTTAGGAGTAAACACTTGAGAACTAGTGTGCGATGAAAGTTTCAAAGGACAAGAGTCAAGCAGGAAGTCGGAACCGGAGAGATCCATATAATCTTCATCGGAGCCCCGAGATTCCCCCGGGAGGGGCCCTTGAGGAACTGAGCCACTTGGGCTTAGGTGAATTCTGCGGAAGGTGGAAGTCTGAAGCTAAGCAGGTAGCGGAGACTAAAGCTCTGGATTGTTGCTTCTCGACTGGCATGGTTGAGTGAGAAAGGTCTTTACAGCTTAGTATGAGAGTGAACGAGTTGGGAAATCCATGAATACTTCAGGCACTCACAACGTAGTGATGTCACACTCAGAATTGATGGTCAGTAGGTGTCACTATAAGTACTTAGGCAAAGGACAGTTTGCTGATGATAATTGCTCCGATGACATGAGGGAGAAGTCCCCTTAAGCTGAAACAAGGAGAATACCAAACGATAGATGTCGCTGTGGCACTATGCAAGGAATTGCTAGTTAAAGGAAATCACTCCTTTAGGATGGAGTCAAGAAGCTACATTGAGATGGAAGGAGCTTCATGAGACTAGACTTGAAGATGGCAATGGATTCCAATGGGTGCGAGGAACCCCCACAGATAGATGGTCAAATGTAGGCACTGGTGAGCAAACTTGCAGAAGTTTCATAATGCAGGTGTGATTTTGTGCAGATTAGTTTGTGTGCATTATTGCAGATCCTGGGAGTCTGTTAGGTATTATATTTCTGTTTCCATTTCTTCAGTTTTGCACTGCATGCAGAGTGACTTTTTTGGGTTTCCATTACAGTTTCTGTCCATATTTATAATTTGTGGTCTTTCTGTACTTGGTGAAGGTTGGTTTTGTATGTGTGACCGAGATGTGGTAGTTTACTAGCATGTTGGCATTTGTATCAATATTATTTGTTGTGTTTCTCAATAGGACATGTATTGGTGGTAAATTACTGTTTTTTCATAAGGAGGGTTATTGTACCTGGTAGGAGAGGGTGTTTATGTTGCCCCTCAATTTCCTTCTTACTTTTTAAGAGCTTCTTCTTAACATATACTCCCGTTGTTTATTTTGTTTATCTAGCTCAGAGACCTGAGATTCCAGAGAGCAAATTTGTTCCTCTGCTTTCCTTTGCTGAGTTCTTATTATTTCTTCTAGCTCCTGAACTCTTTCAATGTTGTCCAGTAGTTCATCTTTGCTGCCAGCTACATCTCCCTGGGGTCCTGCTATGGTATTTACTCCCATTACCAACTTCTGGCTCTGTCTGGCTAACAATCTGTGATTTCCTCCTCTGCTCTGATCACAGGGAAGTTCAAATTCAGCCCTTTCATCTCTGTCCTTCCTGGTTTGGGGGCTAGACTAATACTTGAGCCAGGTGAGCTCTCCTTCTCTCAGCTGCCCCTACTGAATTGATCAGTTTCAACTAACTGTGGGTAGAGACCAATTATATCCTTGGCTTTACTTAATTGGTTCTGGTATAGCTTTATGGTATAGCTTTATGGAGCAATTGGTTCAGGAACCGATGAGAGAGGGAGCAATTTTAGACCTAATTCTCAGTGGAGCACAGGACTTGGTGAGAGAGGTAACGGTGGTGGGGCCGCTTGGCAATAGTGATCATAATATAATCAAATTTGATTTAATGACTGGAAGAGGAACAGTGTGCAAATCCATGGCTCTCGTGCTAAACTTTCAAAAGGGAAATTTTGATAAAATGAGAAAAATTGTTAGAAAAAAACTGAAAGGAGCAGCTACAAGAGTAAAAAATGTCCAAGAGTCATGATCATTGTTAAAAAATACCATTCTAGAAGCACAGTCCAGATGTATTCCAAGCATTAAGAAAGGTGGAAAGAAGGCAAAACGATTACCAGCATGGTTAAAAGGGGAGGTGAAAGAAGCTATTTTAGCCAAAAGATCTTCATTCAAAAATTGGAAGAAGGATCCAACAGAAGAAAATAGGATAAAGCATAAACATTGGCAAGTTAAATGTAAGACACTGATAAGACAAGCTAAGAGAGAATTTGAAAAGAAGTTGGCCGTAGAGGCAAAAACTCTCAGTAAAAACTTTTTAAAATATATCCGAAGCAGAAAGCCTGTGAGGGAGTCAGTTGGACCGTTAGATGATCGAGGGGTTAAAGGGGCACTTAGAGAAGATAAGGCCATAGCGGAAAGATTAAATGATTTCTTTGTTTCAGTGTTTACTGAAGAGGATGTTGGGGAGGTACCTGTACCGGAGAAGGTTTTCATGGGTAATGATTCAGATGGACTGAATCAAATCACGGTGAACCTAGAAGATGTGGTAGACCTGATTGACAAACTGAAGAGTAGTAAATCACCTGGACCGGATGGTATACACCCCAGAGTTCTGAAGGAACTAAAAAATGAAATTTCAGACCTATTAGTAAAAATTTGTAACCTATCATTAAAATCATCCATTGTACCTGAAGACTGGAGGATAGCAAATGTAACCCCAATATTTAAAAAGGGCTCCAGGGGTGATCCGGGAAACTACAGACCGGTTAGCCTGACTTCAGTGCTAGGAAAAATAGTGGAAAGTGTTCTAAACATCAAAATCACAGAACATATAGAAAGACATTGTTTAATGGAACAAAGTCAACATGGCTTTACCCAAGGCAAGTCTTGCCTCACAAATCTGCTTCACTTTTTTGAAGGAGTTAATAAACATGTGGATAAAGGTGAACCAGTAGATGTAGTATACTTGGATTTTCAGAAGGCGTTTGACAAAGTTCATCATGAGAGGCTTCTAGGAAAAGTAAAAACTCATGGGATAGGTGGCGATGTCCTTTCGTGGATTGCAAACTGGCTAAAAGACAGGAAACAGAGAGTAGGATTAAATGGACAATGTGGGCAGTGGAGTGCCTCAGGGATCTGTATTGGGACCCTTACTTTTCATATGCCTGATACTTCACTTTCAATGCATATACAGCATAGCTCTCTGCTTCAATGACAGGGGAGAAGAATAACTGATACTTCACACATCCAGCAGAGCTCTCTGCTACAACGGCAAAGGAGAAGAAAAAGGGTTCGCACTCAAAACGCGGGGAGTAGCTGGCTTGTTACGGCAGTTACTACCCCAAACCAAATGTGCCTGATACTTCACTTTCCATGCATATCCAGCATGGTTCTCTCCTGCATTGGCATGGGAGAAAGACTGATACATCACGCATTTCCAGCATAGCTCTCTGCTTCAAGGGCAGGGGGAAAAAAAAAAAAAAAAAAAAAAAACTGATGCTTCACGCATATCCTGCATAGCTTCAACGACAGGGGTGAAGAAAAAAAAGGATTCGCAATCACAAAGCGAGGAGTAGCTGGCTTGTTACGGCGGTTACTACCCCCAACCAAATGTGCCTGATACTTCACTTTCAATGCATATCCAGCATGGCTCTCTGCTTCTACAGCAGGGGAGAAGAAAAAAAAAAAAAAAACCAACAAGAGCTGTACAACATAGTCTAGGTAAAACAAATAAGCATGGGTGTAGCTTGCTTATCGCGGCGGTTACTGCCCCTACTACCCCTAACTAATCAAGCTAGATATTTCACTTGCATGCAGCTCCATCACTGCTCTCTACATTAATGGTGGGGGTGGAAGGGGAATAGAACAAGGAGCTAAGAGTAACAGATAAGAATGAGAGAAAAAATGTGTGAGGCTTGCTGGGCAGACTGGATGGGCCATTCGGTCTTCTTCTGCCGTCATTTCTATGTTTCTATGTTTCTATGTTTCAATATATTTATAAATCATCTGGAAAGAAATACGACGAGTGAGATAATCAAATTTGCAGATGACACAAAATTGTTCAGAGTAGTTAAATCACAAGCAGATTGTGATAATTTGCAAATTTGCAGGAAGACCTTGTGAGACTGTAAAATTGGGCATCCAAATGGCAGATGAAATTTAATGTGGATAAGTGCAAGGTGATGCATATAGGGAAAAATAACCCATGCTATAGTTATACAATGTTGGGTTCCATATTAGGTACTACAACCCAAGAAAGAGATCTAGGCGACATAGTGGATAACACATTGAAATCGTCGGTTCAGTGTGCTGCGGCAGTCAAAAAAGCAAACAGAATGTTGGGAATTATTAGAAAGAGAATGGTGAATGAGACGGAAAAGATCATAATGCCTCTGTATCGCCCCTTGGTGAGACCGCACCTTGAATACTATGTACAATTCTGGTCGCCACATCTCAAAAAAGATATAATTGCGATGGAGAAGGTACAGAGAAGGGCTACCAAAATGTTAAGGGGAATGGAACAGCTCCCCTATGAGGAAAGACTAAAGAGGTTAGGACTTTTCAGCTTGGAGAAGAGACAGCTGAGGGGGGATATGATAGAGGTGTTTAAAATCATGAAAGGTCTAGAACGGGTAGATGTGAATCGGCTATTTACTCTTTCGGATAATAGAAAGACTAGGGGGAACTCCATGATGTTAGCATGTGGCATATTTAAAACTAATCGGAGGAAGTTCTCTTTTACTCAACGCCCAATTAAACTCTGGAATTTGTTGCCAGAGGATGTGGTTAGTGCAGTTAGTATAGCTGTGTTTAAAAAAGGATTGGATAAGTTCTTGGAGGAGAAGTCCATTACCTGCTATTAAGTTCACTTAGGGGTAGATTTTAAAACCCCTGCGCGCCGGTGCGCCTATTTTGCATAGACTGCTGGCGCATGGGGCGGGAGGGGCCATGTCCGGGGGCATGTCCGGGGGCAGGGGGTGGTCCGGGGTGGGTACGGGGGCGTGGTGACGGTTCGGGGGCGGGCCGGGAGGGCGGTCCCATGTCCCCCGGCACTGCGGCCTGTGCTGGGTCGGCGCGCGCAAGTTACGTCTGCTTCAAGCAGGCATAACTTTCCCAACAAAGGTAGGGGGGGGGGGGATTTAGGTAGGGCTGGGGGGTGTGGTATTTAGGGGAAGGGAGGGGAAGGTGGTGGGACGTGGATGGAAAGTTTCCTCCGAGGCCGCTCCGAAATCGGAGCGGCCTCAGAGTGTACATTTCACATAATAGGGGGATAAAGCAATAATTATATATAAATATCAATTTATATATTTGCTAATAATTACCAGTCTTATTATTAAAGATAAGAATTATTAGCTCACCATATAATAGGAGGAAAGCACGACATTACTTTTATTGACCTAAATCTCCTAAATTAGGCTGTGATTTATCTAACAAGAAAGTCTCCAAATGAGCTGGGTCCACAAATCTAAATTTCTTCCCTTGGTAGGTCACTTGGCATACACAGGGGAATTTAAGAAAAAAGGTTGCCCCTATTCCCACTACTCGTTCTTTTAATGAAAGAAAATACTTTCTCCTTGCTTGGGTGGGCTGGGCAACATCAGGAAAAATTTGGATCCTATGCCCACAGAAAGATACATCTTTTATTTTAAAGAAATGACTATTTGATGATCAACCGTATCAAAAGCTGCTGAGATATCCAGAAAAACTACAATGTAATCTGTGTAGGAGTCAAAAGCGCGGAATGAAGTGTCAAAAGAGGCTAATAGTAGAGTTTCGGTGGAATGTCCTTTTCTGAATCCATGTTGATTTGTGTGAAGAATATTATTTTCAGTTAGAAAGTCGGAAAGTTGGCGAAGTACTGCAGACTCTATTAGTTTGGCTAATGAGGTGAGTGTGACAATAGGTTTATAATTGTTAAGATCAGTAATGTCTTTTGGTTTTGTTTTCATGATGGGTAAAATGGAGGTTTTTTTCAGACTGTGCGGAAATTGACCTGTTTCTAAAGACTGGTTAACTAACAGACAAAGAAGAACAGGCATGTTGGCTGATGGCTTTAAAAAATGCTCCGGAACACGGATTATCAGGAGAGTTTGAAGGTTTTTGTTTCTTGATTATGGTTAGGATAGTGCTTTCAAGTGTTGGGGTGAATTCTGACCATTGACCGCAAGATTTATTGTTTATATATGTGGGATAGGGAAGTGATGAAAATTCTGTAGAGATCTTAGTGACTTTTGTTTTAAGTGGTTGGTCTGCTGGTCTTATATCTTGCAGTCTGGCAATTGGTAGTGAAGAAGGTGACAGAATATCTTTTAAATTTTTGTCATGCTTATTAGCAATCATTATTTCTTTGTCTTTAAAAGCTGGTAAGATCTGTAGAATGTGCTAATGCTTTTTTAAAATTTTGCTAATATCATTGGTCATGCCTGGGAATGTAATGGGGCAGACAATTTTTGTTTTATTATTATTTTTTGTTTTTAAAGTTAAAAGTGTCAATCGATCACAACTAGCTGCCCGTCGAAAACCATCATTAACACAGGTTTCTGGATATCAAAGATGATTGTGTCCGCGAAAACAATAGCAGATGCGCTACTAAGAATACCTTACAATATGTATGTATACCATTGCTGATCGTGGACTGAAGTGATCACTTTTCAAAGTTCTTCTATACAGTAGCCCCTGAGGCAGCTCTATATAAGAGTGAAACTCGGCCAGATTCAGGCATGAATGTTTTAAGAAAAAAGGTCTTTTTTACATACCTAATATTTACCAGCAACTCTCCTTTCCATTTGCTTAGAAAAATTACCCAAACTGACTGAATAAAATAGTATTTATTTCTAAGTTACACAGGACTAAGCTTAATACTTAATGGGGAAACACAGAGGCAATTAGGGACACAGACAATAAGAAAAAGCAATAGTTACATAAGCATGCTGGACATTCAGTGCTCATCAAATTATAATTAATTAATGCTGGCCTCACCTTTCTTTAGCCAAAACTTACATAAGAACTACTAATAAGCTCTACCTTACTAACCCACATGGTAGGGAATGCAGTCTAGTTTCTTACCATGCACCTTGCAGCAACTTACACTCTTGGGACTGGTTGGGAGGTCTCTCCCTTCACAGGCATCCAGCACAGAAGCAGAGAGGACAGTCACTGTTACCAAAGCAACAAACTGTTCAGTTCTCAAGTCCCTTATATCTTGCTCTGCTATCCTTTGTCTTTGCAAGTCACCTTGGCCCAGGATGCCTGAAGGCAAGGCAGGGATGGTAAGCTGCAACACTCAGATAGACCAAATTCTTCTCTTTGATGGATAATGATTGACTGACAATGGCCCTGAGTGCTGGCACCTACTGCTTTTTAGGGACTCACCTATGCATAATTCAGCAGCTTCATGCACAGTCAGGTGAATGCATAATTAAGGCTTTTAATTAGCAAATTTTCCCACTCTTTTTCCAGTTCTTTGTCTCCTTCTTCATTTTCAGTGAGAGGTCAATGTGACAAATGACTGTTGTCCAGGTTTGACAGGTTTGATAAGTCTGGCTGTCAGATTGGTTTTAGATCATAAAGAAAGGCCCCAAATGCTTTTCTGGTACAGATTCACACAGTATCAGATAGTCTTCATGTTGCATTTGGCCTCTTTTGAGTGCCTCTTAGGCTAGAAATGGCCAATAAATCTGTCGGGCTTAATCAAGCGCACAGCACTGCAGTCTGATTTTTTTTCTCCTCATTTAGCTATACATAGACCACCTAGGTCAATATCCATTTTTACTGATGTCAGATAGTCCATCTTAGCTGCTTGTCCTTGTTAGCAAGAATTGGGATATTCCCTACAGCACATATTGTAGCAATTTTCAAAAGCCCTCTTGCACAGGTAAAGTGCATTTACAAGTGCAAAATTGAGTTTTAAGCATGTAAATGCTTTTTGAAAATCCAGCTCTCTGTGTGTTAACACAATGAAATTAAACTTTGAAAAAGGATTTTCAGTTAGTTATTCACAAATGTGAAACCATCTCTGCTGTGGCAGCCTTTTTGATTAAAAAGAACATGATGTTCAAATGAAATGTTGATTAATACAGTTAAGACTTGGTCTGTTCATTTAATTGACTTTATAAAGTGTGTAGACAATATGAGTTTTGGTTTTCTTGTAGAAAGGATAACTGTTTTATTCTCTAGGATTCTGGGCATGAAATTTGATTCTACTCTTTGAATTGATAAAATGAATAGAAATTATTTGCTTAAAGGGAATGGGGTAGATTTTAAAAATTTGCGCGTTCGCGTACTTTTGTTTGCGCACCAGGTGCAAACAAAAGTACGCTGGATTTTATAAGATACACGCGTAGCCGCGCGTATCTTATAAAATCCGGGGTCGGCACGCGCAAGGGGGTGCACATTTGTGCAACCTGCGCGCGCTGAGCCCAGTGCGCACTGCCTGTTCCCTCCGAGGCCGCTCCAAAATCGGAGTGGCCTCGGAGGGAACTTTTCTTCGCCCTCCCCCACACCTTCCCTTCCCTTCCCCTACCTAACCCACCCCCCTGGCCCTATCTAACCCCCCCCACCTTTGTAGGCAGCCCCGCTCTGTGTTCCGGTCCCGGGGGCTGGTCCGGATGCCACGGCCACGCCCCCGGAACACCCCCGGGCCGAAACCATGCCCGCGTCGCCGCCCCCGAAACGCCGTGTCGCTCCGGGCATGCCCCGACACGCCCCTTTTACAAAGCCCCAGGACTTACGCGCGTCCCGGGGCTCTGCGCGCGCCGGCGGCCTATGCAAAATAGGTGCGCTGGCACGCACAGGGCATTTAAAATCCGCCCCAATATCTTTACAAATTTACAGAAACATCAAGAATAATCTTTTTCATTCTTTTCTATCTGATGTGATAAGCTGTAAATTGTTTTACATTTTTTTTTTTAGATTGACAGGGAAGTGATTATAGATTTGGCTAGAATAAAGGGCATTGATATTCTTTGGAGACTGTTTATATATCATTCCTGATATATCTAGAATTACTCAGAATCGAAAGAAAAAATGTGTTTTTAAGGGAACATTTTATTAAAAATGGAGCTATATATATATATAAACTCTTTGTCCAGTTACATTTAAATTATTTCTCAATTCTCAAAAATATAATTTCAGTTTTGATATTTAAATTGTTTGGATGTTGAACTCACTAAGTGGTCTATGTATCACTAAAAATAGTCTTGACTGTTGATTTTTTATATGAATTTGTAAAAAATCTTAAAAATAAATTGAAATAATTTCAAGGTGAATAATTGAGTTCACCAGGTGGTCCATGCAGTGTTTTTGCAGGACACACTGACAGGCTTGCTGACACCTTCAACAATTACATATATTTAAGTATTTTTGTAAGACCTAGGTATTTTGTAGGGATGTGCAGCAGGGACGGATTCGTCCCATTCGGTATTTGTATTCGTGGGGAGCCAAATCCGTTGCATCCGTTCTTGGGGGACCCCGATCCATTCATTAGTTATGTATGAATTCATTTCCCAAAAAAAACCCCATCCCAACACTTTAAATTTAATCAATTACAACCCCCCACCCTCCTGACCCCCTCAAACCAAAAGTCCCTGGTGGTCCAGCGGGGGTCCTGGTGCGATCTCCTGCACTCGGGCTGTTGGCTGCCGGTATTCAAAATGGCACCAATAGCCTTTGCCCTCACTATGTCACAGGGGCTATGGTGCCATTAGTCGGCCCCTGTCACATGGTAGGAGCAATGGATGGCTGGCGTCGCAGACCTTAGAGAATCCGACGGTAACGGGGGCAGGGGGGTGAAGCGGGGGCGGTCCTGCAATAGCCAGCAGCGATTGTACCTCCGCGCTGTGATTGCTGCCGGCTTTCATGCCGAATAACTACTTCATAAAAGGTGTAGTTATTCGGCGCGAAACTGGCAGCAATAAGGAATCTTACCTTTCGTCCCCAGTGATATGTCCACAGTATCAGCCCCCGGTGCCGCCCCAACTCCTCCTCTTCTGGGGCCGACTCCGCCCCGATCTAGCTATCACACGTATTTTTGAGAATTGAGAAATAATTTAGAGAATGACCCCCTAAGTTTCCTAAAGTAGAAGATGCTTCTTTCTCTAAAGAAACAGAGAAATTACAGCAGATATGGACTATAAGGCCCATTCATCTGCCCAATTTCATTCTTCTTGTAATACTGTAGAGTAGATCTGACTTGATATCTGACTTTAGCTTCACTTTCTCACAACCATAATTCCTCTGGGCGTATCCCATAATTTTTTGAATTCTGTTTTGTTTTTTTTTACTCTACTACCTCCACTAGGATGCTATTACATGCATCAACTATCCTTTCTGTGAATACATAATTCTTGCAAGTGCTTTATTGGATCGAACTTCAGAAAACTTGGAGTCATTGATTTTTGTAAGATGTGCTGTTTCTTTGACTCATTTCTGGGCTAGGTTCAAGTATTATGTCAGGCTACCTTATAATATAATATATATTATCCAAATATATTAACATTATTTAAGAAATAGCATTTTCAACAACGTATTATATTTTTCTTGTTTACTCCTCTACCAACTGTTGAATGAGCAATTACCTTGAGGACTTAATGAATAATTTTCTTTTGTACTGTACATATATGACTTTCTGGAAAATGTTTCTTTCATTGTAATATTGGAAAGGATAATAATAATAATAATAATAATAATAATAAATACATAACATCGATGCAACTTTTGAGACTTAGCTAATGAGATAATTTCAATGACCCTGAGAAATTAACACAACAAATGACATACCTGCCGATAAGGTGCAGCAGAGGTCTGGAAATGAGAAACTTCAATGAACTTTTAAAAACAAGAAATCCATACACCTCTCTGGTTTTGTCTGTTCAGTGGCTTTCGCTGGTTTTAGTGCTAGGCACGGAACCCTAGATCAAACCCATCAGCTTCCCTATGGCATCTCCATCACTCACAACACAGTTCAGCTGGAAAAGCAAGCAAAAATCTGGTCCTCACAGTGACTCTAACTCACTGTAAACTAATGAGACTGTCAAAGAGAAAACAATCTGCATTCATCATTTCCTATCTGCTAGGACTGCACTTAGCCAGTTCTGTCACTGATCTCCTTCTGCACCAGGGTCAAGGACTAGATTCAGGTTTAGGCCAATCACAGTTTATGTACTTCTTTCCATCTTGACCCTTCATCATTCTGTTTATTCCAATAGTACCAATAGAATGTATTTTATCAAATTATTTCCTAGAGGATTACTTGCAGCAAGTTGTGAAAATTAAAAGTTTATTGCAGAGTAGAGTGTTTTCAAATTGCTAAATGCCATACTGTGTAAAAATAAAAGCAAACTAAAGTGAAACAAGTTTTATTTAACTTACTACTCTATAAACATTTGTATACAGCTTGTTCATTGTAAAATGGATTTGATAGATAAATTCTAAACCTATTTTTACATTTTGTAATATATGTGACATATAGCATAAGTTTCTGGGTAGAATTTCACTATTGAAAATAGTAGGACAATTCTTTTTTTTTTTTTTAATTAATACTCAAATCAAGAAGATTTCAGCCTGTTTAAAATTCATAGAAATTCACAGATTCTTTTAGAGATTTCTAGGGAAAGTCAGATTTTATGTTGCAGGTGTTAGGGAAATTAAGAAAATCCACAGTTTATTAATGGAAATCTGCTGTTCTCAAGAAATCCACAATGGATTTAGAGTAAACTTGCTAGTGGATTTCAGCAGATGTACTGTAGAATTTGTCATCTTTACAATGTCTTTCAAAGAAGTTTGCATACTAGTTTGTCAGACTCATGAATTTTCCGCAGGTTTGACAAATTGGCTTATGCACCACATTTTTAATGTCTAAGGAAACATATCTTTCCTGCTTTCTGTGTCAGTCAAGGGAACTATAATTTGATAACTTATTTTAAAATATGTATTACCCGCTCTTCCTACATTCAGGGTGGTGTAAAAGAAAACACATAAATTACATAAGAATCAATCAACAATGACAAAAATCAAACTAAATCACAGACCTTGACAGCACTGATAGACCCAGCTATTGTTAATATAGACAACATTGAGGTTTCTTCTATGAGTTTTCATAAGAACATAAATATGATGGGGCCAAGATGGCTGCTTAGTGAGAGACTGGGTTGGAACTCTTTCTCTCGTTTACCTGTTTTTTTCTTTTCCATGATGCCTCACACCAAGAGGAAAGCCAAATTGAAGGAGTCGGCCCAGGCTACACCTAAAATCGTCTCCCTCCAGTCTCGGATTGAGGGTTTCTCTACCCCGACATCTAAAATAACACCGGTAACTGCCCTTGTGGATGCTGACGGGGAGCGAACACTGACGCCATGGGCCGAAGAAACATCTCCCGATGTTACATACCTGTTATATACCTGTCATGCCATCCCCTCCATTCTGCAAGATGCCTGAAGTAGTGGAACCGAATCAGGTAAGCCCAGTGGTCAAATGGGCGATTCTGGCGCCTGGGGGAACTGCTACAATGGCTGCTGAAAATCTTACTTTTCTACCTTCATTGGAGGGATTGAAAGGATGTGTTTTTTCGACTACCATTCAAGGAACTGTATCTAGTATTCCTCCAATGCAGCCCTGGTCCCCTGTATTCGGAGGAGATCTCGCTGTTAAGTTCACCAAGTGATAGTGGCTTGGATTCCAGGTTATGTCTGTCTCCTAAGGTAACCCCCAGTTATTACATTGTATATAGTGTAGAATGCTCTAGTTTCTATGGAAGCTGATATTTCTTCTTTAACAAAAATTTCTTTGGACACCAACCAGCGCATTTCTGCTGCTGATTAATTGGTCTCTATATATAGGGAGAAAATTGAAATTCTGCAATCACGTATGTGTTGCAGTTCTGGCTGCGAGCACCACGGCTAGGCCCTTACCTCCGAGCTCCCGGACCTGCTCCCGCTTACAGAGGCCTGGTTTGCGGCCTGTTTGGCGGTGTCCCCACTGGGGCTGTGCCGCTGTGAGGTCTCCCATGGACCACCGGCTCCTAGGCACTTGGGCACTTTTCTAGGCCGTTTCCCGCCAGTGGTGTCTCCGCCCAACTCCTGACGTCAGACGCCGCGGCCTTGATAAGCCGGCCGTGGTCATCCAGTCTTTGCCTTGCAACGGGTTAGCCTCCCGGTTTGCTGTTGCGATGTGCCCCGGAGTGACTCGCCTTGCTTCGTCGCTCCGTTCCTGCTACAGTAACTGCCTGGTTCCTGCCTGCCTGCTAAAGTACCTGCTTGGTTCCTGCTGGCTTGCTACAGTACCTGCTTGGCTCCTGCCTGCCTGCTACAGTACTTGCTTAGTTCCTGCCTGGTTCCAGTACCCGAATCCTGCTACAGTTCCTGCCTGGTTCCAGTACCTGAATCCTGCTACAGTTCTTGCCTGGTTCCAGTACTCGAGTCTTGTTACAGTTCCTGCCTGGTTCCAGTACCAAAATCCTGCTACAGTTCTTGCCTGGTTCCAGTACCAAGTCTTGCTACAGTTCCTGCCTGGTTCCAGTACCCAAGTCTTGCTACAGTTCCTGCCTGGTTCCAGTACCCAAATCCTGCTACAGTTCCTGCCTGGTTCCAGTACCCGAGTCTTGCTACAGTTCCTGCCTGGTTCCAGAACTCGAGCCCAGTTACAGTATTGTTACTGTCCTAGTCTGGTTCCAGTTACCTGTCCTGATCCACAACCCACCTAAGTCCCAGTGGCCGGGCCCCTACGGGCTCCTCCCAGGGGGGCTTCGGCTTCCAAGGGTGAAGCCACCTAAGTCTCAGTGGTTGGGCTCCTACGGGCTCCTCCCGGGGGAGTACCAGCTTCCAGGGTGAAGAGCATCTACGTTCTGCCTGAACATCTGCCTCCCGGCCTGCTATTCATTAGAGACATTGACCACCTTTCCCAGTCTCCAGCAGGTCGGCCCAAGGGTCCATATGGGGTCCACAGAGACTCCCATAACAGTATGTCTACAGTTAAGAAAATTAGAGATGTGAATCGTGTCCTCGATCATCTTAACGATCGATTTCGGCTGGGAGGGGGAGGGAATCGTATTGTTGCCGTTTGGGTGTTTAAAGTATCGTGAAAATCATGAAAATTGTGAGCCGGCACACTAAACCCCCCTAAAACCCACCCCCGACCCTTTAAATTAAATCCCCCACCCTCCCGAACCCCCCCCAAATGCCTTAAATTACCTGGGGGTCCAGCGGCGGTCCGGAACGGCAGCGGTCCGGAACGGCCTCCTGCAATTGAATCGTGTTGTCTTCAGCCGGTGCCATTTTTCAAAATGGCGGCGCAAAATGGCGGCGGCAATAGACCAACACGATTCGACTGCAGGAGGTCGTTCCGGACCCCCGCTGGACTTTTGGCAAGTCTTGTGGGGGTCAGGAGGCCCCCCCAAGCTGGCCAAAAGTCCCTGGGGGTCCAGCGGGGGTCCGGAAAACGATCTCCTGCCGCGAATCGTGTTGGTCTATTGCCGCTCAGCGGGGGTCTGAACGACCTCCTGCAGTTGATCTCCTGCCGGCGCCATTTTCCGTACGGAAAACGATTCGCGGCAGGAGATCATTTTCCGGACCCCCGCTGGACCCCCAGGGACTTTTGGCCAGCTTGGGGGGGCCTCCTGACCCCCACAAGACTTGCCAAAAGTCCAGCGGGGGTCCGGAACGACCTCCTGCAGTCGAATCGTGTTGGTCTACGGCCGCCGCCATTTTGCGCCGCCATTTTGAAAAATGGCGCCGGCTGAAGACAACACGATTCAATTGCAGGAGGCCGTTCCGGACCGCTGCCGTTCCGGACCGCCACTGGACCCCCAGGTAATTTAAGGCATTTGGGGGGGTTCGGGAGGGTGGGGGATTTAATTTAAAGGGTCGGGGGTGGGTTTTAGGGGGTTTTAGTGTGCCGGTTTTCCTGCCCTCCCCCTTCCCCCGATTTACGATTTTTTGACGATAAATCGGGGGAATTGGTATTGTATCGTGGCCCTAACGATTTTTGACGATTTAAAATATATCGGACGATATTTTAAATCGTCAAAAAACGATTCACATCCCTAAAGAAAATACAAAATGATTTGGTTCAATCTGACTTAATTTATTCCAAGAAATTAGAGAATATTGAATACGCCATGAGAAGTTTGAATCTGCGTGTTCTGAAATTCCCAATTACTAAAGTGATATCACCATTTGAACTTTTTAAGAATTATATATTACAAGTTCTAAATATTTCCCAGGAAGCAATACCTATTATTACCAAAGTGTATTATCTACGAAAGCAGAATACTAGCTCTCTTGTGGATCAGGAACAAGATTCTTCATTGAATTTAACAGACCTTCTTGAATCATCACAAGAGGCCTGTGTATCTAAAAGGGGAACTTTGTTGGTCTCTTTTGTTTTTCTTATTGATAGAAATACTCTTCTCAGATTTTTCTTGCAAAATAGGTCACTGTTATACTATGGTCAGAAGATATGGATATTTCCTGATATAACCAGGATAACCCAAGATTGCAGGAAGCAATTTCTTTCTATGCAATCTGAGGTTTTGTCTTTAGGTGCTCAATTTATATTGAAATATCCATGTAATGTTACGCTCGCTGCCCGCAGCAGCCCCATGGTGTGGCCCTCTCACCTCTCTGCACAAGCTTCGGGCTCCAACTCCTTATCGCTGGCGGCGGTGGGCTACCAGTCCCAATCTCGGACTTCCGCCAGCACCTCTGGCCCTGCTCCGCTTCCTGGGACCTCTGGCCGGGATGCCTCCATTCGTCGGGACTCTCCACGGAGTTTGCAGAGAGACTCTGCCAGCGGCGCCGCACCCCTCCCCAGGTGCGCACGCACACACCAGTGAAATCTTTAAAGGGCCCGCGGAAGGAACCTGGCCGTGGACTCGGATGCTGACGACAGTTCCCTCAGTGCTTAAATGCTCAGGCCTCGCACTGAAGCGTTGCCTTTGCAACAGGTCTCCTTGGTCTCCTGTTCCAAGTTTCCTCGTATTCGTTGCTTCTCCGTGAGCCTTGCTTCGTTTTCCTGTTTCTCCAAGTTCCTGGTTCCTGTTCTGTGTTCGTCTCATCTGTGTGCTGATTGACTTCCTGGTTCTGACCATCGCTACGCCTGACCTTGCCTGCCTTCTCCAAGCCTTGACCATTGCTACATCTGACCACGCCTGCCTTCTCCATGCCTTGATCATTGCTATGAATGACTTCGCTTCAGACTTTCTTGAGTCCAGAGTTCCACATTGCTTGCTACACCTTCCAAGTGCCACCAGCTTCCATTCAAGCTTGACAGTGATGCCTTTGTCCCTATCCTCTAGACATGGACTATTAAGGCTTCGGCCTCCCTTTGCTCAGACACCTTCAGTTCCTTCTTGTTCCTTGGTGCTTGAGTTCCTGTTCCATATCCCATCCAGGATAGGACCATGCCATCTGCTGGCTGCTGATCTGGGCTGAACCATCTACTACCTGTACTTAAACTTGAAGCCCTCCTAAGTCCTGCCAGCCCCAACACCCGAAGGCTCAACCTGAGGGGAATGGGGCTGGTATAGATGAAGCTTCAGTGGCCTCCAGCTTCAGCCCACTCTGCCTGCTGACAGTGGGGACCCATAGGCCCTCACCTACGGGTTGCGTCAACCCCACCTCAGTCCAAGGATCCACCTCCTACACAACATGTAAATGTTATGTGAAACATCTTAATGTTAATTATGTGTATTTTGAACCTTCCCAGCTTAGAGTTTTCCTGGACTCACATGCCAAAGATGCTCTTTAAGATGGTTAGGCAATTTGGAATATAATGATGTGTTGGTTTGTCTATTTCTTTTTTCATATCTCTGTGTTAATTGCTCCTTTTCTTTCTTGGTTCCTCTTTTACTTATAATTTATTTTGAGAAATGTGCCGAAATATAATCTTTATTTTTTTTGTTCTGTTTTGCTGTTGAATAATGTTTCTAATTTGGCATCTCTCTCTTTTTTTCTGATACAAGTATTCTTGTGTTTAAATTGTAAAATTCATAAAAAAAACCCCCAAAACATAAATATAATTTTGTAATGAAGAGCTTCATTTAGCGTGGACAATATTGTGTGCACTTATGGCAAGCAATGGGCTAAAAAAAACCCTTACTACCTAAAAGGTAGATTTTTAGACTCGCTCACGTGCCTCCATCTGCATATGGTTGCTGACGAGCGCACATGGATGCGGTGATTTTATAACATGCGTGTGTTGATTCAAGTATGTTATAAAATCCGCTACCCCTTGCGCACGTGTGCATGATTTTATATCAGCGCGCACATGTGCGTGCGAGTGCCAAATCGCACACGTAAATGGGGGGATTTTACAGCCTGCTCACAGTGACATAATGTGCCCTATTTCCTGTTCCCTCCCAGTCCGCTCCAGTAAAGGAGCGGACTGGGAGAGAACTTCCTACCCCCCTACCTAACCTGCCTCCCTTTTCCTCTACTAACCCCGACCTCTAAAACCCCGCTGCCTTCCCTCTTTTTTTTTTGTTTTTATACTTACCTGCAAGCCGGAGCAGCAGCAAGTTGCTTGGGTCCGTAGATTCTGTCGCACACTTCAGCGTGACAGTGCCTTAATGGCACTTCCCGGCCCACCCATGCCCTGCCCAGATCCCGCCTCCAGCCCGCCCCTTTTTTCAAAACCCATTCTTCTTTGCGTACTGCGAGACACACGCGAGGCTTCAGGCCTATGGAGATCTGCGCAGTTCTCTGCAGTCCTTCATAGACCGCTGCGTCAGGATGTGGCCTGGGCAATGGTGCACCAAATCTGGCACTTGGCTGCCCTGGATATCTTGGCCGCACTGGTGCTGAAGAGCATGGTTTGGCTTTCGAGGACCCCAGTGATGATCATGTCATTGTCCTCGATCTTGAACTTTAAGGCCCGAAGAAGTATCCATCCTGCTGCCTGACTGCCTGTTGAATGGGGTGCCACTTCCACTTCTGGAGAAGTGTCACTATCCTTGCTCTCGCTCCACTCCTCGCTCTCGCTCCACTTACCACTCCCTTCCATTCCTACCCCACTCCTGCACCTGCCCTGCTAATTCCCCCTTCTCTGCCCTCTCTGTCTATCCCTATCCTGCCATCCTCCTCCCACCACACTCACCTGCCTATCTTCTTCCCCCTCCAGCCTCCTCCTATCCCTTCCCCCCTCCCAGCTCACCACCATGCCTCACCAAAACCACTCATCCTCATCATCACCACCTCCACCAGCAGCACCACTCCTCACTACACAAAGATAGACAGACAAACTTGACAAAAACTTTCACACACAGATAAACACAAGAGACTAGGGTAAAGGGAAACAGATGACAACAGAAGACAAGACACCGCACTCAGAAATCACTAAAAACTCCAACCACCAAACTCCAAGAACTCACCTCTTCTCCTCTCTCTCCCATGTCTTACACACCATCAAAGAGGCAACTACAGGAAGTCAGTCTATATAAACAAAGAAAATAACATGCAACATGAAAAATGATGCATGTCGTACTAACATGTCACACCTTGCATAGCTTACCTATGAAAGGCAGTAAATCTGATATTTTCCTAATCATAACCCTTTTTTTTATCGCGGCCGCTAACACACTATGTTCCCACTATAAATATAGCAATTTAATGAATCTAGGCCTATGTTTGGCCCTGGATGTTACATATTAAACTAAATATTACATATTAAACTAAATATCCTCATTAAACTAAATCTCATACACTACTTATTTATATTTATTATATAAATATTTATTTATATTTATTATATTTATTATTTATATTTATTTATATTTATTATATAAATATTTATGTTTGGCCCTGGATGTTACATATTAAACTAAATATTACATATTAAACTAAATATCCTCATTAAACAAAATCTCATACTCTACTTATACGCAGACGATGTGCAGATAATGATTCCCATTACTGAATCTCTCCAAAAAACTCTGGACTTCTGGTACTCTTGAAAACAAGCCATCAACAACTTGCTCACTAGCCTTAATCTGATTCTTAATCAAAGCAAAACAGAATACCTCCTTATCTCCCAAGACGGAACCTACACACATCCCAGTGCCATCCTGTCTACGCAATTAACAATGTCCACACAAGTCAGAAATCTAGGGGTTATCCTTGATAATCAAATGAATTACAGATCTCTCATAAATAATATCGTAAAGGATGGATTCTTCAAATTACAAGTTTTGAAAAGGCTGAAACCTCTCCTCCATTTCCAAGATTTCCGTTTAGTGCTACAAGCACTCATTCTCACGAAAATTGATTATTGCAACTCACTTCTACTAGGCCTCTCGACTAACGCTATAAAACCTCTACAGATGCTGCAAAACGCAGCAGCAAGGATCTTAACCAAGTCCAACAAAAGAGACCACATATCACCCATTCTGAAAAGCCTACACTAGCTTCCCGTTAAATTCAGAATTCTTTTTAAAGTGCTCTCAATAACCCACAAGGCACTACACAACTTGGCACCACTCGAGCTCAAAATCCCTCTCCAATTCCACACATCCACCAGACCAGTAAGACAAGCCTATAAAAACAACCTGCACATACCACCGACGAAGTCAGCATTAAGCAAAAGAGCCTTCTCCACAGCGGGCCCCAAAATCTGGAACACTCTCCCACCAGAACTCAGAGCAGTGCAATGCTTATCTACTTTTAAAAAAAGACTCAAGACTTGGTTATTCAACCAAGCGTTCCCATAACCCCGCGGAACTTCCCTGCCAATGATCCTCTCGGTGGTAATCCACCTGAGAGCTATTCAGATCATCTATAGAACACACGTAAACTTTGGCAGTCGAGGATCATAACCTAGTCTTATAATTAGAACTGTTTATTTAACCTACATTAGGCACTGTATCTTTACTTATGCCTACATTAGGCAATGTATCTTTTACTGGTTAACCCCATATATACCTATCCAAGTTATATCTACCTGTTCATTGTAAGACATTTACTTGTAAATGTGATTGTTCTGTTATAATGTAAACAGAGTTGATCAGTAATTCTGTTATTGGAAAGTCGGTATATAAAAATGCTAAATAAATAAATAAATAAATATTAAAAAACATATTTTGCACTATTAGAACCTGAAAAAAGCCCTTTGAACCAGAGCTAAACTTTCACAGAAGGACTTCCCTATTTAATGGCTGCCAATTTTTTTTATTCATATGTAATCTTTCCATATTCTTTTTTTTTTGGTCTAGCAGTTTATTGCTGTTCCTTTGGGTTTACAGCTCAGTCACAACTTTCTATTGCACCATGCAACTTTATTCATGAACTGCATCAGATTTATCAAAGAAAATCTTCAATTTTTTTCTATGAGCGCAAACATTGGCACTTTATTGGGATGATTTTTGCACAGGAGGAAAACTAGCACAAGGATTTGATCAATGACGGCCGGATTTTAAATCGGCCATGCACGTAAGTGGCGATGCACACATAAGTGCCGGGCCCTGACAAATGGGCGGGCTGGGGGTGGGGATGGGGCGGTCCAGGGGGTGGAGTGGGGTGGAGTGGGGGGGGCGGGGGGGGGGGGCAGGTTCGGACAGCGCCATTCATCGCTGTCCTGGAGCCTCACACGCCAGCCAGCTGTTGGCACCGCAAGTTACTTCATGTCGGGCCTTGAAGTAACTTGAGGAATAAAAGGTAAAAAAAAAAAGGGGGATTTAGAGGGTGGGGAGGAGAGAGGAAGGGGCAGGGAGGTTAGGTAGGGAGTAGGAAAGTTCCCTCCCAGTCGGCTCCTAAATTGGAGCGGACTGGGAGGGAACTGGGGGACCCCCAATCCCGCCTCCGTGTGAATTTAGCAAAATGTTACCCACCCCTTGCGCACGCTGCCCGCATATAAGTGCGCAAATTATAAAATCTAGCATGTATGTGTGCATGGCCCACATATTTTATAACATGCGCGGGCCAGTGCGCACATGTTATGAAATCGGCGCATCCATGTGCGCTCGCCGGGTAGAACACGCATATGGACACGCGCGTGCACATTTTAAAATCTACCCTTAAACTCCTAAATCTGTTAAAGAAATGTTATGTGTTCTGATTAAAAAAAAAAAAGGGTAAACTACAATTAAAACATTGGGGCTAATGCAATACAGTGCGATCAGCCAAGCGCCCTGTACAACCCACAGTCGGACGTGGGTTTAATAGGCGCTAATGAATCCCCTAATGCAATAAGGGGATTAGCGCCTATTCAACATGCGTCCAACGTGGAGTGAATCTAATAGCGCTTCACACATGCAAATGCACATGAATGATGCTATTAGGCATTCACTCCGATGCAAAAAAAAAAAATCTGCGTCTCGGACACACATTTAACGATCGGCTATTAACGCCTGCCTGAAGCAGTGGGAGGAAAAACATAAAGAGATAAGTTAAAAAAAAAAAACACTTGACAGTCGGGTGCAGGAAACGGACGCTCATCTGACAAGCGTCCGTTAAACTCAGCGTCGGTTTTCCTAACCGACAGACGGCCGAGTTAGGAAAACCGATCGGGTTCTTGTTAGCAAGGAGGCGCTAGGGGTGCGCAAGCAACCCTAGCACCTTGTTGTTAATGTGACCCCCTAATTTAAATATTGCATGGCGCCCCCCTTGGGGGCACCCGGCGAGTGTTAAGAGAGTGCGCTCTGACTGTTTAGCACCCACTTTCTACACACATTTATTGCATCTGCCCCATTTTGATTATCAGGACTCAATCCCGTGCCCTTCACAGACTGTTGATCAGGGCATTTGTTGTTTCACAAAAATTTTGAAAAACTAGAATACCAAAATGATTTTAAAGCAAGTGGATTCAGCACTCCATTTAGTGATAAAAAATTTGGGAACTTTTTTCATTTCATATATGATGACATTTTCTTAATGTTGCTTAATGAGAATAATATTTGATGTTAGATTTAAAATCTCAATTTTCTATTCTGCAGGCAAAATTCTCACAAGCAATTTGCTTTCTAATAACTTCACTTATAGCTCATCAAGTGCATTTAACACTTTATTTTATTGCTAAGTATATTGGTGTGCAAAGATCCTGTTTTCAAGGATATCTTAGGATATTATGTGGTATATTTTATTAATATTATATATGAGATGCACTAACATTGTTTAACTTGGCTTGCCTGATGGCTCAGGTACTGAGTGCTGTGTCCTGTCATGTGGAAGATCCTTGCTTCAACCTGTCTTCGGTCAATTAAGGATGCAATAGAGGCAGCATTCACAGACCCAGGGAGAGGGAATCATGGTCATTTCTTAAAGGTGACAAGTGGTGGCCAGATTCAAGGCCTATGATTGTAGGGTTTTGGAAAGCACCCAGGTGCGTGACCTGAGGCTCAGGACCATAACTGCAATGAACAGACTAGGTTCATTGGGGTGAGGGGGAGGGATATGAAATAGGGTAAACTCCATGGGTAATAGTGAATGAAGGATCGTGGTGCCGGATCCCAGCCTTAAAATCACTAACCTTGTAGTACAAAGGAGTAGGAGAAAACTTCCAAGTCAACCCACTCCCCCAAAACAAATTAATGTTTAATTCAAAATATCATGTTACAAATATATCCTGTTGCACTGCCATTTTTTATAGTTTGTACACTCAGAACAAGGGCTGAGATCCTTCATTTGCAATTACCCAGAGATATATTTTTCTATTTTATAGAACATAAACCCCCTCCCTTTCACTGCTCCAAGACTGGTCAATGAAGGAACAGTTCAAACATCTGTAGATATGCAGAGGTCCCCTTCCAGAAACTTATATCATTGGCTCTAAATCCAGCTACTAGGCGTAACCCTTGTCGATGATCTTGACTCCTTTCTCCTCCAGGGGCTGTGAATGCTGCCTTTGCAGCATCCACAGTCATAACTGACCCTGGGTGCGGTGGACTTGAGCTAGAAATCAAACCAGGGAATTGCCAAATTGCACTGTACTGCACTGCTTCTGAGCCACCAGACTGGCCCTGCAAGTCATTTTAAAATGAACTCGTGTTGCTAATTTAGGCTTGGATTCATCATTCTTCGCAGAATGATGAATCCTGCGAAAATGGGGTGCGGGGGGGCAGGCCTGTGAGAGCTCGCAGCCTTCGCACCACGGCGGTGCGATTTCAGCGGCCGTGGTATGCCGGCTGCCAACTTTCGCACCGATCAGCGACACCGTGAAAGGTGTTGCTATTCGGTGCGCTACTGCCGATAATAACGTTAGCAACATTATCACCAGCAGCGAAGCCACAGCCGAATCTGCCCCCTCCCCATCCTGACTCTGCCCCAATCTAATTTGCATGCTATTGCACCCGAAACGGGCCTTTTTGCATGTGATAGAGGTTTATTGCACGTGATACGGCCGTATCGCGTGTGATAAGCCTTTGGAAAATAACCCCCTTACTGCATATGGTACTGGTCCACAAGAAATCTCAGCTGCAAATTTTCATATCCTAGTAAGTGATGTCGTAATGTGGAAGATGTTAATGGCTACTTTGCACTGATAAACTAAAGTTGCAGTCTAGTACTTGAAGATGGGTCACAATATGAATAACAGGTTGTAGAATGCTGAAACACTATATCTTGAGTGCATTTCTATTGCATCTTACTACTTATTACAATCAGAGGTGAACTAAAGTTGACCCTTACTTTTATGTAGCAGAGAAATTTATGTAAGCAGTGTGCCTTCATAAAAGACATTGGAATGTGGGAGTTTGGAAGATGTTTCCAGCAGGACTAAAGCCTGTATATTTCAGAACAATGCATGCACTTTTATAAATTGGAAAATCCAGTCTCAAATTTAACTCTGTCAGGAAACTATAGCCACATATTAATTTTATGACTTACTTTTTATGCTCCGCTGAACATAAATTTCTGTAATTGTATTTACAGGGCTTGGCTGTGTTGAAAGATAAGGGCTAATTACATTCTTGCCTGATGGAAGAAAGCAAGCACAAATTATACATTTGTTGTACGTTAACAATACTGCAATACTAGAGAATTCAATCACATGATAATTAATTACAAGAGAAATACTATCTGCAATATTAAAATTATAGCAACTAAACCTATATTTTGAGAATCATAAATGTTTTCATTTTTTCAGTATAATTATAATATCACTTGCCATGCACAAAATAAATAGTACAAACTAGAACTCGATTGTTTTTTTTTTTATCCAAATAAAGTTTAAGCAATAATGTGGTATAAACAGGATATGCAATGGTATTGGAATAAGAAAAGGGGCTATGAAAAAGGGGCTAAGAATAACAGAACTGCAATATCATGATGTTTTAGGAGTGGAGACTATGAATGTCTTCAGATAAGTACCATGCATTAGTGGGCAGTGGCTGCATAGATATTGGATATTTTAATTCCTGTAAATGTGACCTATGCAAAGGTTTTTGAACTTGTATTGGACAATGTTCATTTTGCAAACTGCATTATGAGCTAGATATAATGTGGATTCGAGCTTGAAGGATTGTTGACTGTTCAAATTAAACAATGGCACTTTCATAGACACATATGAGTTAAGAACAAAAGAACATAAGAAATTGCCATGCTGGGTCAGACCAAGGGTCCATCAAGTCCAGCATCCTGTTTCCAACAGAGGCCAAAGCAGGCCACAAGAACCTGGCAATTATCCAAACACTAAGAAGATCCCATGCTACTGATGCAATTAATAGCAGTGGCTATTCCCTAACGGGCGGATTTTCAAAGCCCTGCTCGCGTAAATCCGCCCGGATTTATGCGAGCAGGGCATTGCGCGCCAGTGCGCCTATTTTCCATAGGCCGCCAGCGCGCGCAGAACCCCGGGACGCGCGTAGGTCCCGGGGTTTTCGGAAGGGAGCGTGTAGGGGGCGTGTCGGGGGCGGGACCCGATGACACCGCGTTTCGGGGAGGGGCGTGGCGTTTCGGGGGTGGGACCGGGGGCGTGGTGCCGGCCCGGGGGCGTGGTCCAGGCCTTCGGACCAGCCCCCGGGTCGGAGCACGGCGTGCCAGCACTCCGCTGGCGCGCATAGATTTACGTCTGCTTCTCGCAGGCGTAAATCTACGGACAAAGGTAAGGGGGGGGTTTAGATAGGGCCGGGGGAGTGGGTTAGGTAGAGGAAGGGAGGGGAAGGTGAGGGGAAGGTGAGGGGAGGGCGAAAGAGAGTTCCCTCCGAGGCCGCTCCGATTTCGGAGTGGCCTCGGAGGGAACGGAGACAGGCTGCGCGGCTCGGCACTCGCCGGCTGCCCAAAATCGGCAGCCTTGCGCGCGCCGATCCAGGATTTTAGAAGATACGCGCGTATCTTATAAAATCCAGCGTACTTTTGTTTGCGCCTGGTGCGCGAACAAAAGTACGCGAACGCGCTTTTTTTTTAAATCTACCCCTAAGTAAACTTGCATTAATAGACTTCTCCTCCAAGAACATATCCAAGCCTTTTTTGAACCCATCTACACTAACTGCACTAACCACATCCCCTGGCAACAAATTCCAGAGCTTTATTGTGCGTTGAGTGAAAAATAATTTTCTCCGATTAGTCTTAAATGTGCTGCTTGCTAACTTTATGGAATGCCCCCTAGTCTTTCTATTATTCGAAAGTGTAAATAACCAAGTCACATCTACTCGTTCAAGACCTCTCATGATATTAAAGACCTCTATCATATCCCCCCTCAGCCGTCACTTCTCCAAGCTGAACAGCCCTAACCTCTTTAGCCTTTCCTCATAGGGGAGCTGTTACATACCCTTTATCATTTTGGTTGCCCTTCTCTGTACCTTCTCCATCGCAACTATATCTTTTTTGAGATGTGGCGACCAGAATTGTACACAGTATTCAAGATGCAGTCTCACCATGGAGCGATATAGAGACATTATGACATTTTCCGTTTTATTAACCATTCCCTTCCTAATAATTCCTAACATTTTGTTTGCTTTTTTGACTGCTGCAGCACACTGAGCCGACAATTTTAAAGTATTATCCACTATGATGCCTAGATCTTTTTCCTGGGTGTTAGCTCCTAATAAAGAACCTAACATTGTGTGACTACAGCAAGGGTTATTTTTCCCTATATGCAACACCTTGCACTTGTCCACATTAAATTTCATCTGCCATTTGGATGCCCAATCTTCCAGTCTTGCAAGGTCCTTCTGTAATGTATCACTGTCTGCTTGTGATTTAACTACTCTGAATAATTTTGTATCATCCGCAAATTTGATAACCTCACTCATCATATTCCTTTTCAGATCATATATATATATATTGAAAAGCACCGGTCCAAGTACAGATCCCTGAGGCACTCCACTGTTTACCCTTTTCCACTGAGAAAATTGACCATTTAATCCTACTCTCTGTTTCCTATCTTTTAACAAGTTTGTAATCCACGAAAGGACATCGCCTCCTATCCAATGACTTTTTAGTTTTCGTAGAAGCCTCTCATGAGGGACTTTGTCAAATGCCTTCTGAAAATCCAAATACACTATATCTACTGGTTCATCTTTGTCCACATGTTTATTAACCCCTTCAAAAAAATGAAGCATATTTGTTAGGCAAGACTTCCCTTGGGTAAATCCGTGTTGACTGTGTTCCATTAAATCATGTCTTTCTATATGCTCTACGATTTTGATCTTGAGAATAGTTTCCACTATTTTTCCTGGCACTGAAGTTAGGCTCACTGGTCTATAGTTACCCGGATTTCCCCTGAAGCCTTTTTTAAATATTGGGGTTACATTGGCTACCCTCCAGTCTTCAGGTACAATGGATGATTTTAATGGTAGGTTACAAATTTTAACTAATAGATCATTTGGAGAATGCAGTGTTGCAAGCATTAATCAAAATTTAAAACATTTTTAAAAGACTGTGTTTATTAGTTTGGTGTTATGATTAGAAAACCCTGCTATCCACTAACATATTGGAGAGGACTTAAGATGGCCGCCAGGTACAGACGCTGTGAAAACCTCCTGCGGCGTTTTTCTTCTATTATTGGATTTCCTTTACCTCAATATGCCACACACAAAACACAAGGCGAAGTTAATAGGGGTAATAACAAGCTGACCCTCAAATGACCATCTTCAACCCCGCATAGATGGTTTTTTCACAGGCGACATGATACAAACGCCGGGTCACCGAGGAGTGGAATTTCTCCTCTCAGACCTTTGATACATCTATAAGCCCTGGCACACCGGATAGACCTATTCCCCCAGACCAAACGAAGCAGAGGCTCGTGGAGGTGACAGCGCTTGCTCCTGTAGGTTTACAGGAGACTGTGGGAGTGCTGCAGTGTCAGGAGACCCCGGAAGATAATTCGGGGCTCCTAAACCTGGCCGACATGAGAAGGAAAAAAGAAACCACAGATGATCAAAGTCCTTGCGAAGAGAGGGAGTTGGTTACCCCTGGAACATCAGAACAAGGTAGGGGAATGGGCACATGTGAGAGCTGGGTGAAAGAGAATCCAAGGACTTATGAATCAGAAATATTAAAACATACCTCGTTACCCATAACCATGGAAGGCATAAGTGGAGCATTGAAATCTATTGAATCCTCCTTGGATCTGTTATTACAGTCTACTATGGATATTAAAAATCAAATTATGATAAATATGACCTTAATATCCACATATAATCAAAAATTAGAAGATATAGACAAAAGAGTCACTCAAACTGAAAAGATATCTCAGAATTTGGTAAAATCGGAAATGTTAACAAGTAGAAGATTAGAAAGTTTGGAGAATGCCTCAAGAATCTGTAACCTAAGGGTGTTAAACTTTCCAGTGATAAGTTTGATCGCTCCGATGGAATTATTTAAATCCTATATGCAGAAGGTATTAAATATCCCAGAACCAACATTACCTGTAATTATGAAGATTTATTACCTCCCACAAGCTATTACAAGAGATCAAGGAGAGAGAGGTCAACCTGCTCAGCTGGACATTTCTGAAATATTGGAACTTTCAACGAGACAGAAATTTCTCAGAGGAGGCCAGTTCTAGTGGCATTCACATTTATTTCAGAGTGTAATAATATTCTGAAGATGTTTTTTCGCAATAGGCAATCCCTATTTTATGGCCACAAGATCTGGATTTATCCAGATTTGACCAGATATATACAAATTAAGAGGAAAGATTTCCTTACGTTGAGACCAGAAGTGTTGAAATTAGGAGTGAAATTTATGTTACGTTATCCGTGTAAATGTGCCTTAACATACAACAATGCTAACTATCAGGCCGATACAGTACAATGCGCTCCGGTGGAGCGCACTGTTAACCCACGTTTGGACGCACGTTTTTGACATGCTAGCTTTACCCCTTATTCAGTAAGGGGCGGATTTTAAAAGCCCTGCGCGCCGGCGCGCCTATTTTGCATAGGCCGCCGGTGCATGCAGAGCCCCGGGACTCGCGTAAGTCCCGGGGCTTTGTCAAAGGGGTGGGGAGGGGGCATGTCAGGGGCGTTCCCGAAATGACACGCCGTTTCGGGGGCGTGCCGCGGCGTTTCGGGGGCGGGCCCGGGGGCATGGCGCCGGCCCAGGGGCGTGGTCGAGGCCTCCGTACCAGCCCCCGGGTCGGGTGACGGCACGCCAGCAGCCCGCTGGCGCGCACAGATTTACGTCTGCTTTTAGCAGGCGTAAATCTGCCAACAAAGGTAAGGGGGGTGTTTAGATAGGGTTAGGTAGGGGAAGGGAGGGGAAGGTGGGGGGAGGGCGAAGGAAAGTTCCCTTTTTACGCAGCCTCTCACTTAAATACTGCATCAGGCACTCAGGGAATGTGGCTGCGTGTGTGTTAGGAAAATGGGTGCTCAATACAAGTGCCAGTTTTCAATGCACGTCTTATTGCATCGGTTCCATTTTGTTTAGGCAATGAATTTTGCATTTGTGCTAAATTAAAAGCTTGTAGAAAAATAAATCTTGTCAGAAGATGAGTTTGCATTTGAAATTGCATTGCAAATATGTGACAAATCATTGAGCTCATGTAATTTTAAAGAAACATAACTTTTGCTGAAGACCAAATTTGTGCTTCGTAAAGTTTTATGCAAAAGAATTGCACATGAAAAATATATTCAAATAAAGCTGCAGGACTTTGGTTCAGATCTTAAACTTGGCTTATACCCCATCTGGTCTTTCTGATGCTTCCGTTTGGCTTCCTTTTTTTTTTTTAATCTTTGGTATTTCCTTCAAAGTGTGTAAAAAATGATCACATCTTTATAAGTAGATGAAAGCAGAATATTGTTTTCAACAGAGCCAGCTCATTGCTTTATCATTGATTTTCTACACAGTAGTCTATTTAGTCCTTTTTACCAGTGACAAAAAATGTTATCAGGTTTGGCAGGAATGGAATCTTATAAGTTCATAACCATAAATTACTCACCACTTCTCATATTTTATGTATTTTGTGATGATAAGTCATTTGAAGGATAATTCTTTAAATGCAAATCCTTTATTGGAATTTAACCAAGACAGCACAGGAAAATAAATCAGCTTATCATAACAAAATATACAGAAACATTAAGGGCCTGCTTCATCAAGGTATTTTCTCTTAGATGCAGAATGGGAGAAAATCTTTAGTGACTTCAAGTCATAAGAACTTAATAACATAAGATTTGCTATACTGGGTCAGGCCAAAAGTCCATCATGCCCAGTATCCTGTTTTCAACAATGGCCAGAACCGCCAACTACCTGGCAGGATCCCAAACAGTAGATGGATTCCCTATCTGCAAATCCACCTTAATAATGGTTTATGGACTTTTCTGCCAGGAACGTGTCCAAACCTGTTTTAAATGTTACTACACTTACAGCTTTCACCATATTCTCTGGCAACAAATTCCAGAGCTTAAGTATGTGTTGAGTAAAAATATATTTTTTCTTTGCAGTTTTAAATGTACAGCTTGGTGACTTCATTGTTTGTCCCCTAGACTTTGTACTTTTAGAAAGAGTAAACAACCGATTCACCTTTACTTGTTCCACGCCACTCATGATTTTATAGACCTCTATCATATCCCCCCTCAGCCGTCTCTTCTCCATGCTGAAAAGACCTAACCTCTTTAGCCTTTCCTCATAGGGGAATCGTGCCATCCCCTTTATCATTTTGGTTGCCCTTCTCCATACCTTTTCTAATTCTGCTACATCTTTTTTGTGTGACTAGAATTTCACACAATACTCGAGATGAGGTCACACCATCGAGTGATACAGAGGCCTTATGATATTCTCTGTTTTATTCTCCATTCCTTTCCTAATAATCTCTAGCATTCGATTTGCTTTCATGGCTGCTGCTGCTGCACACTGAGCAGAAGATTTCAACTGTTATCAGTGATGACACCTAGATCTTTTTCCTCAATGGCGACTCCTAATGTGGAACCTTGTATTATGTAGCTATAATTTGGTTACTCTTCCCTAAGTGCATCATTTTGCACTTATCCATATTAAATTGCATTTACCATTTACATGCTCTATCTCCTAATTTTGCAAGCTCCTCTTGCAATTGCGCACAATCCTCTAGTGATTAAACAAATTTGAATATTTTTGTTTCACCTGCAAATTTGATCACTCCTTGTTTCCATTTCCAGGTCATTTATAAATATGTGAAATAGCAGTGGTCTCATAAAAGTTCCCTGGGACACTCTACTATTCATCTTTCTCCACTGAAAAATGTTACCATTTATCCCTATGCTCTGTTTTCTATTTTTTAACCAGTTCCCAATCAATAATAGGATACTGCCCCCTATCCCATGTCATTTTAATTTCCTAAGAAATGTCTCATGAGGGACTTTGTCAGATGCTTTCTGGAAATCTAGATACACTGTTTCAATTGGCTCACCTTTATCCATATGTTTATTTAAACCCTCAAAACAATGTAGTAGATTGGTGAGACAAGACTTTCCTAGGCTACTATTTGGCTTTGCACCATTAAACCATGCCTTTCTATATGTTCAGTAATTTTGTTCATTATGATAGTTTCTACCATTTTGCCTGGCACAGATGTCCAGATCACCAGTCTATAGTTTTCTACATCACCCCAGATCCCTTTTTAAAAACTGGCATTTCATTGGCAATCCTCCAGCCTTCAGGCACCATAGGCAATTTTAATGATAGCTTACAAATTACCAATATCAGGTCTGCAATTTAATTTTTCAGTTCTTTCAGCATTCTACGATGTATACCATCTGGTCTGGTGATTTGCTACTCCTTAGTTTGTCAATTTGCCCTAGTACATATTTCCAGGTATAATGAGATTTGTTTCAGCTCCTCTGAACTGTCCCCTTTGAATATCATTTCTGAAACGGGCATCTCTCTTATATCTTCTTCAATGAAGACCAAAGCAAATATTTTATATAGTCTCTCTGATATGGTTTATCATTCTTAAATGCCCCTTTTATCCCTTGATCATCTAATAGTCTAACTGACTCCCTCATGGCTTTTTACTTTGAATGTACCTGAAAAAGTTTTTATTATGAGGTCCATATTCAGAAGTATTTATACAGATAACTCAGAAGTTATCCAGTTAAATGACTATTTAGGGACTTAGCCGGCTAGAAATTAGTAAGCTAGATTAGGGGTGTTTTGGGGTGATAACTGGGAGGAGATGAGTTAGCTGGCTGAGTTATCTGGCTAATTCCAATATTCAAATTTAGCTGGCTAATGTAGCCAGATAAGACTGGTCGGAACAATGAGCTGTCCTAAATGTAAATCACCCTCTTAGGTACGACCTCGTCCTGCTATGGTGTTCTTGGCCAAGAGTGAAATGTAGGAGATTCTTGATGTTATCCTAAAAGGGGTCACTGCTAGAAGCCCTGGCTCCTATTGGTTTTATATAAAAAGGGATCTGAAACCCACCCGGTCACATCTCCCATTGGAAGGGAGGGTGAACAGGGATAAAGAAAGGAAGGGAACTATGGCCATAGAGGCAAAATCTCACAGTAAAAACTTTTTGAAATATATCCGAAGCAGAAATCCTGTGAAGGAGTCAGCTGGACCGTTAGATGATCGAGGGGTTAAAGGGGCACTTAGAGAAAATAAGGCCATCGCGGAAAGATTAAATGATCTCTTTGCTTCGGAGTTTACTGAAGAGGATGTTGGGGAGGTACTCATACCGGAGAAGGTTTTCATGGGTAATGATTCAGGTGGACTGAACCAAATCACAGTGAACCTGATTGACAAACTGAAGAATAGTAAATCACCTGGACCAGAGGGTACATACCCCAGGGTTCTGAAGGAACTCAAAAATGAAATTTCAGACCTATTAGTAAAAATTTGTAACCTATCATTAAAATCATCCATTGTACCTGAAGACTGGAGGGTGGCTAATGTAACCCCAATATTTAAAAAGGGCTCCAGGGGCGATCCAGGAAACTACAGACCAGTTAGCCTAACTTCAGTGCCAGGACAGTGTTCTAAATATCAAAATCACAGAACATATAGAAAGACATGGTTTAATGGAATTATCACAATTTGTGCTATCTTAGTGCAGGTATTACAGCAAAGTGCATTAACTTTTTGCACTTTGTGGTAATACCTACATAATGAGAGAGAGAGAGAGACCGAGGGGGGTTATTTTTCAAAGCGATCGCACATGAAAAGGAACTTTCCACGTGCAAAACGTCTCTTTTCGTGTGTGATCACTAAAAAGGGGTAGCGTCAAGACTGGAACAGGAGGAGTCAGGGCAGACGCCGCAAAGATATGATGGTGCTATTGGGTGCGAAAGCCGGTAGCAATCGCACTGCAGAGGTGCGATCTCTGCCAGCTATCTCAGGCCCGCCGCCCACTTCGCCCCCCTGCACCACACGATTCACGACACTGCGGTAGGTTAGAAAATCTAGGCCTGAGAGAAAGAGAGACTATCTATAAGGCCTTGTAGTAGTTAGCTATTTATGCTACTATAAGAGGCCCACCTGGTGACTCGAAGTGAGGTTTAGGTGGTTTAGGTAGTAGTGTAGGAGTTAGGGGCCACTTTGATATTTAGAGTGAGACGTATGAACAGAACAGTGCACTCTTGTGAAGATTTTAGGTCCTTCGGAGTGAGGAAACTCACACAAAGATAAGATCTGTACAATGTTCTCTCAACCTAGCTTGATGGAAGCTCTACCTGTGTAACATCAAGCTAGGTTGAGAAAAATCTGATATTTCCTGTGGCGGGCCAAAAATGAAGCCCGAACCAAAAAGTTCGGGCTTTGCACATCCCTTTTGCGTTAATATTTTTTCTTTCAAGAACTATTTTTCTGACTATATCCTTAAAGGCTGGATCAGAATCTTTAGGTCCCCTAAACTGGTGAACACTACCAGAATTCCCTGATTTTCTAGTGTTTAGAGGAGTTTTTAACCCTCAAATTGACAGGGCTTTCATTGCGGCATTTATCACCTTTAAAACTGGCTCTGCAGCTGGGGAGGTGGTGTTGGTCAGGTGGCTAGCGTCCCCTCTCCTGACCACTCCTCTCCTCTCCTCTCCTTTTATTTTATTTTATTTGCCTGATTTTATTTTTATTTTATTTGCCTGATTTTTATGTATTTTGGTATCCCACCAGGCTCTGTGGATCCTGCTGAGATCATTGTTGATGTCAGCAGGATCACGACCTGGTCAGGATTAATGTGTCAGGGATTCCCCAAAGACCCAACACCAATCTCCATATTTTAAAAATAAACCATGGGGGCGCCTACTCCAGGACTCACCACCGAGGCCCAGGAAATCATCTGAGGAGCCAGCAGTAATAGCAATCCATCTTACAGCTGACTACTGTCACTGCCCTACTCATCAGCTATTTCTCCATTTTGGCCTTTTCTCCCAGCTCCCTCTTGGCGCTTATCTGCCCGATTGCTGACACAAGGAAGGCCGGCAGCTGCTGCAGCCTGATGTTTTCTCCTTCACACCAGCCCTTCCTGTCACCACAACTGCCTCTGTCTCACTGGCCCCACACAAACGCGGCCATCGTGGCAATCAACTGCCGCCAGGCCCTTCTTTCTGAGCTTTCCGGAGCTTCTTCTTCCCCTTGATGCGGCCTGGTCATGGCTGCCTATTCAGGATCATTCCTCTCCTTCTGATCATTGCTTGCTCATGCAGCTACCTCAGTCTCCTTCCGACCTCCCTGACACTGTCCTTCATCATTGGGAGGGGCCTACCAGGACTCACTATGACTTCTTTGGGTTCCCCTCCCAATTGTTCACCCTACTGCAGCTCACAGTCATCACGGTTGCCCTAGGTATCAGGTAATTATTTATTGTGCAGTACTCTTTTTACATTAGTTAGCCAGATAAAGTCATCTGGCTATCTTTTTGATAGCTAGCTCTACTTAATAGTGCAGTAGTACTATTGAATAAATCTACAAAATCAACCAGATAAGTTTAGCCAACTATGGGTCTTATTTTCCAAGCTGTATTGTGGGCTTTTTACATGTGTTAGGGCATTTTTTTTTACATGCGAAAAGCACCATAACACATGGTGCAATGCTAATTTTGAAAAGGGGTGGAGTTTGGGACAGGATTTCTGGCCAGTTTTGAGAGAGAGAGAGAGAGAGACTTGCTACAAAGTGTGAAAAATTATTGCACTCTGTGTAATACCTCTGCCAAGTGCTAAGATAGTGTACTTTGTGATAAATAACCTATTACCATAAAACATGCCCCTCTTCCTATTATGTTTGATGAATCTAGGCCTAACTTTGCTATCTGGACAATTACTGAATATGGATCCCAAACTATGAGTTTTTGCGTCCATGGCAAGCTTCTTTTCAAATTCTCTTTTTGCCTTCCTTATCAGTGCTTTGCATCTAACTTGCCAGTACTTGTGTTGTTTTCTTCTTTTGGATCCATTTTCCTTTTCTTGAAAGATTCTCTTTTAGTGAATACAGCCACTTTCATCTCACCATTTAATCATGCCGGTAGTCATTTAGCCTTCCTTCCACCTTTTCTAATGCATGGAATTCATCTGATCTGTGCCTCCAAGGTGGTATTTTTAAACAAGGTCCATGGCTGATGTAAACTCTTAAAGGTGAATTTTAAAAGCCCAGCATGTGCATCAGTTGGGGGATGCTTGCCAACCGAATTTTAAAAGCCACCTAGATGCACATGTATCTCTGTGCACACATCTGAAATATTTTCAAGAAGGGGCAGGGTGTGGGTATGATCTGGATGGAGCATTAGTGTTTCAGGGCATGGCCAAGAGATGTGTGCGTAAATACTTATGTGCCTGGGTGCATGCCCAGATCCCCTGCTGTGTAAGTTTACTTCTGATAGGGATGAGGTGTAAGTTTAAAAAAATAGAAAAACTAGCCATACATGAGGGGTTTTAAGAGTCTGGGGTAACTGGAAGGAATGTGAGCTATTCAACTAGGAGGGTTTGCAGGACTTAGTTGCTAACTGGGTGGACCGGTGGATGAACTGGTAAAACTGCTCCCCCTTTTAAAAATTCCCAAAAGTGGGATTTGCATGCCTAGAAGCATGTCTATTTAAAATTAGGCACACATGTGCCTACGTCCAGGTGATTTGATAACATAAATGTATATACGCCCACAAGTTACAAAATGGCTTATTCCTGAGCATGCACCAGTATGAAAGTTACCATCTTACCTTTGCTGCTGCTCCTTTAAGTATTTTCCTAACTATTTTCAACATTATATCATAGTCACCCTTCTGAAAGTTAAATGCTATCATAGTGGATTTCTTTAGTTTCCTCCCTCCAGTTATTAAGTTATTAAGTCATTAAGTTATTAAGGGAGGAGGAATAGCCTAGTGGTTAGAGCAGTGGACTATGAACCAGGAGACCAGCGTTCAAGTCCTGCTGTTGCTCCTTGTGACCTTGGGCAAGTCACTTTACCCCCCCATTGCCTCAGGTACAAAAACTTACAGGTCTATCCAGTACCAAGCAGTAGGAAAAGCTGCGTTAGTGCCCAGGGCACCCGTGGTTGCCACACACACAGTGCAGCTCACCTACCGCTTGATCCTGAACAATAATTTTATGTAAATGTAAACCGCGTCTAAGAAGGGCCCGTGAAGCCTTAGGCCCGCGCAACCCATTTTACTGGATAGAGCGCCTATACAGTATCCTGGGTGCGCGGGCCTAAGGCTTCTCGCCACGCTGGTATCTGTCATTTCAAATGTCATTTGAAATGACAGATACCAGGAAGTCGGGACTGCCAGTCCCCCCTCCCCCCCTCCCGAAGCAGGGCGTGAAAAGCAGCCTTGCTCTGGGAGGAGGGGAGAACCTGACAGCGGCGAAGCAAAAAAAAAAAAAAAGCGAAAAACCAAAACCAAAAGCAAAAAGTAAGTCGCTTCGCCGCTTCACTGTCAGTGTCTCTTCTTCCCTCCTCCCGGAGCAAGGCTGCTTTTCGCGCCCTGCTCCGGGAGGAGGGGAGAAGAGTCTCTGACAGCGGCGAAGCAACTTACTTTTGCATCCCCGATCGGACTTACTCCGGCCATCTAAGAAGGTATCGTGGCTCCCCTGCCTCCCGGGAGAAGATGGATGCCAGCACGGGGGAAAGCGGCCCCTGTGGATTCAATTGGCTGCTCAAGACGTGACGTCACATGCCATGACGCCAAACGTCATGACGTCACGTCTTGAGCAGCCAATTGAATCCACAGGGGCCGCTTTCCCCCGTGCTGGCATCCATCTTCTCCCGGGAGGCAGAGGAGCCACGATACCTTCTTAGATGGCCGGACGGCTGCAAAAAAAGTAAGTCCGATCGGGGATGCAAAAGTAAGTTGCTTCGCCGCTGTCAGAGACTCTTCTCCCCTCCTCCCGGAGCAGGGCGCGAAAAGCAGCCTTGCTCTGGGAGGAGGGAAGAAGTGACACTGACAGTGAAGTGGCGAAGCGACTTACTTTTTGCTTTTGTTTTTGGTTTTTCGCTTTTTTTTTTTTTTGCTTCGCCGCTGTCAGGTTCTCCCCTCCTCCTGGAGCAAGGCTGCTTTTCGCGCCCTGCTTCGGGAGGAGGGGAGGGGGGGACTGGTTTTTTCGCTTTTTTTTTTTTTTGCTTCAGGAGGAGGGGAGAGGACTGGGGCTGCCCCGGAGACCGGCACCCATGATCGCGGCTGGGGCAGATGAGCGGGGGCTGGGGGAAAGCTTGCCACCTACCCTTACCCCTGCCTCTACCGCAGGGGTCAGGGTAGGCGGTAAGTTAGCAGGTTAAACGCGCGACAAAACGGCAGGGAAAGATAGTCGGGGCGCGGGTTACGGGATGCTAGGGAATAGCTAATTCGCTCGTTTGCATGCAATATCCATGCCGCGTGCGGAAGGGGTTGGCCGGGGATTTTAGGACACGGTAGGAGTAGGTTAAAGTGGATTTGGGATCGCAGGAAGGGATAACGCGGCCGGAAAGTGAGTAAAACGCGGCTTAGGAGCAGGGTAAACGCGGCTGCACTTTACAGGATAGACCTGTTAGATTGTAAGCCCTCCGGCAATAGAGAAATACCTACAGTACCTGCATGTAAACCAGTGTGATATCTCAATTGAGATCAAATGTTGGTATATAAAAATAATAAATAAATAAAATTGCATGTGATCACTATTGCCAAGTGGCTCCAATACTTTTACCTCTCACACCAAATCCTGTGTTCCACTAAGGACTGGGTCTAAAAGAGTTTCCCCTCTTGTTGGTTCTTGTACCAGCCACCAGCTGCTCCATGAAGCAGTCATTTATTTCATCTAAGAACATTATCTTTTCAGCATGTCCTGCTGTGACATTCACCTAGTCAATACTGGGGTAATTGAAATCACCCATTATAACTGTATAACTGTGCTGCTGATTTTGTTAGTGCCTTTTCTTTTTTTCATTTCATTGCCTGTTTGTTCATTGTGGCAGGATGGATGGTAATATTACTCCCACGGCCACCCCTTTTTCACCTGGAATTTCTATTCATAAAGATTCAGCATTCTGTAGAACGTTTATCCTATTTCACTCAAAGTCCTCTTTAATACAAAGAGTGGTATCAATTATAAAACACTAATTAACAATTCCAACAACTATTTGGAGGCAATTTTCAAAGTCATTTATGCGAGTAAATAGCAATTGCCTCATTCAATGTTGCTAATGTTCCATAATGCTCAAACATTTAGTCTCATGATAGGTGAGGCTCTCAGGGGCAGATTTTGGTCTGCAGAAGAAAATAATGCATGTAAATTGCATTTTCAAATGCAGAAAAAAATAACTGCACGAAAAGGTACAAATGTCCATGGGTATTGTGTATCCATTGTATGCTAGAAAATGAAAGTCACTTTGAAATTTGATTCAAAGGCTGCAGGTAAAAAGTATCCATGGTCTTTGTCCCAATGTGGCTAGTTTGAAAATTGCTGAATAAAATACAGTGAATTACTGGGGGTTATAATTCAAGTGTTAGCTTTCAGTTTGGGATGTACTACATAGAGAGGGTTAAATATTCTAAGGTATTTAGCCAAGTGACTCATAATTTATCTAGCTAAATGGCAACTCTTTCAATAACAGGACAGTAATCCAGCTAGATGTTAGCTGGATAAAAAATAGGCATTCCAAAAGTGTTTGAGGGCTGGCTAAAGTTATCTGGCTAACTTTGCTGACTGTAATCATGATGCAAATCCCAATAAAATGATAACCCTCCCCCCCCCCCAAAAAAAAATCCCAATATTGGTCCATGTTTTAAAGCTGTATTCTTCTTTCGTGGGACATATTCTGGTTGCTAGGGATATGCAGAAGGGACGTAATCGTCCGATTCAGTATTCGTATTCGTTGGGACGCAAATACATTGCATTCATTCAAGGGGGGAAAACCCCGATTCGCTGATAAGTTTTTTTCGTTTTCTGATTCCCATTAAAGTCAATGGGAGAAGTATTTGCAGCTTATTTTTGGCTGCAGAGTTTGGGTTTTCTTATCAATTCTGATGAAACTTCCGGGAAGCAATCATCAGAACAAGAAAAGAGCTCCACGGTACTTAGACTGTGGAAAAGAATAATTTATGGCTGAGAATTGGAGAGAAAATTCAGACAAAGAACAAGATTGTTGCGATCCCCCCTGCTGCTGCGCTGCAGGAGGTCTCTTACCTTCCTCCAGAGGCCGCTCTGAAGCCAGGGCCTCGCCTGCGCATCATCCAGGACGTGCTCCAGGGCCTGAGAGGCCTAGCTGCTCCTGAGGCATGCCGGTGGCTTGCAGCCTCAGTGTTTGGACTTCCTGTTGGGCGACGCCCTTCCCTAGGGGCTGGCCCGCAGCTCTCTACCCTAGTTATAGGACCAGCGGTGGGCGGTCCTGGCAAGCTCCTCCCAGGGAGTTGCCTTCTTCCTCCAGTATTTAAGGACTTTCTGTTCACTGTGTCTTGGCCTTTGGATCAGGTCCTACAGTCGTCTGTATCCTTGCTGATCCAGGTCTTCCGTGATCACTTATGCTTTGATGGATCCCTGCCCAGTGTCTCTGCCTGATGTTTGTTCCTGTGCCTGCCAGCCGTAAGGACTTCGGATGTGAGTATCCCAGCATCGGAGTTCCTGTTTGCCTGGAGTTTCCCTGCACCCTCCTTCTCAGCGTGGTCCGCGACCAGCCTTCCTGGGCTGTGTAGGGCGCGTCTGGGACAGGGTGGTCCGCGACTCAGTCCCTCGGGTGGGCTGAGTAGGGCGCCCTGATGGACAGTGCAATGTTCCCGTCCAGCCTTGTCTTCAGTGTCTGCTTCAGCCCTTGTCTGGATGTCTACCTGTCTCTGCCTTGACCTGGTTCCTGAGCCTTCTGTCCTGTTGGGCCCTGGAGTGGCCAACAGGAGGGATTCGTCCCACGGGCTCTTGTGCTTCTGCCAGCCGAGGGGACTTCGGATGTGAGTATCCCAGCATCGGAGTTCCTGCTCGCCTGGGCCTTTCCTGTGTCTTGCTTCAGCCCTTGTCCTGATGTCTCCGTCTCGCCTCAGCCTGCTTCTGCCCCGTCTGATGTCTTCTGTTTAAGGACTCTGTCTGCCCTCGCCTCTGTCCGGCCTGCTGCCCATTGCCGTTCCCTGCGGCAGGTCCGAAAGGGCCGGGAACAGTCGGAGGACCGTTCATTAGTCAACTTCCCCGTGTTGGCTACCATGGGCATGCAGGTCCGGCTGAGGGTCGGACTCCCTGCTTCTGTTCTTGCCTGCCTGGCTCACCATGCCTGCTCAGCTCACCTCCCACGGTGTGGCCTTGGGCTCCTCCTGGGGTCCTGCCATGGCCCAAGGGCTCACCACCCGCCCGAGACGACCGCGCCTGCGCGCGCTCGTAACAAAGATATTCTATATAAACCCACCTCACAAGACCAGCGCCTCAATACTGGCAGTAAACACAAGATGTTCATGACATCCCAGTGTTTATGTCCAAAGAGTTTGGACTGCTCCACTGCAATATAAATATATATAGATATAGATATATAGATATTCTTTGGATTTGATTTACATTGCAATTTTTATTAGTCCTATATTATTATATACTCAATTTATTGGGACAATAAATGTAAAGGTCAGCTAAGTAAAGTGTGAAGATATTTTCTGTTTGTCTGTGGGATTTAAGAAAGAGCCACCTAGCAACCTTATTCACTTCCAGCCCATAAGAGGGGAGACCTACTTGACTGATTATTGAATAGGTTGGGGTAATGGGTGAGGACTGTTTTCACAGAAGCAACTTTGAGAGTTTTTTTTATATTTGGGTGACAGACAAGCAGAGCATTTCAGGTCAAACCCTCGAAGAGACGTAAAGCCTGGATGGACAGGCACAGCATTAGAGTTCAAACCCTTGTAGAGACGTAAATCCTGGACGGACAGGCACAGCATTCAAGGTCAAACCCTCGTAGAGACGTAAAGCCTGGATGGACAGGCACAGCATTCGAGGTCAAACCAGCATAGAGACAAAAATCCTGGATGGACAGGCACAGCATTCGAGATCAAATCCTTGTAGAGACATAAGGCCTGGATGGTCAGGCACAGCATTAGAGGTCAAACCCTCATAGAGATGTAAAGCCTGGATGGACAGCCACAGCATTAGAGTTCAAACCCTCATAGAGACGTAAAGCCTGGATGGACAGGCACAGCATTCAAGGTCAAACCCTCGTAGAGACATAAAGCCTGGATGGACAGGCACAGCATTCAAGGTCAAACCAGCACAGAGATGAAAATCCTGGACAGACAGGCACAGCATTCGAGTTAAAACTCTTGTAGAGACATAAGGCCTGGATGGACAGGCACAGCATTCGAGGTCAAACCCTCGTAGAGACGTAAACCCCGGATGGATAGGCACAGCATTCGAGATCAAACCCTTGTAGAGACATAAGGCCTGGATGGACAGGCACAGCATTAGAGGTCAAACCCTCGAAGAGACGTAAAGCCTGGATGGACAGCCACAGCATTAGAGTTCAAACCCTCGTAGAGACGTAAAGCCTGGATGGACAGGCACAGCATTCAAGGTCAAACCCTCGTAGAGACGTAAACCCCGGATGGATATTTATTTTATTTATTTAAATGTTGCGGTCTCCACTGCTTCCCCTCTTTTTGGTGTACTCAGGGCTCACCTCCGATGCCGGGAACGCCGCTCCCGCGGCTCTGCTGGGCCTTTGGGGCGTCCGCCATTACTGGGTTATCTCGCTGCGCGCGCGAGGATGCGCATTATGGACGCACGGTCACCGGAAGTCTGGCCCCGCCTGGGCTAACTACGCCACGCCCTAAGCCTGATTTAACCGGCATTCATCTGCTTTCTCATGGCCTTGCAACGAGGGTCGCTACTGTTGGTAGTTCTTAGTTGCGCTTCTGCTGCTCTGCTTCCCAATTTACCTCAGCTTGTTCCTGATTCCGCTTCTGCCTGCCGCCTGCCTTTGACCTCAGCTTGTTCCTGACTTTGCTTCTGCCTGCCGCCTACCATTGACCTCAGCTTGTTCCTGACTCCGCTTCTGCCTGCCACCTGCCACTGACCTCAGCGTGTTCCCGACTCCGCCTCTGCCTGCAGCCCGCCATTGACTTCAGCTTGTGCCTGACTCCGTTCCAGCTTGCCGCCAGCCTCCGACCTTTGCCTGCACCTGAGACTGCTTCGACTGGCTGCCAGCCTGACTTGGGTTTGTCTTCCTTCTACTCACTGCCCGGTCTGGCTCTTTTGCACGCTACAGACTCTGGTCCTGCCTTCAGTAGGTCACAGCCTACGTTACGCTACAGACTCTGTTCCTGTTACCTGTCTGCTCCGCTCCGCGGCATTCTACAGACCCTGGGCCTGCTCTCTACTGCTTGTTCAGCAGGCTACAGACTCTATCTACTGCCCCGTTCTCGCCGGGCCTCCCTGTTCCCTGCTTCTGGACTCTGTGGATTACTCTTGCCCAGGCCTTTTCTATAGAGACTGTTACTGTGTTCCTAAGTCCCAAGGTTCTAGGACCCTACGGGCTCCTCCTGGGGGGTTCTTGGTTCCCGGATGAAGACCTGTGCCTGTGGCTCTTAAATCACAAGGTTCTAGGACCCTACGGGCTCCTCCTGTGGGGTTCCTGGTTCCCGGGTGAAGACCTGTGCCTGTGGCTACGCCTCCCGAGCTACTCTATCCAGGATAGTTCGGTTCAAGGGTTCACACCTGGACTGCAGCTTCCCAGACTGCAACATTAAAAACTTTTCTATACCGTCGTTTAGTAGTATACCATTACAACGGTTTACAGATAGGCACATAAATAAGTCTTGTTAGGATTATAAATTAACTAGTAGATGCCAATAGAGTTTCGGTTACATGATTCAAATAATATACGCTATTTGGATTGTGGATTGAAAGTTCTATTTATATGAATAATAGGATATCCATATGAGAATACTGTACTCTTAAATTAATCTTTAGGTATGAGAAAAAATAATAAAGGAGGGATAACTGCTATTTGTTGACTTTTAACAGTGTGCTGGAGTTCTCTTTCTTGTTCGCTAGTATTCCTTACTCTCCACTCTCATTGTGAAAAGCTTTTTTGAAGAGCCACGTTTTTAAGCTTTTTTTAAAGAGTTTTAGATCTTTCATTAGGCTTATTTCGAGTGGTAGTGTGTTCCATAATATTGGACTGGCTAGGGATAGTGCTCTCTCTCTTACTTGCGTCAGTTTTGCTGTCTTTACAGAGGAAATGGTTAGTAGCGCTTTGTTGGCTGATCTTAGATTTCTCTGGGGGACATGTAGTCGTAGTGCAGTGTTTAGCCAGTCAGTATTTTCCTCATAGATCAGTTTGTGTATTGTGCATAGTGTTTTAAATTGGACTCTTTGTTCAATTGGCAGCCAGTGTAATTCAGCGAGTGTTTGAGTGATGTGATCTCTTCTGCTTTTTCCAGTTAGAATTCTGGCAGCAGAGTTCTGTAGGATTTGTAGTGGTCTTAGTGTTGTATATGGTAATCCAAGGAAGAGTGTGTTACAATAGTCTGTGCTCGCGAATATAAGTGCTTGAAGAACAGTTCTAAAGTTCGCTTGTGTTAATAGGGGTTTTAGCCTTCTAAGCACCAAAGGTTTGGCATAACCTTCCCTAACTTTCACTGATATGTGTTGCTTAAGATTGAGTTCATTGTCAATTATTACACCTAGGTTTCTGGCTTTTCCGTTGAGTTCCACTATCTGGTCCTTTTTTAGTTTGATGGGATTCTGTATTAATTCAGTGGTTTTTCTTTCAAGGTGTATGAATTCTGTCTTTTCAATATTACCAGTTCCATTTGGCTTAATAATTGTTTTATTATATCTAGGTACAACATTGCTAAGTTTAGTGTTTTTTCAATTGTTTCCTCTATTGGTAGGATTAGCTGAATGTCGTCGGTGTATATGTAGTGTATGATACCTAGTCCTGCCAAGAGGTGGCATAGAGGCAGCATGTAGATATTAAACAGAGTTGCCAAAAGTGCTGACCCCTGTGGGACCCCCGTCATTAGCTTGATTTTGTCTGATATTGTGTTTTTTATCTGTACCTGAAAAAATCTATTTTGTAGGTAGGAGCGGAACCATTCAATTGTTTTGTTTTGAAGTCCTATTTCTTCAAGCCTTTTTATTAGTATGCTGTGATTTACTGTGTCAAATGCTGCTGACAGGTCTAGTAATATCATAATGTAGTGTTTTCCGCTGTCAAACCCTCATAGTTTGACAGCGGACAGCATTAGATGTCAAGCACTTTTAGGGACATAAGGCCTGGATGGACAGACACAGCATTAGAGGTCAAGAAGTTTTAGGGACATAAGGCCTGGACAGACAGGCACATCATTAGAAGTCAAACCCTCATAGAGACATATGGCCTGGACAGACAGGCACAGCATTAGAGGATTTCCTTTGTCCAGCTACGTTGTGGTTTGATCTGTCACTTGATCTTGAACTGGTACAGTGCCAGAATAAAATGGCATCTTTTCCATTTCTGAAAGATATTTCAACAGAGGATGCTTTTAGAGCAATAGAGACTGCCATTTGTGAAGAAAAAACTGAAGTTAGCTTTCTATGTTCTAACATTCCGAGTGTGGATGGACAGGCAGAGCATTCGAGGTCAAATGCTAATAGAGACATAAGGCCTGGACAGACAGGCACAGCACTAGAGGTCAAACACTTTAAGGGACATAAATCCTGGATGGACAGGCACAGCATTAGAGGTCAAGCACTTTTAGGGACATAAGGACTAGATGGACAGGCACAGCATTAGAGGTCAAACCCTTGTAGAGATGTAAAACCTGGATGGACAGGCACAGCATTAGAGGACAAACCGTTGTAGAGAAGTAAATCCTGGACAGACAGGCACAACATTGGAGGTCAAACGCTCATAGAGACGTTAAGCCTGGACGGACAGGCACAGAATTAGAGCTCAAACCCTCATAGAGACATAAAGTCTGGACAGACAGGCACAGCATTAGAGGTCAAACACTCATCGATACGTAAAGCCAGGATGGACAGGCACAGCATTTGAGGTCATGCACATTTAGGAATGTAAAGCCTGGACGGACAGGCACAGCTTTAGAGGTCTAACCCTCATAGAGATGTAAAGCCTAGACAGACAGGCACAGCATTTGACGTCAAACCCTCATAGAGACGTAAACCCCGGATGGACAGGCACAGCATTCGAGGTCAAGCACTTTTAGGGACATAAGACCTGGATGGACAGGCACAGCATTAGAGCTCAAACCCTCATAGAGACATAAAGTCTGGATGGACAGGCACAGCATTCGAGGTCAAACCCTCTTAGAGACGTAAAGCCTGGATGGACAGGAACAGCATTCAAGGTCAAGCACTTTTAGGGATCTAAAGCCTGGATGGACAGGCACAGCATTAGAGGTCAAACCCTCGTAGAGACGTAAAGCCTGGATGGACAGGCACAGAATTAGAGGTGAAACCTTCGTAGAGATGTAAATCCTGGACGAACAGGCACAGTATTCAAGGTCAAACCCTCATAGAGACATAAGGCCTGGATGGACAGGCACAGCAATCAAGGTCAAACCCTCGTAGAGACATAAAGCCAGGATGGACAGGCACAGCATTAGAGGTAAAAACCTCATAGAGACGTAAAGTCTGGATGGATAGGTACAGCATTCGAGGTCAAAGCTTCATAGAGACGTAAATCCTGGATGGACAGGCACAGCATTAGAGGTCAAGCACTTTAAGGGACATAAGGTCTGGACTGACAGGCACAGCATTTGAGATCAAACCCTCATAGAGACATAAAGCCAGGATGGACAGGCACAGCATTAGAGGTCAAAACCTCATAGAGACGTAAAGTCTGGATGGATAGGTACAGCATTCGAGGTCAAAGCTTCATAGATACGTAAATCCTGGATGGACAGGCACAGCATTTGAGGTCAACCATCATATAGATGTAAAGCCTGCATGGACAGGCACAGCATTTGAGGTCAAACCCTCATAGAGACATAAAGCCTAGACAGACAGGCACAGCATTTGAGGTCAAACCCTCATAGAGACATAAAGCCAGGATGGACAGGCACAGCATTAGAGGTCAAAACCTCATAGAGACGTAAAGCCTGGATGGATAGGCACAGCATTAGAGGTCAAAGCTTCATAGAGACATAAATCCTGAACGGACAGGCACATCATTTGAGGTCAACCATCATATAGATGTAAAGCTTGGATGGACAGGCACAGCATTTGAGGTCAAACCCTCATAGAGACATAAAGCCTAGATGGACAGGCACAGCATTAGAGGTCAAACACGCATAGAGATGTAAAACCTGGACGTACAGGCACAGCATTTGAGGTCAAACCCTCATAGAGACATAAAGCCTGGGCAGATAGGCACAGCATTAGAGGTCAAGCACCTTTAGGGACATAAGGCCTGGATGGACAGGCACAGCATTAGAGGTCAAACCCTTGTAGAGATGTAAAGCCTTGACGGACAGGCACAGCATTAGAGGTCAAGTGGTTTTAGGGACATAAGGCCTGGACGGACAGGCACATCATTAGAAGTCAAACCGTCATAGAGACATAAGGCCTGGACGAAGAGGCACATCATTAGATGTCAAACCCTCATAGAGACATATGGCCTGGACAGACAGGCACAGCATTAGAGGATTTCCTTTGTGCAGGTATATTGTGGTTTGATCTGTCACTTGATCTTCAAATGGTACTGAGCCAGAAAAAAATAGTATCTTTTCCATTTCAGAAAGATATTTCAACAGAGGATGCTTTTAGAGCAATAGAGGCTGCCATTTGTGAAGCAAGAACTGAAGTCAGCATTTTATGTTCTAACATTCTCAGTGTGGACAGACAGGAACAGCATTCGAGGACAAACGCTCGTAGAGACATAAGGCCTGGACAGACAGGCACAGCATTAGAGGTCAAGTACTTTTAGAGACATAAGGTCTGGACAGACAGGCACAGCATTAGAGGTCAAACCCTCATAGAGACATAAGGCCTGGAAGGACAGGCACAGCATTAGAGGTCAAACCCTCATAGAGATGTAGAACCTGGACTGACATGCACAACATTAGAGGTCAAACCCTCATAGAGATGTAGAACCTGGACTGACAGGCACAGCATTAGAGGTCAAACCCTCATAGAGACATAAGGCCAGGATGGACAGGCACAGCATTAGAGGTCAAACTCTTGTAGAGACATAAGGTCTGGACGGATAGGCACAGCATCAGAGGTCAAACCCTCATAGAGACATAAGGCCTGGATGGGCAGGCACAGCATTGGAGGATTTCCTTTGTGCAGGTATGTTGTGGGTTGATCTGTCACTTTATCTTGAACCGGGACACTGCCAGAAGAAAATAACATCGTTTCCATTTCTGAAAGATAATTCAACAGAAGATGATTTTAGAGCAATAGAGACTGCCATTTGTGAAGCAAGAACTGAAGTCAGCTTTTTATGTTCTAACATTCCGAGTGTGGAGGGACAGGCACAGCATTCGAGGTCAAAGCCTCGTAGAGACATAAGGACTGCATGGACAGGCACAGCATTAGAGGTCAAATACTTTAAGGGACATAAAGCCTGGACAAACAGGCTCAGCATTAGAGGTCAAACCCTTGTAGAGACATACGGCCTGGACGGACAGGTGCAGCATTAGAGGTCAAACCCTTGTAGAGTCATAAATCCTGGACGGACTGGCACAACATTAGAGGTCAAACCCTTGTAGAGACATAAATCCTGGACGGACAGGCAAAGCATTAGAGGTCAAATACTTTAAGGGATATAAGGCCTGGACAGATAGGCACAGCATTAGAGGTCAAACTCTTGTAGAGACATAAATCCTGGATGGACAGGCACAGCATTAGAGGTCAATCCCTCGTAGAAACATAAGGCCTGGATGGACAGGCACAGCATTAGAGGTCAAATACTTTAAGGGATATAAGGCCTGGACAGATAGGCACAGCATTAGAGGTCAAACTCTTGTAGAGACATAAATCCTGGATGGACAGGCACAGCATTAGAGGTCAAATCCTCATAGAGACATAAGGCCAGGAAGGACAGGCACAGCATTAGAGGTCAAACTCTTGTAGAGACATAAGGCCTGGATGGATAGGCACCACATCAGAGGTCAAACCCTCATAGAGACATAAGGCCTGGATGGACAGGCACAGCATTAGAGGATTTCCTTTGTGCAGGTATGTTGTGGCTTGATCTGTCACTTCATCTTGAACTGGTACACTGCCATAAGAAAATGGCATCTTTTCCATTTCTGAAAGATAATTCAACAGAGGATGCTTTTAGAGCAATAAAGACTGCCATTTGTGAAGCAAGAACTGAAGTCAGCTTTTTATGTTCTTACAATCCAAATGTGGATGGACAGGCACAGCATTCGAGGTCAAACCCTTGTAGAGACATAAGTCCTGGACGGACAGGCACAGCATTAGAGGTCAAACCCTCTTAGAGACGTAAATCCTGGACGGACAGGCACAGCATTATAGGTCAAACCCTCATAGAGACGTAAATCCTGGACGGACAGTCACAGCATTAGTGGTCAAACCCTTGTAGAGACATAAGGCCTGGAGATATAGGCACATAATTAGAGATCAAACCCTCATAGAGACATAAGGCCTGTATGGACAGGCACAGCATTAGAGGTCAAACCCTCATAGAGACATAAGGTTTGTATGGACAGGCACAGCATTAGAGGTCAAACCCTCATAGAGAGGTAAAGCCTGGATGGACAGGCACAGCATTAAAGGTCAAAGCCTCGTAGAAACTTAAGGCCTGGACGGACAGGCACAGCATTCGAGGTCAGGCCCTTGTAGGGACATAGAACCTGGACAGTGGATGGACAGGCAGAGTGTTTTATTCATCTTGTCATTCACAGGGAAAATTTGAAACCCAAGCAAAGGCAGGTTTATTTTCAAGAACACTAGCATTTCCATCAATTCTGGTGCCAGCCTTGAGCGGTGAGGGTTCATGATACCCCCTGACTTTGAAAATACACGTTCACTGGGCACACTGGTTGGTGGACATGACAGATATCGCTGAGCCACTTTGGGTAGATGTGGCCAGACAGTAGACTTGTGTATCCAATATGCCAGCAGATCTCTCTGCATGTCCTCTGTGGGCTCTGAGAGATACCCTGTCACTGAAAGTTGTGCTGGTGTCTCCTTTGCTTGGGTGGGCTCAGAGTCACTCATACCAGTTGCTTTCTCTCTAGCCTGTAGCACAAAAGATGATCCTGCATGGGCAACATGCCTTTGGCGTACTGAAGTGGAGGAGGAGGAGGAGGTATTAGCTGTCGCTGATAGAGTGCTGCTCCTGCTTGGGCTAGCAGCACAACTCTCTGAAGTGCCCACTGTTTCCTCCTCCGCTTCACGCCTAATCTGTCTCTGCCTATGGAGCTTCTGTTCATGGTGTTTTAGTAACAGCAGGTCCTTCACAAATGAGAGACAATTGGACTGTAGGGCGAGTTTCCCTTTCACACAAGGATCACAGACTGTGGCAAGCATATATGTGTGGTCTTCTTTAAAGGCCTTAATCTCTCTTGCACCTGCTGCTGCAAAATGTCCAGACAATGCAGCATCTCAGCTGTCATTCCCTCTTCCTGTTTAAAAGCCTCCAAATTTTCATCCAGGAAATTAACTATAGGGATGATGTCAGCCAAGGTGGCACTTCTGGAACTCAGCTCCTCCGTGACATCCATGAAAGGCTGCAGGATTTTTACCAGCTTACTCATGACTAACCAATCATGATGCCCTAGGGGATTCTGCACACCTATGTCCATTGAACCAGCAAGTTCATGAAGGGGTGTCTGCAGTTCCACTAACCTCTGTTGCATCATATAGGTGGAATTCCACCTGGTGGCAATGTCTTGAATGAGACGCTTCTCCAAATCAGTCTGCTTTTGTTGGAGAACCTGCCCCGCCTTAACACGTCTGTGGAAGTGCGCTGCTATGTTCCTGCACTTGTGTATTAACGTATGCAGGTATTCATTCTCTTGGTAATTGGACTCCAACCCCAGAGCTGACTTCACTACCAGGTGCAGAGTGTGTGCAAAACATCGGATGTTCTGAAAGTGCCCGTCGGTTATTGCCTTAACCATGTTTGCACCATTGTCTGTGACAAAGAACCCTGCCTGAGGATTCCTGTCTTGCTGGAGTAGTTGCCAGCCCGTTAGCAACTGTCTGATGCATGCTAGAATATTGGTTGCGGTATGGGCCTCGTCCGTCAGGTGGGTGTGCAGTAAAGCCCACCTCCACCCTGATACTTTTCACTAATAGAGTTGCTGCCTCCCCCTGCGTCAGCCAGGTCCCACCAGTGTGCTGTCAGGGACAGGTAAGAGTGTGCAGCATTCATGGTGGTCCAGATATTGCAGGTGAAATGGACACTCCCCTCTGCCTTAGCTAGTAGCGCTTGCATGCGACTGCGACACTGCTTGTACAGGCTGGGGATAACCTTTCTGCTAAATGTGATTCTGGAGGGGACTTTGTAATTTGGAACTATGACCTTCAGAAAATTCTTGAAACCCACATTCTCCACTATCTGCAAGGGCTGGTCATCAAGGGCAATCATTTCCCCAATGCTCCTGGTTACAACTTTTGAGGCTGCCTGCCTCCTACCCCGGGATAGCATTACCACACTCCACCCCATTTCCTCCATGATGGGTTGTCGCTTCTGCCACATGTCAGGGGGTTGCTGGCCTGCCACCTGACTGCTAGAAGGGGCTGAGGGCGTGGGGTGACTCTGCTCCTTTTCAACCACTTTACGCTGCCTGGAAAAAGGGGTCCCCTGACTGGTACTGCCACCATCCCCAGATGGCAGTACTGTTGTTGGGTGTTGCCTCTTCATATGATGCGTCATGCCAAAATTAGATAGATGTCCCATTTGCTTGCCTCTGCAAATAGCCCTGCCACAATAATTACACCGAGCAAAACGCGGGTCCTCCGTCATTTTAAAGTGGCTCCAGATTGCAGATGTCTTTCGTGATCCTCCCTTCTGTATATCCTTCTGGGTGGATGCTGGCACTGGAGCTGAAGTAGTGGGTGCACCCTGAGAAGCAATGCCAGGGGCATCAGCCACACTCTGTGCCTGCGCTGACTGCTCTTCCTCCTCATCATCATCAGTTTCATCTGTCTCCTGCTGTACTGAAGTGGAGGCTAAGACAGGACTAACAAATCCTCCTAAAACTTCATCATCTATTACCTCTTCCATTTCTGTTGAGAATCCCACACAAGATGATTCTTCATTGGAATCAGAAGCAAACAGTGCCTGCGCTACATTGTCAATGCTGTCGAGACTGCTGTCGCACTGCTGCTTTTGGGTCTTGCATGACTCCGCCTCCCCTTCCCTCACCTCCAAACTTACAGGGTCAGAAACAGGGGGTGGCGCATCATGTTTAGATTTCACTTTTTCTGGATGGAACTGCCTGCCCCTCCAGAGATTTTAGATTGGAACAGGTCCCTTTTTAACTTTAATGGGGGACTGGCACTCCTTTTGAGGTGTCTCCTCTCCCAGTCACAATCACCCGACCACGTCTTGCTTTCCCTGACATTATGGATTTAATGTCACTGCTTACTAGGGATTTCAATTAAAATAATTATTTCCAAACAAGGCCCACTGGGGATTTGGCTTCAGTGAGCACCGGTGTCCCAATATACGTGAGTCTACAAAACTGGCTACCCACAGTGTCTTGATGTGCACACAACAAAATGGTAACTACAAAAGAGGCCCACTGGAGATTTGGCTTCCCAGACCACTGCTGTCCCAATATACATGAGTCTGCTAAACTGGCTGCCAATAGGCACAGTGCCTTGATGTGCACACACCAAGCTTGTAACTACAAAAGAGGCCCACTGGGGATTTGGCTTCACAGAGCACCACTGTTCCAATATACGTGAGTCTGCAAAACTGCCTAGCCACAGGCACAGTACCTTGATGTGCACTAATGTAATGTAGGTGCACACACCAAGCTTGTAACTACAAAAGAGGCCCACTGGGGATTTGGCTTCATAGAGCACCGCTGATCCAATATACGATTATACATGAGTCTGCAAAACTGGCTGCCCACAGGCACAGTGCCTTGATTTGCACTAATGTAATGTATGTGCACACACCAAACTAGTAACTACAAAAGAGGCCCACTGGGGATTTGGCTTCACAGACCACCGCTGTCCTAATATACGTGAGTCTGCAAAACTACCTACCCACAGGCACAGTGCCTTGATGTGCACTAATGTAATGTATGTGCATACAAGAAAGTGGTAACTACAAAAGAGGCCCACTGGGGATTTGGCTTCAAAGACCACCACTGTCCCAATATACATGAGTCTGCTAAACTGGCTGCCCACAGGCACAGTGCCTTGATGTGCAATAATGTAATGTATGTGCACACACCAAGCTTGTAACTACAAAAGAGGCCCACTGGGGATTTGGCTTCACAGAGCACTTCTGTCCTATTATATGATTATACGTGAGTCTGCAAAACTGGCTGCCCACAGGCACAGTGCCTTGATGTGCACTAATGTAATGTATATGCACACACAAAGCTTGTAACTACAAAAGAGGCCAACTGGGAATTTGGCTTCACAGAGTACCGCGGTCCCAATATACGTGAGTCTGCAAAACTGCCTAGCCACAGTCACAGTGCCTTGATATGCACTAATGTAATGTATGTGCACACACCATGCTTATAACTACAAAAGAGGCCCACTGGCTTCACAGAGCACCACTAACCCAATATATGTGATTCTGCAAAACTGCCTAGCCACAGGCACAGTGCTTTGATGTGCACTAATGTAATGTATGTGCACACACCAACCTTGTAACTATAAAAGAGGCCCACTGGGGATTTGGCTTCACAGAGCACCGCTGTCCCAATATACTTGAGTCTGCAAAACTGCCTAGCCACAGGCATAGTGCCTTGATGCGCACTAATGTAATGTATGTGCACACAACAAAGTGGTAACTACAAAAGAGGCCCACTGGGGATTTGGCTTCACAGAGCACTGCTGGCCAAATATATGTAAGTCTGCTAAACTGGCTGCCGACAGGCACAGTACCTTCATGTATACTAATGTTATATATCAGCACACACCATGCTTATAACTACAAAAGAGGCCCACTGGCTTCACAGAGCACCGCTAACCCAATATATGTGATTCTGCAAAACTGTCTAGCCACAGGCACAGTGCCTTGATGTGCACTAATGTAATGTATGTGCACACACCAACCTTGTAACTATAAAAGAGGTCCACTGGGGATTTGGCTTCACAGAGCACCGCTGTCCCAATATACTTGAGTCTGCAAAACTGCCTAGCCACAGGCATAGTGCCTTGATGCGCACTAATGTAATGTATGTGCACACAACAAAGTGGTAACTACAAAAGAGGCCCACTGGGGATTTGGCTTCACAGAGCACTGCTGGCCAAATATATGTAAGTCTGCTAAACTGGCTGCTGACAGGCACAGTACCTTCATGTATACTAATGTTATATATCAGCACACACCAAGCTTGTAACTACAAAAGAGGCCCACTGGGGATTTGGCTTCACAGAGCACCGCAGTTCTAATATATGTGAGTCTGCAAAACTGCCCAGTGCCCACTGTCACTAATGCCCAGTGCACTGCCTTCTTAGATTAAAAGAGCACAGAAACAGTGAGTTCAATTAAAAAAAAACTGCAGTTAACAAAAAAACCCTTGCTTGGCACAGCAACAAAATCGATGAAATATCTTTTCCAATAGCAATTCTGTCAAACTACCTAGAAATTGAATATATCTCCCACCCACAACACCCAAATGCTGCTTGCAACCGACCCCAGGGGGTAAAATAAGCAGCAAAATCCACTGCTAGTGCTAGCAGCTTCTCTCAGTAGCACAGAGAAACCGTCTCAGATCAATAAGAAAATTTGCAGTAAAAAAAAACAGGGCTAGTAGCTGGCACTGCAGCCAAATGCAGCAAAATGCAGAAAAAACATGTTATTCTATTGAAGTAGCTAGCCTAGCTAGCAATTGAATACAGATGTGAGAACTCAGACTAGCTCTGAGTGCAGCCACCTTCCGCAGACCACCTCCCCAAACCACCCCTGCAAAGAAAGTGCATGGCACACCGCGTGCTTAAGTATATATAGTGCTGGGTCATCAGCAAAAGTGTCACCGACTACTGAGTGAGAGCGTGATTGGCTGCATTGCCAAAATTCTTACCGCTGATATGTTGCATTCTGGTCTCCTTGCCAACCTGTCCGACCCATTCTATGACAGGGCTGTAAGGTCACTGATGACTCACAAGAAAGGGCTAGTTTTTGTCTATGGATACACCCAAATGGTGTTCTCCTATTTCAAACGGCTGCTTAGAAATCACTGAGAGTGCGCCAAAAGAATAAAACGTATGATATGTATTATTCGTGGGGGATCGCAATACGTTTCGTGAACCCACAAATATAATGAATATGGACCTATACGTTGCAGATTGCCAATCAGTTGCAAACGAATGCATACCCCTACTGGTTGCTCATGGTATTAAAAAAAACAAAAAAAACCAGTGTTAAAACATTACTTTTCTTCTAGCGTGATAACCATTTAAAAATAATTTTTAAAAAAATGTTATCAACAGAGTGACAGCGTCTTTACTTTGCAAAATAGAGCTACATTGTGACCAGAAATAAGAAGCCCAATTGGACTTCTGTATTTATACATTCTGCTATTGATTATGAATAGATGCAATTATTACATTATTAAATTATTGAAAGAAAAACACTTCACTTACAGAATACCACTCAGCTTCAGCATTCAAACCAGAAGGAGCCACAGTGTTTAACTGGAAAATCCAAAATTGTTCTCTCAAGTTTAATCTACTTCAGCAATCGCTCAACTCCACAGTGAACTTTCTATCTGTTCAATCGCACACCATTTAAGATCCTGAAATTAATGTCTATGGTCCAAAAATGTTGAACCATAGGTGCTTGTATCTTTTCAGTAGTCAAACAACTGCAGTGTTCTATAAGTCTTGTACGAACTGTCCATTTTTCCCTGCTGACATATTGGGGTAGATTTTATTAGGGATGTGAATCGTTTTAGGACGATTAAAATTATCGTCCGATAATTTTAATATCGTCTTAAACCGTTATGGAACACAATACAATAGAGATTCTAACGATTTATCGTTATAAATCGTTAGAATCGTGAGCCGGCACACTAAAACCCCCTAAAACCCACCCCCGACCCTTTAAATTAAATCCCCCACCCTCCCAAACCCCCCCCAATGACTTAAATAACCTGCGGGTCCAGCGGCGGTCCGGAACGGCAGCGGTCCGGAACGGGCTCCTGCTCCTGAATCTTGTTGTCTTCAGCCGGCGCCATTTTCCAAAATGGCGCCGAAAAATGGCGGCGGCCATAGACGAACACGATTGGACGGCAGGAGGTCCTTCCAGACCCCCGCTGGACTTTTGGCAAGTCTCGTGGGGGTCAGGAGGCCCCCCACAAGCTGGCCAAAAGTTCCTGGAGGTCCAGCGGGGGTCAGGGAGCGATTTCCCGCCGCGAATCGTTTTCGTACGGAAAATGGCGCCGGCAGGAGATCGACTGCAGGAGGTTGTTCAGCGAGGCGCCGGAACCCTCGCTGAACGACCTCCTGCAGTCGATCTCCTGCCGGCGCCATTTTCCGTACGGCCGGCGCCATTTTCCATACGAAAACGATTCGCGGCGGGAAATCGCTCCCTGACCCCCGCTGGACCTCCAGGAACTTTTGGCCAGCTTGTGGGGGGCCTCCTGACCCCCACGAGACTTGCCAAAAGTCCAGCGGGGGTCTGGAAGGACCTCCTGCCGTCCAATCGTGTTCGTCTATGGCCGCCGCCATTTTTCGGTGCCATTTTGGAAAATGGCGCCGGCTGAAGACAACAAGATTCAGGAGCAGGAGCCCGTTCCGGACCGCTGCCGTTCCGGACCGCCGCTGGACCCACAGGTTATTTAAGTCATTTGGGGGGGTTCGGGAGGGTGGGGGATTTAATTTAAAGGGTCGGGGGTGGGTTTTAGGGGGTTTTAATGTGCCGGTTTTGCGATTTTTTCGATTTTTTCACGATTTTTCACGATATTTTACCCCCCAAACGGCAACAATACGATTCCCTCCCCCTCCCAGCCGAAATCGATCGTTAAGACGATCGAGGACACGATTCACATCCCTAGATTTTATAAAAGTACACCCACGCGTACTTTTGTTCGCGCACCAGGTGCAAACAAAAGTATGCCAGATGTTAATAGATATGCGCATAAGCTGTGCGTATCCTTTAAAATCCGGGATCAGCGTGCGCAAGGCTGCCCAAAATTGGCAGCCTGCGCCCACGCCAAGCCGTGCAGCCTGCCTCCGTTCCCTCCGAGGCCGCTCCGAAATTGGAGTGGCCTCGGAGGAATCTTTCCTTCCACCCCCCCCGCACCTTCCCCTTCCTTCCCCTAACTAACCTGCCCCCCGGCCCTAACTAATTCTCCCCCTACTTTTATCGCGAAAGTTACACCTGCCCGAGGCAGGCGTAACTTCCGTGCACCGGGCCGGCTGATGGCGCGCTACGGTCCAGTCTGGGGGCTGGTCCGGAGGCCGCGGCTATGCCCCGGGAATGCCCCCGATGATGCGCCGGCCGTGACATGCCCCCGACACATCCCGACACACCCCAATGACACACCGGCCGTGACATTCCCCCCGACATGCCCCTAGCATGCCCCCCCAGGAAAGCCCCGGGGCTTACGCGTGTCACGGGGCTTTGCGCATGCCGGCAGCCTATGCAACATAGGCTCGGCACATGCAGGGGGAGCTTGGGGCAGGTTTTCGGGGGGTACGCGCGTATCTTATGCGTGTACCCCTTTGAAAATCTGCCCCATACTTTAGAGCAGGGACATTCAATGACATAGAGCACAAATGTGGACTGACAAGTGTTGGAATTTCTTAACACATAAATTATGCTTCTCACAGGATCTCGCCAGTTTACCTCCACCATATGTTGAGCACATATAGAACATGTTCTTTACGATTTGCTTCCTCTTATCATTAATGACTCCTAAATGTCCCTAGCTGGTATATAGGATTTCAACATATAATCACAAATATTGCAGCCATAAGCATATGCTATCAGAGGCAAGTCCTTGAAAACACCATGTAACTGTAAAACAGACCAGTGTTTGGTAATTACAACTGCTACTGCGGTTGATAAATTTGAATAGCCCAATACACACATCAGTTCTGAAGATATGTTTTCATTGTTGTTGTCAATCAGAAGCCACTCTCTAGTGGCAAACAAGACTTGCTTATATGCATTTTTTTTTATAGTTGAATAGAGGTACTCCCTCACTAATAAAAGGCCAAATAGATGTTGAGACTAGAATATAAAATCCAATTTCTCTGAGCATAATCTGTGCAATCAGATAAACTGTCCAACAGGTAAATTAGTTTTCATTTTGAATGGATGACAACTTTCAAAACGTAATAAATTATTTCTGTCACTTGGTTTTCTGAAACTAGGAGTGCGAAACCTCTGCTGTTGTTTACTAATAAAAATATCCAAAAAGGAATCTGAATGGTAATAACTCATAACAATTTTAAATTAACCTTAACGGAATGTAACTATTGAATAAATTCCTATAAATAAGATAATGTGAAACTCCATAGGAAAATACATCATCAATGTAACAAACCCAAATTTTTATGTAAACAAAAAATGGAGATGTGTATAAACATCACCATCATGTGGTGTGTAAAGACCAGCCAAACTAGGGGTCATACTGGCCCCATTGCAGTGCTATGTGTTTGCAAAAAGAACTCTTCTTCAAACTTAAAATAATTTCTGCATAAAGCTATTTTAGCTATCTTTAGAATAAAATTGAAAGGCGTTCTATGTGGTCTAGGTTGCAGCTCCAATGATTCCAAAATAACTTGTAAAGATTTTTGTTGAAGTATGCTGGTATAAAAAGATTGGGGGGGGGAGAATATTCAAAAGCCATTTAGATGGGTAATTGAAATGTTACCCATCTAAATGGCTAAACCACAATTTTAAAGCCCTTACCAGTTATATTCTAGCCAGATATTGAGTTATCCGGCTAGTATATAGCTGGTTAAGTCGGGGGCGATCCGAGGGCAGGCAACAGGCATTCCCAGGAGGAGTGGAGTTAGCTGGTTGACTTTGCCCGTGCTGTAGAGCAGGTCTAAAGTTAAAAGGATATATCTATTTGGCTAACTATAAGATAGCCAGGTATATTCAGTGGCACAGCCATACTGCTAAATAATCATGGTTAAGAAGTTTCCTAAAAGGGCCTGGTGTAGGCATAGTCTGGGTAGGGCATGGATCAGATATGGGCATTCCAAGACTTTAACATGAAATGCGCATGTAAGTACTTATGTGCACAAGTGTGCACCGGGGTAATTCTAGGCTAGTCAGCAGGGTTTTAGGGGTTGCTGCTAAAAGGGTAAAAGGGAGGCTATTTAACTAAGGGGTGGGGTTAGGAAGTCTTATCCCTTACCTGGGCGAATTGTGAATGAATTGGGGGAACTGGTAACTGTGTTGTGTCCGTTTCTTCTAAAATTCCCCCTTTTATGCAGTAGAGGTGGCATTTGCACACACAAGTGCATTCATATAAAATTGTGCACACATGTATGCACGTATAGCCTATTCTATACCATGCGTGCACATACATGTGTATGTTTTAATATGGCAACGTCCTTTGGCATAAGCCAGCATACATGTGTACATGGCGCCTCCCTCTTCACCCGCGGGGAGATTGGCTGCTGCGGCGTTTCTCTGCCAAGGTCCTCCGGCGTCCCCGGACCGGCTCCACGCTGCTGTCCGCCATGTTTCCTGGAGGCTTAGGGGTGCGCGCGCGGCGTGGTCCCGACTGAAGTACTGGCGATGGCGAGAACCTCAGGGGCGTCCCCCGAAGATGACGTCTCTCGCGATGGATATTTAAGGTCTTAGAATTTGCTAACAGAATGAGTTAGCAAGGGGTTTCGCTACCTACGCTACTCTGCCTCCTCGGACTAACCAGGGGTACCCGCTCCTCGGGGGCCTCGCGCTCTCTCTTACTTTGTAGATTGCAGTCTGGAACCGGTACTCGCTCCTCGAGGGCCCTTGTTCCCGGACTTCTTCAAATTCACTTCTGCCTGGAAGTCAGCACTGCCTACTATATCTGTGAGTTACCATCGCTCTCTCAGAGCTTTCTCTGGAACCAGGCCTATACTTTCCAGCTCCTGGGCTTCTATGAGACATTTGTGTGAGTCTTACCATCTGGTTTGGTACATGAACTCTGCTTATCCTGCCTACTCACTATATTTCAATTTTTCTACAGCTCAGCCTCCAGGGATCACTGTTCCAGCTTCCAATGGACTTCAGCCCAGCCGGACATTCCAGCTCACTACTGTCATCTCTGATGGTTCAGTATATTGTCTAATAAAAGAACTAGTGTGTGTCTGTCTCCATACTCTGAGTCTCACTGGTGGTCTCTCTCACTGTCTTCCCCGGGGCGTGGCCATCTGCCACTGGTCCAAGGATCCACCCACAACTCTCCTAAATACTACAGAATGCTAACTCCTATCTGATTGCTCCTCCCATCAGATAGCAGTTTCTGAACAGATTGCTAACTCCCAAGCAGACTGTCAACTCTCCGACCAGAACAGATTGCTAACTCCATGGATCCGGCACAGCTCAATGCCCTGCAGGCCATACCGGGCCTGGCCCAGCGCATTGTGGAACAGCAAGACACCTTGGAGAAACTTACTGTAGCATTTCATCAGCTACACACACCGAAGGTGCAAGGCACAACCTCCAACCAAGAAGGTCAGTCACCGGAGGTAACTTTGAAGAAAGACTGCTGTACCACTCCAATCCACTTTTCCAGAGAAATCCAGAAGACCCGGGGCTTTCTGAACCAGTGCTGCATGAACGTTGCCTTACAGCCATCTCTAATCCCTACAGATCTTTCCAAGACTAGCTACATCCTTTCATACCTGGAAGGTAGGGCTCTGTCTTGGGCATCCAGCTTGTGGGAATGCAAGGGCTCTATTTTCCAGGACATAGAAGGATTTATGGACTTGTTTAAATCCATTTTTGATGACCCTGCTCGAACTGCTGTTGCTGGTTCTGCTTTAGTGGATTTGAAGCAAGGCAGCAGATCTTTGGCTGAATTTGCCATAGAGTTCAAAACTCTTGCAGCAGAACTCCGCTGGGACCCCAGATGTCTCAAGACTCTCTTTTGCAGAGGCCTGGATAATCATTTGAAGGATGAGCTGGCCACTCGCCAGTCACCTGACTCGCTGGACGAATTAATAGCCTTGGCCACTCAGATTGATCAACGGCTCCGAGACAAGGTGAAGGAACTCTAGTCTAGGGTGTTACCCGGGTTGAAACAGGCCAGTGTTGTCTCTACACCTCAGTTGTTTCCAGTAGTCCCTGCTGTCAATACAGTTGAACCTATGCAACTTGGTCGCAGACACTTGACTCCTAAAGAAAGAAGATTTCAGAAGAAGAATGGCCTTTGCATGTACTATGGTCAGCCCGGCCATGATGTCTCTACATGCTCGATTCGTCAGAAAGCACGAACAGGCCAAAGTCCTACCGGAGCACTATTCTTGGGCCTTACTGTGCCCTCTCCTTCATACACTCTCCCAGTTTCCTTGACCTATGGACCAGTCACGGTTCAGACTCCTGCCCTGGTGGACTCAGGGGCAGGAGGCAACTTCATTCTCAGACGTCTAGTGGAAGACCTGAGGAGTACCTTCATCAAACTAGAAGATCCACTATTGTGTTACAACTTGAAGTGGGCTTTGGACGTTCCCCAACTTCGCCACTTCCACTGAAAATCTCAGTGACATCCCCAGCAGCTCATCCATCGCTGCTGATATCTACAACAACATCCACCTGTCATCTATGCAGAAGACGACTTAGTACAAAGTCGCAGAGATGCTGGATGTTCGTAAAGAGGCAAGACTTTTGAATACCTTCTATGAGGAAGATTCAGGCCCTGAAGAAGACTCTTGGGAGCCTCAGACCAATATCCTGGATAAGGAGATGCATCATCATTCCACCTCGCACATCCTTCAAAACCTAAGCCTGGTACCCGAAGAGGAATTTGCCCTTTGAAGGGGGATACTGTTGTGTCCGTCGGTTCCCGATGCCCTCTCTCCACCCTCCTCACCTCTTTGGCGCCTCCCTCTTCGCCCATGGGAAGATTGGGTGCCGCGGCGTTTCTCTGCCGAGGTCCTCCAACGTCCCTGGACCGGCTCCACGCTGCTGACCGCCATGTTTCTTGGAGGCCTAGGGGCGCGCGCGCGGTGCAGCCTGACTGAAGTACTGGCGATGGCGTGAATCTCGGGGGCGTCCCCCGAAGATGATGTCACGTGCAACGGATATTTAAGGTCTTAGAATTTGCTAACAGATAGCGTTAGCAAGGGGTTTCGCTACCTACTCTACTCTGCCTCCTCGGACTAACTAGGGGTACCCGCTCCTCTGGGGCCTCGCTCTCTCGCTCACTTTGTAGATTGCAGTCTGGAACCGGTACTCGCTCCTCGAGGGCCCTTGTTCCCGGACTTCTTCGAATTCACTTCTGCCTGGAAGTCAGCACTGCCTACTACATCTGTGAGTTACCATCGCTCTCTCAGAGTTTTCTCTGGAACCAGGTACTTGCTCCTCAAGGGCCTATACTTTCCAGCTCCTGGGCTTCTATGAGACATTTGTGTGAGTCTTACCATCTGGTTCGGTACATGAACTCTGTTTACCCTGCCTACTCACTATATTTCAGTTTTTCTACAGCTCAGCCTCCGGGGATCGCTGTTCTAGCTTCTGAGGGACTACAACCCAGTTGGGCATTCCAGCTCATTACTGCCACCTCTGGTGGTTCAGTATACTGTCTAATAAAAGAACTAGTGTGTGTCTGTGTCCATACTCTGAGCATGACCGGTGGTCCCTCTCGGGGTCTTCCCCGGGGTGTGGTCATCTGCCACTGGTCCAAGGATCCACCCACAACTCTCCTAAATACTACAGAATGCTAACTCCTATCTGATTGCTCCTCCCATCAGATAGCGGTTTCAGAACACATATTGAGTGATATTAAGTAGTATTACTTATATGCACATAAGATTTGTGGATCAGAAATATATAAATGTTATAAGTAAATTAATAAAAATATGCATTAAATTGAGTAAGATTGCTTATATACACATACAGATATGTCTATATCTATACCAAATTAATTCCATCTGCTTAGACTTAGGCATCAGTAACCAAACAGAAGATCTAATTAGATGCTCCAGAAAATGCTTAAAGGAGATTAAACGACCATAATACCAGGCGTCATCAGTGTTAGCTTATGCTTGTTGAACCCTGTATCTTATATATAATCATGGGTCATAGTACTAAACTGTCCCAATTCATCGGAAATCTTTTTTATTTATTTTCCTTTTTGCAAATAAAAGGTTACAGTCAGTCACTATTGTTCAAAACAATAAAAAAACATATCTGAGCATGATGTGTGCAGCAAAAGCATCTCATCAGACTTATGACGCTGAAGGATGAAAAATGCTGCTGTCTTGACACAGGCTGTGTTTTTAAGTGTTCTTTCTCAGGGGAGGTGTTGATTAATTAGCACAAGTTTTAAACTGAAATTAATCATGTTCATCTTTGATAAAGTGTTCAGCTACTCAATGCTATCTTTCTGTTTGAGGTATCTTATTGGTTGAATAATCTTCTTGACTTTGTTCATTGCATAATACTTCTCTGAGTCTTCAAAGCTCATGGTCCACCTCATTGTCTTCCACTTTTTCCAGGGTCTACATGTCTCTCTCCTCTTTTTCCTATGAAGCATCTGAACTCATCGCTTCATTTTCCAGTGTTCTATTTTTCCTCCTCTGACCTAAACATGACTCTCTGAGAATACATTCTCATAGCTGGCTAAAAGTATATGTGCTATGGATGACTGTGAAAACTTTTAGCTAACATGAGAAGGGATTTTTATTAGACAATCATTTTTTCTTGGTATACTGGCTTTAAAAATTGTCCTCTCCCTTGTCTGGTGTGATTGTCACATAATCATGCAACTGGGGACTATCTAGGCCCTAGGAACATAGCATCAAGGAGAAGAATGTCATGCCATTGTCCATCCTCCCTTGATTAGGCTCATGAAAATCTGTCATACCTTTAAGAATCAAGTAACTCACTTTTGCAGGGTAGTGAGAGTTGCTCATTTTCTTAATGTTAATATGTTCAATTATAAATTTCTAGTATAATGGCCCATCAAAAATGACAGGGATAAAATGGTATGTACATGAGTAGATCCCCTGCCCGATCTCCCTCCAACTATTCTCTATCACACATAAAAGATACATGGACTTGTAGGGGATACAAATACAAATGTTATTACATAGCACACACATTTAACCTATAGGAATGCTAGACAACATTCAGAAGCATCGTTACATGTGTACACAAATGAATACGCTCAGGAAATGCACAGAAGGCCAACCATTTTTTAACTGTATTTCTTCTTAATTATGATTCCTAAGAGCAATTTTTGGTGCAGTAATAAAATTACATGCTAAGGAAACAAAATTTACATTGTGACCCAAAAGTTAATGCAACTATGCTTTTTTGAGTGCAATTGACAGAGTGACCAACATACAAGCTGAGAAAATTATATAGAGAGAAATTTGTCAGAAATTATGAAGCAATATTTTCTAGGGATATGTATTCATTGGCAACAAAAAGGGAATTTTTAAATAAAATCTCCTGTTTCTTTTCTTCATTTAATTTTTCATTTGCCAGCACAATTTGCAATTATACCACTGGTGGAGCAGGAGTGACTGGGGATTGCTTCTATCCATAAAGAAAGAAGATTTAGGGTAAGAATACTCAGGAAAGCGCCAATGAATCTGGGGAGGACCTGGGAAGTCTTGTTTTCAATTTGTTTTCCTTTTTTTTGTTTGTTTTTCATTTCTTTTTTTTTTTTTAATTTAGTTTTTCATGAATTTTTTTTCATTTCAAATAAATGAAATGAAACAAATAAAACTGAAATGGAAAATGAAACAAAAGTCCCAAAACAAAATTAAAAAAGAAATGTGTACGCATTCCTAATATTTTCTGCTGTGCATTCAATGAGAGTCTCATTACTTGAAGAGTGCTACAGATTAAACATCTTATTTACTGAGTTTTTAAACTGTGTTATAAAATGAAGACAACTTCTAAAATTAGTTAATTTAACACATAATGAGATTTTAATTCAAAACATCATTCAAGATGCAAATTTCTCAGTTTCTGACAGCAAGATTGAAATGCTAGATGCTCAAAGCTTCTTAATGTGTCACAGCCTTTTATAATACATCCTTATATTATTTAGATGGGAACAAGCTTGAATGAATTACAAGGCTATCAATTATATGATAGTTTATATTAAGGTTATATGTGGACATTAATAGATTTAAGCTTTTCAGTCACTATATAAAACCATAGGTGATGTGTCTGCCATCCTTGCAGCAAAGTGCATGCTAGATGAATCCATAACAGAAAACATCTCCCTGCTATAACTCTCTTAGCAGAATGATAATGAGCATAAATAAGCAGAGATGATTTTGAGAAAACCTAAAATTAAATATTTGATAAGAATTCTTCAAGAGGGAATTTTGAAAGCCATTTCTTAATTAAGGCAAAACTACGTTTTAGCTGCAGGAAAGGGCTTATAGGAAATTGTCCTGCCTTTCTTAACTTGTGGGCATAATGCCATTATAGCCTAGGGATGTGCAGCCAGGTTTCCTTTAATATTTATTTTGGTTCAGGTCATTTGTTGAACTAAAATAAACATAAAAACACCAAACAAATAATGAACTGAAACAGGGCTTCCCAGGCCTCCACTGCTGCTTCCTAGGCTATTCTTTGAGCCTCCCCAGAACCCTCTGAACCTTAACCTTTGCCAAGGGTCCAGGACCCAGATTAACAATTGGAGCCTAGGACCACTCTGTGGGGGGTCCTGTCTTGTCCCATTAGGAGAAAGACAGGTTCCATTTTGACATCCCTTTAGTGCCAGTCTGAGGTGAATTTAAAGGGCTTTGTTTAAAGTTTACTTTTTTATTATGAGTGTGTATTATTATGTTGTATGATCTTATTGATTCACTTGCTCAATTCCCTAGTGATAGTGGGAAATGAGGCATAATTCAGTGATAGGGTTAAATGTTTGTTGCTTGTAGTTTGTTTTTTTTATTATGTATTTTACTTTATAAATGTTTTTTAAATTGTATTTTATGTATTTGAATTGTTTTTTGCTTTGTATTTATGAACTGTATTATTAATTTATTGTAAGCATTTTGGGTAACTCTTTTAGATTAATAAAGGCCTAGATTCATCAAATTGTGATGTGCCTTCACAGGAGGGGTCCCACTAACGTGGGAAGGTGTTGCTGCAATAGTGGGGCCCTGTCACTGAAAACACATCGCGGCTCCATGGCGCATTCTTTTGTGTTGTAGCCAAACACTGTAACACAAAAGAACATGCTGAGCAGCCCTTGACACGATGGCAGCCCCAATCTTACAGACCATCATTGTCTTAAAGGTCTGCTGGCCACCCAAAAGTTACCCGCGGCCAAGCAATGAGATTGAGTGGGGTTCATTGCTGATCCCTGTTTCCACACAGGACCACCAGTTGAGGTGGCCCTGACTCCCCAAAAATACAAATAAAGTGTGACTGGGGTAAGGTCCAGGGATCGGACTCAGTCTACGTGGAAATATTGCGCAATATATTCAATGTAATGTGTGTCAGAGCCTTTTATCTCACATTAGGGCCCTAGCACATTTTGATAAATGACCCAGAAAGAGAGATACAAATGCAAAGATACAGTAGAAAGATAGAAAAATAGAAAATTAGAGGTCATACCTCCAAAAGGATATAAAGGTGAATTTTAAAAGCTCAGTGCACGCCAAAACCGGGGAGATATGCGCACAAGTCAGGCTGGCGTGTGTTGAGCGGATTTGAAAAGCCTTCTGCGTACTTGCCACTAACAAACAAAAGTTTAAAAAAAAGGGGAGGGCATGGGTATGGTCAGGCCAGGGCATGGCCATTCCTGAATTTAAAATAGAAATTTGTGCATAAATACTTACACGCTCAGAGGTCCCCTGCCACGTAATTTTACTTCTGCTATGGATGGCGAGTAACTAATAAAATGAAATGAAATAAGCAGATCAGCAGTGTTTTAAGGGTCGGAGCTAACAGGGGAAAAGGGAGGCAATTAAACTAGGGGAGTTTGGATATACCTTACCTGGGTGAACTGGGAACAAACTGGGAAAACTGGTAATGGTGTTGGCGTGCATGCTTTTTAAAATCTCCCATTTACATGGCAGAAGAGGCATTTGTACGCACAGGTGCACGCCCACTTATAATTGAGAGCACATGTGCATGCAGTCAGGCTATTTTATAATATGCATGCATATATACACACACATATGTTATAAAACGGCGGTGTCCCTGGGCAAGGGCTGACAAACATTTGCACATGTGTGCCCTTCCATCTATTTAAAACTCACCGCCTTAGTCAGAGTCCAAGAGGGCTAAAAAAAAATTGTGCAGTCTGCTTCAAAAGCCCTATGAAATAAAGCCCTAAATTTGTGTACATTAGAGAAGAGGAGAGAGAGAGAGAAAGAGCGAGAAAAGAAATGTGTTAGAGACATTCAAGCATTTTAAAGATATAATTAGTGCACAATAAACAAGCATTTTTTCAGTGGAAAGGAAGTTATAACATAAGAGATCACAGTATGAGATTCAAAGTTGGTATACTTGGGAGTAACAGAAAATATTTCTTTATAGAAAGAGTAGTGCATGTAGTATAGATGAAAACAGTAAGAGAATTCAAGAGAATGGCACTGTAAATTGGACAGACTAGATAGGCTGATGGTCCTTATCTACAGTAATAGTCTATGCTTCTGTGTTTCTGTATGACTTAGACAGAAACATAGAAATTATGGCAGAAAAGGACCAAATGGTCTGTCCAGTCTGCCCAGCAAGCTTATGATAATATCTGCAATAGGGATGTGAATCGTGTCCTCGATCGTCTTAACGATCGATTTCGGCTGGGAGGGGGAGGGAATCGTATTGTTGCCGTTTGGGGGGGTAAAATATCGTGAAAAATCGTGAAAAATCTAAAAATCGAAAAATCGCAAAACCGGCACATTAAAACCCCCTAAAACCCACCCCCGACCCTTTAAATTAAATCCCCCACCCTCCCGAACCCCCCCCAAATGACTTAAATAACCTGCGGGTCCAGCGGCGGTCCGGAACGGCAGCGGTCCGGAACGGGCTCCTGCTCCTCAATCTTGTTGTCTTCAGCCGGCGCCATTTCCAAAATGGCGGCGAAAAATGGCGGCGGCCATAGACGAACACGATTGGACGGCAGGAGGTCCTTCCGGACCCCCGCTGGACTTTTGGCAAGTCTCGTGGGGGTCAGGAGGCCCCCCACAAGCTGGCCAAAAGTTCCTGGAGGTCCAGCGGGGGTCAGGGAGCGATTTCCCGCCGCGAATCGTTTTCGTACGGAAAATGGCGCCGGCAGGAGATCGACTGCAGGAGGTCGTTCAGCGAGGGTTCCGGCGCCTCGCTGAACGACCTCCTGCAGTCGATCTCCTGCCGGCGCCATTTTCCGTACGAAAACGATTCGCGGCGGGAAATCGCTCCCTGACCCCCGCTGGACCTCCAGGAACTTTTGGCCAGCTTGTGGGGGGCCTCCTGACCCCACGAGACTTGCCAAAAGTCCAGCGGGGGTCCGGAAGGACCTCCTGCCGTCCAATCGTGTTCGTCTATGGCCGCCGCCATTTTTCGCCGCCATTTTGGAAAATGGCGCCGGCTGAAGACAACAAGATTGAGGAGCAGGAGCCCGTTCCGGACCGCTGCCGTTCCGGACCGCTGCTGGACCCGCAGGTTATTTAACTCATTTGGGGGGGGGTTCGGGAGGGTGGGGGATTTAATTTAAAGGGTCGGGGGTGGGTTTTAGGGGGTTTTAGTGTGCCGGCTCACGATTCTAACGATTTATAACGATAAATCGTTAGAATCTCTATTGTATTGTGTTCCATAACGGTTTAAGACGATATTAAAATTATCGGACGATAATTTTAATCGTCCTAAAACGATTCACATCCCTAATCTGCAATGCCCTGCAGGATACCTCCATGCTTATCAGTTTCTCAGACCATAAAGGTCAGGGCTCTCCCTGGCTGCAGCCTGAATCTAGTTCCCCTTTACCCCTTGCCGTGGAAGCAGAGAGCAAATGTTGGAGTTGCATCAAAAGTATCAGGCTTATTGTTTAAGGGTAGTAACAGCCGCATCAGGAAATTACCCCCCATGCTTATTTATTCCCCAGACTGTAAACGTTGGGGCCCTCGGTTGCTGTCTGAATCCAATTGTGGTTAACTTGGTGGTATTTTAACAACAGGATGCAGTGAGAAACTTAGTTCCAATTCTTTGATATATAAAGGTATGCCAGAACTTGAACAGAAAAAAATGCCCCTGACAGACCAGACTTACATCCTTATATGTGATGGCATTCTCTCACAATCAACCTCACAAATGAGAATGATAAATCAACCTCGATCTTTACACTTGTGTAACAGTGATGACAGCATGCTCATGTCAGTGGAGGTAGCTTTGATACATTTTCCTTGTGCTCTCCTCCAATAACAATACCATGAATCCCAAATTTACAGACAGAAGGCGAGTGATGAAAGAAAACAGCACAGCACATTATACTTTGTAATGGCATCTTTCATATAAATATATGCCATAGTGTTCTATTTTCTCTGTGAGAAATACAATAATGTAATAGAATAAATGTCAGGGCAAAAAAGTATGGAAGCATGAGGAATTGACGGAAAAATAATATCTCTGTGCAGAGATTTTGAAGAGATCAATAAAGAATGGTGAAAAAAAACATCAAAGGAGAGAAAAAATAGATGAGTTTTCAACTAAAATTTCAAAATGGAGGAAGAATCAGTTATGAGATGAGAGGGGGACTATTAAAAAAGGTTTAGAGAAAAGAATTGCAGTTGCCTTGTTAGTCCACTTGGACATGTGGAATTAAGGGTCAACAAATTGCATATGATACAATTTTATTGGCCTAACTTCATAAATCTGTGATGAGCTTTCAAGAGTTATTCTGTTTTCATCAGGCCAGTGAAGAAGCAGCAGATACAGAGTCATCTAGCATTAGGCTGCTTGCATAAGCCATTACAGGGCAGTAAAGGGAAGGAAGAGGGGAGGACAGAGGTGACACTGCAGCTCCAAGGGTCTATATCTGATAATGAGTGAGGAATTCATAGTCCTTATGGAGTCCTTTTGTGTTTGTTTCAAAGTATTTGATCATCCTAATTTCAACTGATTTCAGTTCATGTGTACTTTTAAAGTTCCCATTAAGTACTCTGACTGTGAGGGAGTAATTTTCCTTTGAGAAGTGTTCATCTACTGAGCTGTCATTCTTTTTTTTCTGGAATGTTTTATTTTATATCTAGGAAGATTGATTCTTGTCCTCAGTTTTTGGCTTGTTTCACCAATGTACCATCCTTCTTCACCTATTGTGCATTTAATTATGTACAGAATATTTATAGAGAGGCCTGCATGTGAACCTGTTGTGAATGTCTTTTCCCGCATGGGTAGCTGTAGAGTCCTGTGATCTGTGCTGGCATAAGCTGCTTTGTGGTACTAAGCAGGGTTTTGTGTCATTTGCTTCTGTTTGGTTTTCTGTTTGGAGCTTTAATCCTTATGTGTTTTTGTTTTAGGTTAGTTGGTTGTCAATAGAGATGTGAATTGGGTGCCGGAATCGGTTCTGGTTTCGGTATCGTGGACCCATGGAAAATTCCGTGCTGAGCCGGAAAAAAAATTCCGTGCTGAGTTGGAAAAAAAATTCCATGCCGAGCCAGAAAAACTTCTGTGCCGAGCGGGGAAAAAAAATTCCATGCCGAGCCGGAAAAAAACAACCCACCCCAACCCTTTAAATCTAATTATTTACAACCCCCCCCCCCCCTCCCGACCCCCCCCCCAAAACTTTCCTAAAGTACCTTGTAGTCCAGCGGAGGTCCTGGAGCGATCTCCTGCTCTCGGGCCGTCGGCTGCCAGTAAACAAATTGGTGCCGGTGGCCCTTTGCCCTTACCATGTGACAGGGGCTATCGGTGCCATTGGCCGTCCCCTGTCACATGGTAGGAGCAATGGATGGCCGGCGCCATCTGTCAAAAAAGCAATGCACATCCCTAGTTGTCAAAAGGATAGAAATGGGGGAGCAGGGAATACTTTTTTCAGTAATTTATTCTCCAGTACTAGTGGTTATAGATATGTTATGATTTTCCTTAGGTTTTTTAATTCAAGATTGAATGTTACTACAAGGGTACCAGCTTCATGGCTTTCTGTTGCTTGAATTGTGGTAGGTTTTTCTTGGATATTTTGAGTGAGGATACAATTTTCTTGGAGAAGATTTTGAGCGATAGTCCTTTTGTATGAAATATTTTTTTAGAGTTTTGAGGTTTTATGAGTGGTGCCGACCCCACTCACATGCATGAGTGCTGTAGTAACCAGGCATCTGTGCCGTGGTTGCATGATACCTCCCCCCCCCCCCTTCCTTGCTCTTACCTTTCCAGTTTGGGGGAGGGGAGAGATAGGAAAGCCAGGAGGAGCTTGTCTGCTCCATGTGGAACTTGCTTCCTGGTCACTGCAGGTGACATCATCAGCCCACGATGAATGGGACAATAGAGGGGGAGGAGCATAGCAGACTGCCAGTACGAGCAGCCAATGTTCTTCCTGATGCCCCATGAGATTTAGGTGATGCTTTCAGAACCTCTTCCGACCCACTCTTGGGAGGTAAAGGGGAGGGGAATACATTTCTCTCTTGTTGGGAACTTGCTTACAGGGATGGCTATGGGAGGGAGGATAAGAGGCATGGGTGGTGACCAGCCCAGCCCCTTTTTTCTTTCTCCCAAGGGTTGGGCTGGTCTGCTTCCATTGCTCTGTTGCAGAATCCTGCCACTTGTAAAAAAAATAAAAAAATAAAAAAAATAAAAATCCAGCAAGCAGGGAATTTGTTTTATTTATTCTGCTTGCAAACCTTTGCAATTTTCCTTGCAAGAACAGCTTCCAGTTATCCACAGTCTTTCTCCCTTGCTTTCTGCAGCCCAGGCCATCTCCTGAGCAGGTAAGTCCCACTGCCTGTTGGGTGCTGTGGTTCCCCAAAGGGTCAGTAGAATGCCTTGCTGGACTAAGACAGCAGCCCAGTGTGTCGAGCAGAGCAAATATCGTAGTCCAGCGGACTGCAAACCAGGCAGAAGAGGCAGCAGTGGAGCGGGCATGCTCCTTTGCAGCTGGCTTGGAGGCTGGCACAGCAGGCATTAGGGCTGGGGCTGGGGGCCTCCAAGGAGGAGGTAGGGCAAAGCAATTGGGTTCCAAGGCTGGTCATCATGACAGGCGGGTCTCTGGCCAGAGCAGGGCTGGTTCCAGGGGGCAAGGCAATCTGGATGCTGTAGTTCCCCCATGGAAGGATGGACAAGAGAATCGGGGGCTGGCCCCAGCTAGAGGTGGATGCAGGGGACATTAATGTATGCGTGGTACCACTGCCCCCCTTGCCAGCCCAGCAGCTGGGCATCAGTGGATGTCTGAGGGGCAGGGGCAGTGGTGGATTCTTCCCCAAGCACTGGTGTGGTGTCCACCTCCGGAAGGTGCATGGCTTCAGGGGTTTGCAAGCTAGCAGTGCCAAGGGAGCTCAGCCCCTATTGCCGTTTGGGTGCATTGGTTTGGTTCCAGAGGTATGCACTGGATGAACCTCATTCCAGGCATTCAGCAGCTGCTGGTCAGGCTTCCTTGCTCGGACATGCTCATGATTCAACTTGGTGGCAATGCCCTTGGTGATCTGGCAGGCATGCAGCTGGTGAATGTGATTAGGAATGGCATTGCACTTCTTACCAGCTGGTAGCTAGGAACCACATTATCTGGTCTGAAATTGTCCCTTGCCTCTGATGGGGTAATTTCCCTCATGTTTTGTGAAGTATTACCAAGATCAAGCAGCAGGTCAGCAAATTTGTAGCTGGGCACGGGTGTTTTCACATTAGACATGAATTGGCCTCTGTTGATTGTGCTGAGCTGTTCAGGCCAGATGGAGTACATCTGTCTAACTTGAGCCAGGAGTTATTTATCAACACCTTAAAAAAGGGTCTGTTACAGGTAATTGCTTGAGGGGAATTTGTTTATGCAAAGGATGTGAGTGGGGTCCCCAGGCAAGCTGCGGTTTGTGATGGGGGACCCTGAGCAAGCCTGTTAGGTTGCCCAGGTCCTTGGCAGGGATACCTGAGCTAAAGTGGTAACATCAAGCTAGGGCGAGATAACATAGTACAAAATGTCATCTTTGTGAGACTTTCCTCACTTCAAATGAAGTCAAATCTTCACCGAGGTGTACTGTGCTGTTCGTACGTCTCACTCTGCATGATAAACTGGCCCCTAAACCACCATCAACATCTCACCTTGAGCTCTTAGATGACCCTTCTATTGGCATATAAATAGTTGACTACTATAAAGTCCTTATGGTCTCTCTCTTCCTCTCTCTCCCTTTTTCCCTCCCAAAGCTAAAATGTAATTCTAAAAAATTATCATGAGTTGCATTACAGCCATTTCAGTCTTAACAAGAGGAAAAAAGGTGTAGTTATTTCCAGGGTTAAAACCATACAATCTTGCCCCTCATTATCATAATCCCCACCCAAACTTCTTCCTAATCCCGCCCCTTCCCAAAATTTGAATTTGTGCCATGCAATACCATTATTATCACATGCGTTAAGCCATAACGCATTTTGATGAATGACCCTGTTAGATTGTACAAGATTTTTATATTCATTTAATTTCTTTAAAAAGTATTTTTTATCCATCCCTCCATAAAAAACTGTCCAGGGTAATAAATACTAAAATAGTAACAGGTATAAAAAAAAGAACACACAAGACAAAAGATAGTCAACTTGCTGTAATTAAAGATATGGAAGTTTTGAGTTGTAAATTAGAAAATTTATACTGGAAGGTCTAATTTAAGAATATTGATGTTTCTTAAATCTCCAATTCTATCTTCAGTAGATATGTTGAGGAAATTCTGAAGGTTCCCCTGGAGACTATGGGTAAAAGCTGCTTACCTTCCTAACAAACAGGGTCATTCTTTAAAATGCATTATTGTGGGAGTTAAGGCCCTAATGCCCGAGAGAGAGAGAGAGAAAGAGAGAGACTGTCACCCGTATGACATAGTGAGGGCAAAGGTAGCACCGGCGCCATTTTGAAGATTGGCAATACGGCCCGCGTGCAGGAGGTCGCTCCCGGACCCCCGCTGGACTTTTGGCAAGTCTTGTGGGGGTCAGGAGGCCCCCCCAAGCTGGCCAAAAGTCCCTGGGGGTCCAGCGGGGGTCCGGGGGCGATCTCCTGCACGTGTGACGTCGGGAGCCAGGAACCAAAATGGCGCCGGCGCTACCTTTGCCCTGTCACATGATAAGGGCAAAGGGCCACCGGCGCCATTTCTCAACACAGCCATGGCCAGAGAGCTGGAGATCGCGTCGGGACCCCCCCCCCCCACTGGACCCCAGGTAATTTAAAACATTTTGGGGGGGTTCGGGAGGGTGGGGGATTTGTTTTATAGGTTCGGGGTGGGTTTTAGGGTTTTTTTTGGTGTGCCGGTTTTCCCGCCCTCCCCCGATTTACGATTTTTAACGATTTAAAAAAAAACCCCAAAAACACGACGATAAGATTTTCCTCCCCCACCAGCCAAAATCGATCGTTAAGACGATCGATCACATGATTCACACCCCTAGTTATGATATGGATCCTTTCTAGTTTTTCAAAGTCATAGAGTGAACTACAAAGGAAAATTAGCTAGTTTTGTATGGAAAGAAACAAGGACACAGGCTTGAGATGGCAGTCACATAGAACTCTCAATGAATTCTGCTACTGAATTGCAAGAACGTTAGGTTAGTTATAAGTTTGGCAACTGCATATAAAAGTGTGCTACAATCTGCTACTGAAACACAAGGCTTTAGGAACTGTTCTAAGGTGGGCAACTGCAGTTAAAAATGTACTACAAACTGCTACTGAATTGAAATGCCTTCAGAGGCTGTTGGGAGTTTATCATATTGCAGAGAAGTCTGTGGAAACAAGTAAACAAAGCCAACTAGAAGCGGCAGAATCAACGGAGTCTTACAGTATGCACAAGAAAATAGCTTTTATAGTTCATACTATTAGCATATGTTTAGTAAATGGCATATGCATGCTAAACTGAGCACGCATAGTAGGGATATGAGGACCAAAAGCTTTTGTTCTGGTTCATATCTTGTTTCTGGGGTTTTATTTTGTTTTATTTATTTTAATGTTTATTTCTATTTGGTTAATTTACCAAACTGAAATAAACATAGTGGGGCGGATTTTAAAAGCCCTGCTCGCGTAAATCCACCCGGATTTATGCGAGCAGGGCCTTGCGCCCTGGCGCGCCTATTTTCCATAGGCCTGCCGGCGCGCGCAGAGCCCCGGGACTCGCGTAAGTCCCGGGGTTTTTTGTCGGGGGCGTGTCGGGGCGGGGCCGATTGACGCGGTGTTTTGGGGGCGGGGGTGCGGCGTTTTGGGGGCGGGCCCGGCGGCGTGGTTTCGGCCCGGGGCGGTCCGGGGGCGTGGCCGCGCCCTCCGGAACTGCCCCCGGGTCGTGTCTCAGCGCGCCAGCGGCCCGCTGGCGTGCGTGGATTTACTTCTCCCTCCGGGAGGCGTAAATCCCTGGACAAAGGTAGGGGGGGGTTTAGATAGGGCCGGGGGGGTGGGTTAGGTAGAGGAAGGGAGGGGAAGGTGAGGGGAGGGCGAAAGAGAGTTCCCTCCGAGGCCGCTCCGATTTCGGAGCGGCCTCGGAGGGAACAGAGGCAGGCTGCGCGGCTCGGCGCGCCGGCTGCCCAAAATCGGCAGCCTTGCACGCGCCGATCCAGGATTTTATAAGATACGCGCGGCTACGCACGTATCTTATAAAATCCAGCGTACTTTTGTTTGCGCCTGGTGCGCCAACAAAAGTACGCGAACGCGCATTTTTTAAAAATCTACCCCTAAACTCCCATCAAAGAAAACCCCAAAAGAAGTCTCCTTAGGTTTCTATTGCTGCTTTGTGGAGGCACCCTGGGCCCCTTTGACCCCTCCATCCGTTGCTAATCCTGGGCCTAACCAGACGGGCTCAGTCAAGCCCAGCTGGGACCACCTTGGAACCCTCCAACCTCCAACCCTCCCCCGTATTACTTCTTGGCTCCCACTTATTTATTTTTTATTTTTATTTATTACATTTTTATATACAGCTTGTAAATCATGTTAGCAAAGCAGGGGTACAATAAAAAAACATACATAAATTAGTGCTAAAAGCAAATTAACAATATCAATAAACATTACCTACTAATAAAAAAAATTAAATTAATAATACATTTTCATAATTAAAATTAACATACAAAGACTAAACAGACAAAACTGGTTACTAGCAACTGGCAAAATGATGAGACGAATGATGAAATGCTAAGAGAAATCAGGGAAGCTAACCAATTTGGCAGTGCAGTAATAATGGGAGATTTCAATTACCCCAATATTGACTGAGTAAATGTAACATCAGGACATGCTAGAGATGTAAAGTTGCTAGATGGAATAAATGACAGCTCAAAGAGTAATTGGTTCCGGAACCAACGCAAGAGGGAGATATTTAAGATTTAATTCTTAGTGGAATGCAGGATTTGGTGAGAGAGGTAATGGTGGTGGGGGCCACTTGATAATAATGATCATAACATGATCAAATTTGATCTAATGACTGGAAGGGGGAAAATATGTAACTCTACAGCTCTAACACTAAATTTTCAAAAGGGAAACATTGATAAAATGAGGAAAATAGAAAAAAACTGAAAGGTGCAGCTGCAAAGATTAAAAGTGTACAACAAGCATCGACATTATTTAAAAATACCATCTTAGAAGCACAGTCCAGATGTATTTCACACATTAAGAAAGGTGGAAGGAAGACAAAACAATTACTCGCATGGTTAAAAGGTGAGGTGAAAGAGGCTATTTTAGCAAAACAAAATCCTTCAAAAATTGGAAGAAGAAACCTTATGAAGAAAATAGGAAAAAGCATAAGCATTTTCAAGTTAAATGTAAAACATTTATAAATCAGGCTAAGAGAAAATGTGAAATGAAGTTGACCGTAGAAACAAAAACTAATAATAAAAAGGTTAGACTGTTAGATGACCTAGGGGTTAAAGGGGCTCTTAGGGAAGAAAAGGCCATTGCAGAAAGACTACATGAATTATTTGCTTCTGTGTTTACTAATGAGGATGTTGGGGAGATACTGATTCTGGAAATGGTTTTCGAGGGTGATGAGTCAAATGAACTGAACCAAATCATGTGAACCTGGAAGATGTGGTAGGCCAGATTGACAAATTAAAGAGTAGCAAATCATCTGGACCAGATGGCATGCATCCCAGTGTTCTGAAGAATCTAAAAAATGAAATTTCAGATCCATTATTTAACATTTATAACCTATCATTAAAATCATCCATTGTAAGAGAAGCTTGGAGGGTGGCCAATGTAACCCCAATATTTAAGAAGGCCTCCGGGGTGATCTGGGAAACTATAGTCTGGTGAGCCTGACTTTAGTGCCTGGAAAAATAGTGGAAACTATTCTAAAGATCAAAATCACAGAGCATATAGAATGACATGGTTTAATGGAACACAGTCAGCATGGATTTACCCAAGGGAAATTTTGCCTCACAAATCTGCTTTATTTTTTGAAGGGGTTAATAAACATATGGATAAGGATGAACCAGTAGATATACTGTATTTGGATTTTCAGAAGGCATTTGACAAATGCCTCATGAGAGGCTTCTAAGAAAGCTAAAAAGTCATGGAATAGGAGACAATGTCCTTTCGTAGTTTACAAACTGGTTAAAAGACAGGAAACAGAGTGTAGGATTAAATGGTCAATTTTCTCATTGGAAAAGGGCAAACAGTGGAGTGCCTCAAGGACCTCTACTTAGACCTGTGCTTTTCAATATATTTATAAATGATCTAGAAAGGAATATGATGAGTGAGATAATCAAATTTGCAGATGATACAAAATTATTCAGAGTAGTTAAATCACAAGCGGATTGTGATACATTGCAGGAGAACCTTGAAAGACTGGAAGTTTGGGTATCCAAATGGCAGATGAAATTTAATGTGGATAAGTGTAAGGTGATGCATATAGGGAAAAATAGCCATACTGTAGTTATATGCTGTTAGTTCCATATTAGGAGCTACTACTTGTTGCGAACGCGCCCTGCGGGCTCTGAGGAGCAACACAGAGGTGCAATCGTCTGCTCCTGGTAGAGAGTGAGTCCTTGGCCCATGAGGCAACTCAGGGAGGAGCCCCAAGACATGCCCCAAGGGATCCGATGAGGGACGAGACCCAGGACATTAGACGAAGACGTCAGGAACATGAAGTCATCTGGACAGAAGCAGTAGAAGGACTCCTTGGAAGATGCAGAAGGTCCAAGGGAGATGTGAATCAAGTTGAACTGGAGATGTAAACCAGAGATGAGAACCGAGTTGAACCCGAGATGTAAACCGAAGATGAAAACCGATCCCAAGGCCCTGAGGAACTGAAGCAGGGCCTTTATATAGGGAAGGACCAGGAAGAGCCCTGAAGACATCATCCAGAGGGGCCGAAGAGTGCTTCCTGCAACTGGCCCTTTAGGAAGAGTGAAGAGGCATGTGCCCGTGCCTAGAGGAACCCCGGAGGCTGGAGGGCGGAACTGAGGCCTGCGGCAGTATCCTGCCGCATGAAGGAGGAGAAGGCAGGCCAGAGGCGGCTTCTGCTGCGAAGAGGAGCCACGCTGCATGCGGCAACTGCCGTGAAGATGGAGCGCCGATGGCAGCAGCCCGACGATGGGAAGGGCGGCAGCAGTGAACCTCAAGCCACCTGATAAAATCCTAGTGGGGAACTCCCCACTGCGGAGAAGTCAGTGCCGGCGGCTCCAGCCGCCAACAGCGAAGCCAGCTGCAGCAGAGACAGCCAGGGCCATGAGGGACATCCTGGGAACAACGCTAGGCCGTAAGCAGCATCGGTCGCCATGGCAGTAGGTAGAGGGCCTGTCTGCAAGATGGGGTCTGCAGACAGGATTGTAACACTACTCAGGAAGAAGATCTAGGCACCATAGTGGATAATACACTGAAATCGTCAGTTCAATGTTCTTCATCAGTCAAAAAAGCAAACAGAATGTTAGGAATTATTAGGAAGGGAATGGTGAATAAGACAGAAAATGTCTTAATGCCTCTGTATTGCTCCATGGTGAGACTGCACCCTCAGTACTGTGTATAATTATGGTCGCCACATCTCCACTTGCACTGGAGAAGGTACGGAGAAGGGCAACCAAATTGCTAAAGGCATTGGAATGGCTTCCATATGAGGAAAGACTAAAGAGGTTAGGATTGTTCAGCTTTGAGAAGAGACGACTGAAGGGGCAGATGATAGAGGTCTATAAAATCATGAGAGGTCTAAAATGGGTAAATGTGAATTGATTATTTATTCTTTTGGTTAATAGAGGGCTTCGACCTCTGTGCCTCACCTTTCTTCCTTCTCTCTCCTCAAGCCTTGGGAAGATGGCTGCTGCCGCGTCTTCATGCCGCTCTCTCCGGATTGGCAACAGCGATGGTGTTTGCTATGATTTTCCTGAGGGCCTCTTAAGGTGCGCGCACCACCCATGTCTATATCAATGTCATGGCGGGAACCTCAGGGGCGTCCCCTCCGAGTGATGTTATTACATCCTGGTATTTAGCCTGCCCTTCGTTTGCTAACAAACTGAGGGGGTCGTTTATCCCTATGGGAGGCCCACCTAGTAACTCGAGGTGAGGTTTAGGTATTACTGTAGGGGGTTAGGGGCCACTTTGACATTCAACGTGAGACGTTAGAACAGAACAGTGGTCTCTTGTGAAGATTTGATGACCTACGGAGAGAGGAAACTCACCCAAAGATGAGATATGCACAATGTTCTCTCCACCTAGCTTGATGTTACCCAGGTAGAGTTGTCTACTTAGATGACATCTTGATATTTTCTCAGGACCTGCAATCCCATCAGGAAGATGTCAAAAGAGTTCTGCAGTGAATTCGTGAGAACCGCTTGTTCGCCAAATTGTCTAAATGTGAATTTCATAAAGAATCCGTGCCCTTCTTAGGTTACATTGTCTCAAGCAATGGTTTCCAAATGGACCCTCAGAAGCTTGAGAGTATTAAAAAATGGCCATAACCCACGGGCCTAAAAGCTCTAAGATGATTTTGGGATTTATCAATTACTACCGGACCTTTATTAAAAATTACTCTTCATTGACTGTTTCATTAACAGCAATAACTAAGAAAGGAGCCAATGCTGCTACTTGGTCTATGAAAGCTGTGACTGCGTTCCAGAAGTTAAAAGACGCCTTTCAAAGCAAACCATGCTCCGCCATTCGGACCCTACTCGACCCTTCATTGTGGATGTCGATGCCTCTGGTTTAGGTGTAGAGGCCGTGCTAAGCCAACTGGTGATTCAAAGATCTTGCACCCCCTCTTCAGTATTTTCCCGACGCTTCTTGCCAGTGGAGAAGAACTATGGTATTGGGGATAACAAAGAATGGCGCCCCTGGCTTGAAAGTGCACAACATCAGAATACTGTTTACACTGATCACAAAAATCTGGAGTACCTCCGTCCCGCTCACCTCCTCAATCATAGACAGGCAAGGTGGTCCCTGTTCTTCAACAGATTTGACTTTTTGCTGAAATATCGCCCTAGTGACAAAAATATCAAAGCAGATGCATTATCTCGCTCTTTCCTCTCAGAGGATGTACCTGATGAACCCCAGCATATTATTGACCCGAAGAGAGTGATTCTCACAGCTACACATCCAGTTTCCCCAGGCAAGACCATTGTACCCTGCAATCTAAGAAAGAAATTGTTAAGATGGGCTCATGATTCGAAACTGGCTGGACACCCTGGTCAACGGCAAACACTGGCCAAGCTACAAAAGTACTATTGGTAGTCCTCCTTGAAAGAAGACACTCTAGCTTACATAGCCTCCTGTTCCAATTGTGCCAGACATAAACATCCGCCCAGATGACCTTTGGGCCTGCTTCAACCCTTGCCAGCACTGGATGAACCCTGGACCCATATTGCAACAGATTTTGTGGTGGACCTGCCACTTTCTGGAGGTAACAATACCATTTGTGTTACAGTGGACCGATTTTTGAAGATGGCTCACTTCGTGGTTCTCCCTGGCTTGCCATCAGCCATGTAACTTGCTAAGCTATTCATCAGTCACATCTTTTGCCTACATGGCATGCCTAAACATATTGTTTCTGACAGAGGAGCTCAATTTACAGCAAAGTTCTGGAAAGCCTTGTGTAATAAATTCGACATTACACTTTACTTCACCTCTGCGTATCATCCTCAGTCGAATGGCTGAACTGAGAGAATGAATAGAACTCTGAAACAGTTCATTCGTGCTTATGTCAGTTCACGACAGAATGACTGGCTGAACTGTTGCCCTGGGCTGAATTTGTCATCAATTCGCATCCAGCGTCATCTACTGGATCTACTCCATTTGAAGTGGTCTACTGACAAAACCTTTACCACCTCTACCACTTCCACTTTCTGGTCTTCCCCGGCAGCTCAATCTACTGCCAAAAATATACAGCAGCTCTGGAGAAAGACTAAAGAGATGCTCCAAAAAACAGGACAAAGAGCAAAGAAAGGCTATGACACTCACCAAAGCAAGGCTCCCGAATTCCAGCCTGGAGATAAAGTTTGGCTTTCTACTAAACATCTGAGATTTAAGCTTCCATCTGCTCGATTTGTTTTACGCTTTGTCGGACCCTTCCTATTCTCCGATGGTTGGGCTCTCTTACCTATAGTCTGAGACTCCCTCCAGCTATGCAGATTCACAATGCATTCCATGTTTCGCTGCTGAAACCGCTTGTTCTTAGCGAGTTTTCCACCAAGACACCTGAACCTACCTCTGTTGATGCAGAAGAAGACATCGAATATAAGGTTGATGCCATCCTTGATGTAAGAAAAAGAGGCAAAGTTTGGGAATACCTCCTGTCATGGGAGGGATACGGACCAGAAGAAAACTCTTGGGAACCATTGGCTAATATCATGGACAAAGAGATGCTTCGTCAATTTCATCGATCACATCCTCAAAAACCTAGACCAGGTAGGGGGTCTGGAGGGGACCCTTTGAAGGGGGGTACTGTTGTGTTCGTCGGTCTCAGATGGCTTCGACCTCTGTGCCTCACCTTTCTTCCTTCTCTCTCCTCAAGCCTTGGGAAGATGGCTGCTGCCGCGTCTTCATGCCGCTCTCTCTGGTGTGTTCACCATGATTTTCCTGAGGGCCTCCTAGGGTGCGCGCGCGCACGCCACCCATGTCTATATCCACGTCATGGCGGGAAACTCGGGGGCGTCCCTTCCAAGTGACATCATCACATCCTGGTATTTAGCCTGCCCTTCGTTTGCCAAACAACTGAGTTAGCAAGGATTGGATTGCCTCTGGTCTAAGCTGCTCTGCCGCTTCCCAGCTGCCAAAGGAAGCTCTCTCTGCCCTTTGGGGTATTTCTTCACTAACCTGGGTACCCGCTCCTCGGGGGCCGTTCTGTTCTATTTCAGGAACCTATCTTGAGATACCGGGTACTCGCTCCTCAAGGGCCTGCTCTCCCTAATCTGGTGCCTGCCACTGAACAACTTCTGCCTGTCTGGACTTTCAACTATACAGCTTCTGCTTCAGTGAGTACTAACCCTTTCAGTCTGTCTCATCTTCAGCTTTAGCATGCTGTGTCTACATCTGGGTTCCTGTGCCTGCTACGCTGCACTGCCTATCACCTACTCGAGTGTGAGACTGGTCTCCTCTGCTGAGGACCCCTGGACTACTTCACTGGGTTACCTCCACTGCTGCCCGCTCCCCGGGCAGTACCATCGAGCTGTACAATAAATACAACTTCTCTGTGTCTGCGTGTATAGAGCCTAGCCTAGTACTGCGGTTCCTCACAGGGCTCCTCCCCATGGGAGTGGCCATCACCGCAGTACCCAAGAATCCACTCCAACACCTCATAACCATAAAAAAAAGCTAACAAGTAGCACATTTAAATTGGGGAGCATTCTTTTTCACTCAATATATAGTTAAGCTCTGGAATTTGTTGCCAGAGGATGTGGTTAGGGAAGTTAGTGTAGCTGTTTTAAAAAAGGTTTGGATAAGTTCTTGGAGGAGAAGTCCATTAACTGTTATTAATCAAGTTGACTTAGGGAATAGCCACACTGCTATTACTGGCATTAGAAGCATGGGATCTACTTAATGTTTTGGGGACTTGCCAGGTACTTGTAACATGTTTGGTCACTGTTGGAAACAGGATGCTGGACTTGACGGACCCTTGGTCTGACCCACTGGCAACTTCTTATGTTCTTTTGTTCTTATGTTATCAAATACCTAAGTAAAAAAAAAAAAAAAAGCAGGCTTTTACTGCCTTTCTGAATTTGGTATAATTTGCTTCTGAGCAAATGTCAAATAATAATGTATTCCAGAGAAAAGGAGCCTGGTAACTAAAGGAGGAATCCCTAGTCAATACAAGGCGAATCACAAATGGCAGGGTAAGAGATATAAACCTTTCTGAGAAGAATGGAGTGAACATACAGTTGTTTAAGGAGTTAGAAGTCCAGCAAGTTACAAAGAAAAACTAGTATGTAATGCTCAAAAAGCAAAACATAAGGTTTTAAATAATATATGGTAATTAATCAGAAGCCAAAGCATTTGTGACAAAATAATAGTAATATGATCAGTTTTCTTAAGGCTGTAAATTAGTCTAGCTGATGTATTCTGAAGCAATTTTAATGTTTTCAACTGATAGTTTTGTTAAACAGAAAGGGGTAGGAACTATCCCCACTCCTGCCCTACCTCATCTAATTAAAATTGATACCTGGTCCTAAAACCACAAAAAAGTGAAGTCAAAATGGCATGGGTCCCAGGACTGGACAGTGCCATTTTTTTGTCTGGTCCATTTCTTCTGGCAAGACCCCCCACAAAAAAAGGGTAAGTGGGACTGGCAGGTTCACAGCTCCAGGTAATATCTAGAGTGGAGAGGGCTTGCAAGGGCCTGGAGAAGTCCCAGTTGGGATTAGTTCAGCCGGGGCCTCTTCCATCCCACTACCCTGTGTATTGGCAGGGGTGGTGGGATAGAAGAGGCCCAGGGAAGCCCTGAGAAGCTCCAGGAAGTGAGGGCCCAAGGAAGCCCTGAGAAGCTCCAGGAAGTGAGGGCCCAAGGAAGTCCTGAGAAGCACCAGGAAGTGAGGGCCCAAAAATGTGGGTACTTTTGGGTAAGGTGATTTTCAGTTCATTCCATTCAAAATGAACCAAAAATGGCCTTTTCAGCTTGAGATGTGCCAATTGTTTTAAACAAATGCACATTTAATAATGCATATTCCTCTTTTCTCATGCCTCAGCCCCCTTGCTGCAAAGTACTGCTACAACTAGATGTATGCAGAGCTCTACATTTACACATAAGAGACCTGAATAATAGTAAGCCTAGCATATGAGGTTGGTTGACAGTGCTGAAGAAAGAAGCTAGAGAACAACTGGTCCCCAGGAGAGGAGGAAAAAGGAAGAGAAGGGAATTAAAAAAAAAAAAGGAAAAATCAGACCGAGTCCATTCGCTTCTGAGTTCTGCCAAAGAGGAGAATGATTGGCATCAGAAGATGCCTTAGCCAGCACTGGCACATGCATCCTGTTGACACCAGGGAGGAAACTCTGCCAGTCTTGTGTCAGATGAATTCCAGCATCTGATCAAACCCCATATTCAAACATCCTGTAGTGTTGGAACAGCGATGGCATGTTGACAAGTATTCATACTGAAGCTTCAAAACACCTGCTCTTAGGGATATATAGGGCCAAAGAATTTGTTTATGTTTTTATTTCTCATTTTTCAAATTTTATTAGTGTTTTATGTTTCTGTAGGTTTAAATTCTTTTCTCCTGATTTGTATTTGGAAAACAGTGTGCACAATTTGCAAATAGTGCACAGTGTTTGAAAACTATGCACACAGAGGTCCATATTCAAAAGCATTTAGGAGGCTAACTCAGAAGTTAGCCTGCTAAATGAATATTTGGACACATTTCCAGCTACATTGTAGTCAGCTAATAAGTTAAGGCTTAGAATGTATCTGGATAAGTTAAGCGTACTGGGTGCATAACTGGAAGGAGTTGAGCTAGCTGGCTAAGTTAAATGGCTAACTTTGATATTCAGAGTTAGCCAGATGACTTAGCTGCTTAAGTGGGTCATTCATCAAGCCATTTTAGGGCTCTAATGAGCATTATAATGCGTATATCATGAGATATACATGATATTTTGCATCTCCCCACCCAGATACCCTCTCCATTTTACAATTGCCTTCTTTGCAGGTGATTTGCATGCATGAATAATGCAAATGCATGCAAAGAAGGTCATTACTACCTTTCTCTACCTCCAGCGCTCCCCAAACGGACCGCAGATGACAGTGAAGGAAGTGGCAGCTGAGGCCTGCGCAACCGGCGCTGAAGCCCGTTGGGGTAAGGCCATCTTTATTGCCGCACTTACCCCAGACGGACCCCCTCGCCGGCCACGAGGCTGCTCCACCAGTCGCCTCACAGCAGCAGCAGCAAATCAGAGCAGGGCGCGCTCCCTGCATCATCAAAGAGAGGCGGGCAGGGGATTTAAATCCCAGCCCGGCTACCTGGCGTCGCGCACCGAAGGAGCGCGACAGAGGGGCCTGCCCCTTTGTGCGCCCCTTAGTGCAGCACCTTAGTGCAGTCATTGGCAGACGTTTTCCTAAATCTACAATTTGGCCTTCACCCCAGCTACCTTAGGTCTGTACCTTCTACTTCTCCACCTCCTTTCAACCAGGTCCCCCTCTTCTCTCCCCCCGCTAACCACACTTCCACTAAGACCTAAGTATGCATACCTTCGCAATCCCCATCATTAACAACCTCCACAGAACCAGCTCAAATAACACTTCCTTTCCCGTCATTCAACACAAAAGGCTAATTCCTATCATGATTTCACCACTGAATCAACTCTTGGGCCTCACGCTCATCTCTTTAACCCTTCTCAATGCACAATCCCTCACGAAAAAAACTCACCTCCTCTACAACTATCTACTAGAAACCAAACCAGACCTGTGCGCAATTACCAAATCCTGGCTGAAACCCGAGGACACAGCATTAATCAATCAACTCCTGATACAAACCTATGATGTCTTTTCAATCCCCTGACTTAAAAAAAGAGGTGGCGGTCTTCTATTAGCCGCAAATAAAGAGCTAGGTTTAACTCTTCAATATTCAATCTCAACTTCTACTCTGGAATTCGCCGTATTCAAATCCAAACTTCTTCAAATCGGCCTAACCTACGCCCCCCCAGGGCGCCTTGAATCAGACCCTTCCCCACTAATTGAACACATAGCCAAATACACCAACACAGATGTCCCTGCTATAATATTGGGTGACTTTAACCTATACGTCGATTCGTCTCCTCACTCTTCCAACTGCAACACATTTCTATCCATGCTTAATTATATGGGATTCAAACAAATCATTAACGGACCTACACACAAAGCAGGACATACCTTGGACCTAATTTTCTTAAATGAAGGCCTCACTCCTTCCTGCACTCCACTTGCTCACCAATCCCATGGTCTGATCACAAGATAATTACCACAGTCTTGAAAATCAATCAAGCCATCCCCCAATCGCCACAAAAAACCACAGTCCAATTCAGGAAACTGTGCAACCCGGACAACCTCAGCTCTCATCTAACCAAAGAATTGGTTAAGCTAGACCTTTCAGATGCCGACGCGGCTACCTCCTCTTGGTTCCAAATCACTAATAAAGTAGCAGACCTAACCTGCCCAGTAACCACTAAAGTTCTACCCTCTAACCCAGACAAAAGGAAACCTTGGTACTCTCCAGAACTTAAATCTCTCAAGCAAGAATTAAGAAGAGTAGAACACACCTGGACAAAAAATCCTTCATCAACAAATCTGGCCACGTATAAATCCCTTATGCACTGCTACAGGATCTCCATCCTCCGATCTAAGAGAGATTTCTTTGCACAAAAAATACACCATTTCATATTCGACTCCAAAGCATTGTTTTCATATGTCTCGTCCCTCACCAAACTGTCTCCCCCATCTATTCCGGACGATCAAGCTGCCAGCAAAGCCTCAGAGCTTGCCTTGTACTTCGAGAAAAAAATCACCAACCTGCTATCCCCACTATGCTCCAACAAAGGACAGCCTCCGCCCTCTTATTCGGCTTCTCTACAACAAAACACTAGTCTCAATACATTCAAGCCCACTTCATCTCTAGAGATTGAAACCTTACTCAGGAAGCACAAACCTGCTTCTCACCCATTGGATCAGATCCCCCTCAAATCTTCTCAGCTCCATCCCAAAAATCATCGCCAAGCTGATTGCGGAGATCATTAACTGCTCCTTAGCTCAGGGCCTAGTACCAGACGCCCTAAAACTTGCCATCCTCAAACCTATACTGAAAAAACCTAATCTATCCCCTTCCGATCCAGCTAACTTCTGCCCTATAGCTAACCTTCCACTCATCTCTAAACTATTGGAAAAAATGGTCAATTGGAAACTTTCGGAATATCTGGACGAAAACAAAATCCTAGCTCCTGCTCAATTCGGCTTCCGCAAGTCTCTAAACACAGAAACCCTCTTAACTTCCCTCTCAGACACCATTCTCCTAAGTCTGGAAAAAAAACAACCTTGTCTTCTTGTTCTCCTCGACCTATCAGCCTCATTCGACATGGTGAACCATTCAATTCTAGTGGATTGGCTAGAGGACATTGGCATCAAGGGTACCGCACTCTGTTGGTTCAAATCTTTCCTCAGAAACAGATCCTATAAGGTCAGAATCAACAACAAAGAATCTCACCCAGTCAGCTCAATCCTGGGAGTCCCTCAAGGCTCCTCACTATCCCCTACCCTCTTCAACATTTACCTCCTCCCACTCTGCCAGCTCCTTTCAAATCTAAAGTTAATGCACTACATATACGCCGATGATGTGCAAATACTCATCCCATCGAACCATGATGAGTTTTCAGGGGAGGGATGCCACTATTGTGGCAATATCCCCCCTTGATTGTGGGACTCCTCCTGTGAAAAAACATAGCAGCTTGATGAATCTAGGCCTAAGTCAGGTTGTCCCAAAGAGCTGTCCTAAAGTTAGTTGACTAACTTTAAGATAGCCAACTATATTCCATAGAGAGGATGCACCATTGAATACACATCCAAAATTAGCCCAATATGTTTAGTTATCCGGACGGTGTCTGAATATGGATATCACAATTTGCAAACTGGGATGGTATCTTTAAAATTAGCTCACGGGCGCCCATACACGTGTCTAGGGGCACGTGAGCAGACATATGCAGAAATTTTAAATCATGCACACACTTGCGCACGTATGATTTAAAAAATGTTTACCATGCATATATGTGTTCCTAATTTTATGTGGTTACTTGCGCAAGCATACTTTGCATTTCTTCCTTAAGACTTTGTTGACTTTAACGCATTTATGTAAGTGGATTTCAAAACATGCTTATTAAAACCAGCAAAATCCTATGGAAGATATGTGAGGTAGGTTAGCTCAAATAACCTCTTAAAATTAGGAGAATACTTACATATGTTAGGCATTTTTGAACTCATACATGTGCAAAGTGCATGCATGATTTAAAATTCCAGTGTATCTTTTCCTCGTGTGCTGATATGTGCGTCTATGGGCACATGCGCATTTGTGCACTCATTTTAAAATTAGACTGAGAGTTTGTACACTGTGGGGCCGATGCAAAAAAAAATGTGCTGAAAGCGATCATTGAGTGTTCAGCACCCGCTTTCCCAATGCCCACCCAGGCACCTCTCCTGGGGCACCATGCAAAATTTAAATTAGGGGTCGCACTCCCAAGGAAGCACTAGGGTCGATTGGCACCCCTATCGCCTCCTTGGCAGTGGGTGCCTAGGAGAGGTCGGCTGTCCGTGGGTTAAGAAAACGGATGGCTGAATTTATCACATCAGTTTTCCTAATCAGTGCACAGCCACAGGTTAGGGAAACGTACGCTGGTTAACTGAGGATCCATTTCCCTAACCTGATTGCCGGCACACTTTTTTTTTTTCTAATCTTTTTTTTTTCTAATTTTTTAAACATTTCATTCCTCTGACTTAATATCACCATGATGTTAAGTCGGAGGATGTTCAGAAAAGAAGTATTTTCTGCTTTTCTGTACAACGTTTTGAGGTACATAGAAATTTATGCCTGTTCTGGGCAGGCGTTAATTTCTGAGCATAAACATGTGCAGATTGGATGCTCATTTCTTTTTTTTTGCATGTGGGGTGACAAACTAATAGCCTCATCAACATGCATTTGCATATGATGAGTGCTATTAGTTTTGCGGCGTGTTGACGCATGTTGTGGATGCGCTAATCCCCTTATAGCATAAGGGGCTGTGGACGTGCATTTTTTTAGGTTTGGCACCTAATTTATTTAATTTAATATGAAATAAAAACATGCTCTTTTGTTCCGTTTTCCATTTTCTTTTCAAATGAATGCATATCCCTACCTGCTGCTGTCTTTGGACAAAATAACCCCAACCATAACAAATTAACCATAATAATGACATGGCCATTTATCAGGAAAGCAAGTTCAGATGACTGACAACACAACCGTGTGCTCCAGCCTCCGAAACTACTCTTCCCCCTTCTACAGCATCTATACCATCTATGTCTGCCAGAATCGAGTGTCTCCGAGGGCCATGGACCACAAGTATAAAAGCTGGAGAGGGTGGTCCAACCTTGAGTGAAAAGAAATTGCATCTTGATCATCCCTCCCAGGTCCTAGGGATCAGACCTCGTGCTTTCATTTAATAGGAAATAGAAAATATCAATGACACTTCCTATTTTATTTTATTTTGTTTTGTAAAGAATAGAAAAGAAAAACAAATTTTGTTTCCTTTTTGTTCTTTTTGTTTACTACTTGCCACCCCTCCTTAGGCTTCCCTTGCTTCCCTCCCATCCCCGTTCCCCTCTTCTCTTACCTTGTCCCTGTGATGCAAATGAGGAAGAAGTAATGCCTGGTCTCGTCTGTTCCACTGGCGCAGTGTTCCAAAATGACAAATCCAGACCTATAAGTGTCAGCAGAGAAAGGGCCATGAATGTGACAGATGCAGGTAAAAAGCCTCAGACGGTACCTTTTTTATTATTAATTAGGTATTTATGTATTTAAAAGCATTTTTTACCCGCCCTTCCAAAGTTCAGGGCAAGATACAGTAAAAACATTCATAAAAATAAGAAACAAAGATAGACAATACAAATATCTGCATGAAAAATCTAATTGGTGCAAAGTCAAATACAGGTTGGCTTCAAGGGGAAAATAGTAAAATGTTATTGAAAAGTTATTGAAAAGTTTCACTGAAAATGAAGGTTTTTAATGATTTTTTAAATAACATAGAGACAGAAATGTACTCTTCTTTAGCAATGCATTTACCAATCGTTGGTTTGCATTGCAATATACTCTATTATTCTTTGGTGTGAATTATCTGTTTGAACTCTGCCAGACATTAGCACTGCCAAATTAATTTAAAATGATTTAACACTATATGATGACATCCATAAAAGTATATACTCTGTAATTCAGTTTTGATTGACATGGAAGAATGAAATCTTTCATTTCTGTCTTGGTTGGAATCCAGCCCAGACAAGCATTCATGGAAAGTTATCACTATGACTGTAATTTCATTATAGTACATTTTGAGGGTACCCAGACTGTGCATATTAAAGTCATTAAAAACAATGAAATCACACAGAAAACATTTTAAAAATCTGATTAAACCAGCCCAGTAGCTCAGTAGTAGTGCTGTGCACTGTAATATGAAAGACCTGGGTTTCATTCTCAGATCAGGTCTTCTGCTACCCAGGACGGCAGGGGAGCAGAAGACCCTGTCATCACACAATGGTGACACTTAGTGACTGGATTTAGGGCCCATGATTGCAGAGTACCAAAAGAAGCCCTAGTGCATGGTCCCCTGGTGGCTTCAATGACTAGGCTAGGTGAGGAGATTGATAACCAAACAATTTTGTAAACAGATGATTTGCAATTTTTGTATTCAAAAGTATCATTAACAATTTATTTGGCAAAGGCATTTGAAAAAAGAAATAGCCTTTGAAAAAATGTTCTTATTATTAGCTTCTTTGCCATCTAATGTACTGACCACATAATCTTTCTTTCAATGTCACAATTCAATTATCTAAGAAACCTTTGCAGTGTGTACACATTTTTATAAAAAAAGTAAGGCAATAGAAACTGTTGGGTGGGTTCTTTGACATATGAAGCAATGATCAACCTTAAAAATAGATGATTTATTTTAGCTCTGCTGTTGTGATTTGAAAAAAGGAATTGAATGGGCATAACTAATTCTTAAAAAATTATACACCTCAATATGTGCAGACCTGACATACAAATAGCAAGGCTGATGCAAGGCCATTAGAAGCCCCAGTTGAACCTTCAGGCTTGCTCCCTCCCTCCCCAAATTAATTTTCAGACCTTTGGGGCTTCTATCCTGAAATTTTAATAATTAAACTAAAAAAGTCATTATAAACCCAACATCACCTCTCTCATGTCTATCCTGTAGAAACAAAAAATTGGGCATCATACTTTTAAATATGAAACTTTGTTTTATATATAGATATATATACATAATATAAATATGTTTCAGAAAATATCACAATGTCTGATAAATGTGTCATCTGTGATTTTTGGAGGTAGATTTTAAAAAATTAAGAAATACATACATTTATTTATTTATTTATTTAGATTTTTTTCTATACCGGCATTCGTGAAAATATCACATCAAGCCGGTTTACAATAAACAATGGGGTGATAACCGGAACAGAGAACGAGATAATATGTACTAAACATACTATAGATGCAGTTACATTTATATATTAAAAGAAATCCATACCGCATTGACCGAAGATAATGTTTGAAATGGCTGGTTAGGCTGAACAAGGATGTTTCCCCTAACTACTCATCATATTAAAACAAAAATTCCAATTCTGTTGTCACCACTATAACTAGGGTTGCCAATTGGCTCCGGATTTTCAACACAAGTTGATTCAGTCTTGGTTTTACCCATTGCATGCTGGGACTTATTCTGATTTCCCTATTGCATTCCCTAAGAAAAGCAAGACTATTGGCTGAATTTTAAATCGCCCCCCCACGTAAAATCCGGCCTTTACGCACGTGGCCGGGCCTTGCTCACACCAAGCCTATTTTTAAAAAGGTCTGGCCTTTGTAAAGGCCGGTACATGCATACGTGCTGGCCTTCCTGCAAGGGGCAGGCCCGGGGGCATGTTCTGGGTCGGGGGGGGCAGGCCGGGACAGCAGCAATGATCACTGTCCTGGAGCCAGCCAGCACGCACAACTTACTTCAGGTTGGGCCCTGAAGTAAGTTAGGAAAAAGAAAAGCAACAAAAAAGGTAGGACTTAGGGGTTGGGGAGGAGAGGGGAAGGGGAAGGGGAAGGGGAAGGGAGGCTAGAGTAGGGGTAGGGAAGTTCCTTCCCATTCCGCTCCTTAATTGGAGCAGACTGGGAGGGAATTGGGGAAGTCTGCGATGTGTCACCGAGCAAAACTAGCAAAAATCTACACCCCCTTGAGCGCACGGCCCACCAGTTTTATAATATGAACGTGCTGGCGTGCACATGTTATAAAATTGGCGCATCCTCTCACCGGGTAGCGCACACACATGGACACACGCGCGCACCTATTAAAATCTTCCCCTATAAGTATTTGCATGCAGGGGAGTAAAACCAGGATTGGATCAACCTATCCTGAAAATTCTGAGCCAGTTGGCAGCCCTAGCTTTAACAGTAAACTATCATTCCTAATTCACCATACAAAAATTAAGATTTCAAAATATTTGAACCATATCATGCAAACTTTTGAAAATGTAAAAGACCTTTATACATTGAAAGACACTGACTCACACTCATTGACAAGAGTATTATAAATTGGGGCACCCATGCATGGGGCAGCAGGAGACCATTCTGTCAATATTACAGAGTAGAGAAACAATGGCACAGGCTGACTACTCAATCTCAGACCATGTACAATCAGACATGATCAATCTATCAAGCACATCATTAACAGGTATGTGTGTTAGATCTGAGTTCATCATTTGTTCCTACTACGCTGCATGACCTGCTTGAATGTAGAGCTTTATTCTTTCATTTTTTTCGGATAATTCAGAATAAATTGCTTTTTGCAACGAAAGGAGACAGAGCGTAGATATCTCAGTAGTAAAATCCAAGTTGTGATGGATCCCTCTTGGCCCTGTGACCCTCAACTTCAGACCTTCAAAGACCTAATACTATGGGACTTGAAATTGATGGAGGTTCATTCAATCAAAACTAATTTCAATCTGCTGCACATTGAAAGACAAGCTCTTTGGTCCTGGTCAGATAATTATGCTATTACTGTAAAACCAGCTGATAAGATGGGGGGGCGGGCAGTGGTCATTCTAGATACACTTCAGTAGAAAGAAGAAATGCAGTGACAGTTAAGAGATTCCAGGTTTTATGAGCCTCTATCAAGTGACCCTACTGGGAACATTACAGATAGGATTATGGAGCTACTACAGCAAGCTTCGAATAGAGGTTTTCTGACAAATAAATAAATTTCTTTCTTGAAAATGTCTAGTCTGCAATAGCCAGTACTCTATGAGGAACAGAAGGTACATAAGATTCTGATGAGGCCCCCATGCAGACCAATAGTATCTGCTGCAAATGGGTTGTCTTGGAGCTGTTGGCTGCTTTTCTGGACATTTTTGTTTGCAAATATATGTTTGATCGGCAAATTTGTTCTTACATTTATTTATTTATTTATTTATTTATTTATTTTTAGTTTTTATATACCGATGTTCCTGTATAATATACATATCACACCGGTTTACATGGAAATAAAACTGATGCCTCAGAGAGGCAGTTTACATTGAAACATTTTTAACATTTTTAACAGCATAACCAAAGGGGCAGGGGAAAGGAGGAGGTTACAGTGGTTAAAAACTTATCTAGTTACATAGTGATATGGAATAAATAAATAAATAGACAATAACTATTTACATGAGGTAATGGTACATATCTCATCCCATACATTTAGCATGGTACATATCTCATGGTACATATCTCATCCCATACATATCTCATCCCATACATTTAGCAAATTGCAGGACTTACAGATGTTGTCCATAGATTTGTTTCTAGTAACCTTGGATGTTGATTTCTTGTACACCAAAATTCCACAACAAACAGTTTTGACCTTAATACAGCAAATATTGGATTATCGCCCCATACCACAGTGTACACCAACCAATGCCATTCCTTATGGAGATAGCTAGACTGGTCCTGTTTGAAAACTACTTTCTTTTTGATGCCCAGTTTTATCACCAGTGATATGATGTGGCAATGGTGTCCTCGGTAGCCCCAGACACTGCCAACATTTATGTCTCTAGGTTTGAGGAAATCTATGTATAGAATTCAGAGAGATTTCACCATATACCAATCTGGACACAATACATAGATGACATATTTTTGTTTGGGAAGGACAAGAAAGTGTGTTGTTATTTTGTGCACAGTTGAACAGTTTGGACCAGAACCTAAAATTTACAGTACAACATAGCAGAACATCGGTCACATTTCTGGATATAACCATTCATAAACAAGGTACTTCAATTTTTACTGATCTATATAGGAATCCCTGTAAGAGAACTAATCTGCTCAGATTCCAGAGTTATCACCCTAGAGGTTTCAAATGGAATCTACCCATTGGTCAATTCCTTAGAACATGACAAATCTGCACAGATCTAGCACAATACAAACATCAGTCTAAAGATCTCATGCAGCAGTTTTTAGAAAGAGGATATCCAAAAAAGCAGTTAAGCAGGCATACAGGTGTGCCAAGTATTTAGATACATCACAATTCCTTGAATACAAATCAGTATCAGCATCTTCAGATGGCAGATGATTGAATTGTTTATTAAAATACATCAATCAGGCCTATGATATCATGTCGATTATCAGATGTCATTGGCATGTTCTGGATCTTCATCTCTCTCTCCATGGATCACACCGCTTTTTATTCAAGCATGGCTGCAATTTGAAGGAAAATTAGTGTGCACATCCATTCTGAATATCAAAACATCAACTATAGATCATGCAATATGTGTGCTGACGCATTGACAGGTCAACATTGGATTCACCCCATTTTTTGAGTCAAAATCACTCATAAAGCATATTTGGATTGCTCCACTATAATGTCATATAGGAATACAGTATCTGTGTGAATTAATGTATGTTGGATGCTTGACTCATAGCATTTAGTTTCAGCTCAGGGAACGTAAGAGACATATTAATAATTTAACACGGAATGCCCCAATGGTAAAACACTGCATGGAAAACCAGTATTTCTTTCAGATGTGCAATAGATGGTACTGCAAGTCATTTGGACTCTTGTCAGGGGTGGAGATATTTCAGTATTGTTGAATTTCCATAAACAGCGATTGATTTTTGAACTGAATACCTTTATGCCACATGGAATTAATGAGGCCATTGATTGGTACACTCTATATTAACTTCCATTAACAGTGTGAACTTTGACCCGACCTGTCAATTCTGTGAGATCTTCCACCATTTGTTCCTTTAAAATGGCAGCTTTGACCGGATAGAGACTCTGACCTGCAATACAAAATAGAGAAGCTGACAGTTCATAACTCATGTTGGCATTAAGTAAGAAGTACAAATCATTGAAATAACATTATGCAAAGTACATTCTCTACATAACTCATGTGCTATGTGTTTGAATGAGTATTTCACATTGCCTTTTAAAGAAGACTTCTAGTAAAATCGGTATGACGAATGTCTATTTCATTTGCTCCTGATGCAGATCTATGAAACACTGAATCAGTGTCTGGTGGCACAACTATTGAAGATGTGCAAACACTCACTTTGAAGTTAAGTGTGTTTTAATTTCAATAGAAAAATTAAATAAAAGTAACAAGTACCTACAGACTGATGATTATACTTGCAGACACAACCCTGATGGGATTTATATCACTCTGTCAATGGGTGTCAGTCAATATCTTACAATGTACAAAGGTCTTTTAAATATTCAGCAGTTTGCATAATATGGTTCAAATATTTTGAAGTCTTAATTTTTCTATGGTGAATTGGGAGTGATAGTTCACATTGTTTTTCACCTTGATGAATTCATTTAGTATTGGAATTCCAACCTCTATAACAGTGGCTCAAACTCACTCCATTTACAGATGCTCGGTGAACTAACACAAAAGCTTTGCAAAAAAAGACACTCTGAACTAATATAACAAACCTGCTATATCAAAACATCACTAATTTTCAGGATTCAAACACTACCAACCTTACCCATAAAAAGGAAGTACTGTAAATATTACACCAGACTGTAGAACACTATTATTGAGAAAGCAGAACAATCCAGACTGCTACAGATAACTTCATAGAAATCACACACTAACAGGATATATCTCCTCTTGCATATAAACAATTCACAGAAAAACTCTCAAATGGAGAATATAAGATCACTAATTAGAAATAGAAATATGCGCAAAAAACTGAACTGGAAACTTCAAAATTCTGCAGTGCCACACCAAAGAAAGAAAAACAGAAATGCATTTCCTCCTGTTCTGAGCAATAAACAAAGAGAAAAGAGTTACCCATCCCCATTCAATCACTATACTGAAAATAAAATGTTTTTTTCTACATTTATTATCTAGCCAAAGGTCTTTTACAACTCCTTGCAATTTGCCACTTCGTTTGTCCCAGCCCTATGAAGAAACTCTATAATGCACATTCAGACAAGTTTGGATTATGGACTTCAGGGAGTGTATACGATTTAAAAACAGCTTCAAAAAGGTGAATTTGTAAACTGGATTTGATTACAGAGATGAATATGATGCTCTGAGTCAGGAAGTATATTCTAGGTATATAGTACAGCAAAGTGGAAAGTGCAGAGTTGGACGCTGGTAGTGGAGGATACCGGCACAGATAAGAGCAACTTGCTCAGTGAATGGATTTCATTAGGAAGGTTGTAGAGAGAGAGAAGAGAAGATAGATAATGAAGTGCTGCAAAGTGAATGCATTTATAGACATGTAAAAGAAGCTTGTGTGGAAACTGTTTGGAAGCCAGTGTAGCAACTTGAGAAGAGGGATTACATGCTCATAGCAACATTGATGGAAGGGAAATCATGCAGCCACATTTTGAGTAGATTGCAATGGAGAAAGATGGCCCTGCAGTAGTCTGAGGTGATAAGAGAGTAGATGAATGGTTTGCAAGCATGTGCAGAAAGGAAATGACAAACTTTAGCAATGTTATAGAGGAAGAATTGATATGCTTTAGTAGCATTTTGGCTGTGCATATTAGGCTCAAGGTAATGCACAATAAAAGCAAACATCAGCATCATACATAATTGGCTATAAAATAGTGATGCTGACCTCAGGACTGCCCAATGCTATTTTGAAACCAGAAACCAGTAGGACAGGAATAACTGGGGGATGCTTCTGCCCCATTTGGACTTTTATGACCACATAGATAGAATAAACTAGTACCTATAGGAAAGGTGATGGGGGGAGGCCTGTGTTTTTTTAAATATTATTTTGGTGCCCCTGGGTAGAGACGTGGAGGATTTGGGGGAACCATTTCTTTTTATTTTCTTCTGTTGCTTTTTTCTTTCTTTTTCTTCAGTTTTACGTTTATTTAATTTCAACTAATTGAAACAAAATGAAATAAAGATAACATAAAACAAAGAACAAAGTAAAAACCATGAAATGGAAAAACAAATGTAAAACACTGTTTTTATGCACATACCCTAGTGTTGGCTGGAGTTCCTGCCTTCCTGAGTGGAAGGTTTCCAATCTCTTACTCCCTACACATCCCAGAATCCTGAAAGCATGCTATTTTAGGTATTCTGCAGTCCTTAGATGCAAAATTATTACTTACAGGTCATTAGACAAACACTATCAGAAACTTCTGGAAAGGGAGATTTCTCAAGTTATACTGCATGATCCTTAATCTAGGGATTTGAACAGGCCAAGCCTAGAAGTAAGATGTAAAATGAATCTTTTCATGATGATATCATGAGCTTGGACAGAACAGTTTTGCTCCTTAATTTCCTTTTGCAGAAATCCTGTAGTTCTCTAAAGAGATCACTGGGACTATTACAAAACATAGACTGAAGTTCTCTTTAGAAATCCAAAGTCACACAGTAAATGCTGGGGCTCTAGCTATCTTCACTTCCCAGACAATCTATTAGTCCTAAGCTTCTCCAAGATTCCCTTTAGGAGGGAAGAATAATTTCCTAGCCCCTGGATGTTAATCTTCCACAGCCTCTGGGATTTTGCATGGACTTTTTATAAGGACCAACATAACTTTACTGATGAGCTGTTGCCAAATGAAAAGTAGTGTAAGTCAGCGGTTTGTAAATGTATTTATTAAACTAAATATTGCTCCTTCTTCCAGCATTTCCTGTTAAAAGGACAAATAGTGACATGTACATAACTCTTTGTAGTCCTATTGTTTATCAGTCACAGAAGAAATGCCTAAAGGTTGACATCAGATGTTCATTGAAAAAATAAGTGTAATTAACCTTATTTATAATGAGTACTTGAGAGCTGTATTTCCTTTTGTGGTGTTAATAAGTGGGGAAGACTGCTGTCTTATCAATAAAGGTTAAGAATTATGATGACCCTATTGGTAAAATTAGAATATTACAGAACCCCGTGTATACTAATACATTTCACTGCAAAATATACATCTTACAAAATGTTCATCTATATAAATAAAAATGTTAAATAGTTTGTACGTCGTCACTAATCTCGCCAACCGCTTAACCGAATGCGTTCAAATTTGCACACAACATTCACTTCCCATACGGGAAGGATCTTATACACTTACATTACATATAGGTCACACCTGTGACAGGTAATACAAGTTTAAAAATTGCTTACACAAAACAGCAACATCTGGTGGCCGTCAGCGCAAGCACAACCTCTTACACCTTTCACACACACTCACACACCACACCCCACCCCCACACAGGGCTATTGTCTTTCATTCACACTCCCTCATAACACACAGAAATCCACACTCATCACACCACACCCCCCCACCCACACTCCTGTCAATGTCACTTACTTCACCCACCCTCCCAAAACACACCAAAACACGAATTCCTGGCTGCTACAATGGGAAGCCACGCATTTAACACACCCTCCGATTTTAATTTAAAGTACCCTCTTCCACCCACCCACGCACTGCACTCCGATCACACACTACACCTGAAACAAGTCCGTGCTTCTCCACCGGCACCACAGGAATGGTCCGGGACACATCACATTCATTAGGGCCGTCGGATGCCAGCAACCAAAATGGCGCCGGCGGACCTTGCCCTTACTATGCTATACGGAGACAACAATGACGTCGGTACACCATGTGACATAGTAAGGGCAAGAGCCCGTCGGCGCCATATCCTCAGCGGACATTTGCCCTTACTAGGTCAGGAATCCTGATGCACCACTTTCACCGGTGAAGTTTTGTGACATGGCAGCCGGCGGAACAAACCCTAGCACACACCCTCGTCACCGGCTAGCAGTTTACACAGGTAGCAGGGGAGGAGCACGGTGGGGGACCGTTCTTATTTTCCTCCGTGTGTTTTTCACAGGAGGGGGGGGGGCACTCATTCTCCACATCTCCCGAGAGGGGGCTGTAGCGTGGGTTGCTCTATTTCACCAGGTTGGGGGGGGGGGCGGCCAGGAAGGTGTGCTTGCATATTTAAACTATTCTTTGCTGGTGCTGTTCATTTGGGGTACAAAAAAAACCAAAACACACAAACTGTAACCTTTACTGCTCTGTTCTGTTTTTTTCAACTTAACCAGGCTCAGCCACTGCAACGCGTGGCAGGGTACAGCTAGTAAATTATAAAAAGTGAAAGGTAGTGGTTTCTTATGTTCTTGAGGCAGGAACCACCAAGGTTATCCCATCCTTGTGGTTTTAATCATTAACACACCCACCTCCCACCTCTTTTTTTAAATTTGTGTAAAATGCTGTGAAATTTATAAAATATTATAGTGCACTTATACCGTGATTCATTTCTTTTCTTAGTTTAAATATGCCATACTCGGCTTCTTAATATAAAACGTTACTTAGCTGCAATTAAATGGCATCTTTCACCAGTTCTTCGTGGAACCCGACTTGCACAAGTTTCGAACAAGAATCCTTCTTCAGGAGTTAATGTTGTGTTCCGCAGTCATGGAAGGCCACGACCACGGCCCCCTACGTTGCCCGCAGTGTCAACCCACCATGGCAGCTTCGGGGAAAACCCCTGACCCGGTGCCCGTCGCTCCGGCGCAGGTCCCTTAGATGGCCGCCGGGTGGGGAGCCGTCCCTGCTCCTCCCTCGCGGCAGCCGGCAGCCTTTCCTCCGCGGAGGAAATCCAAGATGGCCGCCACCATCTTTAGGCGTGAGGCCGCGCCTCCTCCCTAGATTTAAAGGGGCCAGGCCCCTTAACAACTTACAGCTGTTTCTAATGAGCCAGAGCAGAGGAAGTATAAAGGGAGGCTTCCTCTGCTCATTCCTTGACTTGGCAACGTTCTTTGTAGTCAGGTCTGCTTGCTTCGGTGAGTTCTTGTACTTCAGATCCTTGTTCCTGGTTCCTGTCTCGTCTTGGTGTTCCTGGTTCCTGACTTCGGATTGGCAAGCGGTGATTCCTGGTGTGTGACTTCGGACTGGCAAGCGGTGATTCCTGGTGTGTGACTTCGGACTGGCAAGCAGCGTTCCCTTGGTGTGTGACCTCGGACTGGTTAGCGACGACCCTCTGGCACTTGACCTTGGACTTCTTCTGGACCACCGTCTCCAAGGGCCCACCAAAGTCCCAGCGGCCCGGGTCCCTACGGGCTCCTCCCGGGGGGCCCGCAGGCTTCCAGGGGTGAAGCTCCAGTTAGCCCTTGCACCAAACTCTCGACGCCTTGACCTCTCAAAGGTCCACCTAAGTCCCAGCGGTCCGGGTCCCTATGGGCTTCTCCTGGGGGAACCGCGGACTTCCAGTGGCGAAGACACAGTTCCTCTCCTCTACGTCATGACTCTTCATCTGCCTCCTCAGTCGTCTCGGCTCCAGTGCAGAGGGTCAGCTGGTCACATCTTCCGTCCTGCCCCGCCACCCGACGGGAAAACCTATGGATCCACTTCTTAAGGTACACCATCCTCCTGTCGGCCCAAGGGTTCACAACCTGAGCATAACAGTTAAACTATCTTTATCTTCGTTGTTCAAATATGACCGCCATTTTTAAAAGCTGGCAAGGAGGCTTTTGCGGCACAAGATTTGAAAAAGAAAAAAATCTATGAATGTTTGGACTGTCATATTTGAACATTTCTTTTCTTAGTTTAAATATGCCATACTTGGCTTCTTAATATATGTTCAGACCGCCCAAAACGTTACTTAGCTGAGCATATTCTAACTAGTTTTTATGAGGCTGATTTTCAGTGCCACTTAGATAAATTGCGACTTATCCAGCTAAGTGGAGGCAGCTAAATATCCAGCTCTATTCAGTGGTTGGCAATTAACCGGATAAGTACCTAACTGGATAAATACTTATTCGTCTAAGTGGTGACTGGGGAATGGGTATTTTGGGGAGGATCTACTTATCAGATTAAATTAGCCAGGCAAGTAGCAATATTTTAAACTTATCCAGCTAACTTACTTAACTGGATATCTTTCAATATCTACCCCTATGTTATACATTTTATTCATGCTAAGAAGTAAAATTTAAGACCCACATGCATGCGCACATGGACGTGCTGATTTTATAACATCATTGTCAGAAACTGTGTTCAGTGTATCAATGTCTCATATGCTATACAGAATATGGTGCAATGTGCAAAATTCATCTTAAAGTGATGCTCTGTAACACTCAGAAAGAATAAGATTTATTTGCTATTTATTTATTTATTTATTTATTTATTTATTTATTTAATATTTTTCTATACCGGCTTTCACGACTAGTAGTCGCATCAACCCGGTTTACATTTAACATTTAGTGTAATGAACATAAAACTGGATGAATTGAACTGGTGCAGGAATAGCAGTTACAATAAAAAAAGGAAAAATACAACTGGGAGAGGAGGAAGCAAGAAGAAAAATATAGCAATAGGTACAAAAACAAAATTACAAGATAATATTTACAATATGTACAAAATTAAAGTCAAGACTAAAGGTGGTCATGGGCTGGAAAAATTGAGGCTAAAATAGGAAGAGTATGATGAATAAGGCAGAGTGATGGTCTTTACACTGGGATTCTGGTAACATGGGATAGCCTGATTGAAGGGTAAGGTTTATATGGATCAATCAGAGATCTGATAGGCTTTTTTAAAAAGCCAAGTTTTTAGCCTTTTTCTGAAGGTTAATAGGCACTGTTCTTGGCGTAGCTCAGATGGGATGGAATTCCATAGACGTGGTCCTGCTGAGGATAATGCTCTGACTTCCAATGATTTATGTTGGAAGGTTTTGGCGTGTGGAACATGTAAAGCTTCTTTGTAAAATTCCCTAGTAGGTCTGACAGAGGTGCATTTTTCAAACGGAATTTGTAGATTTAATGGTGCCTGAAGTTGCGTGGCTTTGAATATAGTAGTGATGGTCTTGTACATAATTCTGTAATGAATCGGTAGCCAGTGGAGGGCTTTCAGGATGGGGGTGATGTGGTCGAATCTCCTAGAGTTGGTCAACATTCTTGCAGCTGTATTCTGCACCATCTGTAAAGGTTTTGTATGAGAGATGGGGAGGCCTAGTAATATGGAATTACAATAATCCAGCTTGGAAAAAATAATTGCTTGAAGAATAGTTCTAAAATCTTTGGAGTGGAAAAGATGTCTGATTCTTTTAAGGGTGTATAATTTATGAAAACAATCTTTGGTCGTTTGGTTAATAAATGGTTTTAGGTTTAGTCGGTTGTCAATAATTGCTCCTAGGTCTCTTATGTGTGAGGTTTGCAGGTTAGCTGGTGGGTTTGTGGTAATGTCGTTGTTTTCTGGGGCTATAATGAGAAATTCCATTTTTGAGGCATTGAGAATGAGGTTTAGACTGTTGAGGAGTTGTTTAATCTCGGTTAGACAGCTCTCCCAGAATTTTAGAGTGTTTGTAATGGTTGTTTTTACGGGGATTACGATCTGAACATCGTCTGCGTAAAGGAAGTGTTTCAAATTTAGTTTTGTAAGAAGGTGGCAGAGTGGGAGCAGGTATATATTAAATAAGGTGGGTGAGAGGGAGGAACCCTGTGGAACCCCTAACGAAGATGGATGGTAGCGAGATTCTTTGTTGTGGATTTTTACCTTGTATCCTCTGTTCTTCAGAAAGGTTTTAAACCAGGTCTGAACACTGCCTGAAACTCCGATGTTTGCCAGTAGGTTTATAAGGATGTGATGGTTGACCGTGTCGAATGCCGCCGAAAAGTCAAGTAAAATTAGAAGGAATGCGTGTCCTTTGTCGATGCCGGCTAGGAGGAAGTCTGTGAGAGAGAGTAGAAGCGTTTCTGTGCTTGCTGCTCTACGGAATCCAAATTGGTTAGGAGATAAAATTTGGTGGTCCTCAAGATAATTAGATAATTGTGCATTTACTATTTTTTCCATAATTTTTGATATGAAGGGGAGGTTGGAGATGGGGCGGAAATTGCCGGGATCATTTGTGTTAAGGTTTGGTTTTTTGAGTAGAGGTTTTATTGAAGCCGTTTTAAGGTCATCTGGGTAGATTCCCTGTTCAAGGGAGCAATTAATGATGTCCGCTAGAGTTTTGGAAATCGTATCCGGGATTAGTAAGAGTATTTTGGTGGGTAGTTGGTCAAAAGGGTGTGATGAAGGTTTCATTTTCTTCAGGATTGTTTGTATGTCCACAGTAGAGATGGGTTCGAATGAGTTGAAAGCGAAGTCTTTGTTATGGTAGAGAAATGAGGTATTGTAGGATGCATTTGGGTTTGGTGTCAGCTTCATAAGGAGGTCGGCAATTTTTTTATTGAAGTAAAGAGCCAGTTCATCTGCTTTGGTCTGTGCTTGGTCATCTGGGATATCTGGAGTGATGGTTTTTGTGAGACTGGACACGTAGTTGAACAAAGCTTTTGAATCAAATATGAGGTGGTGGATCTTGCAGGCGTAATAGTCTCTTTTGGTTTTTAGTGTGCTGTTTTTGTAGAGGTGTAGGGAGCGTTTGTAATCCTGAAGTGCTGCCGGTGAGGGGGCTTTTCTCCATTTTTTTTCCTTCTGTCTTAAAGTGGTTTTGAGTTTTCTTAATTCCTCATTAAACCATGGTTGATTCTTAGGCGCATTGTGTTTGGGATTTTTTGTTGTTAGGGGACATAATGTGTTGGCTACTGATTCTGTTATTTTAGCCCATGATTGAACAGCTGAGTTAGGAGTGGAGAGGTCAATGAGTGAGAGGTCTGGCGCTAGGTGCTTGGCTAGGTGTTCCGAAGGGCATGTTTTCCTGTAAAGAAATGGTTGAGGGGGGAGCAGATTGTAGCTCGGTTTAAACAGTGAAAATGATGTGGAGATTAATGAATGGTCTGACCATGGGACTTTGATGCACTCCGGGTGTTCTGTGAGTGAAATGCCGGAATTAACAAAAAAGAGGTCCAGCGTATGACCAGCTTTGTGCGTGGGTTTGTTAATTTGTTGCTTGAATCCCAAGGCTGTCATGGCCGTGAGAAAGGCTTCGCAGTTGGGAGAGAGAGGAGACTTATCCACATGAAGATTGAAGTCTCCCAGGATAATGGCTGGTGAGTCTAGGTTTAGGTGAGCTGCTATTATTTCCAGTATAGGAGAGGGATCAGATTCAAGAAAGCTAGGGGGTGCGTAGGCTAATAGAATTTGAAGAAATTCAGATTTAAAGAGGCCTATTTCAAGTTTAGTTGAAGAATTGATGGAATGATGTGTAAATCTCAGTGTTTTTTTTGCTGCAAGGAAAATACCCCCTCCTCTTTTTTTTTGCCTTGGAATGGAGAAGAGGTCGTATGTTTGTGAAGGTAGTTGGTTTAAGAGGGCGATGTCTGATGTTTTGAGCCATGTTTCAGTTATGGCACAGAAGTCTGGGTTGTTATCTTGAAGAAGGTCGTTAAGGATCAACGTTTTGTTGGTGATCGATTGAGCGTTGAAGAGGATGAAGGTGAATAATGTTAGTCCTAAGAACTGCGTGGTGGGGGAGATCATGATGGGAATGAGAGATTTGTAAGTGTGTGGCCTGTTGATCATTGTAGGTATAGCAGATAATGAGCAGGCCTGATGAGGAGTAGGATAACTTGTATATGTTGACTCCTGGATGGTAGGTTGATGTGAGTCCTGGATGCAATTGGATGGATGCTGGATGGTGTTGAGTGAGTCCTGGATGCAGCTGGATGGGTGCTGGATGGTGTTGAGTGAGTCCTGGATGCAGCTGGGTGGGTGCTGGATGGTGTTGAGTGAGTCCTGGATGCAGCTGGATGGATGCTGGATGGTGTTGAGTGAGTCCTGGATGCAGCTGGATGGGTGCTGGATGGTGTTGAGTGAGTCCTGGATGCAGCTGGATGGGTGCTGGATGGTGTTGAGTGAGTCCTGGATGCAGCTGGATGGGTGCTGGATGGTGTTGAGTGAGTCCTGGATGCCGCTGGATGGGTGCTGGATGGTGTTGAGTGAGTCCTGGATGCAGCTGGATGGGTGCTGGATGGTGTTGAGTGAGTCCTGGATGCAGCTGGGTGGGTGCTGGATGGTGTTGAGTGAGTCCTGGATGCAGCTGGATGGGTGCTGGATGGTGTTGAGTGAGTCCTGGATGCAGCTGGATGGATGCTGGATGGTGTTGAGTGAGTCCTGGATGCAGCTGGGTGGGTGCTGGATGGTGTTGAATGCGTGCTGAATACAGTTGCTGGAGAGTTGGACGAGTGAGGATGTGTGTTATTTGAAACGTCCGTTCAAGTTGAAATAGGGTTTACTTTTCTGCGGTCTGTTGGAGCCGAAAAGCTGAGAGGCTAGCTCTAAAGCACAGGGCTATTGGTCTTTTTACGGGGACGCACGAAGGGGCGCACTAAGGGGCAAGCCCCTTAGTGCGCGCTCCTTCGTGCGCGCGACGCCCGGCGCGCGACGCCGCCTTGAGGTTTGTAAAATTTAAAGGTCTCTGCTTCCCTCCCTGATTGGCTGGCTGAGTCCCAGGGGCGCGGTTTACTCACCGCGTTCTTAGATTGTCTGGCCGCTGAATGTTGTTAAATTGCTGGGTTCCGGTGCCTCCTCGGCACGGCTCACTCTAAGTCAGCGAGCAGGCTCTAGCCCGGGTGGGTAACGGGAGCCTCGGTCGAGGAGGTGGAAAAGCGTGGCGTGGTTAGTATCAGGAGCGGGAGGGCGCGAATATGGACGCCGCCTGGAGGTTTGTAAAATTTAAAGGTCTCTGCTTCCCTCCCTGATTGGCTGGCTGAGTCCCAGGGGCGCGGTTTACTCACCGCGTTCTTAGATTGTCTGGCCGCTGAATGTTGTTAAATTGCTGGGTTCCGGTGCCTCCTCAGCACGGCTCACTCTAAGTCAGCGAGCAGGCTCTAGCCCGGGTGGGTAACGGGAGCCTTGGTCGAGGAGGTGGAAAAGCGCGGCGTGGTTAGTATCAGGAGCGGGAGGGCGCGAATTTGGTCTATTTTGCAAGTTTCCAATATCTTTGGACCTTTCTAAATAATATCAACCAAATCCTAAGCAAATATTTCTGAATTCTGACAGCTGATTGGATCAGAACCTGAGCTGATTGAGTTGTTTTGCTATATTTAACTAATACATAGGCTGGAGAGTATGCTTAATTGTATTTTTGTTCTACTTATAGAATAATGAAGAATGGATCACCTCATTTATTTTTCAAGGTGAAAAAACAAACTGACAGTATCAAAGTCTATGGAATTTCTGTGAAAAAGGGAATCAGAGAAAACACCAGAGGGAAGCATATTGGCAATTACAGCTAGATGGCAGAAGCTTGCCATTCAGCTGCACAAAGGGAAAGGAAGCTTTTAACACCTTTTATCTAAGAGACAGGAACTGGCTATATCATAGTTTGTGAGAATAGCTATTCATCTTCTTTATTACCTGAAACTAAGAGGATACTAATTCTACATTTAAGAAAGTTCATGTTTTCATTCAACAATGATCTTAAAACTTCATACCTCTTGACCGCGTCCCTAAGTCCAGGCTCGACCTGGCAGGAGCCCCCCTAGGGCATACTCTGTTGGTTCTTGCCTTCTTGGTGCCTGCTGCCTCACCTGGGGAAGAAGGTGTCAGTGGATGGGATTTTCCTCCCTTCACTCCAGGAAAACAAATGGGACTGTGAACAAGGCTGGCAGTATGTACAAATATATACAGGTTTATTAGACTATGGGCCGGATTTTAAAAGGACCAGGACCTGAGTAGAACCCCAGGATGCGTGAAAGTCCCGGGGCTTTACTAAAGGGGCGGTCCAGGGGTGGGGCCAGAGGCCTCCGACAGAGCGGCCATTGCCGCTGTATCAGAGGATCATGTGCCAGCAAGCTGCCGGCATGCACAACTTGTGCTTGCCCAGAGGCAGGCACAAAAGGTAAGATAATTTTGGGGGGGGTTGGAGTAGGGCTGGGGGGGAAAGGTTAGAGGAATTGATGGGAAGGTCAGGTTAGGGGGAAGGGAAGTTCCCTTCCAGGCCGCTCCGATTTCGGTGTGGCCTGGGAGGGAACGGGGGAAGGTAGCGCGGCTCTGCGCATGCAAGGTGAATAATTGTGCACCCCCTTGCATGCACCGAACCCCGATTTTATAACATGCGCGTGCCTGCACGCGTATGTTATAAAATCGGGCGTACATGTGCGCATGCCGGGTAGTGCGCGCATATGTAGGCCGTGCGCGCTTCTTTTAAAATCTACTCCTGTATGATTATATACATTTCTGCATGACTATTCGCTAACAGGGTATCAAACAGCACACTTATCTACTCATGGTTATTAGTTTCAGGCCATCAATTATATACATTTCCACAAGATAGCAAGAATATTTAATATTTGGCTATTTGGGGTTGTTGGTCTCCATAGATACCACCATATAGAATAGGAGGGACCTTGTGCATTCCCACTTAATCCAGTATTGTTATTATGCTCCCCCATTAATCCCAAGTCTCACCCATGTGAAAAGAAGCAACTTGGGTGGAGGGCAGTGTGATCAGGGGAAAAGTTCTTCATGTCTAAACCGCTGCCATCTCCTCTGCACCACTTCCATTCCGCTGACAGGTCTGTGCCCTCTTTAGGGGACTCCTCCTGCTCCATGCCCTCCTGGGGAAACTGACTCCACCTCCTGGTCTGCTGCTGGGGTCCATGCCTTCCTGGGGGACCCAACTCTGCCTCCTGTCTGCCACTGGGGTCCACACCCTCCTGAGGTGACCCAACTTCATCTCCTGGTCCATGCCCTCCTGGGGGGACCCATCATCACCTTACTCTCTGTCAGTGGGGTCCCCAGTTCCACCTCCAGATCCACCACTAGCCTTAGGGTTTTCTTCCTAGGTAGGAGGGTTTTCCCTTGCTTGGGTTTACAACTCTACTAGGTTTATGGCTTGTTTATTGCTCAGTGATTCAGGCTCTCAGCAGTCTCAGCTTTCTATGATTCAGGATAAGCCTAGATGAATTGCCTCCTCTCAGCCATAAGGCTGAGATCCAGGCAAGACTATGGAAAGAGAATGCATACAAGCCCATCCATCCTGCCTGGCTCCTTTTATTTTACTTTTCCGAGAGCTAGGTACCCAAGGATTCTGACTCCCCTTGTTAGTCAAGATGAGAATCTGTTTGACACCTAGGACTGTTTTTCAGTACATTTCTGTCACAAATCCCTCTCTCAGTCAGAATTCTGCAATGCAAAACTTTTTCAGTCAAAGTTCTATAAATTAGGAGTTTGCCATCCTTTGTTTTTAAAAGTGATTTTTCACTTCAAGTTACCAGCAGTAAAGGGTCTGTGGCATGCAAATCCCCTACCTGAGTCTCTGACTCATCTATTCAATGGGCATTTTAAGTACCTTCACATTAAGGGGTCTGGCAGTCTTTTCAATTTCACTCTAGCTTTTCTGGGCTTGCATCTCATATTACATAGCTGTATTGTCCTTTTTTTCTGCTGCAGTTCATGTAAATGGTAGCGTGTTCTTTATCCCCCTCTCCCTTTGAGGGGAGTTTCACATAAAAAAGAAAGTACTATTAAAAACTGTTAGAGAAACACTTTTTGTAGTTGTGCATTGGGAAGGGCCAGGTTTGGAGAACAATTTTCAAAGACATTTATATGGTAAAAAGCAATTTACCCATACAAATTGGCCATTTGAAAATTGCCATCCCTTTTAGTCACATTAAGAGGAGGCATTACATTTTGGTCTAGCAAACTATGGGGGTAGTTTTCAAAAGGATTTAAGCATGTAAAAGTAGCATATATCAAAGCTATTTTTAAAAGCCCATTTATGTGTTTGAAGTGCACTTAGGGCCGGATTTTAAAAGGGTTACGTGCATAAGGTACGCGCGTAACCCTTCTAAAACGGCCCTGCATGCACCGAGCATATTTTGCATAGGCTCGGCAGCGCGCGCAAGCCCCGGGACCTGCGTAAGTCCCAGGGCTTGCAAAAAGGGGCAGTCGGGGGCGTGGGCAGGGGGCTTGGGTTTGGCTCGGGGGCGTGTGGGCAGCCTGGGGGCATAGCCGAGTGCCCCGACACAGCAGCCTGTGTCAGGGCCTGCCGCGCCAGCTCGCGTAAGTTATTACTGCCCGGAGGCAGTAGTAACTTTTCGAATAAAGATAGGGGGGGGGGGTCTAGATAGGGCCAGTGGGTGGGTGGGTTAGGTAGGGGCAGGGATGGGAAGGTGCAGGGGGGTGGAAGGAAAGTTCTCTCCAAAGCCGCTCCGATTTCGGAGCGGCCTTGGAGGTAACGGGCAGCGCGCGCAGGGCTCGGCGCGCGCAAGTTGCACAAATGTGCACCCCCTTGCGTGCACCGACCCCGGATTTTATAAGATACGTGCGGCTATGTGCATATCTTATAAAATCCGGCGTACTTTTGTTCGCGCCTGCTGTGTGAGCAAAACTATGCGCGCGTGCTCTTTTTTAAAATGTACCCATTAATGCATGTAAGACCTATTGATAATTCAAAGAATATATGATAGCAATTTTCAAAAGTTCATTTACTTATGTACAGTTTTAAGCACATACATCCTTTCAAAAATTGCCATCATTCTATTTATTTATTATATTTAAACGCTTTTATAGACAAGTATTTTTCGAAACATCATATCGGTTTACATAGAACTGAATAGCGAAAGTATAGTGAACAGGGAGTTAAGAACTTGTGGGGTATAACTTGTACAACTTGTACAGTATTAGTGAAATAATGTGGGGAGAATATATACATGGGTACAGTAATATTAATATGTGATATTATATATATTATTATATATATATAATATATTAATATATGATATTAATATTAATGTACTATTAATGATACATGAATGTACTAATACAGTAATATTAATGTATGATATTAATATTAATGTATAATATTAATATTCTAGTTATTTTCCATTTAAATGGTACTCACAGAGCAGGCAGGTAAAAATGTCTTCAGGTGCTTTTCCCCAAGTTTCAAAGAAAAAAATATGCTTTAACACATGTTATGGGTTTAAGATCTACGTGTGAAAAGTACCAGAGAATGTTGCCCAGACTGCACAGTTTGCAAATTTTCCAGTTAAGGATCAGGCAAAAAAATATCTAGGAGTAATTATCAATACAGACTTATCTATGAAACAACATATTCGGGAAAGTAGCTGCCGGCTAAGAGGCTTCTCCCTGCTGGCTTTCTACCTGCTTCCTCTGCATCCTATTGCTCACCATTTCTTCACCCTGGGCTACATAAAAAGCTACATGGAAGAGGGAGCAGAGAAAGAAACATCGGTGCAGGCTCTGCCACCCATCCTCCACCAACCGCTACTGATGCCGGTGTGAAGAAACAGCTTCTGCAGAAATAAAGGCAAGTGCCTTTTTGAAATTCGCTGTGAATTCAGGGGAAACCAAGAGAGCCCTGGACAAGCCCCCCCCCCCCCAGAGTGATGTAGGCACTACCCAGTGCTAAGACAGCGACACCTCCAGAGAAAGAAACATCGGGGCAGGCTCTGCCACCCATTGTCTATCAACCGCTACCAACGCCGGTGTGAAGAAACACCTTCTGCAGAAATAAAGGCAAGTACCTTTTTGAAATTCACTGTGAATTCAGGGGAAACAGAGAGAGCCCTGGACACGCCCCCTAGAGTGACGTAGGTGCGCCCCAATGCTAAGACAGCGACACCTCCAGGCGTCGCACGCCAAAGGGGCACGACAAAGGGGCTATCCGCTTTGTGCATCCCTTCGTGCAATCCCAAGTGCTGGCAATATATAATCTCCAAATACACCCTGAACATAAAGAGAAAATGGCAATCCATCAATCTTCATCAGAATGCAAAGACAACAGTAACAGAACAAACTCCAACAACTGGAAAGTAAAAGGTATGAAATCTAAAACAAATCTCAAATATCAACACACAACAATTAATCACAACAACACTTCACTCTGTAACTATCTAACACTCTCCTTCCTACTCTTTAATGCTCAATCAATAATAAAAGAAATTCCTATCATCAACGACCTTCTCCAAGATGAAAAACCAGACTTTATAGCTATCACAGAAACTTGGGCAAAAAACACTGACACTGTAATAATCAACCAATTCAACAACTCTTCTTATAGAACTTTTTCTTTACCCAGACCAAAAAAGAAAGGAGGAGGCTTAATGTTCATCTCAAAAAAAAATCTACAACTGAAACCAATTCCAACAAGCAATTGCTCTCCACTAGAAATTGCATTATTTGATTCTCCACACATAAATTTGCATATTATACTGCCCCCCCCAACACTCTCGAAAAAAACTCCTCACCACTTATTAACTTTTTTCTGACCAAACTATCTATTACCAAACCTATAATTATTCTAGTTGATTTCAACCTACATATGGACTCTACCCCCCTATCACCTGCATCCTCATCAATCATTGATGCACTATCATCTCTATGTCTCAATCAAATTATCACTGGCCCTACACACAAGGCAGGTCACACACTAGACCTAATCTTCATCAATACCAAGTTCTGGTTGAATCACCAAACGACAATTTCTAAAATTCCATGGTCAGACCATTCTATCATCCACACAAATCTATTCTCTTATCATAAACGCTCAACAACAAAAAAACCACCACCAAAACCTTCTCCTATCATCCACCTTTCTGCATGGAAACCCTTCAAACAAATCTGCAGACTGAAATAACAAATATTGATCTATCAAACATAGAAAATGCAACATCTTCTTGGTTCAACATCACGAAAACTATAGCAGACAAGATAAATCCCATAATAACAAAAACAATAAAAGAAACAAAAAATCAAAATCCATGCTACAACAAAAATATCAGAGCAGCAAAAAGGAAGCTCAGAAAAATAGAGAGATCCTGTAGAAAAAACAAAACAACTACACTTCTATATGCATACAAATCACAACTTGCCGAATATAAAAATCCATAAAACAAAAAAAGACTTCTACTCCAAAAAAATCTCCAAATACCAACAAAATCCTAAGATGCTCTTCAAGATAGTAAAAACCCTTACAAAAACCTCTCAAGACGGTCAATCACTATCATCACCAAAGATCAGCAGTGATGACTTCGCCAACTTCTTTAATGAAAAAATCAAATTACTCATAAGTAACAACCTAAAAAATGACTCTCAAGACCAGAAACTACTGAACATTCAAACAAAAACCTGGTCCAACTTTGAAACAGCATCTTCCTTAGAAACCCAAAGGATCATCAAAAAAATGAACCCAGCCAAACACACTATTGATGCCATTTCCATTACAGCAATAACAAATCTCGATCCATCAATCACCAAAACAATAACAAAAATTGTAAACCTTTCCCTCACTGAAGGAAACTATCCGGAAAGCCTAAAATCGGCCATCATCAAACCCATTCTAAAAAAGAATAATCTAGATCCAGAAAATCCACTGAACTACAGACCCATATCAAACCTCCCATTCTTTACAAAAATCATTGAGAAAATCATCCATACTCGACTCACCGATCACCTTGATGAAAATAACATCCTCCTTCCTTCTCAATTTGGCTTTAGAAAACAACTTAACACAGAATCCTTACTACTTGCCATGCATGACTTCGTACTCAAAGGTTTTGAAAAAGGCCAAAGTTACCTTCTAATCCTCTTTGACTTAATAGTAGCATTTGATACTGTAAACCACTCTATACTGATTAATAGTGATGTGCTTCGTTTTTTTCTACCAGGTCGTTTTTTGGTTCTGATACTTCGTGGTACAATTCGGGTTTTCTCGTTTCGTTTTTCGAAAAACGAAACGAGGAAACCCGAAACCGGGCCAAAAAACGAATCGGGAAACGAAGCTAAAAAAAAAACCCACCTCAAGCCTTTAAACGCATTTTCGTACATATATACAACCCCCCCATCCCGATCCCTCCCCAAGACTTACAAACATCCCTGGTGGTCCAGTGGGGTCCCGGGTGCCAATTGATCCTTCGTGCCCATGTGCGCTATTGCCAGGCTTGCTCAAAATGGTGCCGACTGCCGAATAGCCTCTGAACTACCATGTCACAGGGGCTACCGGCGCCATTGGTCAGCCCCTGTCACATGGCCATCGGCGCCATCTTGTGCTCCTGTCATGTGACTGGAGCTGACCAATGGCGCCGAAAGCCTCTGTGGCATAGTATGGGCAAAGGCTATCGGCGCCATTTTGATTACTGGCAGCCGACAACGAAATCGCTCCCGGACCCCCGCTGGACCCCCAGGGATTATTGGCAAGCCTTGGGGGGGACCCACTATGCTTCCTTACAAATCTGAATCTAACCCATTTCATCTATGCTGATGATATTCAAATCTTAATTCCAATAAAAAAAATCAATTGAAGAAACATATAAATTAACTGCCTATTACCTAAACAGCATCAAGGAATTACTAAACAACATAAAACTCATCCTCAACTTTGACAAAACTGAATTAATAGTACTTGACAGAAAGAACAACTCTCTGCATACACCGACTCTAAATCTCATGAACCAAAATTCAAGCTTATCTCCAACCAACCATGCCCGCAACCTTGGAGTAATAATTGACAAAGAACTTTCATTTAAAAACCATATATCAACAAAAATTAAAGACGGTTATCATAAACTACTTATACTCCGTCATCTAAAACCGTTTCTCTCAAATAATGAATTCAGATCAGTCTTGCAATCATTAATATTTTCCAATATAGACTACTGCAACTCTCTACTCCTCAACTTACCTCTAAACACCATTCAACCTCTCCAAATCCTGCAGAATACAGCTGCAAGAATCCTTTCAGGTGCCAAAAAGCATGACCACATCACCCCAACCCTCATATCACTTCATTGGCTGCCAATAAAATACAGGATCGAATATAAAGTCCTTTCCATCCTACATAAAATTATATATGAAGAACAGAAAAATTGGCTAAGCCCCTACATTCAACTCCATACCCCAGGTAGAAACCTGAGGTCAGCAAATAAAGGACTCCTAAAAACACCACCAACGCACTCAAATCAACTGACCCCTACTCAAAATAGAGCGATATCCCTTGGAAGCCCAAAACTTTGGAACTCCCTCCCAACTAAACTCAGAATTCAAGAAAACCTAAAAACATTCAAAAAAGAATTAAAAACCTGGTTGTTCAACAAAGCATATCAAACCACCCAAAGAATCAATTAATCATCACCGCCCTCCATTTCAACCTCATGATTAAATGAATATCAGCACAACTATACTTTTCTAAAATAAGAATGAACTCATTTTGATCTTAAGCATGAATTTGTTTACTACTCATAATATGTTATTTTTTACACCCCTTGTTAACCCATTTATCCCTATAACTTTATTTTGTAAACCGTCATGATGGCGTTATTTTGACATTTCCGAATGATGGTATATAAAACTCGTTAAATAAATATTTCATCAGTGACAAAAAATTCCTTCTACAAATTACAACTTCTAAAATGTCTTCGACCACTACTCTTCCTCCATGATTTTCACACTGTTCTTCAATCTCTAATCTTTTCAGGTCTTGATTACTGCAACTCTCTCTATTTAGGTCTTCCTGATAATACTATCCACTCATTACAACTAGTCCAAAATGCTGCAGCAGGCATTTTATCAGGCATTTTATCAGGTATCTTCCTGATAATACTATCCACTCATTACAACTAGTCCAAAATGCTGCAGCACGCATTTTATCAGAAATCATATCTCTCCAGTTCTACAGGCTTATCACTGGTTAACAATAAAATTCAGAATACAATATAAAATCCTTACCATTATCCACTCTCTTATTTACAATTCCTCTTCTACTTCACTCTGCTCTTTACTCCAATTTATAAACCCACCAGACACCTGAGATCCTTAACAAAAAACCTTTTAGACATTCCTTCACCTCAACTAGCTAGACTAGACATTACAAGGAAAAGAAACATTTCAGTAGCAGGTCCCACCCTTTGGAATACACTACCCGACTTACTATGATTACTATCAAACCGAATACAATTCAAGATATCCTTAAAAACATATTTGTTTCAGAATGCCTTCAAAATTGCATCTACCAAACACTAATTTCTTCATATATACAACTTTGAAATTCCCCTCCTATTAATCCTCATGTATACTTTGAAAAATACCTTCCCTAAGCTCCTTTTCCCCTGACATCTGCAGTGGCTACAAGATGACACCTGATTATTGTTTTGATATGTTTGATGTAATCATTTATTATTATTTTTGATATGTTTAGTTTTTTTGATAAATTATTAATTTTTATTTTATTATTATAAGATTTATGTAAATTTTTAGCTATTACTTTATTATATTTTATGATTTATATTTATATAAACCGTTTTGACTAAAGTTTGTTTGTAAAAGCGGTATAAAAACACTTTTAAATAAATAAATAAATAAATAAAATAAATAAACTAAAATCCAGTTTGCCTGCACAGTTTTAAATGTAATACTGCCTAATCAGAGCTTTAATTTTCTGCAATTTCTGGAAGAGAAAAATTCAAATAAAAAAAATAATAAAACCAACAAACAAAAAATGTTTAGGGTACCTATACCTTCATTTTATACCTGGGATCTAATATTTTTTTTTACACTGGTGGCCTTACTCAAGAATTTTGGGATGAATTTTCTAAACATTTATGTGTGTAAAATTAGCATAAATGGGCATAAGTAGCTTATACTCACATACATGCTATTTTAGAAACATCAAAAGTATATGTGTATTTTCAGTACTTGCACACATTTAAGCCTGAAAAATGGGGCAGTCTTGGTGTGTTCTGGGGTGGGGCCAAGAGCTATGGGGCAGATTTTCAAAGGGGTACGCGCATAAGATACGCACGTATCCCCCAAAAACCTGGCCCAACCTCCCCCTGCGTGCACCGAGCCTATGTTGAATAGGTTCGGCGGCGCGCGCAAGCCCTGGGACGCGCATAAGTCCCGGGGCTTTGCTAGGGGGCGTGTCGGGGGGCGGCACAACGTTCGAGGTCATTCCGGGGGCGTGGCCGCAGCCTCCGGACCAGTCCCCGGACCGGAACATGGCGCACCGGCAGTCCGGGGCGTAGCCGAGTGTCCTGGAACAGTGGCCTGTGTTGGGGCCTGCCGCGCCAGCGAGCGTAAGTTACTACTGCCCAGAGGCAGTAGTAACTTTTCGAATAAAGGTAGGGGGGGTCTAGATAGGGCCGGGGGGGGGGGGGGGGGGTTAGGTAGGGGAAGGGAGTGGAAGGTGCATGGGGGTGGAAGGAAAGTTCCCTCTGAGGCCACTCTGACCCTGGATTTTAAAGGATACGCGCAGCTACGCATGTATCTATTAAAATCCGGAGTACTCTTGTTCGCGCCTGGTGCACGAACAAAAGTACGTGCGGGTGTACTTTATTAAAATCTACCCCATGTGTACAAGTTGCTGTTTTATAGGAAACTTGCATGTACATTTTTCAGTTTATTCATGTAATTTTAAAATCTATTAATTATCTTGCACAATTGATATCAGACTCATCTACTTTTTATTATTGGTTGGATGGGAGGTCTGGTTGAATGAGAGGGAGAGTTCAGCGTTAAGAATTAGGAGGGTCTTGATCAACTGGAGAAGGACCGGGTGAACTGGTGGAGGTTTCTCCAAACTTGTGATTTCAGGTCTGTGCACATGTTTTAAAATATACTGACTTCCTCATGTAAAAGTGGTTTTATGCAAGCAAGTTATGATTTTATTGTACGTAAATTATATGCATGTATGTAATTTAAAACAGGTAAGAAAAGTACGTACTTTCAATGCAATGAAATTTGGGCTGCAGGTAGTCATGCATAACCATATATACATGCATATGCTTGGAGATAGACATGCATTTATTTATAACCTGTGGACAGGTTATAAACGACTGTTGTAGATCTCCACATGGGCATATACATGTGTAAATGGAGCCATGTGGAGTTGTTTGACAGTTATCCTTATCTTTTCTACTTAGGTACAGAATGAGAAAAAGGTATTTTTGAATAATATCCTACATTTTGAATTGCCTGATTCAACCCTTCTTTCCAGAATTCCTAAGATTTTTATAATAAATTTCCAATTTAACTTTAACAAGTCTGTTCTGAAAATCACAGATTATTATGTTTTTGGTTGTATCTAAGAATTCATGCTAGATTCTGTGATTAGAAAAACCGTGCTTTATTGAACTTCATTTTTGAGGGAATTCTATGTAACTAACTGCACAATGCAAAATCTGTGCAGAATTCCCCCCAGCACAGATTTCACTTTTTCTCCATGCAGAATTTGTGATGATTTGGCTTGCATGAGCCCAGTAACTTGAAGAGCCAGCTTCATGACCTGGCAGGAAAAGAAAAAGCAGGTGCAACAAAAACCCCGGCTCCACAAGCCAGCTGGCAGAGGAGGAGCTCTTAGAGCTAATCATGCAGGAAGAGCTGGTCTCCCTGAGCCAGCTGGAGAAGAGGAGCCGATGCAGAAAGTCTACATGCAGAACAGCATACGGGAGTACGGCAAAATAAACAGCTGGCTCAGCAGGTCAGTAGGAGGAGCCAAAGCAATGCAGCAGCCAAGGGGGGAGAGGGGGGATGAGATGGAGCTGGTGAGCTGAATGACAGCAGAAGAGTTGCTCTGAGAACAAACAAGCACAGGAAGAGGAACAGGCGGATGAGCAGCTTTCCAAAACACTTCCACTATTCTTGGGGGAATTCTTAATTTTACTTTTTATATGTTGGGTTTCTTTCTCTAGCTGGGAAGGATTTGGTTAGTGATTAGCTGTTTGTTATAAATGTTTTGTTAATAATGTATGATCTGGTATTGTGTTTGGTGATTACTGTACTTTTGAAGGTTTATGTTAATTCAAATTTATTAAATAATTGCTTATGCACTCTGTGAGTTTTACATTGTTGTCCCTCTCAGCGTTTGATGTTGAGCAAATCAAAAGAGAAAATAAACAAATAAAGATAAATTCTGCATGACTGCACAACTCCCCTAAGCATGCAATGTTTTATTGAGAACACAAATTTTGGCTTTGGACCTACACAGCCAAAAGAAGAGAGACGGGGTAGCATTGGCCTGCTCAAATGGAAAGTCCACAGGGGCTAGAAGGTGGTAACTGCTAATGCATTGAACTACTCGGGCTGGGACAGAGGAGAGAGCAAGGGAGGCAGCGAGAGTTGGGGTAGTCGAGTATGAGTATGAGAAGAGGAGTGAGCTGGAGGGTCAGACCTGGAGAAAGAGAGAGCTGGGTGGTCATGCATGGATAGGAAGGGTCGAAGAAAGTGAACTTGGCAGAATCTAGCCTGGGGAGAGGGAGAGCTGGGGGGGGGTGGGGGTGTTTCAAGCCTGGGGTTGGGGGTGCTTGGGTTGTTGGCCTTTATTGGTTTGCCTCTCCTTCCTCTGCAACTTGCTCCTTTTCTCTGTGCCACTGTCCCTGTCCTTTCGTGCCGCCGCTCCTCCAGGCATGGCGCTATACCACGGCAGTGGTATCTGCCACCATGGGGAGTACATATTTGCTGGTAAGGCTGTGACATTGCTGCTTGCCATGGCGGGGCACTGTACTGGTTTCCTTCCTGCCCTCCTTGCATCAACAAATCCTGTACTGAGCCTGGCGCGCCCATAGCTGGCATAGCCTCCGGACCCATCATTGGGTCCGGAGGTCCATCCTGCGTGTCTCTTGGTTCAGGGGTCCTCTGCTGCCTTGTTCCCCCCCATGCTTTCCCTGCTCCTCCCCCTGCCATGCTGGTTACCAGATTCACCACGGGCCTTTTTTTTTTTTTTACTCACAGTTCGCAGTTGCCAGGGAGGGGTGTTGCCCAGGTCTTCTGCAACCTCTTGGATCATTTGTGTCCTTTGTCTGCCGATCTGCCGTGGCTTCCTTGCTGACCCGGAATTGGAGCCCTCCTCAGCCCAAGAAAGGCACCTGTGCCTTTAAAATTCTTGCTACGATCGGGTTTCTCCATGTGTCCTCCGGGCTGCAGGTGCTCCAGCACCACAGAACAGCCCAAACAAGTTTTTTCCCTGCTCTGTAGGCCCTCCAGTTCCAGGAAACTCTCTGCACGTGGCCGCCGTCTCATGGCACCTGAATTAACTTCAAAAAGGCTGCTGTGCCTTTAAATCTCCTGTTGCATGCCTCTGGGTCTTCTTAGGAGGCTACTGGAGTGCCTGAAATATTTTTTTCGGTTCTCCTGTTCGTCTCGCGGCTCACCCAGGTCTTGATCGCGGGTCGAGCCTTCTCCCATATCCTTCCTCACGGGTTCCTCGCTCCGAGAAACGCGAGCCTGGCCGGGAAAGAGGCCGGGCCCAGCGCCCGCCATGGTTTTTGGTGACCCCAGCCTCGCGAGACTCGCGAGGCTGACGTCAGCGCATGATGACGCGCTGGCATCACCGTGCCGCTCGCATCATCACTGCCCTTCCCTCAGGCCGGGGGGAAGGCTCGTTCGCCAACTCCGCACCACGGGTAAGTCAGCAACAGGGGTGAGAGGGGGGCTCTCCCCTCCGGCAAGCGCCATGTTAAGGGGGGCCCTCCCCGCAATCGCGAGTCTGCCCCCTTTATACTGAGGTTATCACAACCCTGCGAAGGGTTGTGACAGCGCCAAAGCGGCACAAGTGAAAGAACCCGGAGAAGGGGACACAGGTATCGAGGAGAACAGAGAGGCAGGAGCACCGGGAGGCTCATCGGAACTAGTGGTCGAGCCGGAGGCATCAGTTGGAGCGAGCGGAGGCGAGTGGGACACAGATGGAGCAGCAAAAGGCAAGGGTAATAAGAGGAGGAGAAAGGACAGCGAATCCTCCACTGACTCATCAGAGGAGGATTCCGACGCGAGAGAGGCAGCAAAAGGGGCCTCAGAGATGGTTAAGCAGGTAGCAGTGAACACGACAGTGGCAACGGCACTTCCTCCTTTAGCCGAGTTGTGGGAAAGTGTCCCGAGGGTGTTGCGAAACAAAATAAGGAAGAGGGAGTATATAGATATATTCTCTATATTGGAAGGCAGGAAAGGTGCATCTGAGAGAAAGAAGAAGGGAAAGAAAGAGGAGCAGAAAGGGGGAGAAGTAAAGGTTCCAAAGAATATCATTAATTGGGCCAGAGTTTATTTAAGAATGATTAGTGTCATAGGAAAGGAGGACCCATCCCAGTATGCACCCATGCTTAGCTATGCAGACGCGATACTGGAGACTTACAAAGAGTACCAAGGTTGGTGCTGGTTAAACTATGACGAAAAGTTTAGAGATAAGATGGAAGACAACCGGAACATGTCATGGGGGACACAGGACGTGGGTTTATGGTTGTGGTAGATGACCAGCAAGGTCCTCGACATAGGTGGGACACGGGGAACCGGAAAGGCAGGTGACAGGCTAGCAACACCAGGGAGCAATGCATGGGGGGAGAGCGGAAATAAGGTATGCTGGAGATTCAACAAGGCAGGATGCACTTTTCAAGAATGTAAATTCAAACATATATGTTCCCTGTGCGCCGCACCACACCTGGCAAGTAAATGTACTAATAAAGGCCCAGGGCCCTTGGGAAATTTCAGCGGGGGAGGAAAGCAATGAGGATTTCATTAAGGCACCTTCACCAGTGCCATTGCCAACTCTTATCAAATGGCTGGCGGAATATCCTAAATGAGATGATGCTGCCAGGCTTACAGAGGGCTTTCAATACGGTTTCAGCATACCTTTTCAGGGGCGGATTAAGGGCGCAAGTTTAAGAAATTCCTTTTCCACAGTTAGGCACGCGGACATTGTGCAACGGAAGGTGAATAAGGAAATCGAACTGGGCAGAATGGCAGGTCCATTTTTGGACCCGTCTTTTCAGGATATGATGCTGTCACCCCTGGCGGTAGTGCCTAAGAAGGAGCAGGGGGAGTTTAGACTAATACAGAACCTGTCATATCCGACGGGCGAGTCCATGAACTATCAGTTGCAAGTTGATGCATGTAAGGTGCAATACGCGTCCTTTGACATGGCAATTGCTCTGGTAAGGCAATGTGGGCAAGGGGCTTTAATGGCCAAGGCCGACATAAAGTCCACGATTAGATTGTTACCCGTACATCCTGACAGTTTCCCATTATTGGGCCTCCACTTTAACGGACGATACTACTTTGACAAATGTATGCCAATGGGATGTTCCATATCTTGCGCATATTTCGAGATGTTTAGCACATTCCTACATTGGGCACTCCAAAAAAGGGCGGGGAACGGCAATGTAGTACACTACCCGGATGATTTTTTGTTCGTGGGACCGGCCAACACGAACACCTGTGCAAGAACACTAGCGGCATTTCAGGGGATGGCTCAAGAGTTTGGGGTTCCCTTAGCACAGGAGAAGACAGAGGGTCCGGCAACCATTTTGTCCTTTTTAGGAATAGAGATAGATACGCAGGCCATGACATCGAGGTTGCCGATAGAGAAAGTGCTCAAGCTACGGTACATGCTCAGACAGACATTAGCGTCAAAGAAGGTCACATTAGTCAATATGCAAGCTCTCATAGGAAGTTTGAATTTCGCGTACCAGGTAATCCCTATGGGGAGGGCCTTTTTATTTATTTATTTATTTAACAGTTTTTTATACCGACCTTCATAGTAAATAACCATATCGGATCGGTTTACAGTTTAACAAGGGAAAAACTGGAGTAATAATTCAAGTAAACGAAAGATAACAATAGGTAGGAATAAGTCAAAGTTACAATCAACAGGGGGAGAGAACTTGGAAGCTAGGGGTGTGCATTCGTTTTGAACTTAAATGGAAAACGCAACTTATTTTTTTTTTTTAACTTAAAAAAAAGATGAGGCTTAAACGATCGGATTTCCAACTTATTCAACATAGCTATGTTGAATACGTTGGAAATCGCGATTGTTGATCTAAATAAAAATTTAAACCCCTCACCCTCCTTAATCCCCCCCCCCAAGACTTACCAAAGCTGGCCAAAAGTTCTGTGAGGGTCCGGGAACGGACGCGTGGGGAATCACGTGATGTCGACGCCACGTCGGAGTGACGTGGCGTCACGTGATTCCCCTCGGGTTCGCTCCCGGAACCCTCGTTGGGCCCAAAAGGCACTTTTGGCCAGCTTGGGGGGGTCAGGAGGCCGCGTCACGTGACGCCGCGTCACTCTGACGTGGCGCCAAGTCACGTGATTCCCCTCGGGTTCACTCCCGGACCCCTCGTTGGGCCCAAAAGGCACTTTTGGCCAGCTTGGGGGGGTCAGGAGGCCGCGTCACGTGACGCCGCGTCACTCTGACGTGGCGCCAAGTCACGTGATTCCCCTCGGGTTCACTCCCGGACCCCTCGTTAGGCCCAAAAGGCACTTTTGGCCAGCTTGGGGCGGTCAGGAGGCCCCCCTAAGCTGGCCAAAAGTTCCTTTTGAGCCCAACAAGGGGTCCGGGAGCGAACCCGAGTGGAATCACGTGACGCCGCGTCACTCCGACGTGGCGCCGACGTCACGTGCTCCTTGCAAAGGAGTTCAGGAATGGCGTCCTGACCCCGCTGGACCACCAGGGAGTTTTGGTAAGTCTTGGTGGGGGGATTAAGGCGGGTGAGGGGTTTAAATTTTTATTTGCACATATGGACATAGACTCAACTTACGGAATTCTCCATATGTCCATATTGACCGCAAATGGGACCCCCTTTCGACTTATGGACTTATGAACTTAAACTTTTGGTCTGCACATCCCTATTGGAAGCTTACAACAAGCTGGAAAGAAGAAAGGCCGGTAATAAAAGTATCGTTACCATAGAGCAGGGGTCAGGAACCTTTTTGGCTGAGAGAGCCATAAACGCCACATATTTTAAAATGTAATTCCATGAGAGCCATACAATATGTTTAAAACTAAATACAAGTAAATGTGTGCATTTTATGTAAGATCACACTTTTAAAGTACAATAAGTCTCTGAAAATATTACACCAGGCCTTAAGACACCAATACATCTCCTATTAGGAAAACGGACCAAGCCAGGCTGCTATAGAGTCCTACACAGAAACTACACGCCAGCAGAAAACCTCACCTGAATCACGTGCTGTCCCTCACCTAACATAGAATAAAGAGACCAAAACGCATAACAAGAAGCATGCAGAAAAAACTGAATTGGAAATCGCAACAAGCCAGAGTCTCTGTATGCAGTGTAACAAAGGAAAAAAGAAACATCACCCATCCTTATAAAACAAATCAAAAAATATAAAATCATCAGCAGTAAAACTGTACTAACAAAAAGAACATATTTCGAAACAGCTGATGAGTGGAATATCCAATAATTAAAAACTCATATAAAACATTTCCAGATACCAACAAAATATTTCAAAATAGCAGACACAAAGACCCAGTAATGAAAAATAATAAGGATACAAAATTTTTTTGCTCTGCATACCTGGGAACGTTTGATATCCAGGTCTCCTGAGATTGTTCTGAATTAGCAGGAGGCGGGGTGGTTTGCTTGGAACTTTCTCCTCTCTCAGGCACATACCAGCGCTCTCTCTCACACTGGCTCTCAATGACACACCTATACACACATGCTCTCAGTACTCACATATACACATGTTTTTTTCTCTCTCACTTATATAGGCTCTTAATTACACATTTACACACATGCTGTCTATCTTTTCACGCTTACACACACACACAGGCTTTCAATCACATAAATACATGCTATCTTTCTCTCACACACAGACTCTCATTCACATGCTTACAAACATGTCCTCTCTTTCTCTCATTTACACACAGGCTCTCAATCACATACTCACATGCTCCCTCACCTAAATCAGCTCTCAATCACACACAGACACACATGGTCTCTCTCATTTAAACACAGGCTCTCAATCACATACTCACATGCTCCATCAGCTAAACCAGCTCTCAATCACACACAGACACACATGATCTCTCTCTTATTTATACACACAGGCTCTTAATCATACATACACATGATTTCTCTCACACACAAAGGATCTCAATCATACACACAAACTCTTTCACACAAACAGGTTTTCAATCACAAACTTACACAAACAGGTTCTCAATGGTAAACTTACATTCATGCTATCTCTCTCACAGGCAGGCTCTCAATCACAGACATACTCTTTCACATATACAGGCTCTCAATCACAGACATACTCTCTTTCACATATACAGGCTCTCAATCATTCACATACATGCAATCTCACACACACACACAGGCCCCCAGGCTCTCAATCATTCACATACATGCAATCTCTCACACACACACAGGCCCCCGCGGCCCGGAAGAGGAAGTGGAGAGTATCGGGTGCCTGCGCGGCAAGAAGAGGCCACGCTAGTGCGCTCGGCATCGGCCCGAAGAAAGGAAGACTGCAGCGCGGCTCGGAGGAAAATGAAGAGGTTCAGCCGCGGCCGATGGGACTCTGCCTCCGCGAGGGCTGAAAATGAAGAGGTTAGCGTTGGGAGGAGGCTGCTGCTGCCGCGAGTTCCCGGGGTGGGGGGGGGGGTGGGGGAGAGAGAGAGTGAATGAGCGAGCAAACACACATGCCTGCTCGCTCATTCACTCTCTCTCTCCCCCACCCCCACCCCGGGAACTCGCGGCAGCAGCAGCCTCCTCCCAACGCTAACCTCTTCATTTTCAGCCCTCGCGGAGGCAGAGTCCCATCGGCCGCGGTTGAACCTCTTCATTTTCCTCCGAGCCGCGCTGCAGTCTTCTTTTCTTCGGGCCGATGCCGAGCGCACTAGCGTGGCCTCTTCTTGCCGCGCACGCACCCGATACTCTCCACTTCCTCTTCCGGGCCGCGGGGGGGGGGGGGGGACGGGAAGAAGAGAGCACGCCGGTGCCGCTGACTCCAGCTGTCCTGCCGTGTTCCGCCCGGGCTGACAGCATTTTAAGCCCGGGCGGAGGAGGACCGGGGAGCAGCTGGGTCAGCGGGAAAGTGTGGCGACACTTGTCTGCGAGCCAGATGCAGCCCTCAAAAGAGCCATATCTGGCTCGCGAGCCATGGGTTCCCGACCCCTGCCATAGAGTGTACGAGTTAAAAAACTTAAAAACGGTGCTTTAACCTGAAAGTCTCGGAGTCCATTTTTATCGTGAAAAAGAGTGCCAGACCGGGTAGGAGTGAAGGCCAACTAGTAGTTGTCTGGTGGTTCAGGGAAGGCTTGGTGAAAGAGCCAGGTTTTAAGTCTTTTTCCGAAAGTTAAAAGGCAAGGCTCCAGTCTGAGATTTGATGGGATGCTATTCCAGATAGATGGGCCTGCTATCGAAAAAGCTCTGTCTTTGGTCGTAGCGAGGCGTGTGGCTTTAGTGGGGGGAACATTCAGAGTGCCTTTGTGAATATCTCTAGTTGGTCTGTTAGAGGAGTGGAGTTTGAATGGTATTTCCAGGTCAAGTTGAAGTTGATGATGGATGGTTTTGTGGATTAAGGTGATTGATTTGTATAGAATTCTGAAATTCACTGGTAGCCAGTGTAGGTTCCTGAGTATGGGTGAGATGTGTTCGCAGCGGCTGGTACTGGTCAACAATCTTGCTGCCGCATTTTGTATCATCTGCAGAGGTTTGGTAGTGGATTTGGGGAGTCCTAGGAAAAGGGCACTGCAGTAGTCTATTTTGGCGAACAGTAGTGCTTGGAGGACTGTCCTGAAGTCATGGAAGAATAAGAGTGGTTTAAGTCGTTTTAGAACCTGTAATCTGTAGAAGCAGTCTTTAGTTGTTGTGTTGACCATTTTCTTTAGGTTTAGTCGATTGTCTAAAATCACCCCAAGATCTCTAACCTACTTACAAGTAATGTGAGAGTTGAGTGGTGATGGTGGGGAGATATTGTTATCATTTGAGGAGATGAGGAGAAGCTCTGTCTTACAGGCGTTGAGGACCAAGTTTAAGCTGTTGAGTAGATTGGTGATGGATAGTAGGCAGTTATTCCAATGGGTGAGCGCTTTTGAGATTGATTCTGTTATGAGGATTAGAATCTGCACGTCGTCTGCGTACAGATAATGAATTAGGTTGAGATCTGTTAACAGTTGGCTGAGGGGGAGGAGGTATATGTTGAAGAGGGTTGGGGATAAAGAAGATCCTTGTGGTACACCAAGATTAGATTTTGTTAGGGGTGACTCTTTATTGTTGATTTTGACTTTGAAAGTCCTATTGCTGAGGAAGGACTTGAACCAGTTGTGAGCAGATCCGGAGATGCCGATATCTGCTAGGCGATCCAACAGGATGGTATGGTTGACGGTGTCAAAAGCCGCCGAGATGTCTAACAGGACTAGTAAGAAGGAGTGTCCTTTGTCTAACCCCATAATAATATGGTCTGTTAGTGAAATGAGGAGGGTTTCAGTGTTGCGTGATTTACGGAAACCATATTGCGAAGGGTGTAAGATCTTGTGGTCTTCCAGATAATCAGAAAGCTGGGTGTTTACCAGTTTCTCCGTTAGTTTGGCGACGAATGGGAGGTTAGAGATGGGTCTGAAATTAGCTAGTACATTTGGGTCTAAATTGTGTTTCTTGAGGAGGGGCTTGAGTGAAGCGGTTTTTAGACTGTCTGGGTAGCTTCCTTGGGTTAGGAGGCTGTTTATGATGCTGGTCAGAGGTCCTGAGATCGAGTTTGGGATGAGAAGCAGGAGTCTCGATGGAATATTATCAGCCGGATGGCTAGATGGTTTCTGTCTTTTTAGAAGGGATTCAATCTCTTTGGTGGAGATTGATTCAAAACAGTCAAATTTGAGTCTATTTAGAGAATTGGAATTCTCGCCTGACTTGAGGGGAGTTGTATTTGTAGGAAGGAGGGCGAGGGTATTTAAGATCTTCTGTTGGAAGAAAGAAGCGAGTTCATTAGCTTTGGAAAGAGCTTGTTCATCTGGAATAGGTGGGGAGGTCGATTTAGTGATTTGTGTTACGTAAGCGAATAGGGCCTGGGCATCATACTGAAAGTGGTGTATTTTGTTTGCATAGTATTCCTTTTTTTTCTGTAGAATGGCGGTCCTGTAGTGATGTAAGAATCCCTTGTATGATGAGAGGGTTGTTTTGTTAGGGGTTTTGCGCCATCTATTTTCTTTCTGGCGTAAGTCCTGTTTCATCTGTTTCAGTTCCGTGCTGAACCAGGGTTGATTTCCCTTTTTTGTTGGGTTGATTGATTTGGAGATTATTGGGCACCATTTGTTTGCGACTGTTTCTGTAATCTTTTGCCAGGAGGATAGGGCTGAGTCAGGATTAGCTAGGTCTAGGTTAGAGAGTTCTTTGGATAGCTGATCGCTGAGTATGTCAGATGGACATGCTTTCCTGAATTGAATGGTAGAAATGTGTGGAGAGGTGTGTGTCTGTTTGTGTGTGGAAAAGGAAGATTCTATCAGGAAATGATCTGACCAAGGGATTGGGGTACAGGTAGGTTCTATTGTGCAAGTGAAATTAGAATTGATAAAAATTTGATCCAGGGTGTGACCAGCTTTATGTGTGGGGCTGTTGATGGTCTGAGTGAATCCCATCGCGCCGAGGGTGGTGAGGAGGGCTTCACAGTTGGTAGAGCGAGGTATTGCATTTGTGTGGAGGTTGAAGTCCCCCATAATCATTGTTGGAAGGTCTGAATTAATATGTTTCACAATGGATTCTACGAGGGGTGAGGGGTCCGTTTCTAGAACTCCCGGGGGAGCGTAGACTAACAGAATTTGAGGATGTTTAGATTTGACTAGACCCAATTCTTTTTTTTTTTTTTCCAATTTTATTTTTATTGTATTTCTTATGTTATTACAAACAGTAATTCTGATACAAAGGAAAGTATGAAATTAAAAGAAATTCACTTACAATACAAAAATTCCCTCAAAATAGTATCAATTCTAGGATAATATTAAGAATAATATTAATGAACTTTGACAAGATGTAAACTATTGGAGCAAATAAAAAGAAAACATATACAAAGAAAACCTCCTTGTACTCCCTCATTACTTCCATTTTTCCCACTTTTCATACAACCCTTAGGAGTGAGTATCAAGAAATGCACGCAATTGATCTGGGAAATTAAAGATATATGAATTTCCTTGATATTTTATGTAACACTTGCAGGGATAACGTAAGGAGAACTGTGCTCCCCTATCTTGTACTTCCTTTCGGAGTGCTATAAAATTTTTTCTCCTTATCTGTGTTGTGCGTATAACATCTGGGAATATTCTCACTGGGGCGCCATAGAAGTTTTGTTTTTGTTGTCCGAAATGAAGTTTTAACACCTCATCTCTCTCTAATTGGGATTGAAACTGCACTAAGAGGGTTGCTCTATTTTCAGTCTTTGATTCATATGATTTTTCCAAAAATTCTGTCAGGTTAAAACTTTCCATGGATTTAGCATTATTATTCTGCTTACTCTGTTGTTGTAATAAGTAATAGGTTTTAGACAACTTAGGAATTGAATTTTCGGAATACTTTAAGATGTTTTTTAAGTAACTATTAAATAGGTCCACTGGTGTTACCAAATGAACTATAGGAAAATTTAGTATTCTTAAATTCAATTTCCTATTCTGGTTCTCTATCATTTCTAATTTCCCTTCATGTTCTTGAACTGATTTTATTAAGTTCACCTGAGTTTTCTTTATTTCTCCCAATTTCACATCTAAAGCAGTAGAATTTTTCTCTAAACTTTCTATGTTACCTTGCATACAAACATTCTTATTCAAAACTTCCTGCACATTCAAAGTTAAATTATTTATCGATTTCTGCATTTTCATAATCATTAATCCCAGTTCTTCTAATGTAAGTTTCTTAGGAGTTATCTCCATTATTTCTGGCGTTGTTTTTCTTGTTACTGTTTCTCCAAGTTGTTGCAAAAATTCAGTTCCTCCTCCTAAATCCGAGCCTTCCCTGACCTCCCAGGACTTTTGATTTTCATTGTCCTCAGAGATCTTTGTTGGACACCCAACCTCTCTAGGAAGGTCAGGTGTTGCTCCTGCTGATGTTATAGCTTTTTTCAGGATCCTCGGATGGAGGAGCCGGTCTCTGCGGGGCACCGGGGGTTAAGGATGTTTCACTGGCCAGAGTAATATTCTCCTGCTCCTGGGTTATATTACTAGCGGCCCCAACCGGTGTTCTCTCTAAAGGAGTTTGGATCGGACGGCATTGGGCGGCAATGGACTTAATCCCTGACTGAGGAGATGCGGTCTTAGTGAACGGCGACAAGTTAAGTAAAAACTCTCCTCCTTGTTTGATTTGGGAACAGAGGTGATTAACTATTACCTGGCGAAGAGGTTGTAACTGTATCTGTTTTGAAAAAAATTGCCATGCCTCATTCTAAGAGGAAGGCAAAACTAAGAGAATTATCTATGACCTCAACTCCTGTGAAGTTGTATCAGTCTACTATTCCAGACCCAATTCTAATTTGGATTCTGTCTTGATTGAATGTGCAGTCAATCTGAGTTCTTTTTTGGTGGCTAGAAGAAGTCCGCCTCCTCTTTTTTTGAGTCTATGGAAGGTGAAGATGTCATATGTCTGGATAGGTAGTTGGTTGGTTAAGGCAATGTCCGAGTTTTTTAACCAGGTTTCTGTGATGGCACAGATGTCTGGGTTGGTATCCAAGAGGTAATCATTGAGGATGTGTGTCTTCTTAGTTAAGGATTGCACATTGATGAGGGTTACTGAGAGTAGCGAGAGGCCTAGAAGTTGGTTCAATGGTGATGTCATGATAGGGATGATTCTTTTTTGTATGACGTTGGTGGAGTTAGTTAAGAGGGTTCTCCTTTGGTTGTGGATGATTGGGATGTTGTACGTGAGCATGGTGAGAGTGGTTCTGGTGGAGGTTTGGTCTGAGATGCGCTTGATTGGGTCTGGGTTTGGAGGCACACTGGTGTGAGTCTGTAGGAATTCAAGAGATTAGAGATGTGAATCGTGTGATTGATCATCTTAACGATCGATTTCGGCTGGGAGGGGGAGGGAATCGGATCGTCGCCATTTGGGTTTTTAAAATATCGTGAAAATCGTGAAAATCGTGAAAATCGAAAACCGGCACACTAAAACATCCCTAAAACCCACCCCGACCCTTTAAAATAAATCCCCCACCCTCCCGAACCCCCCCAAAATGCCTTAAATTACCTGGGGTCCAGTGGGGGGGAGGGCGGGATAACCGGCACACTAAAAAAACCCTAAAACCCACCCCAACCCTTTAAAATAAATCCCCCACCCTCCTGAACCCCCCCCAAATTGCCTTAAATTACCTGGGGTCCAGAGGAAGGGTCCCGCTGTGATCTTCCACTCTCGGACCTCCGGTGCTTGTAGAAATGGCGCCGGCGCTACCTTTTGTTTTTCCGTATGGAAAAACGATTCGCGGCAGGAGAACATAAGAAAATGCCATACTGGGTCAGACCAAGGGTCCATCAAGACCAGCATCCTGGGGTCTGGGAGATCGCTCCCGGACCCCCGCTGGACCCCCAGGGACTTTTGGCCAGCTTGGGGGGGCCTCCTGACCCCCACAAGACTTGCCAAAAGTCCAGCGGGGGTCCGGAACGACCTCCTGCAGTCGAATCGTGTTGTCTACGGCCGGCGCCATTTTGCGCAAAATGGCGACGCAAAATGGCGCCGGCCATAGACCAACACGATTCGACTGCAGGAGGTCGTTCCGGACCCCCGCAGGACTTTTGGCAAGTCTTGTGGGGGTCAGGAGGCCCCCCCAAGCTGGCCAAAGGTCCCTGGGGGTCCAGCGGGGGTCCGGGAACGACTTCCTGCATGCAATTCGTTTTTCTGTACGGAAAAACGATTCGCGGCAGGAGATCGCTCCCGGATGGACGCTCCCGTACGCTCCCGGACGGACGCTCCCGTATGCCCCCATATGCCCCCGTACGCCCCAGACGGACGCTCCCGTACGCTCCCGGACGGACGCTCCTGGACGGAAAAACGATTCGCATGCAGGAAGTCGTTCCCGGACCCCCGCTGGACCCCCAGGGACTTTTGGCCAGCTTGGGGGGGCCTCCTGACCCCCACAAGACTTGCCAAAAGTCCAGCAGGGGTCCGGAACGACCTCCTGCAGTCGAATCGTGTTGTCTATGGCCGGCGCCATTTTGCGTGCCATTTTGCGCAAAATGGCGCCGGCCGTAGACAACACGATTCGACTGCAGGAGGTCGATCTGGACCCCCGCTGGACTTTTGGCAAGTCTTGTGGGGGTCAGGAGGCCCCCCCAAGCTGGCCAAAAGTCCCTGGGGGTCCAGCGGGGGTCTGGGAGCGATCTCCTGCCGCGAATCGTTTTTCCGTACGTAAAAACCAAAGGTAGCGCCGGCGCCATTTCTACAAGCACCGGAGGTCCGAGAGTGGAAGATCACAGCGGGACCCTTCCTCTGGACCCCAGGTAATTTAAGGCATTTTGGGGGGGTTCGGGAGGGTGGGGGATTTATTTTAAAGGGTCGGGGTGGGTTTTAGGGTTTTTTTAGTGTGCCGGTTTTTTCGCCCTCCCCCTTCCCCCGATTTACGATATTTTGATGATAAATCGGGGAAATTGTTATTGTATCACGGCTCTAACGATTTTTGACGATTTAAAATATATCGGACGATATTTTAAATCATCAAAAAATGATTCACATACCTACAAGAGATGTCTGAGGATGGGTGAAAGAAGGTGTCTGTCTGAATGAGTAGATGTTTGGATGATTGCTGAAAGGTGTTTGTAAGTTTGTTGGTTCGGCTGGCTCTGTCCTCTGTAAGCGTTGAGTGGTTTGTCTGCCCGGTTGCTGGGATGATTCTGATCTGGACGGTCACTAGTATTAAATCGTGAACTATTATATTTCCGGGCTCCGAGACTAGGTTGAAAGTTAGAATGCTAGTTGAGTGGCGTCGGTTCCTTTGCTCTGTTTCTGGCCTCCTATTGGAGTATCGTGACCAATAAGGGCTGAAATTGTAATGTGGTTGGAATTTTTGGACAGTTTTAATGGTATATCAATGTGGCAGGAAGAGACAGTTTCAAACAGGGACTTAGACATATACACAGACGCGTCAGGAGGTTGTGGGTTTGGGGCGTATTGTCAGGGCACCTGATGCGCGGCCCCATGGCCGAAGGTATGGAGGGACAGGGGTTTGGTGAAGAACATCACGTTCTTAGAACTTTTCCCCATATTGGTAGCAATTACAGTGTGGGCGCACAAGTTGCACAACAAGCGGATAGTTTTTTGGTGTGATAACCTGGCAGTAGTGACGGTGCTGCATAAACAGTATGCCCGTTGTCCACGGGTGGCGGAATTGTTGAGGGAAGTGGTGCTGCAAAGTCTATGTTTGAATATGACCTTAAGGGCTAAACACGTACCCGGTACCCAGAATCAGGTGGCAGATGCTCTCTCAAGGGCTAAGTGGGCTCTTTTTCACCAACAGGTGCCAGAGGCGGAGGAGGAAGGAGTACCAATACCGGACCGTTTATGGCGGATTGGAACGAGACCGAATGGGGATTGTTGAGGGCGTCTGTTGCCCTAGCGACTTGGAAAGCATACTGCAGGGATTACACAAGGGTGCAGGAATTCCTTCAGGGGCAAGGAGGTGTGACAGGGGAGGTAGAAGCTAAACAGATAGTAAGATTCATATCGTTGGCGAAGGAGGCGGGTATGTCTAGAGGAGCCACGATAAATCAATTGGCTGGTTTTGCCTTCTTCACTAAGGCACAAGGGTTAGGGGATCCTCTTAATTGTTTCATGGTCAAGAAGATGCTAGCAGGTTGGGCAAGAGAAGTAGCATGGGAAGGCGATAAGAGAAGGCCAATAACACGAGGTATTGGTGAGGTTATGGTTCGCGGTGAAGCATGTATGTGTGGAGCCATTTGAAGCGGTATTGTTCAGGGCGGCCTTCTGCACAGCACTTTTGCTGCTCTAAGGGTGGGTGAGTTAGTGGCGCCATCCAAAACGGACAGGGGGAAAAATGGATTACTATATTGCAATATTCAAGTTCAGGACCAGCATATCTGCCTACGGGTCCACAAATCAAAGACAGATCAGAAGACAAAAGGGGCGGAAATTAGATTGGCAACGGTGGGTCACAGGTAGCATGCCCCGTATGGAATATGAGGAACTATTTGCAAGTAAGGCCTAAGGGTGGGCCTCATTTGCTGATACATAGGGGTGGTATCCCATTGACAAGGTTTCAGTTTGCAGCGGTATTACGCGTGGTATTAGAAAGCAGGGATGTGAATCGTTTTTGAATGATTAAAATTATCGTCAGATAATTTTAAAATTGTCCTAAATCGTTAGAGTGCACGATACAATACAAATGCCCCCAATTTATCGTCAGGGGCATTTGTATTGTATCGTTAAATAGGGCACGGGAATTATTTGGGAGAGGGCGGGAAAACCGGCACACCAAAACAACCCCTAAGCCCACCCCAACCCTTTAAAACCAATTCTTTACCCTCCCCCACCCTCCCAAACCCCCCCAAAATGTTAAATTACCTGGTGGTCCAGTGCGGGGGGGGGGGGGGGGTCCCGGCGCGATCTCCCGCTCTCGGGCCATCGGCGCCATTTTGGCTGCCACTAATTAAATTTTGCACTTTGTGCAGGAATATCACAACACTCCCGGTATCAGGGATAGGGCACTGCATGCAGGAAGATCACAACACTCTTGGTATTAGGGATAGGGCACTGCATGCAGGAAGATCACAACACCCCTGGTATCAGGGATAGGGCACTGCGTGCAGGAAGATCACAACACTCCCAGTATCAGGGATACGGCACTGCATGCAGGAAGATCACAACACTCCCAGTATCAGGGACAGGGCACAAGTTCTAGTCACATTGACTGATCACATTACTTTTTTTGTCAAGCTACGAACCGTTTCCATTTCCCATCCCCCCAACCATCACCTCAGTGGGAACCTTGGTAACATCAATAAATAAGAGGGCAGCCAGCCAATAGGAATACATATTCATTCCTAAACTGACCTTAACTGACCTGAAAAGTGTCAATTTGTATCATTTTCTGTTAGTGCGCACTAACAATGGTTAGTGCGTACTAACTCCCGGTTAGTGCGCACTAACCCGATTAATGATTTTTTAACAATTTTTTAACGATTTTTTAACGATAATTTGAATTGTTGAAAAACGATTCACATCCCTAGTTGATATAGTTTTGAATCATTCATATTGATTTGTTCAGTACTAAATACATCTGGGCTCTTCTGCCTTTATTGCAGCCTATCAGGATATTGTAGCTTCTATATTTTGTCAGTATCCTTTAAAGATGCCTCACTTTGAACCATGTGCTCTTGACTGCTTTTGGCTTTCCCCCCATAATTTAGTCTGAGTTCCCAATCGAGGCCCAGTCAGTTTGATTTTCAGGATGTTCATGATGAATAAGTGCAAAACACATCTGCATACAATAGAGGTAGTGTATGCACATATATCTCATGGATGTTTCATTGTGGATATCCTGACAACCAAACTGGCTGGGCAACATGATCTCCAGAGAAAAAGGGTTAAGAGATTACTATAGTTGTTGTGCTCTGCGGCTGCGGACGGCCGCGACCCCCTACCTGACCCGGGACGGTGGGAAGCTGCATAAGTCCGGTCCTTGTCGTTCCCGCGCACCGGCGCAGGCCTCCGCAGTGGCCGTTGGGTTGGGAGCCATTCCTGCTCCTCCCTCGCGGCGTCGGGCAGCTTCTCTCCGCAGCCAAGAATCCAAGATGGCCGCCGCCATCTTAGGCACGAGGCCACGCCTCCTCACTGGATTTAAAGGGACCTCGTCCTTTTAATTGCCTACACCTGTTTCCAATGCACCGGACCAGGGGAAGTATATAAGGAGACTTCCTCTGCTCATTCTTTTACTTGGCAACATCTTCTTTGGTTGTTGGAGTCTGCTTGCTTCGGTGAGTCTTCTTGTGCTTTGGATCCTTGCTTCCTGGTTTCTGTTTCATCTCAGTGATTCCTGGTATTTGACTTCGGATTGGCAAGCGGTGATTCCTGGTGTGTGACTTTGGACTGGCAAGCGGTGATCCCTCAGTGTGTGACCTCGGACTGGTAAGCGAGGTACGCTCGTAACCCTTTTAAAACGCCCCTGCCCGTGCCGAGCCTATATTGCATAGGCTTCCAGCACACGGAAAGCCCCGGGAAGCGTGTAAGTCCCGGGGCTTTCTTGGGGTGGGTGTGTCGGGGGTCGTGATGCGGTCGGCGCATCATCGGGGGGCGTGTCGGAGGCATGACGCAGTTGGCACGTCATCGGGGTGCTTCGAGCAGGCGTAACTTGTGCGACAAAGGTAGGGGGGGTTTAGATAGGGCTGAGGGGTGGATCAGGTAGGGGAAGGGAGGGGAAGGTGGGGGGAGGCGGAGGGAACAGGCAGCGTGTGCAGGGCTCGGCACGCGCAAGTTGCACAAATGTGCACCCCCTTGCTCGCCGACCCCAGATTTTATAAGATACGCGCGGCTACACACGTATCTTATAAAATCCGTTGTACTTTTGTTCACGCCTGGTGCGTGAACAAATGTACGCGCACGTGCTATGTTTTAAAATGTACCCCCAAATGTACATGCGTATTTTCGGTTTTGCACAATCATTTTAAATGGAGGAAAAGATATGGTTTATGGGATTTCCAGGGTACAAAGCACTGGTATATCTGGTAGTTGCTATTTTGTAACATTTATACATTCACAAATTTATTTGTACACTTTTGTACACTTTTGTACCTTCTAATTGATTCATGCAAGTGACATTGGACATGTCTGTTAGTCCGGCCCGATCAGGTTTTTTTTATCGGCTGTGCCCGAGCCGATAAACAAAAAACCCACCCCGACCTTTTAAAACTAATCCCCTAGCTTCTCCCACCCCCCAAAAACCTTTTACAGGTACCTGGTGGTCCAGTGGGGGTCCCGGGAGTGATCTCCCGCTCTCGGGCCGTCGGCTGCTACTAATAAAAATGGCGCCGATGGCCCTTTGCCCTTACCATGTGACAGGGTGTCCATGCCATTGGCCGGCCCCTGTCACATGGTAGGAGCACTGGAAGACCCGCACCATTTTTAAAGATTGGAGGGGGAAAAGTTAGGGGAAGCGGTGGGAAGGTCAGGCTAGGGGGAAGGGAATGGGAGAAGGCAGCGTGGTTCGGCAAGTGCAAGTGAGTGCACTAGGGATGTGAATCGTGTCCTCGATCGTCTTAACGATCGATTTCGGCTGGGAGGGGGAGGGAATCGTATTGTTGCCGTTTGGGGGGGTAAAATATCATGAAAAATCGTTAAAAATCGTTAAAAATCGAAAATCGAAAAAACCGGCACATTAAAACCCCCTAAAACCCACCCCCGACCCTTTAAATTAAATCCCCCACCCTCCCGAACCCCCCCCAAATAACTTAAATAACCTGCGGGTCCAGCGGCGGTCCGGAACGGCAGCGGTCCGGAACGGGCTCCTGCTCCTGAATCTTGTCGTCTTCAGCCGGCGCCATTTTCCAAAATGGCGCCGAAAAATGGCGGCGGCCATAGACGAAAAAGATTGGACGGCAGGAGGTCCTTCCGGACCCCCCGCTGGACTTTTGGCAAGTCTCGTGGGGGTCAGGAGGCCCCCCACAAGCTGGCCAAAAGTTCCTGGAGGTCCAGCGGGGGTCAGGGAGCGATTTCCCGCCGCGAATCGTTTTCGTACGGAAAATGGCGCCGGCAGGAGATCGACTGCAGGAGGTCGTTCAGCGAGGCGCTGGAACCCTCGCTGAACGACCTCCTGCAGTCGATCTCCTGCCGGCGCCATTTTCCGTACGAAAACGATTCGCGGCGGGAAATCGCTCCCTGACCCCCGCTGGACCTCCAGGAACTTTTGGCCAGCTTGTGGGGGGCCTCCTGACCCCCACGAGACTTGCCAAAAGTCCAGCGGGGGTCCGGAAGGACCTCCTGCCGTCCAATCTTTTTCGTCTATGGCCGCCGCCATTTTTCGGCGCCATTTTGGAAAATGGCGCCGGCTGAAGACGACAAGATTCAGGAGCAGGAGCCCGTTCCGGACTGCTGCCGTTCCGGACCGCCGCTGGACCCGCAGGTTATTTAAGTTATTGGGGGGGGGGGTCGGGAGGGTGGGGGGGTTAATTTAAAGGGTCGGGGGTGGGTTTTAGGGGGTTTTAGTGTGCCGGCTCACGATTCTAACGATTTATAACGATAAATCGTTAGAATCTGTATTGTATTGTGTTCCATAACGGTTTAAGACGATATTAAAATTATCGGACGATAATTTTAATCGTCCTAAAACGATTCACATCCCTAGAGTGCACAATTGTGCACCTTGTGCGCGCCGAGCCACGCTGCCGTCCCCCGTTCCCTTCCCCCTAGCCTGACCTTCCCACCGCTTCCCCTAAAAGTCAGGGGTGGTTTAGAGTAGGGCTGGGGGGGAAACATTAGGGGAAGGGATGGGAAGGTCAGGCTAGGGGGAAGGGAACGGGAGAAGGCAGAGTGGCTCAGCGAGTGCAAGTGAGTGCACAATTGTGGACCTTGCACGTGCCGAGCCACTCTGCCTTCCCCGTTCCCTTCCCCCTAGCCTGACCGTCCCATCCCTTCCCCTAACCTTTCCCCCCAGCCCTACTCTAACCCACCCCTGACTTTTATCTTACCTTTTGTGCCTGTCTCTGGGCAGGCACAAGTTGCCGACACACAATCCTCTGACATAGCTCCCTGATTTTATAACATGCGCATGTGCATGTCTTAAAATCTACCCCTCTGTGTATAATTCTGGGTATTTATTCTTGCAGTGTCACAATTATTTCCCTTGTAAAATATATGCATGTATGATTAAGAGATAGGTAAAGAAATTATGCCTTTTCTTGCATTGGAAATATTCAGACGTACTGAAACATAGGCATGTACTTTAGGTACAGAAATATGCAGTATTTTATAAAATACTAGCATTATATCCCACATCCACTTAATGCGCACAAATTCTGTACCATGGATAGTTTTGAAAGTTGAGCTCTCTGATTGGTACAACATAAAATTAATACAATCAAAATAAAAATGTAACATTAATTAAAATTCATATAGTTTGGTTCAATATTTCTGTTTTGAATGAATAAATAGTATATATTCAAATCAAGTGTTTGGTTTCCTTTACTATTCTAGTGTGTTTTAAGATTGTTTGATGTTGAATATGTAATCTGTCTAGCATGATTTTCTTATTATAGGCAAAGTATAAATATTAAAAATAAATAAATAAATACTCAACACAATATTATTTTTTGTAAATAGAGGTAATTATTTTTTGTGGTACTGATGAATTCTGATTTTTATTATTCTCAAATACTGTTGTATGATATATTCTTTAATCAATACATGCTATGACTTTGATCCTTGAAAACATATGTATTAATTTTATGTTCTTTGAAAAGTAACAGCTTTAATAACATGCTGAATGGTTACTGACTTCTTCAGTTCATTGTGTAAATTGACACAGTAAAGCTTCGCACATATTTATTCTGTTCATTAAAAATTGTAATTTATTTTTGTAAATTGTTCCCTCACATTCTTTTTAGCACAAAATGCTTAAAGCATGAAAGAAGACTTTGAATTTCAAAGAAGATAGAACTAGTACTGCTGTTTTCAGCATTTTATCTTTCAGCAAGTAATTGCCTCTTTTCCCAGACTCAAACATACAACAGTTTCTTCTTGTTTTACTGATCATCACCCATGTCAAGAGATTCCTGGCTTGTCAAACAACAGAAATACACTTTTCTATTAAAATGCATCCTAATTCATATGTAGATAGCAGCTTTTCATCCTTATCATCTGTATGTACAGAGCAATAATGGAAAACTGAAAGCAACACGCATAAAGATTGGAAACCTTCCCATAAAGCAAAATACTTTTGACTTATCATTTCATTGAAAACTTCAGTGTACCCATAAATGAAAATTTGAAGCAAGGTCTTATTTTCAGATGAATGACAAATGGCTGCTTTGATGCATTAACATCATAGGTGCACAGATATTAGCTCATTTTGTCCAAATGGACAGCATAAACTAATAGCATGGGAAAACATTGCACTTACTAGCACTGTTTTGGAATACATGAATGTAGATGAATATTTGCAGAGGTCTAGAGTTATCTGATTTGTTTTTAGAAGCAGCTGGAAAAGCTATTTTCAAAGTAACAGCTCACCTATCTTCCAGATTATGTGTCACCATAACAGGTTGGTTTTATATTTTTCCTGAATTTGTCTTCTTAGCTTTTGGTGCCTAAATGCATTAGAAAAAGAGACATAAAAGCAGCTGTTAATTTTATTTTTATGGATTTTTGATATATTTTTGAGACCTCAAAGAAAAAACAAAATTGTTAGGGATATTAAAATTTTAGGCCAGAAAGAAAGCTATAGTGACTCAAAATGTAAGCTAAAACACAGGAGTCTCATCTGCCATATACTTACCCTGGATCCTCCGTATTCATGCCATAAAATAGATGGTTTTGCTTTCATGCATCCCATTCCTGCCAGCTGCTTGCCCTTTTCTATACCATATGCATTACACATATTAGCATAGTTCATCAAATGTCATATGAGATAAGATGTGAGGATCTAAATATGCAACATAGTAGTATAGTTAATGATGGCAGATAAAGACTTAAATCATCCATTCAGTTTGTCCAGCAAGTTGCTTATGGTAATAACTGCCACTCCATGCAGATTACCCTCATGCACATCAGTCTTTTGCCCTCCACTGCATACAGCTCCTCTCAATTACCGTACCCCAAATGCATGACTCTGCACTTCTTTGCATTGAATCCCAGCTGCCAAACCTTTGACCACTCCTTGAACTTTCTTAAATCACTTCTCATTTTCTCTACTCCTTTAGATGTGTCCACTCAAGTGGCAGATCTTAGTGTCATCCACAAGAAGACAAACTTTATCTTCTAATCCTTATGCAATATCGCTTGCAAAGATATTGAATAGAGCCAGTCCCAGACACAATGCTTGAGGAACGCCACGTAACTCACTTATCTTTTTAGAGTAAGTTCCATTTACCACTACTTGCTGATGCCTGTCAGTCAGCCAATTTGTAATCTATTCCACCACCTTGGGACTCATTCCCAAACTTCTTGATTTATTAACGAGCCTTCTATGTGGGACAATATCAAAACCTTTGCTGAATTCCAAGTAAATTATACTGAATGTTCTTCCTTGATCTATTTCTGTAGTCACCCAATCAAAAATATCAATTAGATTCATCTGACAGGACCGTCCTCTGTTGCCTTGGATCCTGCAATCCTTTGGATTGTAGATAGTTTACTATCCTTTCCTTAAGGAGAGTCTCCATTCATTTTCTACCACTGAAGTAAGGATAATTGGCCTATAGTGAACAGCCTCCTCTCTGTTACCACTTTTGTGAAGCTGAACCACAGCCATCCTTTTCCAATCATGTGGCACTAATCCAGTCTCCAAGAATCTATTGAACAGTAGGGATGTGAATCATTTTTTGACAATTTAAAATATCGTCCGATATATTTTAAATCGTCAAAAACCGTTAGGGCCACGATACAATACCAATTCCCCCGATTTATCGTCAAAAAATCGTAAATCGGGGGAAGGGGGAGGGCAGGAAAACCGGCACATTAAAACCCCCTAAAACCCACCCCCGACCCTTTAAATTAAATCCCCCTCCCTCCCGAACCCCCCCCCCCAAATGCCTTAAATTACCCTGGGGTCCAGCGGGGGTCCGTAGCTAAATCGGGGGAAGGGGGAGGGCAGGAAAACCGGCACACTAAAACCCCCTAAAACCCACCCCCGACCCTTTAAATTAAATCCCCCACCCTCCCGAACCCCCCCAAATGCCTTAAATTACCCTGGGGTAGAGCGGCGGTCTGAAACGGCCTCCTGCTATTGAATCGCGTCGTCTTCAGCCGGCGCCATTTTGCAAAATGGCCGCCGCAAAATGGTGGCGGCCATAGACCAACACAATTCGACTGCTGGAGGTCGTTCCGGACCCCCGCTGGACTTTTGGCAAGTCTTGTGGGGGTCAGGAGGCCCCCCCAAGCTGGCCAAAAGTTCCTGGGAGTCCAGCGGGGGTCCGTGAGCGATTTCCTGCCACGAATCGTTTTCCGTACGGAAAATGGCGCCGGCAGGAGATTGACTGCAGGAGGTCGTTCAGTGGGGGTCAGGAACCCTCGCTGAACGACCTCCTGCAGTCGATCTCCTGCCGGTGCCATTTTCCGTACGGAAAATGATTTGCGGCAGGAAATCGCTCACGGACCCCCGCTGGACTCCCAGGAACTTTTGGCCAGCTTGGGGGGGCCTCCTGACCCCCACAAGACTTGCCAAAAGTCCAGCGGGGGTCCGGAAAGACCTCCAGCAGTCGAATCATGTTGGTCTATGGCCGCCGCCAATTTGAGGCGGCCATTTTGCAAAATGGTGGCGGCTGAAGACGACGCGATTCAATAGCAGGAGGCCGTTTCGGACCGCCGCTCTACCCCAGGGTAATTTAAGGCATTTGGGGGGGGGATTTAATTTAAAGGGTCGGGGTGGGTTTTAGGGGGTTTTAGTGTGCCGGTTTTCCTGCCCTCCCCCTTCCCCCGATTTAGCTACGGACCGCCGCTGGACCCCAGGGTAATTTAAAGCATTTGGGGGGGGGGGTTCGGGAGGGTGGGGGATTTAATTTAAAGGGTCGGGGTTGGGTTTTAGGGGGTTTTAGTGTGCCGGCTCACGATTTTAACGATTTTCACGATACTTTACACACCCAAACGGCAACAATACGATTCCCTCCCCCTCCCAGCCGAAATCGATCGTTAAGACGATCGAGGACACGATTCACATCTCTATTGAACAGGTCCTTCAGTAAACTCACCATCACTTCTCTCATCTCTCTTAGTATCCTGAGATGTATCTCATCTGGCCCCATGGCCTTGTCCACTTTCAGTTCTGCAAGTGCCACCCAAACACTCTCTTCTGTAAATGGGGTTGTATCTCCTTCACTCCCATCATCCATGCTCTTACCATCCAGCAATGGTCCTTTTCCAAGGTCTTCTATAGTGAACACCAAACAGAAGTATTAGTTTAATATTTCTATTTCCTCATCATTCACCACACCTTGTCTCCTTTTAATCGTAAAATGCCATTTCAAGCTTTACTCCGTTTTCTGATATATCTGAAAAAAGTTTTATCTTCTGACTTTACCTCTTTGGATATCCATTCTTCCACTTGAGCTTTTGCTATCCTTATTAGGGATGTGAATCGTTTTTCAACGATTAAAATTATCGTCCGATAATTTTAATATCGTCTTAAATCATTATAAAACACAATACAATAGAAATTCTATCGATTTATCGTTAAAAATCGTTAAATCGTGTTAGTGCGCACTAACAGAAAATGATACAAATTGACACTTTCCAGGTCAGTAAAGGTCAGTTAGGAATGAATATGTATTCCTATTGGCTGGCTGCCCTCTTATCTATTGATGTTACCAAGGTTCCCACTGAGGTGATGGTTGGGGGGATAGGAAATGGAAATGGAAACTCAGGAACACTAACAGAAAATGATACAAATTATTGACACTTTCCAGGTCAGTAAAGGTCAGTTAGGAATGAATATGTATTCCTATTGGCTGGCTGCCCTCTTATCTATTGATGTTACCAAGGTTCCAACTGAGGTGATGGTTGGGGGGATGGGAAAAGGAAACTGTTGGTAGTTGACAAAAAAAAGTAATGTGATCAGTCAATATGACTAGAACTTGTGCCCTATTCCTGATACCAGGGGTGTTGTGATCTTCCTGCACTCAGTGCCCTATCCCTGATACCAGGGGTGTTGTGATCTTCCTGCACACAGTGCCCTAACCCTGACACCAAGGGTGTTGTGATCTTCCTGCACACAGTGCCCTATCCCTATTAATACCAGGAGTGTTGTGAACTTCCTGCACACAGTGCCCTAACCCTGATACCAGGGGTGTTGTGATCTTCCTGCACACAGTGCCCTAACCCTGATACCAGGGGTGTTGTGATCTTCCTGCACACAATGCCCTAACCCTGACACCAGGGGTGTTGTGATCTTCCTGCACACAGTGCCCTATCCCTATTAATACCAGGAGCGTTGTGATCTTCCTGCACACCATGCCCTAACCCTGATACCAGGGGTGTTGTGATCTTCCTGCACACAGTGCCCTAACCCTGACACCATGGGTGTTGTGATCTTCCTGCACACAGTGCCCTATCCTTATTAATACCAGGAGTGTTGTGATCTTCCTGCACACAGTGCCCTAACCCTGACACCAGGGGTGTTGTGATCTTCCTGCACACAATGCCCTAACCCTGACACCAGGGGTGTTGTGATCTTCCTGCACACAGTGCCCTATCCCTATTAATACCAGGAGCGTTGTGATCTTCCTGCACACCATGCCCTAACCCTGATACCAGGGGTGTTGTGATCTTCCTGCTCACAGTGCCCTAACCCTGACACCATGGGTGTTGTGATCTTCCTGCACACAGTGCCGTATCCTTATTAATACCAGGAGTGTTGTGATCTTCCTGCACACAGTGCCCTAACCCTGATACCAGGGGTGTTGTGATCTTCCTGCATGCAGTGCCCTATCCCGCCTGCATTACTAGTGAGAGGCTGGCTTCACAGACAGGGGGGAGCTGCCTGATCCTCACTCCTGACTTCCCCCATGTCCCAGCCAGTGAATGGTGTGTGGGTGAGGGGGAGGGGAGGATGGTGAAGTCTGAGACAGCTCCCTCCCTGCATTACTAGTGAGAGGCTGGCTTCACAGACAGGGGGGAGCTTCCTGACCCTCACTCCTCCCCTCCCCCATGTCCCTGGCATTGAATGGTGTGTGGATGAGGGGGGGGGGGGAGGATGGTGAGGCTGAAACAGCTCCTTCCCTGCATTACTAGTGAGAGGCTGGCTTCACAGACAGGGGGGAGCTGCCTGACCCTCACTCCTCCCCTCCCCCATGTCCCAGCCATTGAATGGTGTGTGGCTGAGGGGGGGGGGAGGATGGTGAAGGCTGAGACAGCTCCTTCCCTGCATTACTAGTGAGAGGCTGGCTTCACAGACAGGGGGGAGCTGCCTGACCCTCACTCCTCCCCTCCCCCATGTCCCTGGCATTGAATGGTGTGTGGGTGAGGGGGGGGGGGGAGGATGGTGAGGCTGAAACAGCTCCTTCCCTGCATTACTAGTGAGAGGCTGGCTTCACAGACAGGGGGGAGCTGCCTGACCCTCACTCCTCCCCTCCCCCATGTCCCAGCCATTGAATGGTGTGTGGGTGAGGGGGGGGGGAGGATGGTGAAGGCTGAGACAGCTCCTTCCCTGCATTACTAGTGAGAGGCTGGCTTCACAGACAGGGGGGAGCTGCCTGACCCTCACTCCTCCGGGGTGTTGTGATCTTCCTGCACACAGTGCCCTATCCCTGATACCAGGGGTGTTGTGATCTTCCTGCATGCAGTGCCCTATCTCTATTAATACCAGGAGTGTTGTGATCTTCCTGCACAGAGTGCCCTATCCCTAATACCAGGGGTGTTGTGATATTCCTGCACACAGTGCCCTATTCCTGATACCGGGATGTGTGCAAGAAGATCACAACACCCCCGGTAACCGGGATAGGGCACTGCATGCCGGAAGATCACAACACCCCCGGTATCAGGAATAGGGCACTGTGTGCAGGAAGATCACAACACTCCTGGTATCAAGGATAGGGCACTGTGTGCAGGAAGATCACAACACCCCTGGTATTAGGGATAGGGCACTGTGTGCAGGAAGATCACAACACCCCTGGTATCAGGGATAGGGCACTGTGTGCAGGAAGATCACAACACCCCGGAGAAGTGAGGGTCAGGCAGCTCCCCCCTGTCTGTGAAGCCAGCCTCTCACTAGTAATGCAGGGAGGGAGCTGTCTCAGGCTCACCATCCTCCCCCCCCCTCACCACACACCATTCACTGGCTGGGACATGGGGGAGGGGAGGAGTGAGGGTCAGGAAGCTCCCCCCTGTCTGTGAAGCCAGCCTCTCACTAGTAATGCAGGGAGGGAGCTGTCTCCGCCTTCATCATCCTCCCACCCCCCACTCACCCACACACCATTCACTGGCTGGGACATGGGGGAGGGGAGGAGTGAGGGTCAGGCAGCTCCCCCCTGTATGTGAAGCCAGCCTCTCACTAGTAATGCAGGGAAGGAGCTGTTTCAGCCTCACCATCCTCCCCCCCCTCACCCACACACCATTCACTGGCTGGGACATGGGGAGGGGAGGAGTGAGGGTCAGGAAGCTTCCCCCTGTCTGTGAAGCCAGCTTCTCACTAGTAATGCAGGCGGGAGAAGGCACTGCATGCAGGAAGATCACAACACCCCTGGTGTCAGGGTTAGGGCACTGTATGCAGGAAGATCACAACACTCCTGGTATTAATAGGGATAGGGCACTGTGTGCAGGAAGATCACAACACTCCTGGTATTAATAGGGATAGGGCACTGTGTGCAGGAAGATCACAACATTCCTGGTATTAATAGGGATAGGGCACTATGTGCAGGAAGATCACAACACTCCTGGTATTAATAGGGATAGGGCACTGTGTGCAGGAAGATCACAACACCCCTGGTATCAGGGTTAGGGCACTGTGTGCAGGAAGATCACAATACTCCTGGTATTAATAGGGATAGGCACTGTGTGCAGGAAGATCACAAGACCCCTGGTGTCAGGGTTAGGGCACTGTGTGCAGGAAGATCACAACACCCCTGGTATCAGGGTTAGGGCACTGTGTGCAGGAAGATCACAACACTCCTGGTATTAATAGGGATAGGGCACTGTGTGCAGGAAGATCACAACACCCCTGGTGTCAGGGTTAGGGCACTGTGTGCAGGAAGATCACAACACTCCTGGTATTAATAGGGATAGGGCACTGTGTGCAGGAAGATCACAACACTCCTGGTATTAATAGGGATAGGGCACTGTGTGCAGGAATATCACAACACCCCTGGTATCAGGGTTAGGGCACTGTGTGCAGGAAGATCACAATACTCCTGGTATTAATAGGGATAGGGCACTGTGTACAGGAAGATCACAACACCCCTGGTGTCAGGGTTAGGGCACTGTGTTCAGGAAGATCACAACACCCCTGGTATCAGGGTTAGGGCACAAGTTCTAGTCACATTGACTGATCACATTACTTTTTTTGTCAAGCTACCAACTGTTTCCATTTCCCATCCCCCATATATTGTCAGTGGGAACCTTGGTAACATGAATAAATAAGAGGGCAGCCAATAGGAATACATATTCATTCCTAAACTGACCTTAACTGACCTGAAAAGTGTCAAATTGTATCATTTTCTGTTAGTGCGCACTAACTCCCGGTTAGTGCGCACTAATCGGAAAAAACAATTTTTTAACGATTTTTTAACGAAACAATCGTGCCAAATAGAGATGTGAATCGTGTCCTCGATCGTCTTAACGATCGATTTCGGCTGGGAGGGGGAGGGAATCGTATTGTTGCCGTTTGGGGGGGTAAAATATCGTGATATATCGTTAAAATCATTAAAACCCGCTAAAAACCCACCCCCGACCCTTTAAATTAAATCCCCCACCCTCCCGAACCCCCCCCAATGACTTAAATTACCTGGTGGTCCAGCGGCGGTCCGGAACGGCAGCGGTCCGGAACGGGCTCCTGCTACTGAATCTTGTTGTCTTCGGCCGGCGCCATTTTCCAAAATGGCGCCGAAAAATGGAGGCGGCCAAAGACCAACAGGATTCGACGGCAGGAGGTCCTTCCGGACCCCCGCTGGACTTTTGGCAAGTCTTGTGGGGGTCAGGAGGCCCCCCCCCAAGCTGGCCAAAAGTTCCTGGAGGTCCAGTGGGGGTCAGGGAGCGATTTCCCGCCGCGAATCGTTTTCCGTACGGAAAATGGCGCCGGCAGGAGATCGACTGCAGGAGGTCGTTCAGCGAGGGTTCCGGCACCTCGCTGAACGACCTCCTGCAGTCGATCTCCTGCCGGCGCCATTTTCCGTACGGAAAACGATTCGCGGCGGGAAATTGCTCCCTGACCCCCGCTGGACCTCCAGGAACTTTTGGCCAGCTTGGGGGGGGGGCTCCTGACCCCCACAAGACTTGCCAAAAGTCCAGCGGGGGTCCAGAAGGACCTCCTGCCGTCGAATCCTGTTGGTCTATGGCCGCCGCCATTTTTCGGCACCATTTTGGAAAATGGCGCCGGCCGAAGACAACAAGATTCTGTAGCAGGAGCCCGTTCCGGACCGCTGCCGTTCCGGACCCCCAGGTAATTTAAGTCATTGGGGGGGGGGGTTCGGGAGGGTGGGGGATTGAAGGAGGTAGGATTTGGCAAGGAAATGTTTAAGTTATTTGGGGGGGGTTCGGGAGGGTGGGGGATTTAATTTAAAGGGTCGGGGGTGGGTTTTAGCGGGTTTTAGTGTGCCGGCTCACGATTCTAACGATTTATAACGATAAATCGTTAGAATCTCTATTGTATTGTGTTCCATAACGGTTTAAGACGATATTAAAATTATCGGACGATAATTTTAATCGTCCTAAAACGATTCACATCCCTAGTGCCAAACACGATTTTCTTCTCCTGCCAGACGATTTCAATCGTTAAGACAATAGGGGACACGATTCACATCCGTACTCATTTTTGGTTTTTACCTGCCGGTGCCAGTGCAAAAGTGCGCAATTTTGGACACATTTAAAGTTACTTCATCTGCTCTGCCTTTCCCTCTCCCTCACATCATTGATATATGTCACCGGGGATGTTAAGATTACTACAACGATTTAACATTTTTCCGTGGTATTATAATGCCCACTGCCTAATGCCCACTGCACACACTTTGCCTTCTGCCAGGCAAACAGTGAATGTCATCCTGTCTGCTCTGTCTGCACTATTTCTCTTTCACAGACAGGCTTCACAATACAGCCTGTTATACTGCACTTTCTGGCCTGCCTTCACTGCTTGCTTATGCCCAGTACTACCTAGCTCCCACTGCCCACAATGTGCCCACTGGCAGTCATACAGAGAATAAATAACTAATCTGAAGTGTAGCTAAGGCTTCAATCACGAAAAAGGAAAAACAGAACAACAAGCAAAGCAACACAAATCTACAATGATGCAGAGATATTGTGATGCCATGCTGCCGCCATGGTTTGTTTTCCTGTCTTGTGTTAATAGGCTGCCACAGCAAAAATCCTTACCAAGAATTCGGAGAGACCTCAGAGCTATGCTTTCACACAGACAATGTCTAGAGAAACAATGCAGAGCAAGGTTGTGACATGCTCATTCTTTGAACTCAGCATCACTGTAACCCACTCTGTGGCATTATAGGAGACTAGGAAAATGCTCCGCTGCGATACATCATAACTCTCATTGCTTGACGGTATGCCAATCCGTCCCTTCTCTGCAGCCTGCCCGCTCCACAGTGTATGAACCTTTCTCCATACATTTGCAACTGTTGCTATGCCTATGATTTCCATGGGTCTTTTGACTATAATTGCTTATAGAAATCATTCTGTTTGACAGAAATGAAACAAGTAGGATTCCTTTAGTTCACGGGTCCCCTTCAGCTCATTTTGGACCCTAAGAGTTTGGAGTCAGAGTTTAAAGCTTTTAAAAAAGCTCTAAAAGCATGGCTGTTCGAACAGGCTTATATTGACTATCTTGAAAAAAAGGACTAATTGGTTTAAAGAAACATTATTTTTATCTTTGTTTTATGTTCATTTATTAATAATTGATTAACAATTTTATTTTTTATCATATTTTACTGTACCTTTTAGATATTTCAGTTTGATTTTATGATTTTGTAACATGTAAACCGTTGTGATGTATATTATGAACGATGGTATACAAGAATTTTTAATAAATAAAATAAATAAATAAAAATAAACAAGTTGGCTCCACTGATTTCATTTTTATATTTTGTTTTCAATGAATGCACTTCTCTAGCTGAGATGCTTGTTCAATTAGTCCTCCTTTAGGCATGCATCAAGGGTTCGACGGTTGCTCACAGATTAAAAGAACAAATCAGTTGGTTTCATAGTGTAGTGGGTATCACATCTGCTTTACACGCAGAAAGGCCTGGGTTCAATCCCCAGTGGAGCCATTTTTAACTTGCTGCAGAAACAGGCATGAGTCTGAGTGCAAGGATTACTTAGAGACCGAAAAAGCAAGTTGAAGACCAATGGGTTCCATATATGTGCAGTGGAAACCCCACCTGTCAGGTTTTCAGGATACCCACACTCTATATGCGTGGGATAGATTTACAGGCCCTTCCTTCTATGCTTGCTACTTGATCTCATGCAAATTCATAGCAGATATCGTCTTCCCCAGAAGAAGTGTGGGAATGGTTACTGGAGACGAAATAAGGAAGCTTTAGGTAAACTCCTAAGCCAACACCTTGTGTGGTAAAAAGAATTGAGTCCCTCACAGGCTTTCTGCTTCGGATATATTTAAAAAAGGTTTTACTGAGAGTTTTTGCCTCTACAGCCAACTTCTTTTCAAATTCTCTCTTAGCCTGTCTTATCAATGTTTTACATTTAACTTGCCAACATTTATGCTTTATCCTATTTTCTTCTGTTGGATCCTTCTTCCAATTTTTGAATGAAGATCTTTTGGCTAAAATAGCTTCTTTCACCTCCCCTTTTAACCACGCCGGTAATCGTTTTGCCTTTTTTCCACCTTTCTTAATGTGTGGAATACATCTGGACTGTGCTTCTAGAATGGTATTTTTTAACAATAACCACGCCTCTTGGACATTTTTTTACTTTTGTAGCTGCTCCTTTCAGTTTTTTTTCTAACAATTTTTCTCATTTTCTCAAAGTTTCCCTTTTGAAAGTTTAGCACGAGAGTCTTGGATTTGCACTTTGTTCCTCTTCTAGTCATTAAATCAAATTTGATCATATTATGATCACTATTGCCAAGCGGCCCCACCACCGTTACCTCTCTCACCAAGTCCTGTGCTCCAATGAGAATTAGATCTAAAATTGCTCCCTCTCTCGTCGGTTCCTGAACCAATTGCTCCATAAAGCTATCATTTATTCCATCCAGGAACGTTATCTCTCTAGCGTGACGTGATGATACATTTACCCAGTCAATATTGGGGTAATTGAAGTCTCCCATTATTATTGCACTACCAATTTGGTTAGCTTCCTTAATTTCTCTTATCATTTCACTGTCCGTCTCACCATCTTGACCAGGTGGACGGTAGTATACCCCTATCACTATAGTCTTCCCCGACACACAAGGGATTTCTACCCATAAAGATTCAATTTTGTATTTTGTCTCATGCAGGATGTTTATCCTGTTGGACTCTATGCCATCCCGGACATAAAGCGCCACACCTCCTCCCGAGTGCTCCTCTCTGTCATTGCGCTATAATTTGTACCCCGGTATAGCACTGTCCCATTGGTTATCCTCTTTCCACCAAGTCTCTGAGATGCCAATTAAGTCTGTCATCATTCACTCCTATACATTCTAATTCTCCCATCTTACTTCTTAGACTTTTTGCATTAGCATACAAACATTTCAAGTTTGTTTTTTGTTTGTATTTTCATTCTGCTTTTAATTGATAGGGATAAGTTAGAAATTTTTAGCTCAGGAGAGGTTTTAGTTACAGGCACTTGGACTACTTTTCTAATTATTGGAACCTCACTGTCGGGATGCCCTAATTCTAATGCATCATTAGTATCCTTTAAAGATACCTCTCTCCGAACCATGCGCTGCTGAGCGATTGTCGGCTTTCCCCTTTGTTCTAGTTTAAAAGCTGCTCTATCTCCTTTTTAAAGGTTAGCACCAGTAGTCTGGTTCCACCCTGGTTAAGGTGGAGCCCATCCCTTCGAAAGAGACTCCCCCTTCCCCAAAAGGTTCCCCAGTTCCTAACAAAACTGAATCCCTCTTCCTTGCACCATCGGCTCAACCACGCATTGAGACTCCGGAGCTCTGCATGCCTCTGGTGACCTGCGTGTGGAACAGGGAGCATTTCAGAGAATGCTACCCTGGAGGTTCTGGATTTAAGCTTTCTACCTAAGAGCCTAAATTTGGCTTCCAGAACCTCCCTCCCACATTTTCCTATGTCGTTGGTGCCCACATGTACCACGACAGTCGGCTCCTCCCCAGCACTGTCTAAAATCCTATCTAGGTGACGCTTGAGGTCCGCCACCTTCGCACCAGGTAGGCATGCTACCAGGCGATCCTCATGCCCACCAGCCACCGAGCTATCTACATTCCTAATAATTGAATCACCAACTATGACGGCCGACCTAACCCTTCCCTCCTGGGCAGTAGGCCTTGGGGAGATATCCTCAGTGAGAAAGGACAATGCATTACCTGGAGAGCAGGTCCTTGCTACAGGATCCTTTCCTGCTGCACCTGGTTGGTGTTCTCCCATCATGAGACCTTCTTCCTCCAAGGCAGCACCAGGGCTGCCAGTCTGAAGTTGGGACTTGACTACTATGTCCCTGAAGGTCTCATCTATATACCTCTCTGTCTGCCTCAGCTCCTCCAGGTCTGCCACTCTAGCCTCCAGAGATCGGACTCGTTCTCTGAGAGCCAGGAGCTCTTTGCATCTCATGCACATGTACAACTTCTCACCGGTGGGTAAAAAATCATACATGTGACACTCGATGCAAAAGACTAGGAAGCCCCCATCTTGTGCTGGACTGCTGTCTTCATCTCAATTTTGATCAGTTCCTAGTTAAGTTTTAGGTTGCTATGGGAGTAGGAGTGTGTCTAACGTCCTTTAAATGTATTAGTGAATTCACTATGTGTCTGGTAGTGGCCTACTGGGCTCTGATCGAATTCTCAATAAAGGTTTTGTTGGGTTTTTTGTTTTTTTTTTTTGTGAAAGTGGCACTTGCCTATAAATTAAGGGATGACCTGGGGGGGGGGGGAGGGTTGGGAAATACAAACAGTCTTAACTTCAGTTAGTCAGCCTGAGTGACTCACTGCTCTCTTGATTAACAAATGTTGGTGCCTATTCAAACCCAATCACACTACCTCAACACCTTTCCAAGGTGAGTAACTGAGCTGAACTATTCAACTTTTCTACTTAGGTATATACTGCTCCTAGCTTATTTCTAGCTTCTGGATACTTTTTGGGTTGGTTGTTTTTTTTTGTGGGGGTTTTTTTCAATACAAACACTCAGTTTGTATTGCAGACTTTTAAAAATAAACATACTACCTACTGCTACCTTATTGACTGACTATTTAAAAATAGTCTAACTTGTTTATTCACTGCCTACCTACTGCTACCTTATTGACTGACTATTTAAAAATACAGTCTAACTTGTTTATTCACTGCCTTTCTATTAAAGGCACAAACACACTAAATAATATTCCCAAATAGTTAACGTTGCCCCAATACTTTTAAAAAAGACAATGTCCCAAGCAAAAACTTACTGATTCCTTTCAGCCACCAGCAAGGTGATCCTCTCCTCTCAGGATTTGGTGAGACAGGTAACAGTGGTGGGGCTGCTTGGCAATAGTGATCATAATATGATCAAATTTAAATTAATGACTGAAAGGGGAACAGTATGTAAATCTATGGCTCTAGCACTAAACTTTCAAAAGGGAAACTTTGAGAAAATGAGAAAAGTAGTTAGAAAAAACAGGCGTGGGCCTTGTTTAAAAGTAGCATCCTAGAAGCACAGACCAGGTGTATTCCATGCATTAAGAAAAATGGAAGGAAGGCAAACTGATTACCAGCATGGAAATGTTCCCAAATTTAGCTTAGCCAGTTCAGCACTGAGAAGCCTCCAGAAGATCTAACCTCACTGAAGGGCCTGTCCCTTAATCTAAAAAAATACCCACCTCTACCCTGACTCCCAATCGCTCGGTCATTTTTGATGCAGGCTTGTCTTCGTCTGTTAAAGAAAGTTTCAGACTTTAAAATGTGTAAGGCTGAATGCACATCACTATTATATACAGGGAGGACAATAATGAAAGCCATTTCTGGGGGTAAAGCGCTCTTTTATCCACAGAAATAGGCTGTTTGATTACTGTCCATCCTCTACACAAGTAAAGGTAGGAGCATATAACAAGGCATATTTCTGGTTTGGAGTTTGGACAGGGGGAAAACTATAGCCAGAGAGCAAAGTGTTAGGTCCCTTTAAGGGCTGCAGCTGGAGAGCTAAGCCAGCTCGGGATTATGATGTCTGATTATGACATCACCATAGTAGAGGTTTGAAACCAGGCAACTCCTTTCTTTCTTGCTCTTTGCAACAGACGTCCTCTGTTGCTCCTAGGCTGTGATCCCTGTGCTTTGGTGTCGTGCCTCCAGTGTCTCCTGTGTCATCGTCCCTCCAGCGTCTCTTGGGTCTTCATGCCTCCAGCGTCTCCTGTGTCTTCATGCCTCCAGCGTCTCTTGGGTCTTCATGCCTCCAGCGTCTCCTGTGTCTTCATGCCTCCAGCGTCTCCTGTGTCTTCATGTCTCCAGCGTCTCTTGGGTCTTCATGCCTCCAGCGTCTCCTGTGTCTTCATGCCTCCAGTGTCTCCTGTGTCATCGTCCCTCCAGCGTCTCCTGTGTCTTCATGCCTCCAGCGTCTCTTGGGTCTTCATGCCTGCAACGTCTCCATGTTCCTGTGACCATCACTTCGTCTCTTCACTATCTGCCACAGACCTGCCTGGACTACGCTGTCTCTTCAAGAGATTGGTTCCTATCTTGCTGGGTGAACGCTCTATATCTTCCTTCTCTTTCCTCTCTGCCCACCTGCCTTTGCTGTTCTTTGCTTTTCATTCCCTTTCTCTGTCTTGTTTATGCTTCCCCTTTTCCTTTCCCTTACTTCTCCTTTTAGCAAAACAGTTTTAGTGGTTAATATTATTTCCCTCCCATGTAAAATTCCCTTTTATTACCATTAGAGGGTCCCTGAGGGAGAGATAGAGCTGTGGGTTAATAGGGACAGACAGGGAGAGTTTGTAAAGCTAAAGAAGCCCAGCCAGTTGTACAGTCTGAGCTGATCCTATCAGCACCCTCAGAGCCGACTGAGACAGGTGCAGCATTCAGCTCTGCAAAAACATTCACTTAAAAACCAGTTGGAGTTACTGTGAAATTCCTTTTCTTCTTCCCCTGCTTGTAATACATTCTTCATAACAAGCTCTGTTTATTAGCACTGTGGATCCTAGGTAAGTGAGTTTTTCAGTGATTCTGGTATTTTTTGGATGTGCCTTCTTTATTTGTCTGGATACTGTGAAACCCCAGGTTTAGGGAGTCACAATGTCCTCAGAAAGCCCTCATGAAGGAGCAGGTGGTAGGGTACTTGGGAAACCCAGTTGGTGGGTGGGAGGTTGTCAGGAGAGAGGCACAAGTGCAGGAGCAGGCAAGGCCTCTGCAGTGCTTGCTAGGATCTTCAAGGTCCAAGCAAGTGAGCAAGGGTTTAACCTCCGAGTGTCAGGTGAAGCAGCTTTTGCTTTACTTCTGCTAAGAATGTTTTATTCCAGGGAGGTAAAGGAAGAGATGTGATGTGTGCTCTTCATTCCTGCCATGAATATTTCATTCTGTGTGGCAGGGGCAGAGCCAGAAGCAGCACAGCTCTTGCTCTGTTTTCCCTGTGAACATTTAAGTGAAGGCTAAGCAATCTTGTATTGCTTAGCAGATAATAACAGGGGTTAGCGAGCGGTAGGATAGGATTAAATTATAAGTTAGGAGGGAAAGGGGAGGGGGAGAAAGTAAAGCTAAGGGGCCAATGAAAAGGAAGTATTTTGAATTGAGGAGCTGGGATTGGTTGGGGTAATAGTTAGTTATGGCAGAGAGCCCTTTCGCGCCTCAGTTGGGTGCGAGAGGGCTGAGGGAGCAGGCTGGAATAATTTCCCTCCTCCCTCCCTTACGGGAGAATCATTGGATGTTATTCAATGTGTGTTGTCTTTATTGATTGTCACAGTGGCGGGTAACCCCAGCCCAATATGGTTGATTTTGTTATGTGTTGTTAAAAGGCATTGGGGGGGGTGGGGGAGAGGTATCTCGTGTAGCGTGGGGCTGCTACATGAGGTGGCCAATGAACAAGAGGGGGGCCGAAGCTCAGAGGCCGGGGTACTTACCCACGCTGGTGCGAGGCGGGGTAAGGAAATGGACTCTATGGGGCGGATTTTCAGAGCCCTGCTCGCGTAAATCCGCCCAAAACCGGGCGGATTTACGCGAGCAGGGCCCTGCGCGCCGGGAAGCCTATTTTACATAGGCCTCCCGGCGCGCGCAGAGCCCCGGGACTCGCGTAAGTCCCAGGGTTCTCGGAGGGGGGCGTGTCGGGGGGCGGGCCCGGTCGTCGCGGCGTTCCGGGGGCGTGTCGGCAGCGTTTTGGGGGCGGGTACGGGGGCGTGGCTACGGCCCGGGGGCGTGGCCGCGCCCTCCGTACCCGCCCCCAGGTCGCGGCCCGGCGCGCAGCAGGCCCGCTGGCGCGCGGGGATTTACGTCTCCCTCCGGGAGGCGTAAATCCCCCGACAAAGGTAAGGGGGGGTGTAGACAGGGCCGGGTGGGTGGGTTAGGTAGGGGAAGGGAGGGTAAGGTGAGGGGAGGGCAAAGGAAAGTTCCCTCCGAGGCCGCTCCGATTTCGGAGCGGCCTTGGAGGGAACGGGGGGAGGCAGCGCGGCTCGGCGCGCGCAGGCTATACAAAATCGATAGCCTTGCGCGCGCCGATCCAGGATTTTAGTGGATACGCGCGACTCCGCGCGTATCTACTAAAATCCAGCGTACTTTTGCTTGAGTCTGATGCGCAAGCAAAAGTAGGCTGATCGCGCTTCTTTTAAAATCTACCCCTATGGGTGTAGCTCTACCACTGGGTCGAGGTGGGGAGCAAGTTGTTAAGAAGGGGATGAAAGGGGGGGTGAGTGTATATGTTGAATAGTGTATTAAGTGTTAGGGGCTCGGGTCATGTTATAATAAACTGCGGCCTTTATTTAACCAAAACAAACATTGTGTGGGATTATAAAGGGGGAGGGGAAGCAATTGAAAGCGAGTCTTGCCTCTCTCAGTTTTTCTTGGGGTGGGAGGCTGCAAGAAGGAGCCAAGGATGAGGCAGGAGCTCTCGTGCCACTCTCCAGTCCTTATGAATATTTCATTCAAGGACAAGGTGGGGAGATGAACCTAAGCTGTGGCAGCAGATCATGCTCGCTCCTGCCGTGAACATTTGATTATGGGGGGAGGGGGAGGGGGAGTCAGAGACACGGAGCAAAAGCTCCCGCCATGAACCTCTGGTTTGGGGCTCTGGCAGTGGCTGCCTGGGACTGAGCTGTGGGTCTCATCTGGGTCTGGATGTTTCCCAGCCTTGACCTAAATAATCAAAGTATGCAAGGTCTGGCCAATCCCATCTGAATTTTAACCTGAGGTGATAAGGAATGCAAAAGTACACATCTAGATTTGCTTTGTTTATTGCCCCCTCAAAAATATCCCTGCCTGCTTTTTGTGAGGGCACGGTGTTAAAGGAAAGCTCTGCATATAGTTTTCCCCCTGTCCGAACTCCAAACCAGAAATATTTACAAAACTACACGGGAAAAAGCCCACGCCTTGTTCTATGCTCCTACTTTTACTTGTGTAGAGGATGGACAGTGATCAAACAGCCTATTTCTGTGGATAAAAGAGCGCTTTTACCCCCAGAAATGGCTTTCATTATTGTCCTCCCTGTATATAATAGTGATGTGCATTCAGCCTTGCACATTTTAAAGTCTGAACCTTTCTTTAACAGACGAAGACAAGCCTGCATCAAAAATGACCGAGCGATTGGGAGTCAGGATAGAGGTGGGTATTTTTTTTAGATTAAGGGACAGGTCCTTCAGCGAGGTTAGATCCTCTGGAACTGCTCAGGCTAAGTTTTCAGGAGGCTCCTCAGTGCTGAACTGGCTAAGCTAAATTCCCTGTACGTACCCGGATCAGTCCAGACTCCTGGATTTTGCCCCCCCTCTAGCAGTTGGAGACAGAAGTTTATCAAACAAACCTATGCCTTATCTAGGCTGGTGCCACCTACAGTCTGGCAGTATTCCTCTGTCTCCTAGCAGGTGGAGGAGGTGCAGAACCTACAGTCTGTGCTGAGGCCTAGTTTTTCAGTTCTAGATAGTATTGTTAGCTGGGTAAAAAGAAGGATAAAGTTAGAATAAGGTATAGGAGCGCAGTGGTTTGCCTGCAGGTCCAGTCTCCCGCCTCCCGGGGGGGGTTGTGAGGTCCGGATGGGACCATTCCCCCCTGGTTTCCGAAGCCGCTGAGGTGTGGGGTGCTTTGCCCTCCTGCCAGCGTGAATTCGTGACTGGGGGTGATACCTGGGAGTCCGGCTCACTCCCCCCAGTAGGTCCAGGACCCGGAGACTATTGGGCGAGTATATTTAAAAAAAAAAAAAAGTTAAAATTTTTTTTTGTGTGTTCTGTCGGGGCTTCATTCTCCTTCCCTTCCGGTCGCATTTGGGTGCTTGCGCGCCATTTTCGCCACCTTCCGAGCGATTTTCGGGGCTGTTTTTTGCTGCAGCATGCCGCATCGGGCCGCTTGTAGGGCCTGCGGCACCGCGCGGGCGCAACTGTCCTGGGACAATTTGTGTTCCGATTGCCTCTCCGGAGGCAAGGGAGTCTCTGCGGCCACGGGCAGGGACCTGGTGAGGGTCCAAACAGTGATCGGAGCATTTGGGAACTTACATTCTTCAGGTGCCGACCCGTTCCCGTGGGAACGCCCCAAGGCGCCAGCGGCACGGGGGGAGGACGACCCTCAACTGCGATTGTCACCACAACGCAGAGTCCCTAAGGGGGACAGACCTGCGAGACCCAGCTGTGCTGCCAATCCAGAGGTCCCTGAGGGGGATCAGACAGATTTCTCTTCAGACTCTTCTTTTTCGTCTGATTTCGTGTTGCTTATGCATAAAGCCTTCAAGGCACGCAAAGATTGCCATTTAAATACAGTCTCGAGCGGTATGTGATCCGAACTGTGCGTGCAGCAAACGCAGGTGTGCCCGGCACTAATGCACCTCTTTCTACCGCACCTTACTGTATTGGCCTGTTTGTGATAACCAAGATCAATGCCTGTAGCTCAGATGGAAAGTAGGACATCAGGAAATGCTCACATATCTCCTTTCTTTCTCTTTCCGGTTCCGCTCATCCTGCAAACTTCAGCACCGGTGCAACTATTCCCACCCCTCTTTCCACTGCTCCCTCTGCTCTCCCCTACCCCAAGCCTCGCCCTCTCTATCTTCCTTCCACCCTCTCCCATCAATCTCCCTGCCTTATCTCCTGTTCTCCCCTTCCATCTTTTTCTCCTTTGCTCCTTCCTGTTATTTTATCGACTCCTCCCACCCTCCTTCCAATGCTCTTCTGCTCTCACTCCTCTCCCCTAGCCCATGCCTCCCTTCTCTATATCTTCCTTCTCCTTCCTCTCTGCCCACCTGCCTTTGCTGTTCTCTATTTTCCTCCCCTTTCTCTGTCTTGTTTATGCTTCCCCTTTCCCCTTTTCCTTTCCCTTACTTCTCCTTGACATCCTGTGTGTATTTGGTCTGATTGCAGTGCATGCGCTTCGAAGAAAAAAAAACGGTAAGGAGACTTTGCAAACATCGCTTTGTGCCCTATAATACTTTTAAAGGTCCTTGGTCAGCGGATTTGGCCGGCTGAATTCGGAATTTAGCTGGACAAACCGCAAAGTGTTAAAATTGTGGGCCAATGAATGGCTAACTTACCTGGATAAAACGGGATGACTGGGTGTGGGGCTTATGTTTAGCTGGGCTGCATATAGTTTTCCCCCTGTCCGAACTCCAAACCAGAAATATACCTTGTTATATGCTCCTACCTTTACTTGTGTAGAGGATGGACAGTAATCAAATAGCCTATTTCTGTGGATAAAAGAGCACTTTATCCCCAGAAATGGCTTTCATTATTGTCCTCCCTGTATATAATGGTGATGTGCATTCAGCCTTACACAATTTAAAGTTTGAACCTTTCTTTAACAGACGAAGACAAGCCTGCATCAAAAATGACCGAGCGATTGGGAGTCAGGGTAGAGGTGGGTATTTTTTTTAGATTAAGGGACAGGCCCTTCAGTGAGGTTAGATCCTCTGGAGCTGTTCAGGGTAAGTATTCAGGAGGCTTCTCAGTGCTGAACCGGCTAAGCTAAATTTGGGAATATTTCCAGCCGCCAAGCTGTGATTGAAAATTTATCCAGTAAACGGAATCAACTCTTGTGGTCACTTAGCAGCTCTTCTGAAAACTTACCCCTTACTTTGAATACAGAAATGGGCACAATTAACTTTGTGATAACCAATATCAATGCCTGTACCTCAGATGGAAAGTAGGACATCAGGAAATGCTCACATATCTCCTTTCTTTCTCTTTCCGGTTCCGCTCGTCCTGCAAACTTCAGCACCGGTGCAGCTACTCCCATCCCTCTTTCCACTGCTCCCTCTGCTCTCTCTCCTCTCTTCTACCCCATGCCTCCCCCTCTGCATCTCCCCTCCTCCCTCTCCCATCAATCTCCCGGCCTTATCTCCTGTTCCCCCCTTCCATCTTTTTCTCCTTTGCTCCTTCCTGTTATTGTATCAACTCCTCCCACCCTCCTTCCAATGCTCTCCCTGCTCTCCCTCCTCTCCCCTAGCCCATGCCTCCCTTCTCTATATCTCCCTCCTCCTTCCTCTCTGCCCACCTGCCTTTGCTGTTCTCTACTTTTCCTCCCCTTTCTCTGTCTTGTTTATGCTTCCCCTTTCCCCTTTTCCTTTCCCTTACTTCTCCTTGACATCCCATGTGTGTTTGGTCTGATTGCAGTGCATGCACTTCGAAGAAAAAAAAACGGTAAGGAGACTTTGAAAACATCGCTTCATGCCCTGTAATACTTTTAAAGGTGCTTGGTCAGCGGATTTGTCCGGCTGAGTTTGGAATTTAGCTGGACAAACCGCAAAGTGTTAAAATTGTGGGCCAATGAATGGCTAACTTACCTGGATAAAAAGAGATGACCGGGTGTGGGGCTTATGTTTAGCTGGGTAGCAGCCCTGAAGTGAGATAGATAAACTTACTCCACTGTCTTTGGGTCTATCCAGCGGGAACCCGTACCTGGGTAAGTCTAGCTAACTTCCTGCTCTCAGCACCGCTGAATGGACCTATTAGTTTATAAATATAAATGAAGAAATATTTTGTTGGTATTCAGGAATTTCACAGTGCTAATCAGTGATTTCTCAGAGACGAGGAGTCCCTCAGAGCACAGGGAACTGTCTGCCCTCTATAGTTACTCCAGTGAGCCATAGCAAATGGTTTAGTCCACTCACTACCCTAAACTAGGTCCTCCTCTGGGAGGAGCTTAGACCTTAGAAAAGGCACCCAGAAAAGACAAAACAATAAATATAACAATTGAGGAATCACTAAATAGCAGTCAAATGTTTATTTATTAGCACAATCTGTGGTCAGAAGACCTCCTCACTGATTCAGATGCTTGTTGGTTACTCCATCTCTACCTGACACAAAAACCTGAAAGAACTGTGTGAGACTTGGTGCAGGACCCTGCTGATACTCAGTAATAACCTGTCACTAATCATTCACAGAAACAGTGCTAATAAATGAATGTTATAATATATAAGAAAAGGATTTACAGTTAACTCAAAAGGCTTGGAAAACTGCAAACAGCAAAGAGGAAAAAAGGAAAGGAGCAGTAACTACTGGTACTTAACAGTTTGTCTGCAGAGTGAAATGCTGCTTCCTTCCCAGTCAGATAGGAGGGTCCTGTGCAACCTTTTCCTGTCACCCCACAGCTGTACTTCCCAGCTGAAACAGGTCACTCTCTCTCTTTCTGCTAATTCCAACTGTCATTCTCTCAGCCCGTTCTATCACTCTTACAGATCCTCAGCAGCAGTGTAATGTCTGCTGAAACGAGCATCTCTCTCTCAGTGTTACAGTCTCTCTCTCTCAGAACTTAGCAGCAGGGTGAAGACATCGGTCCTGGGATTCATCCCCTCAGCTCCAGCTCCTGGTGCCAGTGGAATACTGCCCTCTTATACTGCTGCCCGGCTGAAGATCATCTGAATAAAAAAACCTTCTCTCAATATACCAGGCAAATAACAAGTAAAACTCCTGCTCATCACCAACAATAATTTTCCAAGTGCGTGGCTCGACTTTTGTGCTGTACCAGAGAGACATTTGAAATTCTGCTGACTCTGCCCCTCCAGCTCTGCCTCAGCCCGATCCCTGAAACACCTCTGCTCGCTGGCTATAAAAGACTAAGAGTTAGAGCAGTGGGAAGCCAGGGTTTAAATACCACTGTCACCACTCCTTGTGGCCTCAGGGTCAGATTGTGAGCCCACTATGAATAGAGAAATAACTACAGTACCTGAATGTCATCCACTTTGAAGTGCTGAAAGTTGGAATATAAATAAAATTAAATTTAAAAAAAAAACTCAGGCTCCTGATTGATTTACCCCATGTAACCTCTACAGTACCGGGGGGCAGGGTTAGGTCAGCCATAATAAATGTAGATAGTTGGGTGGCTGATGAACGGAAGGACTGCCTGGTAACCTGCCTGCCTGGTGCGACGGTGGCACACCTCACACGTCACCCGGTGCTGCCTTGGATCAGAAAAGCCTCACGGTTGGAGAACATCATCTTGGTGTAGCAGGAAGTGATGATCCTGTAGCAAGGACCTGCTCTCCAGGTGATGCATTGTCCTCTTGCACTGAGTACAAGACTCCTAGGGCTACTGCCCAGGAGGGAAGGGTTAGGTCGGCCATCATAAATGTAGCTAGCTGGGTGGCTGGTGGACATGAGGACTGCCTGGTAACTTGCCTGCCTGGTGCGAAGGCGGCACACCTCACGCGTCACCCAGATAGGATTATAGACAGTGCTAGGAAGGAGCTGGCTGCCGAGGTACATATGGGCACCAACGACATAGGAAAATGTGGGAGAGAAGTTCTGGAAGCCAAATTTAGGATTTCAGGTAGAAAGCTGAAATCTGGAGCCTCCAGGGTGGCATTCTCTGAAATGTTGCCCATTCCAGGTGCAGGTCCTCAGAGGCAGGCAAAGCTCTCGGGTTTCAATTCATGGATGAGACGATGATGCAGGGAGCAGGGATTCAGTTTTGTAAGAAACTGGGAAACCAGAATGAAATCAGGCTGCTGGCACTAACTTTTAAAAAGGAGATAGAGCAGCTTTTAAACGGTTCAGAGGAATGTATCTTTGAAGGATACTAATGAAATAGGAGAGCTATGGCATCCCAACAGAGAGGTTCCAATAAATGCAAACGTAGTCCATGTGCCTGTAAGTAAAGAATCCAAATTATCCCTATCATCTGAAAGCAGGTTGTTAATACAAATAAAAAACACACTTTGAAATGTCTGTATGCCATTGCCAGAAATCTAAGAAGTAAGATGGGAGAGTCAGAGTGTATAGCGGTGAATGATGAGATAGACATAATTGGCATCACAGAGACTTGGTAGAAGGAGGATAACTACCCCAAACCAAATGTGCCTGATACTTCACTTTCGATGCATATCCAGCATAGCTCTCTGCTTCAACGGCAGGGGAAAAGAAAAACTGATACTTCACGCATATCCAGCATAACTTCAACGGCAGGGGAGAAGAAAAAAGGATTCACACTCACAAAGCGAGGAGTAGCTGGCTTGTTACTACCCCAAACCAAATGTGCCTGATACTTCACTTTCGATGCATATCCAGCATAGCTCTCTGCTTCAACGGCAGGGGAGAAGAAAAAAACTGATACCTCACGCATATCCAGCATAGCTCCCTGCTTCAACGGCAGGGGAGAAGATAAACAACCAATAAGGGCTGTATAACATAATCTGGGTAAAAACAAATAAGCATGGGTGTAGCTTGCTTATTGCGGCGGTTACTACCCCTACTACCTCTAACTAATCAAGCTAGATATTTCACTTGGATGCAGCTCCATCACCGCTCTCTACATTAATGGCGGGGGTGGAAGGGAATTAGAACCAAGAGCTAAGAGAAACAGATAAGTATGAGAGAAAAAATGAGGGAAGCTTGCTGGGCAGACTGGATGGGCCATTTGGTCTTCTTCTGCCGTCATTTCTATGTTTCTATGTTTCTATGTAACTAACGGGACAGTGCTATATCAGGATACAAATTATATCGCAATGATAGGATCAACTTGGAGGGTGTGGCACTTTATATCCAGGAGGCTATAGAGTCCAACAGTATAAAGATCATACAAGAGACTAAATACTCATTAGAATCTATATGGGTTGAAATCGCATGTGTGTTGGGTATGAGTATGGTGATAGGAGTATACTACCATCCACCTGGCCAAAATGGTCAGATGATGAAATGCTAAGAGAAATCAGGGAAGCTAATAAATTTGGCAGTGCAGTAATAGGAGATTTCAATTACCCCAATATTGACTGGGTAAATGTAACATCAGGACTTGCTAGAGACAAAGTTCCTGGATGGAATAAACTACTGCTTCATGGAGCAATTGGTTCAGGAACCAACGATAGAGGGAGCAATTTTAGATTTATTTCTTGGTAGAACGCAAGATTTGGTGAGAGAGGTAATAGTGGTAGTGGTGGGGCCACTTGGCAATGGTGATCATAACGTGATAACATTTGAACTAATGACTGGAAAAGGTCAGTATGTAAATCTACAGCTCTAACACTAAATTTTCAAAAGGGAAACTTTGATAAAATGAGCGAAATAGAAAAAAACTGAAAGGTGCAGCTGCAGAGGTTAAAAGTGTACAACAGGTGTAGACATTGTTTAAAAATAGAATCTTATGGTGGCCCCAATTTCTCTGCTTGAAATTCAGGCAGCTATCAAGTTGTTACCGGAGGGTAAATGTCCTGGCCCTGATGGGTTCCCTACTGGTGGTGGGGGGCATTCCCTGGGCACTATGGCTGATGCTACGATCACTCTCATTCATAAAAAAAAGTCACCCCTAGTATGCCTCACTGAAGCTCACAAATACAGGCTATTGCTGATCTGGAACAGCTACGATACAGTCTTAAGGGTAAGCATGCTAAATTTACCAGTACTTGGGGGCCATATCTTGATTATTTGAATGATACTTAAGCTAATTTGTAGTGCCACTTAGGGTTATTTTTTTATTTCCACTTCTATTGTCCCTCAATCGTTTGCTCCCCTATGTACTATCTTTTGCCATGTACCTCACTGCAATATGAGTTATTGCTTCTATGTACTTTTCTCTGTTTGTTTGGAAAAATATAAATAGTTATAACAATACAATCTTAGATGCGCAGTGCAGATGTCTTCCATGCATTAAAAAAGGTGGAAGGAAGGCAAAACGATTACCAGCAAGGTTAAAAGGTGAGCTGAAAGAGGCTATTTTAGCAAAAAATAATCCTTCAAAAATTGGAAGAAGGATCCATCTGAAGAAAATAGGAAAAAGCATAAGCATTGTCAAGTTAAGTGTAAAACACTGATAAGGCAGGCTAAGACAGAATTTGAAATGATGTTGGCCGTAGAGGCAAAAAGTCATAATAAAAAGTTTTTAAAATACATCCGAAGCAAGAAACCTATAAGGGAGTCGGTTGGATGACTGAGGGGATAAAGGGGCTCTTAGGGAAGTTTAGGCCATTGCAGAAAGACTAAATGAATTCTTTGCTTCTGTGTTTACCAGTGATGATGCTGGGGAGATACCAGTTCCAGAGATGGTTTTCAAGGGTGATGAGTCAGATGAACTGAACCAAATCACAGTGAACCTAGAAGATGAAGTAGGCCTGATTGACAAACTGAAGAGTAGTAAATCACCTGGACTGGATGGTATACACCCCAGGGTTCTGAAGGAACTAAAAAATGAAATTTCAAATCTATTAGGTAAATTTTGTAACCTATCATTAAAATCATCCATTGTACCTGAAGACTGGAGGGTGGCTAATGTAACCCCAATATTTAAAAAGGGTTCCAGGGGCGATCCAGGAAACTATAGACCAGTGAGCCTGACTTCAGTGCCAGGAAAAATAGTGGAAAGTGTTCTAAAGATCAAAATCACAGAACATATAGAAAGACATGGTTTAATGGAACAAAGTCAGCATGGCTTTACCTAAGGGAAGTCTTGCCTCACAAATCATATTTTTGAAGGGGTTAATAAACATGTGGATAAAGGTGAACCAGTAGATGTAGTGTATTTGGATTTTCAGAAGGCATTTGACAAAGTCCCTCATGAAAGGCTTCTAAGAAAACTAAAAAGTTATGAGACAGGAGGCGATGTCCTTTTGTGGATTACAAACTGGTTAAAAGACAGGAAACAAAGCGTAGGATTAAATGGCTAATTTTCTCAGTGGAAAAGGGTAAACAACTGGACAGCCCGGGACGGGTTCCCATCAGTCCTGTCCTGGTTTCAGCGAATGGCCTCGTTTCTCCAACTTGAACGTTTAGACTTTGTACTGGGCAAGCGGAAGTCGGATAAACTGTACTGGGCCTGCTGGCAGGCTTGTGTTCTTCTGATGCCGACAGCTGTTCAAGAAGGGCTGCGGGCAAGTGGCTATGAGCTTGAATGGTGCAACCCAGGGTCTCAGTAGAGTGAGGGGGCTTAGGGGGTGGGGGGGGGGAAGGGGGGAAGGGGAGGGAAGGGTAGTGTGTGGTGGTGTGAATGGCGTGTGGTGTGCATGAGGCAAAGTGAGGTGCAAATGTTAGTAGTATGAGGGGAACTGGTATGGGGAGAAAACAGAAAAAACAGATAGGCTGTAGTTATGAGGGAGGTCTCTGTTGTTGTTAGTTTGTTTAAACAACTTGTGTTGTATTGGATGTTTAGTATATTGGTTGTATCTACTGAGTGTGGGATTCACTGCCTATTCATGTATCCTCCCAATAAAAATTATTTTGAAAAAAAAAAAGGAAAAGGGTAAACAGTGAAGTGCCTCAGGGATCTGTACTTGGACCTGTGCTTTTCAATATATTTATAAATGATCTGGAAATGAATATGATGAGTGAGGTTATCAAATCTGCAGATGATACAAAATTATTCAGAGTAGTTAAATCACAAATGGATTGTGATACATTGCAGGAGGACCTTGTGATTCTGGAAGATTGGGCATCCAAATGGAAGATGAAATTTAAAGGGAAATAAACATTCCTGTAGTTACAGATGTTAGGTTCCATATTCGGAGTTACCACGCAGGAAAAAGATCTAGGCATCATAGTGGGTAATATATTGAAATCATCAGCTCAGTGTGCTGCGGCAGTCAAAAAAGCAAACAGAATATTAGGAATTATTAGGAGTGAATAAAACAGAACGTCAGAATGCATCTATATCACTCCATGGTGAGACCGCACCTTGAGTACTGTGTACAACTCTGGTCGCCGCACCCCAAAAAAGGTATAGTTGCCATGGAGAAGGTACAGAGAAGGGTGATCAAAATGAAAAAGGGGATGGAACAGCTCCCCTATGAGGAAAGGCTGAAGAGGTTAGGGCTATTCAGCTTGGAGTAGAGACAGCTGAGGGGGGATATGATAGAGGTCTTTAAAATCATGAGAGATCTTGAACGAGTAGATGTGAATCGGTTATTTACACTTTCGTTTAATAGAAGGACTAGGGGGCATACCATGAAGTTAGCAAGTAGCACATTAAGACTAATCAGAGAAAGTTCTTTTTCACTCAGCTTAAGCTCTGGAATTTGTTGCCAGAGGATGTGGTTAGTGCAGTTAGTGTAGCTGGGTTTAAAAAAGGTTTGGATAAGTCTATTAACTGCTATTAATCAAGCTGACTTATGGCTCGATCCAGTAAGGCCGCGGTAAAAACAGTGAGGTAGTGTCAGGTGCACCCTTCCTCCCCGCACGCACAGTTCTCTTCACTAACTCCCCGATACTCTCCTCTAATCGCATGCAAATGCATGCCGCGGCTGTGAAGCGTTAGGGAAGGGTTATGCCCGCGCAACCCATTTTACTGTATAGGCGCTGTAACAGCGCCTATACAGTAACCTGGGTGCGCTGGTACCTGTCATTTCAAATGACATTTGAAATGACAGGCTCCAGGAAGTGTAAAAAAGTTTAAAAAGTGTAAAAAACAAAAAACCTGTGTGTTATATAAAAAAAAAAAACAATTTTAAATACCTGTCGGAGGGCCGTGGGTCCAGGCGGCCGGTGGGCGGCGGGCAGCCATCAGCGGCATCCGGTAGTCCCTTCTCCCTTCCTCCCTCCCTCCCCTGCCTGGATGAGCGCCAAAATCGCACGGGCGGGTCGGCAGCGGGGGGGCGGCAGCAGGATCCGGGAGCGGCGGGTAGGCAGCAGCGGGGTCGGGGGGGCAGCGGCAGCGGGGTCCCGGGGGGGCAGCGGCAGCGGGGTCCGGGGGTGGCAGCGAGATCCGGGGAGCCAGCAGCGGCAGCATGTTCGATCGAGCAGGCAGGTAGGTGGCAAAGTAAAGATGGCCGCCTGCACGGGAAAATCGTGCAATTGGCCGCTGAAGACGTGACGTCACACCCCGTGACACCAAACGTCGTGACGTCACGTCTTCAGCGGCCAATTGCACGATTTTCCCGTGCAGGCGGCCATCTTTACTTTGCCACCTACCTGCCTGCTTGATCGAACATGCTGCCGCTGCTGGCTCCCCGGATCTCGCTGCCACCCCCGGACCCCGCTGCCGCTGCCCCCCCCGGACCCCACTGCCGCTACCCTCCCGGACCCCGCTGCTGCCTACCCGCCGCTCCCGGATCCTGCTGCCGCCCCCCCCGCTGCCGCCCCCCCCGCTGCCGACCCGCCCCTGCGATTTTGGCGCTCATCCAGGCAGGGGAGGGAGGGAGGAAGGGAGAAGGGACTACCGGATGCCGCTGATGGCTGCCCGCCGCCCACCGGCCGCCTGGACCCACGGCCCTCCGACAGGTATTTAAAATTGTTTTATTTTTTTATATAACACACAGGTTTTTTGTTTTTTACACTTTTTACACTTACCATAGCAGGCCCGAGCCTTGCTACTTTTTCGTTTGTTTTTTTTTGCCCTGGTCCCGTCCGGTCTCCTGCAGCCCCGTCCAGTCCGGACGGGGCTGCAGGAGACCGGACGGGACCAGGGCGGGTAAGCAATGTTTTTACCCTACACTACACTACACTAACTCCTACTAGGGGGAGGCGGTAAACTAGCAGGTTAAGGCCGCGGCAGAACAGCGGGTTACGGAGGAGATAATATCAGCGCCCGTTACAGTATCGCAGGGGAATAGCTAATTCTTTCATTATACAGCTTTTTCGTTCATTTACATGCCGGGTGCGGAAAGGGTTATGCGTCTGTTTTCAGAAGCGATACGGACGCGTGAAACTGGAGACTGTATCGCCGAATTGCCTTGCGCGCCCGAATTGTGCGCTACGAGCATGTTACAGATGGGCAATCCTCGAGCGGACGATACTGGATCGACCTGATAGGGAATAGCCTGTCTAATCCTAGCATCAGTAGCATGGGGTCTACTTAGTGTTTGGGTACTGTGGGAAACAGGAAACAGGAATGCTGGGTTTGGTCACTGTTGGAAACAGGATGCTGGGCTTGATTGACTCTTGGTCTGATCTAGTATGACAATTTCTTATGTTCTTAGTGATGACATGGACCCATGGGACAGTGATTCCTAAAGGTACAAACCAGTTTCTACTACTAATTATCATTCCCATAGTGCTACTAGAAGTACATAGCACTCTACCAAAACATATAAGAGACAGTCCCTACTCAGTAGAGCTTACAATATAATCAAGACAAACATACAGGGCAAAAGAGACATTAGGCATTTCATTTCATCTTTTAAGGAAATAGGTTCCTGTTAGTACCCCAGATCAGTCCAGACGAGAGGGTTTATGCATCCCTACCAGCAGATGGAGGCAGAGAACAAAACTTTGAGGCACTGCTACATAAATGGGAGTGCCACCTGCAGTCCTTCAGTATTGACCTGTATTTCTCTGTCTCCAGCAGATGGTAGAGGTGTAAACCTGCAGTCTGGAATTGTTTAAAAAAAAAAAAAAAAAGATAAGACGAGAGTTTGGCTCCCCGAGGTGTTAGGTTCCTTCTTGGGCTATCCCTCGGTTGGAGCAGGGCGAGCGGGGACTTGGTAATCCCTGTCCAGACTCAGCCCTTCTTGACAGGGGAAGTAGATAGCCAGGGGTCTTGGGTCTTTGCCGTGGCTGCAGTTTGAGGCAAGCTCGCCTTGATGCGGCCTCATTTTGCAGCGATGTTTTCTTCCGGGGCCGCGCATTCAGGAAGGAGGAGGAGCACCTGCACGTTTAAACGCAACTTTTTTCTTCGGGCCGTGGTGACGTGAGCTCCGCCACGGCTCTGCCGATCTGCCTGCTAGGTGTCGCTGCTCAGCCGCTCATGGGATGAGGTCCACCGGCGGCCGCCCAAGCCTCCCTGCGCCCATGGGTATTGGCTCCCCTCGGGATACCACTGCTCGCGGCGCCCCCTAATACTCGGGGCCTTAGGCCCAGGCCTGGTTCGCCTAATGCTTCCACCGGCCCTGGGAGGGGCGGGTACAAGGTACAAAGGGAAAAGGGATTGAGGGGTAGAAAGCATATAGGGCGAGGGGGTGGGAACATTTGCAGGGAGTCAGAAGAGGGGGGGGATCTGAAGGGAGGGAGTTGAGAAGAGGGAAAAGCCTTGGAAGAGGGGTGAGAAAGCGTAAAAGCCTTTTATGGAGGGTTAAAAAGGAGGAAAAGCTTTTGAAGAGCGAGAGGGAGCGAGTGAGATGGAAAGACCTAAGGGGACTGGGGAGGAGCTGAAAGGCAGTGGAAGGAGCGTTACTCTCTTCATTTCTCACTTAGACCGCCAGCCTTCCATCTCCCTCTGTCACCCCCCTCTCCAGCCCCTTCATTTCCCCCTTTGATTTCACTTCTCTCTCAAGCTCTTATTCCTCCCATCTTCACCCTCTCTGCTCATCCTCTCCCAGCCCTCTGACCTCTCTCACCGGCCCCAGTTCCTTCCCTGTCATTCACCTCTCCCGGCATGGCCAAGCCCCTTTATTGTCTCTCTGATCTCCCACCTACATTCCCATTCCCCCTTTTTACCTCCTCACTAGCCCCATTTCCAAATTCACCCCCTTCACAGTCCCCTCTCTTCTGTTTTGGTATTTTGCAGAGTGCAGGAAGGATTGCCTTTCTATTTCTCATCCTCCAGTATTGCACTGCTTATAGAATCTGGCTTCACGTTTTGTCCGCATGTTTCTGTTTCTGATTTGTGGTCCCTTGCTCTGTATTAGGCGCGAGTCTGTCCATGTTCTGAATGTGTGACGGAGGGGAGGAATTCTGCTTGCGTGTCGTTCCTGTGTGGGGATCTGTAGCAATTCAGCTTGTTCTGTTTCCCAATAGGAGGTGCATTGGTATTTTAGGCCTGGTGTAATATTTGTAGAGCTGCCTTTTCGTAGCTAGGGTTTTGCTGTTTGAGTCTTGGAAGTTTATAGATTCTGAGGGTCTTTTTTCACAGTTTTATGTTACTTTACAAAGTGTCAGTGGAAGGGAGTGGATGTTGCTCTTCCTGAGGTGACATTACAATTTGAATATAAATTTTGTTGACTGATAAAGTTGTAATGGGGAAATGTTCTACCTGCTTTGCGGAGGGAATTTCTGTGGTTCTGATGTGTGTTACAGAACTGGAGGTGCAGGGTTTTACTGAGATTCTGTCCCACTCTGTGTAGACTCCAGACCTCACTCCCATCTAGAACCAATGCTTGAACGATGCTATCAAATAAAGACAATGATAGGTTTATTTGAGGGGGGGGGGGACTGAAACTGACTGGGGGGGTTCTTTGTGCAGAGAAAGCAAATGTTGCTTACCTGTAACAGGTGTTCTCACAGGACAGCAGGATGTTAGTCCTCACATATCGGTGACATCATAGGATGGAGCCCAATCACGGAACACTTTTGTCAAAGTTTCTAGAACTTTGACTGGCCCCTACTGGGCATGCCCAGCATGGCACTAACCCTGCAGCCAGCAGGAGTCCCCCTTCAGTCTTGTTTAAAAAGCTACAGGAAGTGCCGAAAAATTAAATAAGAAACATAACGAACCCCAAACCGCGGGGCAGCGGGCGGGTTTTGTGAGGACTAACATCCTGCTGTCCTGTGAGAATACCTGTTACAGGTAAGCAACATTTGCTTTCTCACAGGACAAGCAGGATGGTAGTCCTCGCATATGGGTGAGTACCGAGCTGAGGATGTCAGAGTATGCACCAAATGTACCCAGGTGTGCAAGGCACTGGGACTGGGGTGAATGTTGGCCGAGGGCATCCTGAACCCTACCGGGCAGGCGGAAGGGTGTTGGTACGTCAAGTTGTGAATAGGTTGCGTAGGACAGATTGGCCGAAGATGGAATCTTGTCTTCCGGCTTTGTCCAAGCAAAAGTGGGCTGTAAAGGTATGGAGAGAACTCCAGGTGGCAGCCCTGCAAATGTCAGGAAGCGGCACCGATCGTAGGTGTGCTACTGAAGTCACCATGACCCTCTCAGAGTGTGGTTTGACACGGTCTTGAAGTGGAATGCCTGCTTGCTGATAGCAAAAGGATATGCAGTCCGCTAACCCCCCAGGATTATTAGAAACTAATATTTCACCAATTATAGAATATTTAACTCTTAATATCAACCCCGACAGGCCTTCAATTCTTTTAGGAGATTTTAATCTACACATGAATGCATCTCCTCTTTCTTCTTCATGTTGTATATTAGTCGAAGCCCTGCAAGCCTTAGGTTTAGAATTGTTAACCCCATGGGCAACTCATATTCATGGACATGCTCTGGATCGAATCTTTGTTAATCCAATACTAATTAAACATGAAAAAACACACATCTGTCCTGTCCCCTGGTTAGATCATTACTTAATTTGTTCTAAAGTTTCCTATATCAGGCCCACTCTAACTGAAGAAAAAAAGTTATGTACTTTTGAATATAGGAAACCCTATAATTCCGAAGTACTTCAGTCAGAATTAACTGAGTACCCATCTAAATCCCAAGCATCTCTAGATCCTACCGAGATGTGGTATAAGACAACTCAAGAAATAGCTGACAGAATAAATCCACTAAGACTCAAAGCAGTGCAACTTACTAAAAAGCAGAATCCTTGGTACAATAATGATCTAAGACAATTAAAACTTATATTACGCAGAAAAGAAAGAATCTGGAAGAAATAAAAAAACGATTTTAGCATTAACTAATTATCGTATCTTTCTTGCCCATTATCGTAAAAAAATTATTAAAGCTAAGAGGATTTATTATGATAATAAGATTCAAAGGTTTGGGTCCTGAATCTTCTGCTCCAGCGGGGGTGAGTGAACTGGGCTTCCCGGTGTCACCCCCGACGCTGCTGCCTACCTCGGCCTGGTCCTCGACCCTCAGCAGCGGTCTCAACCAGGGGGGGATGGTCCTCTCAGAACCTTCCCAACCCCCCTGGGAGACTTACACCAGAGGAGAATTTTCTTCTCTTTTCTTCTTCTGAATGTCTTTTACCCTTTTTATGTATTTCTTTCTTCTTTTTTTTTTTTTTAACTATCCCTGACTAACTACGAAAACATGAACCAGGGATCCCAGAGACTGTGGGTGGACCTTCCCCATCTGCTGGAGACAGAGAAAGACTGAGGGGCTGTGGGTGGCACCTTACTATATGTAGGGAGCCCGACAGGTTTTACTCTGTCTCCATCTGCTGGTGCGGAGTCACAACCCAGGTGTCTGGACTGATCTGGGTACGTACAGGGAACAAGTAATGACTCTTCATCTGAATAAAAAAGCACTAGGAGTCGAGTGGAATCATTTAGACTAACTGTTTTATTAAAGCATGAGCTTTCGAGGACACAGCCCACACCATCAGATGCATGAAATGATGTACAGTTGATGTGTACAATATATACAGAACAGTGAGAAGACATGGGAAAAGGCAGGAAACGGTGTGGAGAGAGTGTGAATAGGATTGTAGTTTAGCCTACTGACAACTGAGGTAAGTGTGAATAGACAGAATGATCAGACAACAGTTCAGTTTATGCATATTTGTAGTGAGTCATGAATCCATTGCTTCTGTTCAGCCCTTGGGTGATGGTATTAAGACTTTTAATGAGTTCCAATTCAGCAGTTTCAGGCTGGAGCGCTCCTTTGAAGTTTTCATGTAGGAGTATGGCAACCTTAAGATCAGATAGAGAATGTCAAGGAAGGTTGAATGTTGTCATTTCTAACCTCAGGTTTAAATTATTTTCCCTTGTCCTTATAGATTGTCCCGTTTGTCCTATGTAGACAGAAGCGGGACTTTGCTGGCAGGTGTTGGCATATATTAGATTGGAAGAAAAGCAGGAGAATGTGTCCTGCATGTTGCTGATGATGTTGTGTCCAGTGATGGCATTGTCTGGGATAATATGTGGAAAGTGTTGGCATCTCCTTTTCTGGCAAGGTCTGGGTCCTGGGTTGGTGTCCTTGTACTATTTGCAGCGGCTGATGAGTATCTTTTGAGGTTGAGGGGCTGCTACACCAGACTAGCACGGCTATCCCTCTGAAGATTTTTCATGTAAATCAGTGGAGGAAAATTTGGCTTTCACTGCAACCTCTGCAGCAACATTTTCTCTCTCGCTGAACACAGAAGATTGGAGAGAAAAACACTCACTGTTATCTGCACTCTGCAGCAGTGACACATCATCAAGCTCGTATGCCAGTTTCTTTAGCATAAAGCTGGCTCCTGCTGTTGTAGAAGTCCAGAAGAAATCCCTCTTCAGTTTCAGGGCAGGACCTTATTTTTTGTTTTTACCTGCCGGTGCCAGTGCAAAAGTGTGCAATTTTGGACACATTTAAAGTTACTTCATCTGCTCTGCCTTTCCCTCTCCCTCACATCATTGTATATATGTCACCGAGAATGTTAAGATTACAACAAGGATTTAACATTTTTCCGTGGTATTATAATGCCCACTGCCTAGTGCCCACTGCACACACTTTGCCTTCTGCCAGGCAAACAGTGAGTGTCATCCTGTCTGCTCTGTCTGCACTATTTCTCTGTCACAGACAGGCTTCACAATACAGGCTGTTATGCTGCATTTTCTGGCCTGCCTTCACTGCTCGCTTATGCCCAGTACTACCTAGCTCCCACTGCCCACACTGTGCCCACTGGCAGTCATACAAAGAATAAATAACTAATCTGAAGTGTAGCTAAGGCTTCAATCACGAAAAAGGATAAACAGAACAGCAAGCGAAGCAACACAAATCTACAATGATGCAGAGATATTGTGATGCCATGCTGCCTCCATGGTTTGTTTTCCTGTCTTGTGTTAATGGGCTGCCACAGCAAAAATCCTTACCAAGAACTCGGAGAACTGCGATACATCATAATTCTCATTGCTTGATGGTATGCCAATCCGTCCCTTCTCTGCAGCCTGCCCGCTCCACTGTATGAACCTTTCTCCATATATTTGCAACTGTTGCTATGCCTATGATTTCCATGGGTCTTTTGACTATAATTGCTTATAGAAATCATTCTGTTTGACAGAAATGAAACAAGTAGGATTCCTTTAGTTCACGGGTCCCCTTCAGCTCATTTTGGACCCTAAGAGTTTAGAGTCAGAGTTTAAAGCTTTTAAAAAAGCTCTAAAAGCATGGCTTTTCAAACAGGCTTATATTGACTATCTTGAAAAAAAGGACTCATTGGTTTAAAGAAACATTATTTTTATCTTTGTTTTATGTTCTTTTTATTAATAATTGATTAACAATTTTATTTTTTATGATATTTTACTGTACCTTTTAGATATTTCAGTTTGATTTTATGATTTTGTAACATGAAAACCATTGTGATGTATATTATGAACGATGGTATACAAGAATTTTTAATAAATAAAATAAATAAATAAAAAAGAAACAAGTTGGCTCCACTGATTTCATTTTTATATTTTGTTTTCAATGAATGCACTTCTCTAGCTGAGATGCTTGTTCAATTAGTCCTCCTTTAGGCATGCATCAAGGGTTCGACGGTTGCTCACAGATTAAAAGGACAAATCAGTTGGTTTCATAGTGTAGTGGGTATCACATCTGCTTTACACGCAGAAAGGCCTGGGTTCAATCCCCAGTGGAGCCATTTTTAACTTGCTGCAGAAACAGGCATGAGTCTGAGTGCAAGGATTACTTAGAGACCGAAAAAGCAAGTTGAAGACCAATGGGTTCCATATATGTGCAGTGAAAACCCCACCTGTCAGGTTTTCAGGATACCCACAATCTATATGCGTGGGATAGATTTACAGGCCCTTCCTTCTATGCTTGCTACATGATCTCATGCAAATTCATAGCAGATATCGTCTTCCCCAGAAGAAGTGTGGGAATGGTTACTGGAGACGAAATATGGAAGCTTTAGGTAAACTCCTAAGCCAACATCTTGTGTGGTAAAAAGAATTCAGCAGTGACTCTAGTAAAACAAATTTTTCATGGTAGATGGGATGGCTCTTGGAAGATCTATTTTTTGCCAAGAGTAAAAAATGTTAGAATGTGAATGGTGGCTGAGGCGATTATCCCATGAATTATTCAAACAGTATTCTAAAATAACTGGATAGGTGTTTGAAAGTGTAATAAGGAAGCCATCAGACAAAGAAATGGTTCTATGGTGTAGAGGTTATCACATTTGTTTCACACACAGAAAGTCTTGGGTTCAAGTCCCAATGGAGCCACTTTATGTTTCTAGCAGTAGATGAGCATTTTATAGATGTTCAGCCATCAGCTGTATTGGTGTCAGTGAATGCTTGCATTGTTATGGGACCTTGTTAGGAACAGCTTGGGAGCAATCCTACAAAGATCTTGCAAGCACAGCTATCCAGGAGGGTTGAGTGTAATAGAAGACATTGACAATTATTGTCTTGCACTAGTCCTTTTGTCCCTGAGGTGGTCATCCCCTGTGATGGACTGCAACAGTATATCCTTGGCAGTATGGACTGGAATGACAGGGCAGAATGAATGCAAAAGTTGGTCATTTCTTTGCAGTTACTCTCTGAGAGAAAATTAGCATTTGTTGAAAGACCTCAGGTGCTAGTGGAGGATCCTCAAAACATCTTGCTTCACTTTTATCCTTGTAGTTCTATTTTCAAGCCCTCATTCTCTACTAGCTGCAGGGGCTGGCTATCAAGGGCATTTATTTCAGAACTGCCCCTTTTTCTAACTTTGACTGCTGCTTCTCTCCTGTCCTGGGGCATTCCTATTGAAACCTGTTCCATTATTTCCATCGTAGCTTTTCACTTCTCATGTTTGGCAGGGGGCTGTTTGCCTCTTACCTGAATGATGGAAAGGGTTGAGGGCATGGAATCAGATTGGGAAACACTTTTCCTCTTTTCTGCCACTTCCAAACTCCCCAGATGCTAGTCCTAAGGGCTGCTGCTTCTGTGGCTTATAAAGCATGCCAGTGTTAGTTAAATGCCCCATTTGTATGCCAGGACCTGTGTCTTTGCCATGTGCTTGCATTTTGCAAAGCGTGGGCCTTCCCTTATTTAGAAATGTCTCCAGATCTTCCAAGTCCACTCTGATCCCTTCTCTACATACTTAGCAGAGGATGCTGCCACTGGAGCTGATATAGTGGGTGGACTCTGAGGAACATTGCCAAGGGCATCAGATGTGCTCTCTAACTGTGCTGCCTGCTCTTCAGCCACTTCCTAATTTTGTCCTGCCTTCCCCATCAAAGAACTGGATAAGGTGGCTAACACACTACTATAAAGGCCTCCCAAATTTTTCCCATCTGGTACACTACCAATAGCTTCTATTTCAGGGGAAAAAAGTAATGACTCTTCATCTGAATAAAAAAGCACTAGGAGTCGAGTGGAATCATTTAGACTAACTGTTTTATTAAAGCATGAGCTTTCGAGGACACAGTCCACACCATCAGATGCATGAAATGATGTACAATTGATGTGTACAATATATATACAGAACAGTGAGAAGACATGGGAAAAGGCAGGAAAAGGTGTGGAGAGAGTGTGAATAGGATTGTAGTTTAGCCTACTGACAACTGAGGTAAGTGTGAATAGACAGAACGATCAGACAACAGTTCAGTTTATGCATATTTGTAGTGAGGCATGAATCCATTGCTTCTGTTCAGCCCTTGGGTGATGGTATTTAGATTTTTAATGAGTTCCAATTCAGCAGTTTCAGGCTGGAGTGCTCCTTTGAAGTTTTCATGTAGGAGTATGGCAACCATAAGGTCAGATAGAGAATGTCAAGGAAGGTTGAATGTTGTCATTTCTAACCTCAGGTTTAAATTATTTTCCCTTGTCCTTATAGATTGTCCCGTTTGTCCTATGTAGACAGAAGCGGGACTTTGCTGGCAGGTGTTGGCATATATTAGATTGGAAGAAAAGCAGGAGAATGTGTCCTGCATGTTGCTGATGATGTTGTGTCCAGTGATGGCATTGTCTGGGATAATATGTGGAAAGTGTTGGCATCTCCTTTTCTGGCAAGGTCTGGGTCCTGGGTTGGTGTCCTTGTACTATTTGCAGCGGCTGATGAGTATCTTTTGAGGTTGAGGGGCTGCTACACCAGACTAGCACGGCTATCCCTCTGAAGATTTTTCATGTAAATCAGTGGAGGAAAATTTGGCTTTCACTGCAACCTCTGCAGCAACATTTTCTCTCTCGCTGAACACAGAAGATTGGAGAGAAAAACACTCACTGTTATCTGCACTCTGCAGCAGTGACACATCATCAAGCTCGTATGCCAGTTTCTTTAGCATAAAGCTGGCTCCTGCTGTTGTAGAAGTCCAGAAGAAATCCCTCTTCAGTTTCAGGGCAGGACCTCATTTTTAGGGATGTGAATCGTTTTTCAACGATTAAAATTATTGTCCGATAATTTTAATATCGTCTTAAATCATTATAGAACACAATACAATAGAAATTCTAACGATTTATCGTTTAAAATCGTTAAATCGTGTTAGTGCGCACTAACTCCCGTTAGTGCGCACTAACAGAAAATGATACAAATTGACACTTTCCAGGTCAGTAAAGGTCAGTTAGGAATGAATATGTATTCCTATTGGCTGGCTGCCCTTTTATCTATTGATGTTACCAAGGTTCCCACTGAGGTGATGGTTGGGGGGATGGGAAATGGAAATGGAAACTCAGGAACACTAACAGAAAATGATACAAATTATTGACACTTTCCAGGTCAGTAAAGGTCAGATAGGAATGAATATGTATTCCTATTGGCTGGCTGCCCTCTTATCTATTGATGTTACCAAGGTTCCAACTGAGGTGATGGTTGGGGGGATGGGAAATGGAAACTGTTGGTAGTTGACAAAAAAAGTAATGTGATCAGTCAATATGACTAGAACTTGTGCCCTGTTCCTGATACCAGGGGGTGTTGTGATCTTCCTGCACTCAGTGCCCTATCCCTGATACCAGGGGTGTTGTGATCTTCCTGCACACAGTGCCCTAACCCTGACACCAAGGGTGTTGTGATCTTCCTGCACACAGTGCCCTATCCCTATTAATACCAGGAGTGTTGTGATCTTCCTGCACACAGTGCCCTAACCCTGATACCAGGGGTGTTGTGATCTTCCTGCACAGAATGCCCTACCCTGATACCAGGTGTGTTGTAATCTTCCTGCACACAGTGCCCTAACCCTGATACCAAGGGTGTTGTGATCTTCCTGCACACAGTGCCCTAACCCTGACATCAGGGGTGTTGTGATCTTCCTGCACACAGTGCCCTATCCCTATTAATACCAGGAGTGTTGTGATCTTCCTGCACACCGTGCCCTAACCCTGATACCAGGGGTGTTGTGATCTTCCTGCACACAGTGCCCTAACCCTGACACCATGGGTGTTGTGATCTTCCTGCACACAGTGCCCTATCCCTATTAATACCAGGAGTGTTCTGATCTTCCTGCACACAGTGCCCTAACCCTGATACCAGGGGTGTTGTGATCTTCCTGCATGCAGTGCCCTATCCCGCCTGCATTACTAGTGAGAGGCTGGCTTCACAGACAGGGGGGAGCTGCCTGACCCTCAGTCCAGACTTCCCCCATGTCCCAGCCAGTGAATGGTGTGTGGGTGAGGGGGGGGGGGGAGGATGGTGAAGTCTGAGACAGCTCCCTCCCTGCATTACTGATGAGAGGCTGGCTTCACAGACAGGGGGGGGAGCTTCCTAACCCTCACTCCTCCCCTCCCCCATGTCCCAGCTAGTGAATGGTGTGTGGGTGATGGGGGGAGGATGGTGAGGCTGAAACAGCTCCTTCCCTGCATTACTAGTGAGAGGCTGGCTTCACAGACAGGGGGGAGCTGCCTGACCCTCACTCCTCCGTGGTGTAGTGATCTTCTGCACACAGTGCCCTATCCCTGATACCAGGGGTGTTGTGATCTTCCTGCATGCAGTGCCCTATCTCTATTAATACCAGGAGTGTTGTGAACTTCCTGCACACAGTGCCCTATCCCTAATGCCAGGGGTGTTCTGATATTCCTGCACAAAGTGCCCTATTCCTGATACCGGGATGTGTGCAAGAAGATCACAACACCACCGGTAACCGGGATAGGGCACTGCATGCAGGAAGATCACAACACCCCCGGTATCAGGAATAGGGCACTGTGTGCAGGAAGATCACAACACTCCTGGTATCAAGGATAGGGCACTGTGTGCAGGAAGATCACAACACCCCTGGTATTAGGGATAGGGCACTGTGTGCAGGAAGATCACAACACCCCTGGTATCAGGGATAGGGCACTGTGTGCAGGAAGATCACAACACCCCGGAGAAGTGAGGGTCAGGCAGCTCCCCCCTGTCTGTGAAGCCAGCCTCTCACTAGTAATGCAGGGAGGGAGCTGTCTCAGCCTCACCATCCTCCCCCCCTCACCCACACACCATTCACTGGCTGGGACATGGGGGAGGGGAGGAGTAAGGGTCAGGCAGCTCCCCCCTGTCTGTGAAGCCAGCCTCTCACTAGTAATGCAGGGAGGGAGCTGTCTCACCCTTCACCATCCTCCTCCCCCTCCCCTCACCCACACACCATTCACTTGCTGGGACTTGGGGGAAGGGAGGAGTGAAATACAGGCAGCTCCCCCCTATCTGTGAAGCCAGCCTCTCACTAATAATGCAGGGAGGGAGCTGTCTCCGCCTTCACCATCCTCCCACTCCCCACTCACCCACACACCATTCACTTGCTGGGACTTGGGGGAAGGGAGGAGTGAGGGACAGGCAGCTCCCCCCTGTCTGTGAAGCCAGCCTCTCACTAATAATGCAGGAAGGGAGCTGTCTCCGCCTTCACCATCCTCCCACCCCCCACTCACCCACACACCATTCACTGGCTGGGACATGGGGGAGGGGAGGAGTGAGGGTCAGGCAGCTCCCCCCCATCTGTGAAGCCAGCCTCTCACTAGTAATGCAGGGAAGGAGCTGTTTCAGCCTCACCATCCTCCCCCCCCCCCCTCACCCACGCACCATTCACTGGCTGGGACATGGGGGAGGGGAGGAGTGAGCGTCAGGAAGCTCCCCCCTGTCTGTGAAGCCAGCCTCTCACTAGTAATGCAGGCGGGAGAAGGCACTGCATGCAGGAAGATCACAACATCCCTGGTGTCAGGGTTAGGGCACTGTATGCAGGAAGATCACAACAATCCTGGTATTAATAGGGATAGGGCACTGTGTGCAGGAAGATCACAACACTCCTGGTATTAATAGGGATAGGGCACGGTGTGCAGGAAGATCACAACACCCCTGGTATCAGGGTTAGGGCACAGTGTGCAGGAAGTGCGCACTAACTCCCGTTAGTGCGCACTTATCGGAAAAAACGATTTTTTAACGATTTTTTAACGAAACAATCATGCCAAACACGATTTTCTTCTCCTGCTAGACGATTTCAATCGTTAAGACGATAGGGGACACGATTCACATCCCTAATCCTTATTTCTTTCCTTGTCTCCTTCAGCTTCACCACAAAATCTTTTCTGTGTTGCCTAGAGAAGAGGAAAGACAGGAAAGATATACCGGAAAAGTATTAATAGTGCAGAAGAAGTAAACCTTTTTTAGTAGACAAAAAGTTCTCGAACTAAGGGTGATCATATGAACAATGTCAGGAAATTCATATTTATGGAATAGTGCTGGCTGCCTGGAATACCCTTCTGGAGTGAGTGGTTTAGACTAAAAACAGTAAGGAATTTAAGAAAACATGGGATAACCATAAATGAATCCTTACTTGAAAAAAAATTAATAGACAGTGGAAGCATGACCTATTGACACAGGCCATAGAGAGGGTAGTCAGGTTGATACTACTGGGCCAGAACTCCCAAGAGACTGACTGGGTAATATGTTTAGAGAGAGAGAGAGAGAGAGAAAGACTGCTTTGTAGTAATCAATTGCTCTTGTTGGTACTTTTCATTGATTCAAATGGATAGAAATTCATCAGTCATATCAAATTTGCAGTATGTAAAACCACCCCCACCCCCAAACCTGCTCTGAGTTGAAAATGTCCCCTCCTACAGTGATATATATAGCATGTCACATTGTTACTATACAGAAGTGTGCTCCCTCTCTCTCTTCTCTCTCTCATATTTTTTTTTTATCAGGGTGCTATTTTTATAGCATTTTGATGAATCTAGCGGTAAGTTGATTACCTATATTCAGCTGAAAACAAGCACCTAACTTAAGCATTACTAAGCATTTTTCCCATAATCACAAAATGGCAGAAAAGCCTTAGTAAATCAGGCCTTTAGGTATCTTAATTTAGAGGCTCAACTTTTTTTTTTAAATATTGGACTCAAAATGTGCATGAAAGAGATAGAATCAAGAAAATGGGTTATTGGAAGGAATATAAATTTGGAGAAATGAGCATGGGATGCAGATGTAGGCTATGGTTATAGAATTAAATTAGCAGCTGAGTCTGTAATAATTGTTGTACAGTAATAATTAGAAGTCATAATGGAAGTGCATCCACTAAGGGGGTCATTCATCAATTTGCTTTAGGGCGGGCATTAGGGGCCTAACACCAGCGATAAAGCCAGGTGTTGAAATGGTTGTCAAGTTTTCTAGATTCTAGAGAACAATCAGTTATTTGTCAGGACAAAGTTTCTGTTTCATATAAAACATTGTTTGGGGTGCCTCAAGGTTTCAACCCTTTCTCCTCTCCTTTTCAATCTGTTTTTAGTTCCGTTGGTAAATTTAATAAGATCATTTGGGTTTGCACCACTTATTTATGCGGATGATATTCAAATCTTGGTCCATGCTGAAAATTTAACTTCAGATGTTGTAGACAATTTAAACAATTGTCTTCAGACTATCTCTAAATGGTTCTTAGAGAATAAATTTGTCCTTAATTCTGATAAGACAGAACTATTGAAAACTGGAACAGGGGAGTTTTGTAAGGGTCTTACTTTAAATGGATCAGAGTTAACCCAAAAAGATCAAGTTTGGACAAACATGTTGCTCATGTCGCACATAGGGCCGGATTTTAAAAGCCTTACACGAGTAGGGGAGGGTTACATGCGCCGGACCTATTTTAAAAAGGTCCGGCGATGCGCGTAAAGCCCCGGGACGTGTGTAAGTCCCGGGACTTTACTAAAGGGGCAGTCCTGGGCAGGGGCGGGGCGAGGCGGTCCGGGGGCAGTCTGGGGGTGGGGCCAGAGGCTTCTGATACAGCAGCCATTGCCACTGTGTCGGAGGATCACGTGCCGACAGGCTGCTGGTGCGCGTAACTTGCGCCTGCCCAGAGGCAGGCGAAAAAGGTTAGATAAAGGTCAGGGGGGGTTAGAGTAGGGCTGTGGGGGGGAAAGGTTAGGGGAAGGGGTGGGAAGGTCAGGCTAGGGGGAAGGGAACGGGGGAAGGCAGCGCAGCTCGGCGTGCACAAGGTACACCCCCTTGTGTGCGCCGACCCCTGATTTTATAACTTGTGCATACAAGTTATAAAATAGGGTGTACATGTGTGCTTGCCGGGTAGCACACACACATGTACGCCCGCACGCACCCTTTTAAAATATATCCCATAATGTTTATCCCAAATTGAAAATGTTGAGACAATTGAAACCATATCTGGGGTTTAAAGCATTTAAAGCTGTTGCTTATGCTTTAATCCTATCTTCATTAGATTATTGCAATGCAATTTTTATGGGCTTACCATGTAAGTCTATTCGAAATTACAAGTGATTGAAAATACTGCAGCAAGAATCATCCTGGGGAAGTCTCATAGAAAAGCTGCTGAACCATTATTGTATGAATGACACTGCTCTCCTTCTTTAAAGGGAACTTTGGAGTGGAATGTCCCAAAGAGAAATTAACAATCACCAGGGGGACGATATTTACAATTTCCTCCAGTTAGAAATTGTAACATTTGCGTTTAGATCAAAGGTCATTTGGAAATGCCATTACAAATATATGGAATAGGGATGTGAATTGTTTTAGGACGATTAAAATTATCGTCCGATAATTTTAATATCGTCTTAAACCGTTATGGAACACAATACAATACAGATTCTAACGATTTATCGTTATAAATCGTTAGAATCGTGAGCCGGCACACTAAAACCCCCTAAAACCCACCCCCGACCCTTTAAATTAAATCCCCCACCCTCCCGAACCCCCCCCCCCAAATAACTTAAATAACCTGCGGGTCCAGCGGCGGTCCGGAACGGCAGCGGTCCGGAATGGGCTCCTGCTCCTCAATCTTGTCGTCTTCAGCCGGCGCCATTTTCCAAAATGGCGCCGAAAAATGGCGGCGGCCATAGACGAAAAAGATTGGACGGCAGGAGGTCCTTCCGGACCCCCGCTGGACTTTTGGCAAGTCTCGTGGGGGTCAGGAGGCCCCCCACAAGCTGGCCAAAAGTTCCTGGAGGTCCAGCGGGGGTCAGGGAGCGATTTCCCGCCGCGAATCGTTTTCGTACGGAAAATGGCGCCGGCAGGAGATCGACTGCAGGAGGTCGTTCAGCGAGGGTTCCGGCGCCTCGCTGAACGACCTCCTGCAGTCGATCTCCTGCCGGCGCCATTTTCCGTACGAAAACGATTCGCGGCGGGAAATCGCTCCCTGACCCCCGCTGGACCTCCAGGAACTTTTGGCCAGCTTGTGGGGGGCCTCCTGACCCCCACGAGACTTGCCAAAAGTCCAGCGGGGGTCCGGAAGGACCTCCTGCCGTCCAATCTTTTTCGTCTATGGCCGCCGCCATTTTTCGGCGCCATTTTGGAAAATGGCGCCGGCTGAAGACGACAAGATTGAGGAGCAGGAGCCCGTTCCGGACCGCTGCCGTTCCGGACCCGCAGGTTATTTAAGTTATTTGGGGGGGGGTTCGGGAGGGTGGGGGATTTAATTTAAAGGGTCGGGGGTGGGTTTTAGGGGGTTTTAATGTGCCGGTTTTTCGATTTTTCGATTTTTTAACGATTTTTTAACGATTTTTCACGATATTTTACCCCCCCAAACGGCAACAATACGATTCCCTCCCCCTCCCAGCCGAAATCGATCGTTAAGACGATCGAGGACACGATTCACATCCCTAATATGGAATATTCTTCCTAAGGAGGTGAGGGAAGAAATCAATTTGTTAAAATTTAGAAAAAAACTAAAAACCTGGTTTATGTCTACAAATTCTAAGATGTATTAGTCAATGAGGAGAGAAGTGGCTCACTTAGTTTATTAGGAAATATTGTCTTGATCAGGAGAGATAATTTTATCTTGCTGCATTTTATTTTATTTATGTTTTTCTAAATTGTGTGTGGCATTTTGGTATTCTATGTTATGATTATTATTATTATTATATTTTTTTTATTTTGTACATCGCTTTGGAAGATAAAAAATGTTTCTCTGGAAAGCGATTAATAAATACAGATAAATAAAGAAAATAAATAATTAACGCATGCGATAAATATCACATTGTGAAATGTGTATGCAAATTTTATAAATTTATTCAAGTGAGATGAGTTTGATGCAATCACGATGGAGGGAGTGCTAGGGGGCGCTCCCCATGCAGGACAAGAAGTGTGTGCCCTTGCGGTGAGACGTCCCTGCTGGGAAGACTGGAGATCCTGACCCTCTACCGGACCTGCATGCTTCCATGAGACCACCAATGCAATGGTGGTCTCTGAATGGTCCTCCGACCATTCCAAGCCCTTTCAGACTACCGCTGGGTAACGGCAATAATCAGCAGGCCAGACAGAGGTCAAGGCAGTCAAAGACATCTGACACAGGATGAAGACTCAGGTGTTGAGGAAGACGAAGACTCAGGCGTTGAGGAAGACGAAGACTCATGTATGGCAAGGCAAATGAAGACTCAGGCAATGCAAGGCAGACGAAGACTCTAGGGCCTGTACTGAAGCACGCCCTCCACAGCCAACCAATGCCAGGCGTGGACCACGCCAAGAACAGGCAAGACAGACTTTATTTGAGGACAGAGGCAAGGACAGACACAGGGAAAAGAACCCCAGGCTCGGCATGCAGAACTCAAGCGGAGGCTCAGAGAGACCAGAACCGAGGCTGGAACCAGGAGTAACGGAAGGTCCCAGAGGCTTGTGCTGCCAATCAGGAAACAGGTCAGGAACAGGAACAAGGCAGTTCAGACAAGAGGCGAGATGACTCCAAGGCACCGTCAGAAGGAAACACCCACCAGCGCCCTAGTCAGCCCAGTCGGGCTGGTTGTGGACCATGAGATATGGGTCAGAACGGAGCTGAGGACATCTGGGCGAAGACATCAGGAATAGATGGGCATCGGAACAGACGGACATCAGAACATAGACGAAAACATCAGGTTGGAATGGTACATCAATGGAGAACATCTGGAACACTTGGAAACATGGACATCAAGGAAACATCAAAGACATCAGTGCAGAGACCGGATCACAGGATGAAGAGGAATCCCATGAAGAGCTGGAACGCCAGGCAGGAGCGAGATTTGGAGATCCTCAGGAGACCAGCTCCAGGAAGAACTTGCTCCTTGCGAAGGCGAGGAAGGACTGACCTGAGGAGGCTCTTAAAATCCGCCCCTTTATGTAGTTTTCCAAAGATGTAAAGAAGTCCATACTATTACTAGAATTTTAAAAATTATTTACAGCCTGCATATAAGCTAAGTGGCTGAGAAAGATTAATCTCATTACAGTAACTACCGTGTGATCTCAGAGGTATACAGGAAAATTCTTAAAGGATAATAGAATTTGACATTCTATTAAGGTGCCACAAACAATTCTAGCTTGGCCTTTTATTGAATAGTTTTCTAAACCCAATTGAAGTTGGGTTTAGAAAACTTAACTTTAATCCAAGATTTCACTGTAAGAAGAACCTGAACAGTTGACATCAGGGAACAGACACAAGAGAGATAGATTTTCATCTCACAGGAACTATAGAAGACTATATACAGAGAATACACTGTGATAAAAGACCAACAGTGCAGGATAGTCCTGCACTCTCAGTTGTATCCCGGGAAAAAGTGTGTGAAGGAGGATAGATTTAGAAAGGGGGAGAGGGGTAGGAGAATGTGGGGGCAAGGGGCTGGGGAAGTGAGAGTAGGGGTGTGGATAATGGCTGAAAGGTGCGGGAACTTGAATCCTGGTTCCCCATTGGATAGTAACAGCAGGCTGGTGACGTAGCAGATCTGCCTGCCACAATTACCAGGCTGCCTGTGGTAGGGGTGCGCTTGGCAAGTTGTGCTAGGGATTTCGAGTTATTAGCCGTTGTTGGGTTCATTTAAAAAAAAAAAAAAGAGAGAATATAATAAAACAACAAAAAGGGGTCCCTCTCGGGCATAAAGTTAGCGTGGAGGTGGGTGTGATGAGGAGAGGCCATGAGTGGGGTGCCAGGCCTGAGCCGCGGCAGTCTCCCCACATGGCGGGTGGCAGGCGCATGAGAGTGGCGGCGAGATTCGGCCCAGCAAGGGGAGAGACAGCAGTTGCGGAACCCCAAAGCCCTTCAGGCCTTCTATCTTCGGCCACCAGTTCTGGGGAAAGTGATCCTTCAGGTCAGGCCTGTGTTATCGCTTCCGCCATCCCCGCGAGCAAAGTCGGAACCCCCGGGACTCCCTTTGGACTTGTCCCTCAATGCATCCGGTAAGGAGTTCTTGCCCTCCACCAGGCCCCTCCATGTTACCCCCGCCGCCGATTGGGCCGGGGATCATACCATCAGGCATAGTGTGCAGAACCAGAGAGGACACTGGCCCCAAGCGAGGCCGGGCCAGAAGTAAGGCCCCAGTGATACATGGCGGCTCGGCCAAGGCGTCTGTCCCGCGACCTGGGAGAGGTTGCACAGACCGGCGTGAGGTCAGCTTTGGAGGTGGCGGAAGGGGATCCGGGGGTGTTGTTGGCCCCATCAACCTGAGCTCCACATCCCGTATCGGGCGAAGAGGGAGTAGTGGAGCCAGAGGGAGGGATGCTGGCAGCAGCGAGAGGCCTGGGAGTCTGGAGCTGCAGACCGGCAATGAGTGGGATAGGTGGCCTCAGGATTTTCGCCGGGAAAGGGAGGGCAGGCGACTGTGCGAAGTGGTTACAGAGGCAGTGCAGTCTAGCCTTGTAGGCCCTGGAGGGTTTGGGGGTTGGCCCATTTAGTCAAGGGAGGAAAAAAAGGATGTGGCATTTACAGGGGATAACAGAAGGGAGGGGAGGGTGGGTGGCAGCATGAGAGGTCTCCAAGGGGAATTTAGGCAGGCTTTCAGCGGAGGGGATGAGGGGTCAGGTGCTCCACGGAGGTTGGGGCATGGAGTGGGTACTGTGGCTGGTGCATTTGTCTCACCAGGTGCAGGAGGTATGGAGTATCCAGCTACATCCCAGCAGGAAGCCTGGCGAGAACGGGCATCCGTCCAGAACCTCATCCGAGGCAGGCAGCACTGTGCCCGGTGACAGAGAAGAGAGAGAGAGGGGCTAGAAGGAGGCCTGGCGAGGAGAGAAGAGAGTAAGTTGGCTACGGGGCAGTTATTGAAGGGGGAAAAAGGGGAAGTAAGAGGAAGTAAGAGGAAGATGAATATCATGGCGAATTTGAGTTTGGATTCTAGTTCGCCTATGCCCTCCTCCTCTTCCTCCAGTGTGATTCTTGGAGGGGGAAGGGGTGGGGGGTAGGGCCTAGCCAGGACATGGGACACCCCGGCATTAGCATCCTTAACTGAGCTGTGGGAAGGGATTCCTAAGAAGTTGAGAAGGAGGATTAGGAAAAGGAAATTTGTGAATATTTTTAAATTGCTTGAGGGAAGAAGAGGAGGTCGAAAAGAGAGGAAGAAAGGCAAGAAGAAGAAAAGAAGGAGCGGTGAGGGTCCCAAAGTGTCCAAGAATATCTTAAACTGGATGAGGGGGTTTTTGCGGCTGGCTAGTGTGATAGGACATTATCAGCCTTCGCAATATGGGGCGTTATTGGCGTCTGGGGATAGTATACTAGGTACTTTCAAGGATTATGAGGGTTGGGCGTGGCTCAACTACGATGAAAAATTCCGGGATAAGATGGCGGGGAATCGGCATATGTCTTGGGGCACACAGGATATCAACTTGTGGTTGACCCAAATGACTAACAATGGTGCTGGAAATTCCAAGAGGGTTGGGGGTGGGGTGGTGGGAGCATTTAGTGTAAGCAGCTCAGGCAGTGGGACTGGTAATGTCAGTTACTTTCGGGGCACAGGAATCAACATTAAGGGTGGTGGAGGGGCAAAAGGGGCAGTTGGGAGCACCGACGCGTGTTGGAGATTCAATAAAGCCACTTGTTTATTCCCGAATTGCAAGCTCTGGCAAGCCTGCTCCGCATGCAACGGTGCACTTCCTGCATCCAAGTGCACTCAGCAGCTTGGGAGCGCCCGCATTAAAGGGGGCAGACAGTGAGGTCATTTTAGGCAAAGCGTATTCCCTGGTAGTGTTTGCACAGTTGAAAAGGTGGTTGCAACACTATCCGGATAGAAGGGTGGCAACATTTCTTTATTACGATTTCAGGGAGGGCTTTAAAATACCGTATCAGGGGCCAGGGAGTGGGGGGAGGGCACATAATGCGAGGTTCGCCACCCAGAGGGTCGAGGTGGCATGGAAGAAATTGGAAGCCGAGTTGAGCTTGGGCAGGATCGCTGGGCCTTACTAAGTACCCCCTTTTCGGCAGATGCACTTGTCTCCTTTGGCAGTGATCCCCAAGAAGGTGCCAGGAACATTTTGGCTTATTCTTAATTTATCCTACCCGAAGGGTGCGTCGGTTAACAATTTTATCTCCAAAGACTGCTGTTCAGTGAAGTATGCCTCCTTTGATGATGTGTTGGCGATGTTGAGAAGAGCAGGATGCGGAGCATTGATGGCAAAGGTAGATATTGAATCTGCTTTTCAACTGTTGCCAATCCATCCTAGTAGTGTGCCATTGTTGGGTTTCTCTTTTGAAGGTAGTTATTTCGTAGATCGTTGTTTGCTGATGGGTTGTGTAATATCGTGTGCATTCTTCGAGGTATTCAGTACCTTTTTTGCAATGGGTTACGGAGCAGTACATGGGAAGTCACTAGTTGCATTATCTTGAGTCCCAAGGATGTCGGAGATTGTTGGAGGGGTTTTTGGAGGTCGCAGTTCAGTTGGGGGTGCCCATTGTGGCAGATAAAACAGAGGGGCCAACTACCCAGTTAACCTTTCTATCTCCACACTTATCTGCAGTAAGTCCACTGTGTTGTCGAGCCTCTTAATAGTTGGTCATGGTCCTACATTGCAATGTTTCGGAGTTGTGCTCCTTCTTCAGGGAATAGAATTGCTTATGTGGACTGTGGTCAACTTGTCTGCAAAGAAAATTGCCCTACAAATAATTTCCTTAGTGGCAAAAAAATGGCGGTAGGCACTCACTTGGACAATATGATCCTGCGTGCTAATTACTGAAGTCAAAGTTCCTTCAGCGCTAAAAACAGAACGCTTGAAGTCAAGAGTTACATGTTTTAGCAATTTATGTATATATGTAAGAATGGATACATTGTTCCCCATCTACTTACATGAGAAGTCAAGGTGCTGGAAGCTACATGTTGCTTTAAGGTGCCGCAATACTGACAGCAGGCTCCTCGCACAACCACCATTAATAAAGGGAAATGTGCCGCCAAAACCAGGATTGATTGACATCCGGAAGTGACATATTACTGAAGTCAAGAAAGGGTGTACCATTCAATTTTTTCATTCAACCCCTTAGGCTCTATTGTTTGAAAACGGTGGATCCACTGAGTTTCCTTGTAATTGAGTGTGTGCGATTTGTCTCCTCCACGCCAGTACAATGGAACATGTTCAAGAATGATCCACCTGAAGTCTTCAAATCGATGTCCTTCTGCTATGCAGTATTGTACGGTGGGGGCTTTTGGATCATTGCTATTAATTTGGCTTCTATGTTCAATGAGCTGGAAAATGAGCAGGGAAGAGGGGGAGGGTTGGTGTTTCATCACTGGGACGAGGTGATGAAGGAAAAGGGGAAGGAAGGAGGGAAACGGGAGGGGGGTATGTTATTAATGTTAAGAGTTGTTATACGATTGTAAGGGCTTGGGTTCAGGATAATAAACTGTGGCCTGTTTGTAATGCCAAGATCTGTGTCTTGTATTTTTTGGGGGAAGGGACGGTCAGGGTTGCATGTATTGCCTCCCTGTGTTAAAGACCGATGGTGCAGGATAGTCCTGCAGTCCTGCAGTCCTGCAGTCGGTTGTAACATGGGAAAAAGTGCATGAAGGAGGACAGATTTAGAAAGGGAGAAGGGGGTAGGAGAATGTGGGGGCAGGGGGCTGGAGAAGTGAGAGTGGGGGGGGGGCGGGTAACAGCTGAAAGGAGCGGGAACTTGAATCCTGGTTCCCCATTGGATAGTAACAGCAGGCTGGTGACGTGGCAGATCTGCCTGCCACAATTACCAGGCTGCCTGCGGTAGAGGAGCGCTTGGTGAGTTGTCCCTCCCGCCCTCCCTTGAGGTGGTGGTTGTTTGGATGGGATGGGTTGTTTGTTGGGGTGTTGTGGTGTGGTTTGTTGGGGCATTGTTGTTTTGTCGCAGCCCAATTTATATTGGAATGCACTGGTAAGATGGAGTGGGGGGGGGGGAGTATCTCATGTAGTTGGGGGGCTGCTGCATGAGATGGCCTGTCAGCTGAGGGGCTAAGTTCAAGGCCAGAGCTTGCTCTCACTGGGGAGAAGCGGGGTAGGTGGGGAAGAGGGGGAGGGTTGGCGCTTCATCACTGGGATGAGGTGATGAAGGAAAAGGGGAAGGAAGGAGGGAAAAGGGAGGGGGGTATGTTATTAATGTTAAGAGTTGTTATACGATTGTAAGGGCTCGGGTTCAGGATAACAAACTGCGGCCTGTTTGTAACACCAAGATCTGTGTTGCATCCGTCAGTCTCAGACAGCTTCAACCTCTGTGCCTCACCTTTCTCTCTGCTCTCCCCGCTAGCCTTGGAAAGATGGCTACCGCCGCCTCTGCATGCCGCTCTCTCTGGCGTCCCCGGAACGGCAATGGCAAGGCAATCGGCCATGTTTCTCCTAGGGCCTCCTAGGGTGTGCGCGCGTACGCCACCCACATCTTTATCCACGTCATGGCGGGAACCTCAGGGGCATCCCCCTCGAGTGACATCACGCCATCCGGGTATTTAGCCTGCCCTTCGTTTGCTACTAGATTGAGTTAGCAAGGATTGGACTTGTCCGGTCTAAGCTACTCTGCCGCTTCCCTGCTGCCGCTGAAAGCTCTCTCTGCCCTTCGGGATAATTTTCTAACCTGAGTACCCGCTCCTCGGGGGCCCTTTGCTTTCTTTCAGCTGCCTAGCAGGGATCAGGTACTCGCTCCTCGAGGGCCTGCTCTCCCTGCCTCGGTGCCTGTATTCAACTACTTCTGCCTGCTGGGATCTCCATCTATACAGCTACCATCTTAGTGAGTAATCTAACATTGTCAGTCTGTCGCATCTACAGCTCAGCACTGGGAACCTGCATCTGGAACTCCCTATACTATCTCTGAGAGACGGGTCTACTCTGCCGAGGGCCCCTGGACTGCTTCCACTGGATCACCTCACTACTGCCACCTCTGGTGGCATCATTCAGCTGTATAATAAAAGACAAATATCTGTGTTTGTGTGTCTCAAGTCTAGCCTAGTACTGTGGTTCCTTGCGGGGCTCCTCCCCGTCAGAGTGGTCATCACCACAGTACCCAAGAATCCACTCAAACACCTCAAAACCATAACAGATTGCTAACTCCATGGATTAGGCTCAGCTCACCGCATTGCAGGCCATTCCAGGACTGGCCCAGCGAATCTCCAAACAACAGAACTCGCTGGATAACTTGACTACTGCCTTTAACCAGTTGCATGCACTGATGAATACACCGACCACCACAGGTAAAGAAGTTTCACCGCCAGAAGTGACGGTCAAGACAATTGTGCCTCTATCTGCTCCAACACGCTTCTCAGGGGAAGTTTGGAAATGTAGAGGATTTATCAATTAATGTCGCATGCACTTTTCTCTGCCACCTAATCATTTTCCTACAGCTTTTGCCAAGACCAAGTATATCTTGCCTTATCTGGACAGAAGAGCACTGGCTTGGGCCTCTCCACTGTGGGAGCATGATGACCCTATCCTGCATGATCTTGCCGGGTTCCTTGAACTGTTCAGATCAGTATTCAATGACCCTGCCTGGTACACGACAGCAGGATCTATGTTGGTTCACCTGATGCAAGATAATAAACCTTTGCCAGACTTCACCATAGAATTCAAGATGTTGGCGTCAGAATTACATTGGGACCCTAAGTGCCTGAAGACCCTCTTCTTTGAAGGACTGAACTCCTGGTTGAAGGATGAGCTGGCAGCTCGAGAGATGCCTGAGAACTTGGCAGAACTGATGAAATTGGCAACAAGGATTAATCACCGACTTTGTGACAAGGTTCAAGAGCCCAAGAGTCCCAGAAGACCACTTCAGGGAGAAAATCGAGTTAAGTCTACCCCAAGGCCTATTCCCTCAGGTCCAGTTGCTGGCAAAGAAGAACCAATGCAATTAGGCCGTAATCACTTGACTTCAAAAGAGAGAGGAATGCGAAAGAGGTTGGGACTATGCATGTATTGTGGACAAGCTGGTCATGCTGTACAAATATGCCCTATATGTACGGGAAACTGGCAGAACTAAGTCCTGTGGGAGGACTCTTCTTAGGTCTAACTGCACCCACTCCTCCACTCTCTCTTCCTGTATCCTTAATCTGCAGACCTCTAGAATACCAGACCCTTGCCTTGGTGGACTCTGGGGCACGGGTAAATTTCATTTTGAAATGTCTAGTGGAACATTTGCGAATCCCCACCACTACCATGACAGCTCCACTACTCCTATCTTCTATTCATGGGGAGCCCTTACCGGGTGAAGTAACCCTGCTCACTGAACCAGTGAGTCTACATACCAGTGCTCTTCATACAGAGACTATTTCCTTCTTTGTGCTAGAGAAGGCCATGCACCCTTTAGTACTAGGGCTACCATGGCTGCAGAAACATATGCCTCAATTCAATTGGGCCACTTTGGAGCTTTCACGTTTGGGCCCAGATTGCCATGGTAAATGTCTGATGGAAGTCTCTCCAATACACTGCATGCCAATTACCCCATTGTTGCCTGGGTTGCCGCCTCAGTATACATCTTTTCATGATGTATTTTCCAAAGAAGCCGCAGACGTACTGCCTCTACACAGATCATATGACTGCGCCATCAATTTGAAGCCTAACACAGAACCACCCAAAGGAAGGGTTTACCCTCTCTCCGTAGTAGAAAATAAAGGTATGTCAGCGTACATACAGGAGAATCTTCAGAAAGGCTTCATAAGACCCTCCAAGTCTCCTGCCGGCGCAGGCTTCTTCTTTGTGGGGAAGAAGGACGGAACATTACGTCATTGCATAGACTACAAAGGTCTAAACGAGATCACTGTAAAAGACCGTTATCCCTTACCACTCATCTCAGAGCTATTTGATAGACTACAGGGAGCCAAGACATTCTCCAAGCTTGATCTCAAAGGAGCCTATAACCTCATTCGCATCCGCTCTGGCGATGAATGGAAGATGGCTTTTAATACACGGGATGGGCACTTTGAATACCTGGTGATGCCCTTCGGCCTGTGCAACGCCCCGGCTATCTTCCAAAACATGATGAACGACATTCTGCGTGATCTACTCTACCAATGTGTTATTGAGTACTTAGATGACATCTTGATATTTTCCCAGGACCTGAACACCCACTTGGAAGATGTCAAAAGAGTGCTACTGAGACTTCGCGAGAACCGTTTATACGCCAAGTTGTCTAAATATGAATTCCACAATGAATCTGTGCCTTTCTTAGGGTACATTGTTTCTAATCAAGGCTTCCAGATGGACCCTCAGAAGCTGGAGAGCATTCAAAAATGGACTCAACCCACCGGTCTAAAAGCTCTTAGACGATTTCTGGGATTTACCAACTACTACAGAACATTCATCAAGAACTACTCGTCACTAATTGTTCCACTAACAGCAATGACTAAGAAAGATGCCAACATCACCAATTGGTCTATGGAAACTGTGACAGCATTTCAGAAACTGAAAGACGCCTTCTCAAGTAAGCCATACCTCCGCCATGTGGATCCTACATGGCCCTTCATTGTGGAAGTTGATGCCTCGGATGTAGGCGTAGGGGCCATGCTAAGCCAGACCAGTAACTAAAAAATCTTACATCCATGTTCTTTCTTCTCCCGACGCTTCTTGCCACCGGAGAAGAAATACAGCATTGGGGATAAAGAACTACTGGCAATAAAGATGGCATTCGAAGAGTGGCGCCCCTGGCTTGAAGGTGCACAACATCAGATCACTGTTTTCACTGATCACAAAATTCTGGAGTACCTCCATCACTCTCAGCGCCTGAACCATAGACAAGTGAGATGGTCCCTGTTCTTCAACAGATTTGACTTTGTGCTGAAATACCGCTCTGGAAATAAGAACATCAGAGCAGATGTCCTATCTCACTCATTTCTCTCTGAAGAAGTACCTGATAGGGATGTGAATCATTTTTTGACGATTTAAAACAATCGTCAAATATATTTTAAATCGTCAAAAATCATTAGAGCCACGATACAATAGCAATTCCCCCGATTTATCATCAAAAAATCGTAAATCGGGGGAGGGGGAGGGCGGGAAAACTGGCACACCAAAACAACCCTAAAACCCATCCCGACCCTTTAAAACAAATCCCCCACCCTCCCGAACCCCCCCAAAATGTTTTAAATTACCTGGGGTCCAGTGGGGGGGGGGGGCCCGGCGCGATCTCTCGCTCTCTGGCCACGGCTGCGTTAATAGAAATGGTGCCGGTGGCCCTTTGCCCTTACCATATGACAGGGCAAAGGTAGCGCCGGCCCCATTTTGGTTCCTGGCACCCGACGTCACGAATGCAGGAGATCGCTCCTGGACCCCTGCTAGACCCCCAGGGACTTTTGGCCAGCTTGGGGGGGCATCCTGACCCCCACAAGACTTGCCAAAAGTCCAACGGGGGTCCGGGAGTGACCTCCTGCACGCGGGCCATATTGCCAATATTCAAAATGGCGCCGGCGCTACCTTTGCCCTCACTATGTCATACGGCCGACGTCGGCAATGCTGTTAGGCACTCCAAGTTTCAAATTGATTAGATTGTGAGTGGTTAGAGAGAAGATGGTCTCTATAGCAGGCACAATGCTGTGGAATCAGCTTTCCCTGAATCTTCATAAGCAAGGCTACAGGTTGTCCTTCAAAAATGAATTAAAATGCCCCTATTTAAACAGGCATTTAATGCACTTTGATATATAGATATTTTTTTATTTAGACCTGTAAATTTACTGTTGTTTTTGTTTTTATTTATACTTCAAGTCAGATTTCTTCTTAATGTAATTGTTATGATTATTTGCTCTCTGCAAACTGCTTAGAACATGGGATCAGTGGTCTAAATATTTTTAAAAATAAATAAATACATTTTATAACCGGCGCGTGTGAATGAAATTGCCAGTTTTACCAATTAGTCCACCAGTTTGGCCAGACTATCTCTAGTCAACAAGACCCCTCTGGTATCCCCAGTTTCACCAGAACCCTCACGCAGTCATGAGAGGCTTCTAAGAAAACTAAAAAGTCATGGGATAGGAGGTGACATCTTTTGTGGATTACAAACTGGCTAAAAAACAGGAAACAGAGAGAAGGATTAAATGGACAATTTTCTCAGTGGAAGGGAGTGGGCAGTGGAGTGCCTCAGGGATCTGTATTGGGACCCGTACTTTTCAATATATTTATAAATAATCTGGAAAAAAATACAAGTGAGGTAATCAAATTTTCAGATGATACAAAATTGTTCAGAGTAGTTAAATCACAAGCAGATTATGATAAATTGCAGGAAGACTGGAAAATTAGGCATCCAAATGGCAGATGAAATTTAATGTGGATAAGTGCAAGGTGATGCATATGAGGAAAAATAACCCATGCTATAGCTACAAAATGTTAGGTTCCATATTAGGAGCTACCACCCAAAAATGAGATTTAGGCGGCATAGTGGATAACACATTGAAATCATCGGTTCAGGGTGCTGCGGCAGTCAAAAAAGCAAACAGAATGTTGGGAATTATTAGAAAGGGAATGGTGAATAAAATGGAAAATGTCATAATGCCTCTGTATCGCTCCATGGTGAGACCGCACCTTGAATACTGTGTACAATTCTGGTCGCCACATCTCAAAAAAGATATAGTTGTGATGGAGAAAGTACAGAGAAGGGCGACCAAAATGATAAAGGGAATGTAACAGCTCTCCTATGAGGAAAGACTAAAGAGGTTAGGACTTTTCAGCTTGGAGAAGAGATGGCTGAGGGGGGATATGATAGAGGTGTTTAAAATCATGAGAGGTCTAGAACGGGTTAATGTGAATCAGTTATTTACTCTTTCGGATAATAGAAAGACTAGGGGGCACTCCATGAAGTTAGCATGTGGCACATTTAAATCTAATCAGAGAAAGTTCTTTTTCACGCAATGAACAAAAACTCTGGAATTTGTTGCCAGAGGATGTGGTTAGTGCAGTTAGTGTAGCTGTGTTTAAAAAAGGATTGGGTAAGTTCTTGGAGGAGAAGTCCATTACCTGCTATTAATTATGTTGACTTAGAAAATAGCCACTGCTATTACTAGCAACAGAAGCATGGAATAGACTTAGTTTTTGGGTACCTGCCAGGTTCTTATGGCCTGGATTGGCCACTGTTGGAAACAGGATGCTGGGCTTGATGGACCCTTGGTCTGACCCAGTATAGGCATGTTCTTATGTTCTTATTTTGACTTACACTTGGTAATTAGCAGAAGTAAATAAGAGCAGATAACAGCCATAAGTGCATTGCGTTCACAGGCTATAAATTAGCAATTTATGATGGTAACTTTCAAACCAGCATGCAGGCGCACATTTGCATGTGTGCCTCAGTCCGCACCCAGGGACAAAGCCATTTTATAACACACGCACGCATGTGCGCACATGTTATAAAACAGGCTGGCTGCATGCACATAGGCGTGGAAATCCCACTTCTACCTCGTAAGGTTTGGGATTTTAAAAGTGGAGCACGTCAGCACCATTGCCAGTTAAACCAATTAATTCCCACCTCACCCAGTTAAGGGGTTATTTCTCCAAACCCCCTTTAGTTTAATAGCCTTCACTCCTCCCAGTTAGCTCCAACATTTAAAACCCCGCAGATCTGCCTATTTTCTTTATTTTATAACTTACACCTCCTCCATAGCAGAAGTAAACTTATGTGGCAGGGGATCTGGGTGTGCCCAGGCACATAAATATTTATGTGCACATCTTTGGTTCACGCCACAAAATGCCCATGTCCCGCCCAGACCATACGCAAGTATCCAGGCAGCTTTTAAAATCCACCCAGCATGCACAAACCCAACTAATTGGTGCAGCCCCTAATTAATGCATGCACCAGGCTTTTAAAATTCACCTTTATGAGTGTAACTGTTGACTCCGCCATGGAATGCCCCTGACTCGCCCCTAATTCACCCCTTTTTTGCACAAGCAAAATTATTCATGCACCGGTACTTGTGCATGTATATGCGAGGCTTAAAAAATATCACTATAGTGAACAAATACTATTTCATGTACATCTGCTAATATGTGTGTGTGTGTGAACCTCTTTTAAAATTCACAGTTTGTACTTAAGGCAAAAGAGAATAAAGTAACTCAACTAAGGTTACAAAAGGCAGCACTGGGATTTAAACCGGTGCTGCTTTGGGTTATAGTCCATTGCTCTAACCACTAGGCTCCTCTTCCACACTATGGAGCAAAGGATATGGTAGCAAGCACAATGGTATCAGTGCCCCAAGACATTCTTAATTATATACACTAAAAGATTAATTTTAAAAGCCCGATGCGCCCCAAAATTAGGGGATATGCAAATTTGTTGGGCTTACTCGTGCTAAGCCCACTGAGTTATGTGGGTAAATGAAATGCTGCGGCATGCACAAATGAAAAGATTTTAAAAAGGGGCAGGGCTTAGGTGTGGTCTTGGCTGGGGTCCGCTGCCGCGTAACTTTACTTCTCCTATGGATGATGTGTAAGTGATAAAACAAAAATATCTAGGCAGATCAGCAGGTTTTAATGGTTGGGGCTAGCAGGGGGAAAGGAAGGCTATTAAACTAGGGGGGTTTAGAAGACCTAACACTTAATTGGGTGAACTGGGAATGAACTTGTTTTAGTGGAAATGATGTCAGCACGCATCCCTTTCAAAATCCCCCCACTTACATGATAGAAGTGGGATTAGCACACACAGGTGCATGCCCACTTAAAATTGAGCGCACATATGCATTCAATCAGGCTATTTTATAACATGCACATCTGTTATAAAATTGCTGCTTCCCTGGGCATAGACCAATGAATGTGAGCACAAGTGCGCCCACATGTTGGTTTAAAAATTACCATCTAAGAACTTAAAGGTGAATTTTAAAAGCCCAATGCGGGTCAAAAAGTAGGGGATGCTTGAATATGTGGGACCAGCACTCTGCGAGCAGATTTTAAAAGCCACCTTTATACTAGGGATGTGAATTGTTTTTCTGACGATTGAAAATATCCTACGATATTTTCAAACTTGTCAGAAATCGAGGGCTCCCCGAAACCGATAGGAAAACCCCTCAAAATTGTTTGTGGGGTTCTCTTATCATTTTGGGGGAGGGCGGGAAAAATGGCACACAAAAAACACCCCTAAACCCACTCCGACCCTTTAAAACACATCCTTTAGCTTCCCCACCCTCCAGAACCCCCCCCCCCCAAAAAAACTTTTTTAAAGTACCTGGTGGTTCAGTGGGGGTCCCGGGAGCGATCTCTCGCTCTCGGGCCGTCGGCTGCCACTAATCAAAATGGCGCCGATGGCCCTTTGCCCTTACCATGTGACAGGGTATCCGTGCCATTGGCCAGCCCCTGGCACATGGTAGGAGTAATGGATGGCAGGCGCCATCTTAAATAGCGCAGACCATCCAGGAGCACTGGATGTGTTTTAAAGGGTCGGGTGGATTTTTTGTTTATCGGCTCAGGCGCAGCTGATAGAAAAAAAAAACGATTGGACCGCATGAAACAAAATTTCACGATAGTCCCCAAACTCGGAATTGGAACCGATTCCGGTTCTGATTCACAACTCTACTTTATACATGTGTACATGCTGCTGCATGCACAAATAAAAAGTTTTCAAAACAGGGCAGGGCATGGGAGTTCAGGGATTTTAACATGAAATTTGTGCATAAATTCTTATGCATACTTGTGTGGTAAGTTAGAAAACAAAAAAAGAAAAACCTAGGCAGATCAACAGGGTTTTAAAGGTCAGGGCTAACGGGGGGGAAGGGAGGCTATTAAACTAGTGGGATTTTGAAGTCCTATCCCTTAACTGGGGAAACTGGGAGCAAACTGAGAAAACTGGCAATGGTGTTGGTGTGCATGCCTTACAAAATCCCCCCAATTCTGCAGTAGATGCAATATTTGTGCGCATAGGCACGTGTCCACTTAAAATCGAGAACACATGCTCGTGGTCAGGCTATATTATAACATGCATGCTTATACACGCATATGTAATAAAATAGTCGTGTCCCTGGGTGCGGGTTGATGAAAGCCCACACATGTGTGCCCTCATGCTGGTTTAAAAGTTGCCATTCTTGTCCATGAGTCACACCACAAAATAATTTGTACAATGTCACAATATCACTGACTCTTTTACATAAGGATGGACACTGACAATGTGCTGCTTGCCTGATGTAGAACAGGTGCAATTTTTTCCCCTGTTGATATACAGTTACACTGTAACCCTTTGACAGAGAAATTTGTTTCTTCTGCTGCTAGCCGCACAGCTAAGATACTTGACAGTGACTATAAGAGTACATCTTGCTTTCTTTTCTAAATCAAAAGCTTGTTTTCTAATCTTTTCTTTAACACTGCAACTTTGAAGCAAGGAGAATCGAAATCTCTGCCTTCTTTGAGATCCAAACAGAGGAATGACTGAGAACAAAATGGTTACTGACCAAAGTGCTCTTAATTTCACTTCCACCAAAAAAATGAAGACAATCCATATAGCTGCCAGCTAGAATAAACTGGTTAAAAGAGTGCTAAATCATGATTGGTCCTGCTCATTTGTAGTCCCATCCCAAACTGTTTCTGTTTTGTATGACTTCGCTTCTCCTTTAGACTGTAAAAGGACTGACCTGAAGAAGCTGAAAAAGGATTTAGATTTTTCAGGGGACTGAATCCATTTGTCTCAGGTGACTAAAAACAAACCAAAAATTGACTCATTTGTATGAAATGTCACATTTGGAATATCCCAATGCACATCCCTCTGTCCTTATCCAAGATAGTTTTTATAATCTTTCTCCACTGTATTCCGTACTCTTGGTTTACTTTAGTTTTATTAATTTGATTTACCACAATTCCTTTAAGTACATCAAAATGGTATACAACTAAATACAATGCATAGAGCATTAAAAAAGTATTAAAACATAATGGGGTAGATTTTCAGACGAGCGCGAATAGCCTACTTTTGTTTGCGCTCCAGGCGCAAACAAAAGTACGCTGGATTTTAGTAGATACGGCCCGTAGTTCGCGGCGTCTACGGCTAAAATCCTGGATCGGCGCGCGCAAGGATCGATTTCGTATAGCCATGCGCGCCGCCGACAGCCCGCGCAGCCTACCCCCTGTCCCTCCCTAGGCCGCTCCCGAAATCGGAGGCGGCTAGAAGGGAACTTTCCCTTTGCCCTCCCCTCACCTTTCCCCTCCCCTTGCCCCTACCTAACCCACCCGCCCGGCCCTGTCTAAACCCCCCATCACTACCTGTCGGGGGGATTTTACGCTCCCAGAGGGAGGCTAATCCCCCCGCGCATGGGGTAGATTTTCAAGACGAAGCGCGAATAGCCTACTTTTGTTTGCGCTCCAGGCGCAAACAAAAGTACGCTGGATTTTAGTAGATACGCGCGTAGTCGCGCGTATCGGCTAAAATCCTGGATCGGCGCTCGGCAAGGCTATCGATTTCGTATAGCCTGCGCGCGCCGAGCCGCGCAGTCCTACCCCCTTCCCTCCTAGGCCGCTCCGAAATCGGAGCGGCCTAGAAGGGGAACTTTCCTTTGCCCTCCCCTCACCTTCCCCTCCCTTCCCCTACCTAACCCACCCGCCCGGCCCTGTCTAAACCCCCATCCTACCTTTGTCGGGGGATTTACGCCTCCCAGAGGGAGGCGTAAATCCCCCGCGCGCCAGCGGGCCTCCTGCGCGCCGGGCCGCGACCTGGGGGCGGGTACGGAGGGCGCGGCCACGCCCCCGGACCGCCCCGGGCCGTAGCCACGCCCCCGTACCCGCCCCCAAAACGCTGCCGACACGCCCCCGCAACGCCGCACGCTCCGGCCCCGCCCCCGACACGCCTCCCGACACGCCCACTCCGAAAACCCCGGGACTTACGCGAGTCCCGGGGTTCTGCGCGCGCCGGTGAGCCTATGTAAAATAGGCTCACCGGCGCGCAGGGCCCTGCTCGCGTAAATCCGCCCGGTTTTGGGCGGATTTACGCGAGCAGGGCTCTGAAAATCCGCCCCAATAGCATTAGGAAACTTAAAAATATCAAATATTAATATAATGATCCCTAAAATAAGAAAATAAGATACTTTACAGTTATGTAGAAAATAATGTAACTATAAACAATATGTTAACTGAATATCTGGCTTCCTAGGTCCTTGTGACGTTTGTGGACAGTGACCTGCTGCTAATATCTACCCACCCCATCAACCTGGTCAACATATAAAATGTACAATCTGCCAGAAAGACCTACTACCATTACTATTACTTACAATTTTACCAAGACAAAATACAAAAAAACAGTTAAAATCAATAAGGCTATGAGTGGGAAAATCAGGGGTTAAGATTTAAAAAGCAGCCTCAAAAAGATGGATTTTTAGACTGGATTTGAATATGGCCAGTAAGGAAGCATGACACACCAGTTTAATTAGATTATTACAAGCCTACGGTGTAGCAAGATAGGAAGCACAACATCAGGAGTTGGCCATGGAGGCAAAGGGCATAGGTAGGAGGTACTTGCCCAATAAGCGGCATTCATGAGGAGGATCATAGGGATATAAAAGAAAACAAAGGTAGTGAGGGTTTAATAAACATGTGGATAAAGGTGAGCCAGAAGATTTAGTGGAGCACAGGATTTGGTGAGAGAGGTAACGGTGGTGGGGCCGCTTGGCAATAGTGATCACAATATGATCAAATTTGAATTAATGACTGGAAGGGGGACAGTAAGCAAAATCCACAGCTCTTGTGCTAAACTTTCAAAAGGGAAATTTTGATAAAATGAGAAAAATTGTTAAAAAAAAACTAAAAGGAGCAGCTACAAAGGTAAAAAGTGTCCAAGAGGCGTGGTCATTGTTAAAAAATACCATCCTAGAAGCACAGTCCAGATGTATTCCACACATTAAAAAAGGAGGAAAGAAGGCAAAATAACTACCGGCATGGTTAAAAGGGGAGGTGAAAGAAGCTATTTTAGCCAAAAGATCTTCATTCAAATATTGGAAGAAGGATCCAACAGAAGAATATAGGATAATGCATAAGCATTGGCAAGTTAAATGTAAGACATTGATAAGACAGGCTAATAGATAATTTAAAAAGAAGTTGGCTATAGAAGCAAAAACTCACAGCAAAACTTTTTAAAATATATCCAAAGCAGAAAGCCTGTGAGGGAGTCAGTTGGACCGTTAGATGATCGAGGGGTTAAAGGGGCACTTAGAGAAGATAAGGACATCACAGAAAGATTAAATGATTTCTTTGCTTCGGTGTTTACTGAAGAGGATGTTGGGGAGGTACCCGTACTGGAGAAGGTTTTCATGGGTAATGATTCAGATGGACTGAACCAAATCACAGTGAACCTAGAAGATGTGGTAGACCTGATTGACAAACTGAAGAGTAGTAAATCACCTGGACCGGATGATATATACCCCAGAGTTCTGAAGGAACTAAAAAATGAAATTTCAGACCTATTAGTAAACATTTGTAACCTATCATTAAAATCATCCATTGTACCTGAAGACTGGAGGATAGCTAATGTAACCCCAAAATTTAAAAAGGACTCCGGGGGCAATCCAGGAAACTACAGACCGGTTAGCCTGACTTCAGTGCTAGGAAAAATAGTGGAAAGTGTTCTAAACATCAAAATCACAGAACATATAGAAAGACATGGTTTAATGGAACAAAGTCAGCATGGCTTTACCCAAGGCAAGTCTTGCCTCACAAATCTGCTTCACTTTTTTGAAGGAGTTAATAAACATGTGGATAAGGGTAAACTGGTAGATGTAGTGTACATGGATTTTCAGAAGGCATTTGACAAAGTTCCTCATGAGAGGCTTCTAGGAAAAGTAAAAAGTCATGGGATAGGTGGCAATGTCCTTTCCTGGATTACAAACTGGTTAAAAGACAGGAAACAGAGTAGGATTAAATGGACAATTTTCTCAGTGGAAGGAAGTGGGCAGTGAAGTGCTTCAGGGATCTGTATTGGGACCCTTACTTTTCAATATATTTATAAATGAGCTGGAAAGAAATACATCGAGTGAGATAATCAAATTTGCAGATGATACAAAATCGTTCAGAATAGTTAAATCACAAGCAGATTGTGATAATTTGCAGGAAGACCTTGTGAGACTAGAAAATTGGGCATCGAAATGGCAGATGAAATTTAATGTGGATAAGTGCAAGGTGATGCATATAGGGAACAATAACCCATGCTAGTATAGTTACACAATATTAGGTTCCATATTAGATGCTACCACCCAAGAAAGAGATCTAGGCATCATAGTGGATAACACATTGAAATCGTCGGTTCAATGTGCTGCGGCAGTCAAAAAAGCAAACAGAATGTTGGGACTTATTAGAAAGGGAATGGTGAATAAAACAGAAAATGTTATAATGCCTCTGTATCGTTCCATGGTGGCCTCCATCAGTGGTCGTCGATGGGTGGATCGAGGTCAGTCCAGAAGCAGCAACTAGCATAGGTAACAGTCTGTACTGGACGTGGCGGTGTCCCGGAGACCTGGGCGTCAATAGAAGCACAGTCTGACAGAGGGTGCCCGAGCAAGAGCAGGCCGAAGCCTGAATGAACCACGTCCAGGACAAAAGGCTGAAACGGCATCTTTAAGCAAGCTGGGTTCAGGTAGGGGTGTGCATTTGTTTGCAATGTATTGGCAATCCGCGACGTATTGGGCCATATTCTTTGTATTCGTGGGGAAGCGAAATGTATCGCGATTCCCACGAACACAATGAATCTTCACCGAATTATTCAGCCGTCTAAAGGAGCAAATTTAAACAAAACCCCCACCCTCCTGACCCCCCCCAAGACTTGCCAAAACTCCCTGGTGGTTCAGAGCGGGTCCAGGAGCCATCTACTGCACTCATGCCGTCGGCTGCCAGTATTCAAAATGGCGCCGATAGCCCCTGTGACATAGTAAGGGCAAAGGCTATCGGCGCCATTTTGATTACCTGCAGCTGATGGCCCGAGTGCAGGAGATCACTCACTGATCCCTGCTGGACCACCAGGGAATTTTGGCAAGTCTTGGGGGACCCTCCTGACCCCCACAAGACTTGCCAAAAGTCCCTGGTGGTCTAGCGGGGGTCTGGGAGCGATCTCTTGTACTCGGGCCTTTGGCTGCCAGTATTCAAAATGGCACCAATAGCCTTTGCCCTTACTATGTGACAGGGACCAACCAATGGCACCGGTAGCCCCTGTGACATAGTAAGGGCAAAGGCTATTGGTGCCATTTTGAATACTGGCAGCGGATGGACCGAGTGCAGGAGATGGCTCCAGGACCCCCACTGGACCACCAGGGACTTTTGGCAAGTTTTGGGGAGGTCAGGAGTCCCCCCTCCAAGACTTACCAAAAGTCCCTGGTGGTCCAGCAGGGGTCTTGGAATCAACTCCTGCACTTGGGCCGTCGGCTGCCAGTATTCAAAATGGCGCCAATAGCCTTTGCCTTTACTATGTCACAGGGGCTACCGGTGCCATTGGTTGGCCCCTGTGACATAGTAAGGGCAAAGGCTATCGGTGCCATTTTGAATACTGGCAGCTGACAGCCCGAGTGCAGGAGATGGCTCCCGGACCCCCGCTGGACCACCAGGGACTTTTGGCAAGTCTTGTGGGGGGACTTGCCAAAAGTCCCTGGTGGTTTAGCGGAGGTCCGGGAGCCATCTCCTGCACTCGGGCCGTCAGCTGCCAGTATTCAAAATGGCGCCGATAGCCTTTGCCTTTACTATGTCACAGGGGCTACTGGTGCCATTGGTCGGCCCCTGTCACATGGTAGGAGCACAAGATGGCACCGGCCATCCATTGCTCCTACCATGTGACAGGGGCTGACCAATGCACCGGTAGCCCCTGTGACATAGTAAGGGCAAAGGCTATTGGTGCCATTTTGAATACTGGCAGCCGACAGCCCGAGTGCAGTAGATGGCTCCTGGACCCCCGCTGGACCACCAGGGAGTTTTGGTAAGTCTTGGGGGGGCCAGGAGGGTGGGGGGTTGTAGTTAATTAAATTTTAGCTGGGAAACGAATAAGAATAGAATGCATGAATGGATTGTGGCCCCCCTTGCCGAATGCAATATATCTGCCCCCCCACGAATACAAATACCGAATGTAACTTATGCGGTCCCTCTGCACATCCCTAGGTTCAGGACTGGTAGCAGGCTGGAAGCAGTGGCAAGCAAGGCTGAGGTCTGGATGAGGAGAGAGTCAAAGGATGGTCAGACGAAGCAGAGGTCCAGGGCTGGAGAGAAGCAACGGCGTGGTCAGGCTTTGCAGAGGTCCAGGGCTGGAGAGAGGCAACGGAGTAGTCAGTAGGGATGTGAATCATTTTTCTAATGAATTGAAATATCATACGATATTTCTAAATTTGTTAATCTATCGGGTAAAAAAAGAAACGATCACTTTTCCCCCTGAATTTTCGTAAAAATCGTTTTTCGGGTTAGCGCGCGCTAACAAAAAACCGTTTATTTTTGTTATTTTTTGTTACTTTTTGCTATTTTTGTTATTGTGCACTAACATGAGTTAGCGCGCGCTAACCCGAAAAAAGATTTTTCACTAAAAAAAAAATGGGGATCCACTGGAAAACGAGATTTTCCCGTGGCCAGACAAACCCGAAAGCGGGAACGATCGGACACCCGATTCACATCCCTAGTAGTCAGGCAATGCAGAGGTCCAGGGTTGGAGAGAGGCAATGGAGTAGTCAGGCAATGCAGAGGTCAAAGCAGGTTAGCAATCCGAAGGAGAGACGAAGGAACAGGAACTCAGGAACAAGGAAACAGGATCGAAGGCAATCAGGATCAGGAAACAGGAACAGCAGGAGCAACGAGCACTCGACTAGTGAGGGGACCTGTTGCAAAGGCGATTTGAGAGAGTGGAGCCCGGGCTTATATATCGGAGCTCTGCCGATGTCATCATCCGGGGCTGCGGCCAGGTTCCTGCCGCGGGCCCTATGAAAGGATCAGCGGAGCATGCGCACGCGCCTAGGGAGGGTGCGGCGCTGGTCGGGATGGCGTCTTTCCACAGGCCACATAGAGAGGCCCGACGTAGAACATCAGGAACTGCAGCAGAGCTGGAGGCCCCAGGGGCGGCCCAAAGACAAAGCTGGCAGCCCACAGCTGCCAGAGATGAGGAACCAGATGCTGGATCATTTTGAAAGAGGTGAGGGGGCCAAGCTGCGGGTCTGTTGTGGCCGGCGTGCATAACAGCTGGTGAGAATGCTATCCTTTTTAAATTATTTATTGCAATGAAAGAGCAAGTACATAGCCTGAGCATGCATATGAACATCCAGCCTTCAATGTCTACTCAAATTTCTCAAGATGTGTATGTAACTTATATGGCCCTGAGATATATCTAACAAGTGTGTCTATTTTTAAAGAAAGAAAAAGCTTTACTTACATAGTACATGCATTAATAAAATATTGGGTAATCTTGACTAAACTTAGATTGTAAACCCTCTGGGGATAGTAAAATACCAACAGTACCTGAATGCAAATTCACTTTGAACTGAATGGAAGAATATAAATCAAATAAATAATAAATACCTGCTTCCCCTGGAGCTGAGAAGTCCTGCAATCAATACAATTTCAGCTTATCAGGACACAGAAAAGGAAGTCCTGGTGTCTGATGTCATCATATAAGCACAGTGTCATTTCCCTATAGTATTTGACTGCTCTGTGGCACAAATACTGGGGGCTGTTCAACAGTGTCTGCCTGCCTGCTTTCTCACAACTGAGAAGTCCTGCCATGGAGGCAGTTTCAGTCTATCAGGAGTTAGAAAAGGGGAGCCCTGGTGTTTGATGTCATCAGATAGGGACAGTGCCATCTCCCTATATATTTAACTTCTATGTGGCATGCAGCGTTCATTGCGCAAATGTGCAGCTGAAGCTATGTGCCAAAGAAGCACACCCCTGGGGAAATTGTAGAAGAGAGAAGCAGGCAGATTATAAATATTGTCAAATTGAATTTTTCTGGCTAATCCCTCTGATTAGAGTAACAGGGAATAAGAATGTTAAGCAGACTCCATCTACATCTACAATCTCTTCCTCTGTCCCAACCAGAGGGGTATTTGCTCCATCCTAGTGTTATCCAGGAGTCAGGGACTAGTAAGGTTGGTGTTCCTTTCACTGCTTTGGATGGAGATTCAATATCTCTCAACTCTGATGTACGTACTCCTTCCGGTTTTGGACTAGATGTGAAAGCAGATTCTGGGAATGGCTTGACTGTGCTTAGAGATGCTGTAGAACTTCCTTCTGTAGATGGAGAGAATTCTGTGAGCAGGGACCAAGGAGAATTGTAATGTCAACTCAAGTAAGGGGGAAGACCTTTTTGCTTAAAAAGCAAAGAGTGATTACTCTAGGTGCATCCTTTTTGCTACAGTTTCCATTTAAGTGTCAGGTCTTTTTAGGCAATAACAAGTTTGTTTGTTTTTTAAATCCAGACCACCTGGATAGTTTCTTAAAGGGTAGAGAATTACCTGGAGTTCTTTCCTCTAAGATTTTAATGTATAACTATATAGTATTGTTATCATGAGTACAATTTCTGGAAGAGTAATCAACACTGTTTCCGTTTTTGTTGTTGTTTTTGAATTCCCTCCAACTGGAGGTCTATTTTGGTTTATAATATTATGTACAGTATATCATGTTTACTTTGAAATGTGTATTTGATTTATTCAGTGCAAAATAATGTCAAGTTTTTTCTTTCTTTACTTAAATTTGAAAATAATAAAGAGAATTAAATAGTAATAATTGCTCTTTAACAAAGGCTTCCAGTGGTGAGATTAAAGCAATTGAATTTACTTTTGAATACAGTAGACTGTTTGGTTAAGGGGAAAATAATCTCAGACTTTGATACACCATTCCTCTGTAATTTGCATTGACTTCCAGTGGAACAAAGGGTGCAATCTAAGGTACTTGTGATTTTTAAATGCCTCCTTATAGCAATCTCAGGTTATTTGATGGGATTGTTGCATTAGTATGTGCTGCAGAGTGCCTTCAGGTCATCACTGCAAGCAATGCAGGCAATTCCAATGAATCCTTCTGTAAAGCTTGCTGTGACTAGGCAAAGTGTATTTACATGTGAAATGCTATCCCACTGGAGGCTCATGTGGAGCTCAGCTACTTGTTTCAAAAAAGGTTTGGAGAGGTTTAGGGAAGGTGATGACTGATAAAGATATTCTGGATGGGGGTTGGTTAACAAGAGATAAGATAGGGATTTTATTATGCTGGGAATGTGGATGAGGTAGTAAAGAATTAATAAATAAGGTAATAAATTAATAAGTAAATACATAGAGACAATAAAGTGATTTATTAATAAATAAATATATAGAGTTCCCTATATACTATGCCTTTGAGTGGACAAGTTTTCTGACTTAAGTTAAGTCAGATAATTTGTCCCATATATTTAGTAGGATGTACATCTTGCTGAGTGAGTATACGTCCTTAAATTTATTCAGCTACATGTAGCCAGATAACTAAAATATCTAACCGGGTATGTTTAAATATAACCAGTTATTTATCCGACCTTGTGAAGTCAGATAACTTGCTACTTAACCAGATATCTTCAAAATGTATGCAGTTAAATAGCGTTGTCAAAAGAAAAAAAAAAAAAGGGCCAGCGACCTGATCCCCTCCCTTTCCCAAAAAATTTCAAGCATGGCCCTATCAGGTCATGCACCCTCCACCCCCAAAACCCCTCTTACATATCTTAAAAGTCCTTGGTTTTACAGGTGGGGCCCCCCTCATTCAGCTCTCTTACAATATAAAAATTGGACTGCCCAGGGCAGATGTGCTGAGCTGGGAGAGAGGACACACTTCTTCACCCATGGCACTTACAGCACTGCTCTGCCAGAGGCAGTACTGGAAGCATAAATATAAGCAGTGTAAGCCTCTGACAGAGAAGCTCTGGATGTGCCAGGGGTAAGGAAGTGTGTCCCTCACTCCCAGCAGAAGATTTAAAGGTGTCAGGGGGGATGGGGAATAGCACGCCATGTCAGCATTGTGGGTGGGTGGAGGGTTCTGGGGGAGCCGTCGATTTATTTTTTAAGAGAACCAGTGTAGGAGGGCCTGACTTGCAAACCCGTGGAATTTTAGCATATGTGAGAAGTGTTTGGGGGATGGAAGGTGCTTGACTCGACAGGGCTATCTGTGAAGGGGGGAAGGGAGGGGATTGGGCCTCTGGCCCTTTAATTTCTTTTTCATTTTTTAATTTGACAGCCCTACTAGACCAGATATCTTTTAAAGATATCCAGTTAAGTAGCACGTTATCTGGCCTCACGTGGCCAGATAACGTTAGACCTACTCTAAACAGGTCTAAAATTATCTGGCTAACTACAGGATTCATTCATCAAATTGCGAAGGGCGATTATCGCATATGTTAGGGAGTTATCACATGCGATAATGTCCTAACGCACGCAATAGCCATCACATCGCAATTTGAAAATGTAAATTAGGGAAAAGGGAGGGGTTTGGGTGGGGTTTAGGAAAATTAGAGGCTTGTAGATCTGCAGGCAATAATGTATCGCACATTATCGCCCTCAGCAGTGCCGGAAATAGCTACAGGGGCAATAGTGTGCAGCACCACCACAACTGCGATGGGCAAAAATGCACCGCTGTGATGCAGCTGCCTGCTCACTATCGCCCCCCCCCCCCGCCCCCCTCTTTTTGCGGCTCATCATTTCGCTATAATTATAGCGGAATGATTAATCTAGGGGTTATAAACACAAGAGACTCTTATCTACCCTTATACCAGTGGTTCTCAACCCTGTCCTGGGGACCCCCCCAGCCAGTCGGATTTTCAGGATATCCACAATGAATATGCATGAGAGAAAATTTGCATAAACTGCCTCCATAACATGCAAATTTTCTCTCATGCATATTCATTGTGGATATCCTGAAAACCCGACTGGCTGGGGGGGTCCCCAGGACAGGGTTGAAAACCACTACCTTATACTAATTAATCCTAATATCAATACATAAGAGTAGTGCATTTGGTAATGTTAATTATTACACATATCACATCACAATGCTTTATTTACTAAATTATTAAAATAATATTACATGTTCAATATATCAGCAAATTAACATATAACATTTCAATACATATAAATATTTAAATCCATATAATTTAGACACCCGCTTTGTGCACACACCCTCCCTATTGCACTAATATTAATTATCCCCTAAAAGTACCTTCACATTCATCCTTCATATTCATCCATCTATATTCACCTTATCCCTTCACAGGGCAACATTAAAATTAATACCCTCCCCTTAATGCTAATATTTTCACTTCCCTCCTAGATTTTTTACATGTATTGATATTTCCACAACCAAGATGTTTTTACAAATATTGAAATTGTTACCACCCTACAAGGACCCTTGTTTCGCCATATGTAGCTTCTTCAGGGGTTTCTCTTCTTCAATATCTTCATATACTTGGTATTGTCAATACTACCCACAGTTCCAAACTCAATATATTGTGCACATATAAAAAATGTTACTAATTTCTCACCAAAATACAAATCAAACAAATATAACCTAAATCCTATTACTCACTCTTTTACACCTCCGATGTCACTTGACTCAACTCATACCAATATTAACATTCTTTCAATGTATTCCAATCCCCGTCTGCAGGAATTATCATCTACAAAATAATTTATCATATTTATCATCTCTCAGCAAAAAATTTAATCTCATACATCTCAACACCACATCTCCATATACTTACTAATAATATCAACGTTATTCCATTATTCCTCACTGCTTCATGATATCAGCCAAAAACACACCATAAACCTATAACGCATACAAATACCTTATCAAGTCTTTATTCCCCATTCTTACCACCGTATATCCCATACTTCAATACTCACTCATAGTACTTACATACGTCATTTATCTCCAATAATATTCAAAACGTCTACGGCCAGCATCTCACCACACCAAAGCCTGGATTCTCCTTCCTCTTATTAAAACTCCCTTACAAGCTGTAAAACCTCAAAACGCCTACAGTCAATGTCTCATCGCAGCGGAAACTGGATTCTACTTCCCCTTTTTTTTCTTTTTAAATCTTCCTTATACGTCATGACAGACATGCCCATTATTCTTCCAACCAATCCGATTCTACTCTCCACCACACCCCCCCAATATACCTGTCAATTTCAATAACCTTCATCTTTATTACTATTATGCGTAATATGCCGCCCATTCAACTTCGCTATTAAGACCCCACGGGTATATAGTCTTCCATTGAAAAATAAATTTCTGTTCAGTACGCCATAACCATTTTGTCACATCTCCTCGATATTCCTCTGTACATTGCATTACCACAACATCAGATTGACGATTTAAGATTTTTTGTGGTATTGTAATGTACAGAGGAGTAGATGATAATTCCTGCAGGTGGAGATTGGAATACATTGAAAGAATATTAATATTGGTATGAGTTGAGTCAAGTGACATCAGAGGTGTCAAAGAGTAAGTAATAGGATTTAGGTTATACTTGTTTGATTTGTATTTTGGAGAGAAATTAGTAACATTTTTTATATGTACTATAGGATATTTGGGGCGCCCGTGCACAATGTATTGAGTTTGGAACTGCGGGGAGTATTGACACTACCAAGTATATGAAGATATTGAAGAAGAGAAACCCCTGAAGAAGCTACATATGGCGAAACAAGGGTCCTTGTAGGGTTGTGACAATTTCAATATATGTAAAAACATCTTGGTTGTGGAAATATCAATACATGTAAAAAATCTAGGAGGGAAGTGAAAATATTAGCATTAAGGGGAGATGTTGCAGTTGGGTGCTGCAGGCAGGATAGTGGACCCTTGGGCCGGTCTACCCAGGGTGACAGGGTAGGCCGGGAGGCGGAGCCACAGGCTGGCGGTGTTCACCCGGGAACCAGGAGCCCCCCAGGAGGAGCCCGTAGGGTCCTGGAACCTTGGGACTTGGGATATCAGCTCAGAGTCAAATAGAGGATAAAGCCTGGGCAGTGAGTGTAGTAAGAAAAGTCCAAAGAGTGAAAGATAGTCTGTAGGCCGGCAGTGCAGGTCGAGGGCCAGCTGATGACAGGACAGCGGGCGGCAGCGATACCTGTAGTAAGCTGGACCGTGAGGCAGGGTTTGTAGAATACTGGAACGGAGTCTGTAGCTGGCTGTGAACTGGAGCAGGCCGTAGCCTGGAATGGAGTCTGTAGCTGGCTGTGGATTGGAGCAGGCTGTAGACTGGAACGGAGTCTGTAGCTGGCTGTTGAACTGGAGCAGGCTGTAGACTGGAATGGAGTCTGTAGCTGGCTGTGAACTGAAGCTGGCTGTAGCGGAGTCGGGAACGGACCAAGGTCAGAAGCAGGCGGCAGGCTGAAGCGAAGTTAGGAGCGGACCAAGGTCGGAGGCAGGCGGCAGGCTGAAGCGAAGTCAGGAATGGACCAAGGTCAGAGGCAGACGGCAGGCTGAAGCGAAGTCAAAGGCAATCCAAAGGTCAAGTCAGGAACGAGGAACAGACGAAGCGCAACTCAGAACTACTAGGCAGTAGTGAACCTCGTTGCAAGGCAAAGAGAAGGCGTCTGGACGCCGGTTATATCAGGCTTAGGGCGTGGCGTCATTAGCACAGGTGGGGCCAGACTTCCGGGACCTGTGCGCACATAGTGTGCATCCTCACGCGCGCGAGGCAACGGGGAGACGGGCAAGCAATGGCGGCCGCCACGTGGAACCGGCAGAGCCGTAGGTGTCCCGGGCATGCGGAACGCGGCATTTCCAGCAGCGGAGGTGAGCACTGTTCAGAGCTAAAGAAGGGGAAGCGGTGGAGACCGCAACAGGAGGGTATTAATTTTAATGTTGCCCTGTGAAGAGATAAGGTGAATGTAGAAGGATGAATGTGGAGGTACTTTTAGGGGATAATTAATATTAGTGCAATAGGGAGGATGTGTGCACAAAGTGAGTGTCTAAATGATATGGATTTAAATATGTATATGTATTGAAATGTTATATGTTAATTTGCTGATATATTGAAACATGTAATATTATTTTAATAATTTAGTAAATAAAGCATTGTGATGTGATATGTGTAATAATTTACATTACCAAATAATCTAGGGGTTAGCCAGTTATGACTGAAAATCAGTTATCCTGGCTGGATAAGTTAATCATGCCCCAGAATGCCAGCTGGACAATGACTTATCCAATTATAATTTAGCCAAATAATTGACCAAATATTTTAAAAGTTGCCATTTAGCCAGACAAGTTGTAAGTTACCTGGCTAAATAGATTTGAATATGGATTTCATAAACTGCAAATACTGATAGGGGTGTGCAGAGGGAAAATATTTATTTTGGTTCAATCATTTATTTTGTAGGACTCCTCCATTTGTTCCATTAGTTTTGAACAAAAACTCTTTTCATTTGTTTTATTAATTCATTTGTTTACCATTATAATCAATGGGCTTACAATGCAGGTTATTTTGGGCTCCCAAATTATGATTTAAATAATTTCTAATGCACTGGTTGGTAGACATCATAAAAGGGTGATGGAATCAAGGCTAGGTCAATGTGGCACTAAAAGTGGCATGAAGAGCCCAAGGACATACAATGAGGCAAAATGGTACCAGCAGTAGCATGAGTTCTGTAAGGCACCATTAGAGGAGCAAAACAGCAGCAAGACTCACTGGCCAGATCACCCCCGAGGCTTTAAAAGTGGGGCAAAGTGCACCAACAACAGTGGCATGAACCCCCCCCCCCAAGGCTATACAAGAGGAACAAAATGGAACCAAGTGGACAATATGTTGAAATCCTCTGTTTAGTGCATCCTCTGTTTAGAATGCTAGAAATGATCAGGAAATGGAAAATATCATATTGCCTCCGTATCGAGTCATGGTGCGACTGCACCTTGAGTATCGTGTGCAGTTCTGGTCACCTCATCTCAAGAAATGGTCACCCCATCTCAGAAATGATAAATAGGATGGAACATCTCTCTTATGATTAAAGATTATGCAGGCTAGGCCTTTTCAGCTTTGAAAAGAGACAGAGGGGACAAAATATAAATTAATAAACTATTGAATAGAGTTGAATGGATAAATAAAGAATGATTATTTACCCTTTCAAAAATGCTAAAACCAGTGGATTCAAAAGAGGCTTATAGGAAGTACTTTTTCACTTAGCACACTATCAAGCAATAGAATCTGTTGCTGGAAGACATGATCAAGGCAGCTAGCATAGCAGAGTTTTAAAGTGGTTTGACAAATTCCTAGAGGAAAAGTCCATAGAAACATGAAGGCAATCTGTCCATCTGCCCAATCAATTTAGCTTTATAATTCCCATCATTTCTTCAGAGATCCCCCTTTGTTTATCCTGAGCAACAGTAATTAGATCTACTTTATGGGATCTGCCAGTCACTTTTGACTTGGATTGGTCTGGTCACTATGAGAGACTAGAAGCTGGGCTCGATGGACCTTGACTGAGCCAGCATGGTTATTCTTATATTCTTAATAGAAGGAAGGTAGTATGCACTATTTCCCCCCCCCCCCCCAAAAAAAAATTTTTTTCACAAAAAAAATCACAAAAAATGGAAATACATGAAAAATAAAAAAACTAAAAATTTAAATAATTATTGAACATCAACATCCTTGTAGATCTATCATAATGTTAGCTAATGTGTGTTATGTCTATATTGACCTGAAACAGCTTAGCAATTTTCTTGATATTAAAGTTATTATCCAAACTGGAGGTGGTAATTGGTGTAAGATATTTCTGTCCTATTTGTGAAATTTCATTTCTCACAGTATTATTTATAAATAATACCTTTCCCTTACTCCTTTTCTTAGTAGTGTAATTTTGTTTTATCTTTTTTTATGATTGTGTTATTACCTCTTTTTTTCCATTGGATTTCCCCCTCTTATTGGGGACTTGATAGAAGGTGGCATGTATATTGGATTATTTTTCTTTAATTAATGTTGCTTTATTAAGGTTTATTATATATTGCTTATACCTTACTTTCTGCTCAATTTGTGCTTTGTAAATTATTTGTAAAAAAAAAAAAAAGTATACATATTTAACAAACAAAAAAACTTCAGGGACAAGTCTTCACATTCCATAGTGCTCCTTCTGCCATTTTCCCAGGCACATGTTGTGCCAGTTGCATCAGCTCCTACATTGTGTACCTTCCCAATAGTTCCACCCTTCTGCACAAAATTATTCCTCTGCTCTACCTGTAGAGAAATGTTGCTAATGGATCCTAAGCACTTCTTTGAAATAGATATGCTTCCCATAGTCTTTGTTTGTCATAAAACCCTATAATAATCAAGTCATAATCTTAGTGCTGCTTCAAAAGAAAGATACTGTAAACCATGATTACTAACTAGAATGGTACTCTAGCTCCCCTTGTGTAATTAATGTTTAGTATTGTTTTAGCTGAGCATGCTCCAACTTTGGGGATTATTTTCTAAATGTTAATCGAGTGTGTTAGGGCCTTATCGCACGCGAAAAGGGCCTTTTTGCGTGCGATAGGATGCAAATAAGCTGGAGGGGAGGAGTCGGGGTGGAAAGGGCACCACTGCTGGCAATAATGTGAGGGACATTATCACCGGCAGTAGCATGGCGAATAGCACCACCTTTTACGGTGGCTCTATTTGTGAGAAAGGCTGCAGCGGACCGCACCGCGGCCGGCAAAATCGCACCGCCATTGAAGGCCTGTGAACGGCTGCGGCCTTTCACAGGCCTGCTCCCCCCTTTGCTTCCCCCCCCTTTTTCACTGGATTCATCATTCTGCGAAGAATGATGAATCTAGCCCTTTATTTGAGTCACTCTTCGGAAAGATTTGGAACACCAGCATGCAGTCTTAGAGGACCCTGTTCCTTGTAGAGCATTTGTAAGCTCTAGAGAGGACTATGCCAACACCAACTGGACTCTACTTACTGAGGCATGGAGCAAATTATCTTTTTTGTGAATACCATAGGGTTGCATTAGTTCACTCTTTAATGATATCTCAGATTATATGAGCAAAATGCCTGATGGTAGTTGTTAAAATTGTATCAGATAGAATTAAAATCATTTGGTGCATTAGCAGTTTAGAATTTCATTGAACTGTGAACAACTACTTCTTATCTGGAATCTCTGTGACTCATGTTAAATGTGTGAAAGAAAATAAATGAGACAGTTGGAGTGAATTCTATGCTTTTTATTTTGGAGTCACATGAGAGTATAGAGTGTAGAGGGACTGATGAAGAAGGTATCCCCAAAGCCTACTCCTTTGAGAGATTCTGCCTGTTTCTATGACAGATAGGTAGTGCAGGTTACAACAACAAATCAAAATATGATGCATACTTACCGGTTAAACTTCTTTAAAGGAAACGTTCTGCATGCTAAACTCCATGCTCCATAAAGTTTTAGAAATTGCAGTTTTCGATGTCTTTATCTCATTTTCAAACCTGTGCAGTCCAGTCAGTCAATTATTTATCTGCAATAACTGTGACAATACAAAACTCTAGGAAATGAAGTGGAAGAAAACAAGTCTGACCCCTGTCTTGGGTTCACTAGAAAAGTGAACCCAAGACAGGTAAAATGTGTAGCTTTCCAGTAACAGGTCTGGGGGAAGTTTAGGTGTGAGTGAAGGAGTAATAGGGGTCCTGAGAGGTAATATAAAAGTGCTTCCCACAAGGCACAGAGGACTGGAGAGAGAACAGGAGAGTTCTCTGGAGTCTGAGGGAAGTTAAGGATATCTGCATTGATTTCAAGGATTAAAGGGCTGAAGTATGGACATTGTAGATTTGCTGGAGAAGCAAAGGGAGCCCATTCAGTATAGAATGGAGAGCCAGCCAAGAAGATAAAGACCCTTAGAACAAAGGGACTCCATTCTGCCTGGGGAAGCCCATAACCTGCATGGTAAAGGAGTAGCTTCCCGCTGGGGATTGAAGGAAGGAAAAGCCTTAGTGAGAACCTGAGAGGAAAGTATTCCATCAACCTGAGATGTGAGTAATAACTTTGAACTCTGAAACCAAGAAGCCAGTTTTATTCTCCAGTGGTTTGATGTTTTTCTAAACTATATGCTGAATTTTCTGCCTTTTTTCTGGACTTTAATTATACTTTGGACTCCCAATAAATATCTTTTTTCCCCCATTTGGAAAATATTCATTTTATTTATTTAACTTGGGTATGGTCACTTTTTTTTTTTGTGTATGTTAGTCTCCCCATGGGAACAATAACATTTGTTATTCCCCAGTGGAAGAAACTCTGTCCAAGAGCTGCAGGTAAACTTTTACCACTTGGCAAAAAAGGTAGGACAGCTGTTATAAAAGTTTCCAGATAGACAAATGACAAAAAAGAAAGTTAAATGTGGCATTAGACATACCACAATTAAATCTATTTTTGCGTCATTCTCATTTAGCTGGATTAAGTAGAGCATGCCATTTGATACCTAAAAATGCAAAATACAAATGTAAGATAGTTCAACCTAAAGGATAGCCACATTAAGAAATAAGGCAATGCAACAATCTATCAAGAATGATGTCTAGATAATTCTTGTTATGCAATAAAAATAATTCCACATAGACTGGAAGTAAAGAGGAAAAGTTGCAAATTGAAAGTGACTAACATTGGCAGCCATCACCAAGAGCAACTGAACTTCCTTAGCAGGTAAATAAAAAGCTGCATCAGATTACATCAGGAACAATCAACATCAAGAATTGCAACTGAGTTTCTTAAACAAGTAAATGAGCAATGATAACAGGTAATACCAGATCAATGTGAATGAGATTAGTTGATTATGGTGTTTGGTACCTTTATATGTGATTTCATTAACTACTGCTAGAGGTTATTCTCTTGAAATGTCTATAAAAAGACACTATCAATAGTCTATTATTCTTAGTTTAACAAATAAAATAAAGAAAAACATCTGCATGAAGCTGACAGATACTATATAAAGCAACTACAAGTAGAAGTAAGAAGAAAAATGAATGTAGGCAACTCGCAATAAAAGAAGTCGAACTCAGATATATAGGAAGGGATAACTTGATTTTATTATGGATTTGTACACAAATAATCTGGCTATGAATAAAGTCCTTCAGCTACAAGATAAGCTCAGAGAGTTAGAGATTAGAGAAGGGTCTCAGATTACTATTATAACAAGTGGTCTTTCTGGGTGTGATGGGGGGAAAATATATATGTTGCATCAGGAACTTCAATAAATCACTGAAGAATTGGATACAAGAAAGAAAACTTTTTTATGGGTGGGGCAGGGGCTCTATTACCCATGATAATTATTTGCATTTCTTTGAGAAAGAAGTATGATCCTAGGAAAACAATCCAGATCCTACATTTGCCAAGTTTAAACTTGATGAGAGAGAATGTGGATGAAAGCTGGTTGAACTAAGATGCTGCCAACTAAAAAAAAAACAAAACACAAGTAGATAAACACAAAAAAATGGGAAACCCACAAATCTTTATGAGTGGCAGCCGATGGCCCGAGAACAGGAGATCGCTCCCGGGACCACCACTGGACCACCAGGTAATTTTATAATGTTTTGGGGGAATCAGGAGGGTGGGGGAAGCTAAGGGGTCATTTTTAAAGGGTCGGGTGGGTTTTTTTTTTATCGAGCCATCGGCGCCATTTTTGAGTGGCAGCCAAAATGGCACCGATGGCCCGAGAGCAGGAGATCGGTCCCCGCGCCCCCACTGGACCACCAGGTACTTGTAAAATGTTTTGGGGGGGTTTGGGAGGGTGGGGGAAGGTAAGGGATTAGTTTTATAGGGTTGGGGTGGGTTTAGGGGTTGTTTTGGTGTGCCGGTTTTCCCGCCCTCCCCCCAAATAACTCCCGTTAGTGGACACTAATGGGAATAACAATTTTTCACGATAAATCGGGAAAATTTCTATTGTATCGCGCACTCTAATGATTTTTGACGATTTAAAAAATATCGGGCGATTTTTAAATTGTCAAAAAATGATTCACATCCCTAGTAACTATAGCATGGGTTATTTTTCCCTATGTGCATCACTTTGCACTTATCCACATTAAATTTCAACTGCCATTTTGAGCCCAATTTTCCAGTCTCACAAGGTCTTTCTGCAATTTATCACAATCTGCTTGAGATTTAACTACTCTGAACAATTTTGTATCATCTGCAAATTTTATTACCTCACTCGTCGTATTTCTTTCCAGATCATTTATAAATATATTGAAAAGTAAGGGTCCCAGTACAGATCCCTGAGGCACTCCACTGCCCACTCCCTTCCACTGATAAAATTGTCCATTTAATCCTACTCTCTGTTTCCAGTCTTTTAGCCGGTTTGCAATCCATGAAAGGACATCGCCACCTATCCCATGACTTTTTACTTTTCCTAGAAGCCTCTCATGAGGAACTTTGTCAAATGCCTTCTGAAAATCCAAGTATACTACATCTACTCGTTCACCTTTATCCACATGTTTATTAACTCCTTCAAAAAAGTGAAGCAGATTTGTGAGGCAAGACTTGCCTTGGGTAAAGCCATGCTGACTTTGTTCCATTAAACCATGTCTTTCTATATGTTCTGTGATTTTGATGTTTAGAACACTTTCCACTATTTTTCCTGGCACTGAAGTCAGGCTAACCGGTCTGTAGTTTCCTGGATCACTCCTGAAGCCCTTTTTAAATATTGGGGTTACATTAGCTATCCTCCAGTCTTCAGGTACAATTGATGATTTTAATGATAGGTTACAAAATTTTACTAATAGGTCTGAAATTTCATTTTTTATTTCCTTCAGAACTCTGGGGTCTATACCATCTGGTCCAGGTGATTTACTACTTTCAGTTTGTCAATCAGGTCTACCATATCTTCTAGGTTCACCGTGATTTGGTTCAGTCCATCTGAATCATTACCCATGAAAACCTTCTCCAGTACGGGTACCTCCCCAACATCCTCTTCAGTAAACACCGAAGCAAAGAAATCATTTAATCTTTCCGCAATGGCGTTATCTTCTCTAAGTGCCCCTTTAACCCCTCGATCATCTAACGGTCCAACTGACTCCCTCACAGGCTTTCTGCTTTGGATATATTTAAAAAAAGTTTTTACTGTGAGTTTTTGCCTCTACGGCCAACTTCTTTTCAAATTCTCTCTTAGCCTGTCTTATCAATGTCTTACATTTATCTTGCCAACATTTATGCATTATCCTATTTTCTTCTGTTGTATCCTTCTTCCAATTTTTGAATGATGATCTTTTGGCTAAAATAGCTTCTTTCACCTCCCCTTTTAACCATGCTGGTAATCGTTTTGCCTTCTTTCCACCTTTCTTAATGTGTGGAATACATCTGGACTGTGCTTCTAGAATGGTATTTTTAACAATAACCACGCCTCTTGCACACTTTTTACTTTTGTAGCTGCTCCTTTCAGTTTTTTTCTAACAATTTTTCTCATTTTATCAAAGTTTACCTTTTGAAAGCTTAGCAAGAGAGCCGTGGATTTGCATACTGTTCCTCTTCCAGTCATTAATTCAAATTTGATCATATTATGATCTATATTGCCAAGCGGCCCCCAGCACCGTTACCTCTCTCACCAAATACTGTTCTCCACTGAGAATTAGATCTAAAATTGCTCCCTCTCTTGTCGGTTCCTGAACCAATTGCTCCATAAAGCTATCATAAAGCTATCATTTATTCCATCCAGGAACGTTATCTCTCTAGCGTGTTCCGATGATACATTTACCCAGTCAATATTGGGGTAATTGAAGTCTCGCAGAAAACACAAGTGCAGGCGCACAGTTCAATCCTGTCAGGATTGAACTGTGCGCCTGCACTTGTGTTTTCTGCGATATTGCTTGGAGTGCAGGATTTTGCTCTTATGTACTGTTGGTAATTGAAGTCTCCCATTATTACCACACTATCAATTTGGTTAGCTTCCCTAATTTCTCTTAGCTTTTCACTCTTAGCATTTCACTGTCCGTCTCACCATCTTGATCAGGTGGACGGTAGTATACTCCTATCACTATAGTCTTCCCTGACACACAAGGGATTTCTACCCATAAAGATTCAATTTTGAATTTAGTCTCATGCAGGATGTTTATCCTGTTGGATTATATGCCATCCCGGACATAAAGCGCCAGACCACCTCCCGGGTGCTCCACTCTGTCATAAATAACAAATTCAGAATTACAATCTACATTTTGTTTACGAACAATTTGTTTACGAACAATTTTAACTTGGCTGTTGGGGTCATACCACTACATACCACTTGCTTGAACACAAAAACTGCAGTTGCCACATATAGCTTGTCCGGGAGGGCTGTGATTGTTTTTAATGGATTGAGCCGCTCTCACTACATGTTGTTTGATATTGGTTCTACAACTATAAGCAAATATGGAGAGCATCTGGAAAATCGGGTGCGGATTTAATATATGCCAGTTGCGGCAGATGGACTGCCTAATGTGATATGTTAAACCAGAGTTTTCCAATATGCATATCAAATTGGGAGTTGTTTTTTTATTTCTATATTGTAGTAATCCATCACGATCAGAGTATTTAAGCTCTTTTGAAGGCTTGTTTGATCAATTGCTGTGGATATCCCCTTTCGAGAAATCTATCACTTAACACTTTGGCTTGTTTTAAGAAATCATGTTGGTCGGAGCAGATTCTACGTATGCAGAACTGCTCGACAGGAAGGCCTTCTTTAAACGTCTGGGATTGTGGCTTTCAAATTTAAGGAAGTTGTTCCTATCTGTTGATTTCCTGTAGAGTGAAGTATGAATGCCTAAAGATTTTTTAGTGATCAAAATATCCAAAAAAGGTAGACGGTCCTTATCGTAAGACAACGTGAATTTCAGGTGTGGGTGGGATGCGTTGAGCCAGGAATTAAACTGGAGCAACTGGTTTTCAGTCCCTATCCAAATGAAAAAAATATCGTCTATATATCTAGACCATTGGATGATGAATTTAAAAAAATGGGAGGGATATATAACCATCTCCTCAAATTTGGAAACAAATAAGTTGGCAATATCTGGGGCAACAGCGATCCCATAGCCACATCATGAATTTGTAAAAAGTATTGTTGTTGGTAAGAAAAATTATTATTGAACAAAACTAATTCCATCAATGACACCAAGAAATCGGTAGGAATGCGTTGAGGACGTATTCTTTTATATAATACTTCCTTAGTAAGGTCCATGGCCTCCTCTTGGGGTTCGTTTGTAAAGAGCGCCTCCATATCTAAACCGAGTATGGCTCCTTCTGGAACTTGTGGAATGTTTGCCAATTTTTGTAGCATATGTGATGTGTCCTGTATGAATGACTTGGATCGGGTCATAGCAGATTGGAGGAAATGATCTAAAAATTTTGCCAATGGTTCTAAGAGAGACCCATTGGCAGATACTATGGGTCTACAGGGGGGCTTCTGTAAGGTTTTATGTACCTTGGGCACACCATATATAACAGGAGTCCTGGGAAAGTCTACATTTAGGAACTTCTGTTCCTTGGAGGTCAGGAATCCGGTCGGGTCCTCTAAAAGCCTGTGATAAAATGTAGAGTCATTTAATTGCCATAGTATCTCTTGTTGGTATGCCATATGGTCCATGATGACAACTGCGCCACCTTTGTCTGCCGGTTTGATAATAATGTCTTTGTTGGTGGCTAATGATTTTAATGCTTGATTTTCCCCTTTAGTTAAATTGAAGAAGGTACGGTGTTGACTTTCTTCGATTTTGGTGATATCTTGTAACACTAGGGTCTGGAATGCCTTGATTTGCTGATCAATAGGGCCTGGTGGGAGCCACCGAGATTTGGGCTGAACAATGGATATATCCTGTGTGGCATCCACTATAGTGGAGAAGTGTAATTTGATCATTAAGGATCAAAAAAATCTGTGTAGTGATATTCGGCAGGAGAAAGGATTGTGTCTATTGGTTGGAACAAATGATAATCCTTTACTTAAAACAGATTCTTCATCTTTGGATAGAGTGTGGTGAGATAAATTAATTATTGGCAATTGTTTTGGGACCTGGTGAATGGCTTGTGCCATTGTGTGTCCTTGTCCTAGGTCTGAGCGTTTGTTTTTTTGTCTCGAGAATGTCCTGGTTTTGGAGGATATCTGCGTTTGTCTAAAAAAGGGTTGGTTTGCCTGGTCTCAGGTTGTTCATCCGATCCATCTGATGAGTCGTTGGATGTGGCAAACATGACTTTTTTTGGTTTCTGAGTTCCCTCTTTATATTTATTGAGCCATGTATAAACATTATCATTGGTGTTATCATTCTTGTCTCTATTAAATTTGGAGATTTTTCTTCGTTTAATGTCGGCTTTGAACTTCTCAGTGGATCGCTGAAGTTCAAGTGATGTCTGCATGGTATCTTCTGTAAAGTTTTGTTTGTATTCATCTTCAGTAATGACTATTTCAGCTTTGATCTCTTCAGTCACTATTTTCGTATATTCAATAAAGAGTAGCATTAAATCTAAAGAACATTTGTTTAATATAGCCACCCATTTGGTCATGAAATCCGTGCGCTCCGTGAACATCAGATGTTCTTTGTTCATTCTTAATTCTCTAGGAATATATTGTTGTTGTACATATTCAATTAATGAAATGCCATGTAATTCAGCGCGAGCACATCTTTTGTGTAGGTTAGTCAAATCGCCGAGTAGGTCCGTGGTAGCTGATGGAATGACTGCATCCGAGAACAACGATTCTTCCTGGGCAATGGTGACTACATGATCGGCTGAATAACTGAACGTATCTCTCCAATCTGAGGCTGCCATATTAAATGGATATTTCTCGTGTAAATACTATAAATGAAAGAATCCAAACCAGCTAGGAAACCACTAATAACACAAAAATAAGATCCTACTGTATATATACCGGTCAACAATATGTTTTCTCAAAGTGACCTCATATAACGTGCCCAGAAAGCTACAGGCTCGCAAAGCTCTGGGAAGTGTTAGGCCTTTTTTTTTTTTTAAATTCTTTATTTATCGATTTTTCAATTACAAAAATTCATTCATTTTTGCAATAAAGAAAATATGAATAACCAATTGTAATAATAAACAAACAAATAAATGAAATCATATCACTTGCATCACCATCCTCTTTTTTGATGAAATATCTCCATTTACCCATAAATCAATAATAATAACAGGACTCCATGGAACTTAAAGAGAGTATTACAGGAATTAACAATATTCTTGAGAAAGAAATGGCATTTACACGCTTGCACAACAATAAACTTTTATATATTAGTGGTAGTCGATGTGGCTGGTTTTCTCAAATCAATAAAAGTCTTTAGTTGTTCTGGGGAAAAAAGAATAAAGGTATCTACCCCCTTTCTTGAGAATGCATTTACACGGAAACTTTAACATAAAAGAAAAACCTAAAGCAATCACTTCTTGGCGTAGGGCTAAAAAGTCTCTACATCTTATTTGTGTAGCAGCGGCCAGATCAGGGTAGATTTTAATATTTGCATTCATATATGATACTGGAAAAGATCTAAAATATTTTCTCATTTCAAGTTGTAGATCATTTAGGGAAATAAAGGAGACCAGAAGCGTTGCTCTTTCCAGTATATCTATAGCTGAATTTTCTATTATTTCCATGAGATTCCCCTGCCAATTCTGTGCATTAACTGTATCTGCAGACTTTGGGAGGAAATAACACTTATTGATTGATGGTAGTTCTTCCTGGGTTATCCCCAGAATTTCCCCTATACATTTTCTTAAAGTGGTATAGGGAGTCTCTCCAATCACTCTGGGGAAATTTAATAGTCACAAATTTAATTGCGTTGATTTATTTTCTAATGTCTCAATCCTTTTCGCCAGAGTTTCTCTGTCTCTAACTGTGGCAACCTTGAACTCCAAATTTCCGGAATCCTTCTCTTCCAAGGCAATAACTTTACCAGATAACACATTTATTTGATTTTGTATATGCGAAGTAATTGTTGCATTTTGTAGTATTGAATGCTCCAAACTTATGTTCTCTCCACCTAGCTCCACCTAGCTTGATGGACACTCTACCTGGGCAACAACAAGCTAGGTGGAGAGAATATTGCCCAAATCTCTTCTTGGAGTGAGTTTCCTCACTCCGACGGCCAGCAAATCTTCACTAGAGACCACTGTTCTTTCCGTACGTCTCATGTTGAATGTGAAAGTGGCCCCCAACCCCTTACGCTCATACCTAATTCCCACCTCGAGTTACTAGGTGGCCCTCCCATAGGGCTACAAATACCTGTCTAGGGCATAGGCACTATAGCAAGGTGCTCTCTCTCTCTCTCTCTCTCTCTCTCTCTCTCTCTCTCTCTCTCTCTCTCTCTCTCTCTCTCTCACAGTTTCATATAACATGTTGCTTGCAGCACCTAGGAGTGGAAATAGGCTGTTTGGACACTTTCGTGTACTGTGAAGATTCATTGGTTGTTTTATCGCGGTGCACGATGTTTTCCCGCTGCACGAAAAATGCCTTATTTGCATGGGGCACGCCCCCTCATGCGTTACCACTGCGATATTGGAAAATGAGGCCCTTAGTTTACTATGTGCTTATTTGTTATTTATTTATTTATTTTTTAAATCTCACTGATAACCTTAGAAAAAATTTGAATTGCAAGAGAGACTTACATGTAAATTAACCATGATACATGTATTAAAAGGACAAGACATACGAAATTCATCAAATAGTCTTTATATTAGAATTTTCTGTAACCGGATCATTGTTGGCACTTCTATAACGTCTTACCTATTTTAATTATTTAACATTACTATATGTGCCATTTTGTAAACCGTTGTGATGGTAAATAACAACGACGGTATAGAAAAGATTTTAAATAAATAAACAATGTTGTTTAGCAATAATTATACAGGAAAGTTTTTTTCCCAGTTGCAGATTCTGTCATGTTCTCTATTTTGTATTACTAAAATCTGCGTAGCTTGTGCAATGATATAATTAGAATCTGAGTGAGACACATGCTTGTGAAACTTTTTATTTAATAAACTATTATGAGAGATGTTTTGACTGTTTGTTGGCTTGCTTGGCATACAGGAACTAATAATTCCTTCCATGTCATACATACAATAAAATGCATGCATAGTCACATTAACAGTACTAAAACATTCATTAACTAATTTATATTCACGGTTCCCCTGGAACAGTAATATTTTTATTTTTATTTAATGTTTACATTCCTCTGTGCATTTTATGATTATATTGTATATTTATCTAGGATTTATTTTCTTCCTAGGAATAAAGTGTCAAGTTTTGGAAAGCTGTAATGTAGATACATTTACTTGGGATATCTACTTTTCTTGAGGCCTCAGTGGATGATACTGTATGCCCACTAGGGTCACTCTAATTGTTTTTTTTTGTGCTCAACAGGATAGGGATCTTTTTCCAAAACTACTTTGGGGTAGATATTCAAAAGCCATTTAAATAGCTAACTGAAAAATTGTCCATCTAAATGGCTTAGCTGCAATATTCAGCAATTTACTTGGCTAAATTCTAGCTGGATAGCTCTTTATCCAGCTAGAATTTATCCAGATATGTCAGGGGAATTCCTGGGACAGGCAGTAGGTGTTCCAGGGAGGAGTGGCGTTAGCTGGTTATGTTCACTGGCTAACTCCAATATCTGGAGCTGCATATGGCTCCTTAAAGAATAATCTTACAATATATACCTGTTTCTATTTCCAACTTTTATTCCTTTATTACAAACATATCATTAAAAACATTTACATAGTTTCACATTCACATTCAGGTTCAAAAAGAAATGGTCTTTAAGGAATATGTTGACATCCACTATGTTATTGGAAACATCGAAAGGTTTGGAACAGTCTGGTCAGTATAAATGTGGACAGTGTGTAGTGTGCTCATATGTACATGAAACTGTATCAGTTCAAATTCCATCAACAGGTTGGGTATATCGGTTACCAAAGAAATCTGATTGCAAATCCTCCCAAGTGATTTATGCAATTATATGTCCCTGTGGACTTTATTATATAGGTCAAACAAAGAGAATGATTACAACAAGAATAATTCAGCATTTAAGTAATATCCGCACCAGGAGGGAAAATGCACCCCTGGTACAACATTGGTATGAGAAGGAACATAAAATACAAGAACTAAGGTTCTGTGTGCTTAATCAGGTTGTATTAAGGAGGGGAGGAGATGTTTCCAAATTTTGGTTCAGAAGGAACAGAGATATATATTTCGTTGGGGGACGGTAGAACCTTTGGGATTGAACCAAGAAGTGGAATGTAATGTGTTCATTTAGAACTATTGGATAGGTTGGATATTAAAGGGTAGATTTTAAAGAATTGCGAGATCGCGTACTTTTGTTTGCGCACCAGGCGCAAACAAAAGTACGCTGGATTTTATAAGATACGCGCGTAGCGACGTCGGAGGGAACTTTCCTTCGCCCTCCCCCCACCTTCCCCTCCCTTCCCCTACCTAACCCTCCCCCCCGGCCCTATCTAAACCCCCCCCTTACCTTTATCGCACGATTCACGCCTGCGAAAAGCAGACGTAAATCTGCGCGCGTTGGCCGGCTGCCCTGCTCCGTGTTCCGGTCCCGGAGGCTGGTCCGGAGGCCACGGCCATGCCCCCGGAATGCCCCCGTGCCAAAACCACGCCCGCATCGCCGCCCCCAAAATGCCGCGTCACGCCCCCGAAACGCCACATCATTCGGCCATGCCCCCGACACGCCCCCTCCCGCCCCTTTTTAAAAACCCTGGGACTTACGCGCGTCCCGGGGCTCTGCGCGCGCCGGCGACCTATGCAAAATAGGCGCGCGAGGGCCCTGTGTGCGTAAATCCGCCTGGATTTACGCGCGCGAGGGCCCTGTGTGCGTAAATCCGCCTGGATTTACGCATGCAGGGCATTTAAAATCCGCCCCTAAGAGTACATTGGATCTGGATTTAGAAGGAATTGTGTTAATTTAAGCAGTATGTAGGGAGTAATACGTGGTATACATGGGTGACGTATGAAATGGGAGTATCCGCGGGGAGATTTAAAAAGAGAAAGGAAGTATTGAATGCACAGCCGCGGCATTGTGGAAAGGCAAAGCAGTTGGGCTTCGGTGGAAGCTGGTATTAAAATTATCAAGGTTAATACGCATTTTCTAAAGAAAAGAGCAAGTAGTTGACAGAAGAATGTGTTTAATGATGATATATATGGTTGTGCAAATCTTTTTGAGTAGTTATGGTGCTGGTTTGAAGAATCATTATGGTCGATGGAACCGTGGTTTGGTGATGGAAGAATAGACATGGTGAACCGATGTTAGTTAAAAACATGCAATGGAGGAGTTGAAATGGATATATACAAAAGATAACAAAAGTTAAAAGAGGTGAGTGTGATGATTTATTATATGGTCATGGTCATTTTGAGAAAAGGTTTTTTTGAAAAAATATTTGAAACGTGTTGTAGTAATATTATAAATAGTTACTGGTGACTAGGTGAATTGTGTTTTGAAAAAATTAACATCAATATAAATATGAATAAATATGAGTTTTGCAAAATGTTTTTAAGGGGTATAATAGTGATTAGGTTATGAATATATCGAAAAGAATAGGTTGATGAAAATTGACAGTTCAATTAAGAAGGGAAATTGGATGTTCCCTGTATGTGTGTAAAGAACAACAGAAGTTACCAGTTGATTGGATGTTCCCTGAAAGTGAAAGAAAAAATAATCGTGATATAGTGATCCCCTGAGGAAACCATCAGGTGAAACAGGAGTCTCTTGGGAGTTTTTGAGAAGTATAAGGAAATAATTTAGGGGGAACTTTGAAAACTAGGGTAAATTTTGAAAAACAAGGTAAATTGTGTACAGCAGTAGGGAAGATTTTGACAAAACATGTGAGTGTTTATAAGAAAATAATCAGGTTAGATAGCAGGAAATTGTTAGTTATTAAATAAAAATAAAATAAACGCTGTATTTTTAGATTGTAGGGATATGTGCAATAAGTATTATTGTACTGTATTGTTATTGGTGGATGAATGTGTATGAGTGAATGTGAAACTATGTAAATGTTTTTAATGATATGTTTGTAATAAAGGAATAAATATTGTTGGAAATAAAAACAGGTATATATTGTATGATTATTCATGTATGAACAATACCTGTAAATTACCCATATATTGTAATTTATCCTTAAAGAATAACAAATTTTCCTTTTGTGGACAAAAGTTACAGGTTTTTCCACATTTCCCAAGCAACATAATTTCAAAGGAAACAATTTCTTCTATTAAAGCAAGAGGTTGTGGTGGTTCCGGTGACTTTCTTTCTTAAATTTCCCTGCAAATGTTTAATTACCTTTCAAAATAACAAACGTTATTTTTTGATCCATCACATTTGGAAACTTTTATTTTGAATAAGAGTGAGAAAACCTGAATGGAGTTTCATTTTTTGGTTATTGGTTGTATAGCTGGCTTGTAGTAAATAGTCTCTCTTGTTCTCTAACATAATTTCTTGATATATTTTTCTTTTTGTATCTTTCCCCCTCTTTATGTGGACTTGAGCATGATTGTGATTTAATTTTCAAATATTTTATTTTCCTGACTATTTATTAGGCCAATTCATAAATCATTGCTATTCATTGTTTGCAATGGTGTAATTAATAAAGACTACATTGAAAAAAATTCAATTTTGTGAACATGTTTATGAAATATTTAGCTATGTGAACATCAATAATGAGATTCTTTCAATAATTATGAAGCTCATTATCTATTTTGCATATATTTTGTGTTGTGCTTTACAAAAGTTTAATTCCATGTGAAATAGTAACAAATAACATGCACAAAATTTTGCAAAAAAAATTATGCATGCTACTTATGTTTTTTTAAGTGTTGAAGTTTTTGCAAAGTGCAATTCAGCTTCATAAATGGGACTCAGAAATGCACTAAGGGATGGTAACTTTCAAATTGGTGCACTGGCAGTCTTTGACGTGTGTATGTCAGTGCATGCCCAGATACATGGCCATTTTATAAATTGTGTGCATATATGCGTGCATGTTAAAAATTAGCCTGACTGCACATATATGTGTGCCCAATTTTAAGTGAGCATGCCTATGCATGTAAATCCCACTTCTACAGCGTAAGACGGTAAATTTTAAAAGGGGCACATGTCCACGACATTGCCAGTTTCACTAGTTCATCCTCCAGTTCACCCAGTTAACAGCTCGGTCCTTCAGCCCCCCTGATTTGACAGTCTGCACTCCCCCCCAGTTACCTCAGACCCTTTAAACCCTCAGAAATGGCTCTTTCTGCTTATTTTTTAACTAACACCTCATCTTACAATACAGCCATTATTTTTGATGAGAAACATAAACAAATGAAATGAATGACACGTTTCATTTGTGGGAAGCACCTGTTCATTTGGGGGGGGGGGGGGCCCACGAATGAAATGAAAGGAACATATTCATCATGGAATTAACACTTCTTCTCTGTACACTGACAAGCTTAGGAATAGAATCTTCAAAATGGTATAAATAAAGCAGAAATATGGCACATAAGTGTCCACGTTAAAAAATGAGCATGGTTAGGGAAATTTCTGATCTACTGCATCATGTTGGTAAGTTATGCAACTCATGATACTTTATCACATCGCGTGACCTAGTATCGGATTGCATGATACTTTAGTGCATTGCACGTCATTTTATGGGTCATGCGTAATTTAACGTCTGGTGTGTTATTTTCTTGGTTTATATATATCGGCTTTATGCAGCTGCCTCTTTGTGGGTATGTCAGGCATGGGAAAGAGAGGAGAGGACGTGAGTTGTTAGAGTTTAGTGGAGTAGGAGTTGGAGTTGGAGATTAGCAATTTCTGAGTGAATTGTCTTGTTTAATGTTCTTATCTGTTTACTTTTGTCTCGTCTTTATCTGTGTGTGTAAGTTTCTGTTTGTCAAGTATGTTTGTCTTTGTGTGTTGGAGGAGTGGCAGTGGAGGAGAAGTGGTAGTGGAGAAATGTTGGTGGAGGAGTGGTGAAGAGGAGTGATGGTAGTGAAGAGGAGTGGTGGTGGTGGTAGTGAGGAGTGGTGATGAGGATTAGAATGATGGAGAAGATACAGACTGGAAGGTGTGGGGACAGAGAAGAGGAGAGGCATGATAAGAGGAGGGAGAGGAGGAGGAAGGAAGAGGGCAGGAGTGGTAGGAGGAGAAGGAGTAGGAGTAGGGTAAATAGGAGTAGAGATAATGAAGAAGGAAGGGATAGAAGGAGGTGGGAGGGGGAAGGGAATAGGCAGGTGAGTGTGGTAGGAGGAGGATGGCAGGGTAGAGCTAGACAGAGATGGTGGGGGGAGTTGGCAGGGCACATGCAGGGGGAGAGGAAGGGATGGGATTGGGAAGTGAGAGTGAGAGTGAGAGCGAGGAAAGTGATACCTCTTCAGAAGTGGAAGGGGCAACCCACTCATCTGGCAGCCAGGCAGCAGTGTGGCCTCATCTTCGTGCATATAATTTCACCATTGAGGACAATGAGATGGTGATCGCCAGGGTCCTTGAGAACTACAGTATGCTGTTTGGGAACCATGCAGTGAAGACATCCAGAGCAGCCAAGTGCCAGAAATGGTACACCTTTGGTCAGGCCATATCCCGGTGCAGTGGAATAAAGAGGCCTGGAGAGGAGGTGGCCTACTACTATCACAACATCAAGGCCCAACTGAAGACCAAGGTATTGAGCCGCAATAGGTTTCTGCATTAGCTTGGAGGAGGAGCCCCTTGTCCCATAGTCCTGCCTCCTTGAAGCAGTGCCTGATAGAATGGCTGGGATCGAACATCTTCAAGGCCCTGGACACATGCGAGCTGGGGCTGGTAAGTTTACGTCACCTGTAAATGTCAAGGCTGCTACAGATGTCCATATATTTTGGCATAAAATGCTCACATTGATTGATACAAAGTAGTCATCTTATGACAAACAGTACATGTGTACTTCTTAGCATTCATACTTATGCCTTCTTCATTGTTTCCACAGCTCTCACCCAGAAACCCGGTAGTCCTGCCATGAAGCCCCAGGGACCAGCAGCATAGCCCCAGCTCTCACTGCAGCCTTTCAACTAGATGCACAGGCCCAATGGAGCAAAGAAGAGGAGGAGCAACAGCAGCAACAGTAATCTCAGCCAAAACTACACCAGATAATGGCACCCCTGGGATCACTCCTACCCCTTGACCCAAGCATTAACTTTGTCCGCTTCATGGATGGGGCATCCCTGACATGGGAGGAAGAAGACCCATCCATACCTGTCTCCAGCATACCATGTCATCAACAGGATGCTGCAGACACCTATCCATATTGTCCCACCAGCACAAACATGCCGGGTTTGGAGCTACAGACAGTACTTCAACCACCAGCAACCAAAGCACCAGCATCACCAGAGTGGACAGTAAATGACATGTTCGACCGCAGTCGACTGCAGTCACTTAAGAATATAAGACCATAAGAAATTGTCATGCTAGGTCAGACCATGGGTCCATAAAGTCCAGCATCCTGTTTCCAACAGAGACCAAACCAGGTCATAAAAACCTGGCAAGTACCCAATCACCAAGAAGATCCCATACTACTGATGCCAGTAATAGCAGAGGCCATTCCCTAAGTCAATTTGATTAATAGTAGTTAATGAATTTCTCCTCCAAGAACTTATCCAAACATCATGTCTCATCTCCTGGTCCTGATGCTGGTGTCTCATCTCATCTCATCCTGCTGTTTTCTCCCTGCTACTGTCTTGTCTCCTAAGACTGATGCCTCCATGTTGCTGTCTCATCTGGGGATCCTGCCTCTATGCTGCTGTCTTATCTCCTGAGGGTGCTGCCACTATGCAGCTGCCTCAACTTCTGGAGCTCCTGCCTCCAAGTTGAACTCTCTAGTCCTGGCCCTGCTGCCTCAATGTTATACTCTTTGATCCTGGTCTCACTGCCTGCTACTAGAACTTTGCTGCTGTGGCCTTTGAGCTGTCTCCTTTTGAGTGCACTCTTTCAACTTGGACTGTCTGGGCATTCTTCTTGAACATTGCTGACATGGCCCTTAGACTATCCCTCTATGAGTGTACTCTTTCAACATGGACTGTCTGGGCCTTTGCTAGCCATCACATAGTTGTGCTGTTATCAGCTCTAATATTAGAGCTGTACTGTAGCTATTGAGTTGCCACTTCTGCTTTCTAGGCTCTTTGCAGTAATCATAATTTTGCAAAAGGATAAGATCATAATACAATATATTTCATGTTGCCATTTATAACAATGTATGTACATGTCTCCACTAAATGTGCTGGTCATTTCAATTACAATATTGTGTGCTATTTGACATCTTGTCCTTGCAAAATGTTATTATCCAAAGTTGTAAACTTGCTTTGAATTTGGTGACTATGGTTGTTGTTTAATAAAGTGTTCACATGCTTAGAAACTTCACTTTCTGGTTGTATCTTTTCATTGTGTGGGTTTGTCTTAAGGGTTCACTAGGTAAAAGGTTTGGGACCCACATAACCTTGCATGCTACAGTGCCATTGGCCATTCCAACTAGGCACATTTCTCACATGCAAGACCATGTGGCCTAGGCCCTAAAACTAAAAGTTCATTGTATGCTCCCAAGGAAGACAGTAAGAGCAAACCATGAAACTCCTTTCTGGAGAGCTTCACAAGTGGCTCATGTTGCCTTCTCCAGAGATCATACTGTTAGCTAACTCTTGGGTACATGGGCATCTATGTGAGATGGGCACTATCTAGATAGTGTTCACCTCCATATGCTGTCCAGTAAAAGAAGTATAGAAATGCTTGACTAGAGGTATTGTAACAATGTTTAACTCTGTTGGTGATCAATAGGTTGTATAGTTGTGCAAACATCATAGTACAACTAGAATAAACTATTGGCCTCTTCCATAGTGAATATATATCAATTCTGACAAACAATGTGCCTTCTCTCTGAGTCTGGCACTGAATGCTGTCATAACATAAGTCTTTAGTCAGAAGCTTACTTGTAAAGTGCATAAAGCACTAGGTCTTATTCATCTCTATGGAGCATAAATGTGCAGCTGCAGATTCCAGACCTAGAGAGTACATAATATATATGTAAATATTGTGTGATGCTAGGTGATGTGATACACATCACCTTACAAGAGATGACTTAGGGCCCCTTATTTATAACCTTACTCCACTTAAAAAGCACTCACTAAAAATGTATTTTTAGGTATGACTATTTAAAAAAGATGTCATCTGCTTGCAACCAGCTAGTAAACTGTATCGTGGCAGAAAGTGGCCTCTATGAAAAGCTCATAGAGGCTGTGGTGTGACCACTGTGAATGAGTCACAGAGGTGTGGAGGATAGAGATTCCTCACTGCCCAAGAACAGACAGTGACGAGGCCTGTTGTTGCATGAGACCAAGCAGACTTGAATAGACAGACCACTACCCCTGCACTGCCTTGGGTTGGTGATCTGTACGTACTACTTAGCTAAAGCTAAGTATTTGAACTGATAAATGGAATGCTATAAGCATAAAAAAAACAACCAAGCTTAGTGTATAAAATAATTGTTTTTAAAAAATAAAGATGAATGTTTGAAAAACAAGTAATAGATTTTTAATAAAATTTGAATGTTTTATTATTAAATGGGGAGGTTAGGTGGAAAAGGTAAATGAGATTAACTAGAGTACTTTCATTATGATGCAGGTTGAAGCCCATTGCGGGCAAGAACCTTTGGATTAAGAAGATAAAGCACGTTCAACATCTGATACCATTTCCTGATAATTAGGTTTTAAATACCAGTGTACCTTTTTTTTTGTTTGAAGAGTACTTAATGTATGACATAATTGTGCAATGAGCCTTTTAAGTTATTTCAGAGTTTCTGAATCTCTATATCTTTCCTTGAATATCTACTCTGTAGGGAATGTCATTAGTCAACAAGTTTCATTTAAAGATTCTGTGGTATCCTGTTCAGTAAAGATCAAAGCAGAAAACATTTATGAGCTTATCCAGACAGTAATCTAATGCCATACAGAGTGCTTTATAGATGAGTGAACTTCAAATCAATCAAAAATGACTTTCATATTCAGTGTTTCCATTCTTTTGCAGCACTCTGTGTGCTCCACAATATTTATCTGTCTGGTTTGGGGCTGCATTGATTAAAAATGTTTTGAACAATGCAAGATATGAATATATTAGAAAATGGTGATACATGTCTTTTATAACAAACAAATAAAGTAATTCTTCAAATTGAATATTCACACATTTGTATTATTTGAAAACCTGCTGAATTCTATTTAACTTGAAGATTTATACAACATCATTTTAGCTTTAATAGTGTTGTGATGTATTGAAGCATGAATAGATTTATCTTGAAATTAGGAAATGCTTGCTTAGTGGAAGAAAGAATACTAGGGAAAAATTCTTGTACAAAATGCATTAAAATATAATATTCATTTTTTAATAGCAAATGCCAGATTTTATTTGGATTTGTTACTGAGATATGTATTTTTAACTTTGTATTTGAAGTATTTTTTAAAATAACCTCCCAAAGCAAGTAACAAATATCCACAAGAGTAAAAAAATAAATTCAATATTTGAACTCATGCTAAATTGATAGTGAATAGTAAAGCAAGGAAAAGGTTTTTTTGTACACATTAATGATAGCACATAGGTGACGTGACCCTCAGATATCAACAAAAATGTATGGGGTGGCAGGTGCCCATTTCATAGAACCTCGTACTAAACATGGCCCTGTTGGTTATGCTTTGCTTCTATCACAATGGAGCACAATAAATAAAGTTTAAAAATAAAAAATGTTCCCCTTCCCAGGGTGTGAGTAAAAAGGAGGGTGATGAACTTCTGGAGCCTTGAGGTGGTGTGAGAGTGAAGGTCTTCCACCTGCCTTTGAGGGCCCTGCTCTTCTTGCCATTCCCAGTGGTGGAATAATGAGAGTATGTCTGAATGAGACTAACATACAGGATAGTCACTCAGGATGTCTCATGAATGTCACATAAAGCAGCAGGTTTAGAATAGGAAATAAAGAATTCCATATTACTACTACACCTCCAACAGAGGACATCGTTTCATTTCCAGAGCAAACTGCAGGGTATTCATTCACTGGCATTGGCTCTTTGGAGAGACTGCTGCATGTTCTAGGTAATCTGGAGAAAAAGAACGGGGAAGAAAGTAAAAGATACATTAAATAACATGAAGAATGAGAAATATCCTGTAACCCGCTAAGCTCAAGGTATTACATGATTATATCCCCCAGTAGTGCTTCTATTACCCTTCCCGTTGGTTCACAGCCTTGTGATAAATGTTAATGCACACATAGGTTTTCTATTCCACAGAATTCCCTTTAAATTCCTTGAATGACATGAATCCAAATCCTAAACCAAATTGCAAAGCTAGGTTTACTCATTAACTTGATGGTCCTGCTTTACTAATGAACTTGATGTTTATGTTTACTCTTTTACTATGATAATATTAGTTCTTACAAATTTAGCTGTGCTTTAATGGCTTTAAAAAATATGCTGACTTCACATCGACCTTAGAGTAAAAAAAAATATGATTTAATAATAAATCAAATACCAGAGAAGGATGATGGAAGTAGATGCAATTCATTATTCTGTCAAGAATCTGACACAACAAAACCATTTGGCATTGGAAAAGCAATTATAATTCATGTCAACACACAAATAATAGAGTTTCCATTGACTGATATGTCAGATTCTTCATAGAATGAGTTATATCTAATAATTCTCTGGCATAATATCCATGTGCTGCTATATTGTGCTATTGGCATTGAACAAAATGGCACTTAGGTAGCTTGCAACTCCCTCAGTTTTTTTATTCCATGTTCACTCTTAGTAAAAGCATGAAACTGCTTCTAAATCAGAAAATGATACGTCTTCATTTTCAATATCATACTTGCCCCTTCTCTGACGTTCTTGTGAACTGTACTGATCATGAAAAACATAACATTTTTCCCATGCTCTTTGGAAACAATGATCCATAATTAAGAAATATTGGAGGTGATTATTAAAAGGATTTATGCATAAACTGGGTTTACACATTTGTAAAATCCATTTACGCAGGTAAATAGGCTTTTGAAAATTGATACTTTTACTCGCATAACTCCTTTGAAAATTCATTCCATAGGGCTGAATTTTCCAAAGGTTTTATGGGCATAAATGGGCTTTTGAAAATTGCTATGATATATGCTACTTTTATGTATGTAATTCCTTTGAAAATTACTCCATTGTTTATCCAGCAGATTTCATTTTCTTCTAAATTAAATGAGGCCAATAATCAAAAAAGCCTCAAATGGATAATTTATCCAGCTAATATTAGCATGATAAATTATCCTGGATATCGATTAGGGATGTGCACACTAATTTTTATCTTTTTTTTTGTTTTTTGGAGATTTTTTGTTCATTTTTTGTTTTCTGGGTTTTATTTTGTTTTTATGAGTTTATTTTTTATTTTCAGGAAATAGTACAAACTATTAGGAAATAGTGCATCCTATTTGCAAATAGGGCACACTATGGGGCAGATTTTCAAAGGCTACGCTAACATACGCGAGTAACCTGAGAAAATATGCCCCTGAGAGTGCCGAGCCTATTTTGCATAGGCTCAGCGGCGCGCACAAGTCCCGGGACGCGCATCCAGGGCTTTCAAAGGTGGGCTGTCCAGGGGCGGGCCTGGGGCAGTGACGGCGGTCCGGGGTGTGTCTGGGGTCAGGGGTGGTCTAGGGGTGGGTTTGGGGGCGTGACGGCGGTCCGGGGGTGTGGCCTGAGCCCTCCTCCGTTCTGGCCATTCTGGCAGGTGTAAGAAATAAAATAAGGTAGGGGGAATTTAGGTAGGGCTGGGGAGTAGGTTAGATAGGGGAAGAGAGGGAAAGGTGGGGGGCCAGGATAAAAAGTTTCCTCCAAGGCCGCTCCGATTTCGGAGCGGCCTTGGAGGGAATGGGGACAGCCATCGGGGCTCCCCTCGGGCTCGGTGCATGCAAGGTGCACAAGTGTGCACCCCCTTGCATGTGCCGAGCCTGGATTTCATAACATGCGCACGGCAGCGCGCGCATGTTATAAAATCGGGTGTAGATTTGTTCGCGCCGAGTTGCATGAACAAATCTACGCCCGCACATAAGTTTTAAAATCCCCTATTTTGCTAATAGTGGGGGGGTCGATTTTAAGAGCCTTGCAGGATTCCTGGTGTGCACATAGGGACATGGCTATTTTATAACACAAGCGTATCAGTGCACATGTGTTATAAAATATGATATGCGCATGCACATGTGTAGTGGATTTTAACATCCACATGTGCATATGTGGGCGGATGGCTTCCTCTGTGCATGGAGGGGGGAATTTTAAAAGCCCACGCATGGTGACAGGAGTAGGGCTTCCCCAGTTCCCTATACCCCTACTAACCTTCCTACCCTTTCCCCCTCCTTCCTGACCCCTGACCCCTGACCCCTTCCTAACTACTTACTTTTTTTTTTTGTTTGATTAGTATGCACACGCATCCCCGGGACAGCGGCTAATAGTGCTTTTCCCAGCCCGCCCCTTGCCCTGCCCCTCCTCACCCAGACCATGCCCCCCGGGCCACCCCGTTTCCCTTGGCTGGCACTTGTGCGCATACCAGGGTTTATGCGCGTGGCCGGGCCCATAGTAAAATGCGTGCTATGCATGCAAGTCCTGGCCACACACATAAACCCCAGTTTTATTGCACATAGGCCTTTGAAAATTCACTAAAGTGTGCACTATTTGCAAGTAGTATGTCCTAGTTGCAAATAGGGTACACTATTAGCAAATAATGTGCAAATGTTTCATTTTTTAAAAAACGTTTTGGTTTGTTTGAAATGAAATGAAAAGAGGTTCATTCTTTACATTCTACACTTTTATTTCAAGCAAAGGCACATTCCTAATATTTAGTGGGATGAATGTCCTGCTGAGTATCCCCAAATAAAGTTATCTGACTAATATTAGCTAGATAACTTTAAACTTAACCAGTCATCTTTTGAATATAGCCGGTTACTTTTAAAGTTAACTGGCCTCGGTGGATGCCATCTGCTCCTTCACTCGATCCCTCCCGCCCTTTCACCCCTACCCTAGCCCTCCCATTCATGAAATCCTTGGCTCAGTGTGCAGTGGTGTTCAAAAAAGCAGACAGAATGTTAGGAATTATTATGAAGGGAATGGTGAATAAAAAAAGAGAATGATAGTGGTCTATAAAACCGTGAGTAGAATAGAATGGGTAAATGCGAATCAGTTATTTACACTTTCAAATAATACAAAGACTAGGGGAAACTCCATGAAGTTAGTAAGTAGCACATTTAAAATAAATTGGATTTTTTTTTTCACTGAATATACAATTAAGTTCTGGAACTCATTGCCAAATGATGTGGTAAAGACAACTAACATAGCTGGGTTTAAAAAAGGGTTAGACAATAGACAAGTTCTTGGAGTAGAAGTCAATAAACTGTTATTAAGCAGATAGACATGGGCGTTAGCAGCAAGGAATCTATCTACTGTTTGGGATCCTGCCAGGTACTTGTGAGCTGGATTGGCCACTGCTGGAAACAGGATACTGGGCTTGTTGGACCCTCGGTTTGACCCAGTATGGCAATTCTTATTTTCTTCGGCTGATTCCTAATATTGGAGTTAGCTGGATAAGTTATTTGGCAATTCAACCCTGCTCCAGAATGTTCCCAAATCATCCCTTATTTATTTGACTAACTTTTAGCCGGATAATGACTTCTCCAGCTAAAAGTTAAAGATTCAAAACTTGCCATTTAGCTGGATAACTTGTGAGTTTACAGTTAAATAGCTTTGAATATTGGCCTCATAATGTTTCTTTTTTAGGAATTTAAATGTTTCCTTTCAACCTACCCATTATTGGGTTTCTTCCTCATCATTTTTCTATAATTGCACAGAGAGAGAGGGAGCGAGAGACTCTTTGTAAGGCTTGCCTATAAGCAAACTATTTATACCACTGTAAGAGCGGCAACTAGTAACTCTGGGTGATGTTTTGGTGGTGGCCGAGGTTTCGGGGGCAGTTTTACATGCACAGTCAGAGGTACGAACAGCACAGTATACCAGTGAAGATTTTATGTGATTTGGAGTGATGACAGGTACACAAAGATGAGATTTGTACATTGTACTCTTGACTTAGCTTGATAGAAGTTAGGTAGAGGGTACATCAAGCTAGGTCGAGAGTACATTGTACAACTCTCATCTTTGTATACCTTTCTCTCTCTCCCTCTCTCTCTCCCCCTTTCCCTCTCACTCTCTCTCCAAATACACAGCTATTACAGGTACAGCACCAGGAAAAAAAGATGTAGTTAAAATCCCATGATAGCATGTGTTATGCTATTGCACGCAATATTAAACATCCCTTATTTTCATAAACTCCTCCCTTTTGACTAAATTTGCATACACAACTCGTGATGTGTTATTTATCGCATACATTATCATGGGCATTATGGCCCTAATGTCCATGATAATGCCATAATGCAAATTGATGGATGTCTATTTTTTTAACCTTCTACATAGAAAGGTAATTTTGAAAGCCATTTCCGAAAGTAAAACAGTGATTTATAAGTATGTGCATGGAAAATCTTATTGGTTTGACTCATTATTTTTATTTGTTTGGCTCAGAGATTTGTTTTGGTCAGTTCCTAGAATTGTATGCATTTATTTTGTTCATTCATTCATTTTGCATTAAAGTCAATGGAGAAGTAATAAATCTTATTTTGGTTTCTAACTTTGGTGTAATCTATCCAAGTTTAGTAAAACTTCCAGGCAATCACTTCAAGACACCAAAAGTGGGAGAAAGTGGCACCAAGAGTAACATGAATAGCCCAAAATACTGTGAAAGGGGCAACATAGCACCAACAATGGCATGAAAGGTCCATGACTCCATGAGAGGAGCAAAGTATCAAAAACAGTGGCAAGAAAATTCCAAGCACCATGAGAGGGCAAAGCAATTCCAACTGTGGCAAGAACACTCCCAAGGTACTATAAGAGAGGCAAAAGGGCATCAACAATGGCATAAAGAACTAGAGATGTGAATCGGAACCGGAATCGGTTTGGTTCCGGTTCCGATTCAAATCATGAACTTTTTTTCGTCCGGCCCGATCGTTTTTTTTTTTTTATCAGCTGCGCCCGATCTGATAAACAAAAAACCCACCCCAACCCTTTAAAACCGCTCCCTTAGCCCTCACCACCCTCCCGACCCCTCCAAAAAGATTTTAAAATTACCTGGTGGTCCAGCGGGGGTCCCGGGAACATTCTTTCGCGCACGGGCTGTCGGCTGATAAACAAAAAAACCCACCCCGACCCTTTAAAACCACTCCCTTAGCCTCCACCACCCTGCCAACCCCCCAAAAAACGTTTTAAAATTACCTGGTGGTCCAGTGGGCCCCGGGCACGATCTCCTGCTCTCGGGCCATCGGCTGCCACTAATAAAAATGGTGCCGATGGCCCTTTGCCCTTACCATGTGACAGGGTAACCGTGCCATTGGCCAGCCCCTGTCACATGGTAGGAGCACTGGACAGCCTCCTTATTATCACACCTTTCCTCTTCTCAGCTGAGGATATCAGTCCCAATTCTGGACCACCATATCAACTTTCACCCCATCTGTATACATCAAACCATTAACTTTCTAATCTTTTCTCTATCTCCCTCCTCCCTTCCTCTTCTCTCTCTTTCTTATATTCTGTGTAGAAGGTCCATTCTATTTCCAGCAAGCTTGCTACAGTTATGACCTCTTTATCTCTCATACCCTTCATCTTCTTGTTTTGACTGAATCTTGACTTTCCTTTGAAGACTATACTTCTGTTGCAGCTCTTTGTTATGGAGGTTATCTTTTCTCATGCATACCTCACACAGCAGATCATTGTGGTGTTGGTAGTGGATTGCTGCTCTCCCCTTCATGTTGTTTCCAATTCCTTCTTCCACCTCATTCCCACTCCTTTTCTTAAGACAGATGAACCACATCTAGTTTCCTAGCTGGGCATCCTATTGCTCCATGGGAGGTTCATGCATAACAAATTAATGGAATCTCCTTCCAAGAGGATTTCTTCTTGATCCACTCCTAGAAGTGTCAGTAGTCAACTGTTTTCCTTTAAGAGGAACAGAAGGGAGAAGCAATTTAAATCCAGCAAGAAGCTGGAAAATAAATATTTCCACATGTCTAAAAAAAAGTGTTGGATCATGGGGACAGGAACTCAGCCAAATGGTAGAATTTCCCTTATGTTCCTATGGATAAATGAGAGACTGATTTAGCCTCTACCAAGGAGTGTCATATTACATTAGAAAGCTACTAGTCTTACTACTCCATACAGCTTTTTGAAATACTGTATTCATTGACTGCTGTTACTGGTCACTCTCTAAGCTAGGTCTCAAGCTATGGGCTTCCCAATCTTCTCACAGGACTATGCTCAGCATTGCTCACTAAGAATTGTTGTTCAAGGCTCAGTACAGTCTTTCCTTGACTGGCTCCTGCTCCTCTGGGTGCCTTGAGACCCTGGTAGACTCCTGCTACTTGCATGCAACAGCTGGTAGCTCGATCACCCTCTTTTCATCAGCTGCCTTTTTCAAGATTTTCAAGATAATTTTCTTTGTGCTTAAACTACTCACTAATTGGTCACACCTGTCTCCATGACCCCTGTCCTCTTTGACCTATTACCCATCACTTCCTGGCTATAGTGACATAACTTCCTGTCTCCCTTTCATTTTCCCTTTCCCAGTGTTTCCTGCTTCCTTGGTAAGTTAGCCTTATTCCTGTTCTGCTTATAATTGGGTAGGCCTAACTCTATTATAGGCTATAACTCCCAATAACTTCTCTTTTAAGCCATATTTTTTTTCTTTTCTGCCAATTTGTTTACATTATTGTAGCTGACAGCTCTATTCCATGCTTCCAAGCATGTGGAGCCTTAGTTCCACCACACCAGCATTCATCCCATCACTCTTATTCTAATTTATGCATAGTTTTACTTTCAATAACAACTTTTCCCCTTCCATCTCTTAAATACTTCATCATACTGCTATGCATGCCACACAATTTCCACAAGAATTCAAATCATTATTCAGATACGCATCTTATATATTTTTAACACACAAAGGATGTCCACCTTACTATGAATTCCTACAAATGTAGGGATACCAAAATATAAGTGTCACATAGCAATGTTGCATTAGCACAAAGACTATATAAAGCCTAGCATCAGTGGTCCCCATACTTTGGCCCAAGGACTAGATGTGGCCCTTAGCTGAATTTCATCCAGCTTTGGCTAACAACAGCAGAAAGATTTTGATACAGCCTGTAGCAGCAATGACAGAAAGATCTTGATCTAGCCTACAATAGCAGTGATAGGAGAACTTTCCACTGCTGCTACCAGATCTTGAAGTCAGAGGTGTAAGTGGCAGCATGTCAGAGCAGTGTGGGTGGAGCATACCAGTGCAAGGTCACCACTGATTGATTGTATTATCTATTGATGGCATTAGTGTTGCTTAAACACAGTAGCCCATGCTGGGCTCAATAAGGAAGTGGATTGGTCGGTGTATTCGTAGGGAGAGTCTGATAGGACAATCCATCATTCGTTGAGAAGTTTATGTAGTAGACTTCCGGTAGGCGTAGAAAGGAAGCGTTTGCACGCCATGTTTGAATAGAGGAAGACGCTGAGAGAAGTTAGGTCGAGCTAAAATGTGAGTCCCTTTGTGGTAGTCATAAAAACAATTTTTGTGAAATTAAGAAATAGATGATTAAAATTGTTCTCTTTTACAGGATTGTAGTTAAGTGCCCCTGAAGCAGGCGCAGTGAGTGCGCCGAAACATTGTCAATGTCGGGCGGGCAAATGAGATAACAGCGAGAAAGGCGACCATACATTGAGACAAGAGATAAGTTACTTGTTATACTAATAGCGAAGTAATAGATAGAAATTGGATAGTATTATAAGAGAGGAGAAAAGCCAGTTTGTGGCTTTAATGGTAAGGTGGAGTGTGTGTTTTAAATGGGTTATTTTTAAAGGGTAGTTTGGAGGCTTTATTGCACATTAAAATGGGTAAAATAGTGATAAAATAAAAAAATCTTTACACCATATGGGAAGTGGTAAGTGACGTGATCGGATAGTGCTTATACAAGAGAGGGGTTGTAGCCCTGTAAGGGCAAGAGCCCATGAGACTGGAGCACTAATTTTTCTGATACCACCCCCTATTGGTGTTTGAATTTCCTTTGGAATAAAGATTTATGAATCTAAACATTCTGCAAGTTTGCAGTTTTTCCTCAAGTCTTTTTGTTTTGTGATTTTGGATTAGTGTTGCTTGTGCATGTGGAGCCACTTGAGCCAAAGACAAGAGCCAAAGAGAGAGGCTAAAGCAAAGCCATAAGGAGTTCTGAGCTATTGTGGAGGCCATTGCAGGCCACGGGAAGAAAGGCACTAAGCTATGGGTTCTGCGGGGGCTGCCAGGGAAAATCAGGTAAGGATGGTGGTTCTGTGAGCTCCCAACCATGCCATAATCTCTTTGAAGCTGTGGTGGGGGGGGACAAAGGCTGCAGAAGTGCAGAGTGCAGAAATCCTCATTATTATAACCCAGATACAAAGTCTGAGGGTCTTTCCCTGGATTAAGGTCTCAGGGTAGCGAGAGGGTTGGGGGTTATTAGCTCATACCACAAATCTAACATGTTCCAAGAGATGGGAGTGAGAGGAGCAAAAAAGACAGAATGGTTTGGGAGGGAAAGGGATGAGAAAGGAGAAGGAAGTAGAGAGGGAGCAAGAATGCATGGGGGGTATGAGTATGAGTGAGTGGCCAACAAATATACACACACACACACACACAAAATAAAAAATACCCCATCCCACTCTCCATCCACCCTCAACCCTCCCTGCCTCCTATTTCCCCTAGGTGAGCAGACATTGGAGAAGAAGGAGGCAGGGGGCAAGTTTTCTGGATGTGTTTCAAAGTTGCCAACTTTGGAGAAGTCTAGAAGTATTATTACTGACCCTCTATCTACCATATCCCTACACCCCTGGGAATTCTTCTCCCTACCTTCCCCCTTTCCCAACATTTCAAATCACTGAAAGGGCAGACTTGAGCCCCCTTCCCCCCAAGATAATTTTTGTTATACTCAGCACTTCGGAATACATGGCATACAAAATATATCAAAAGATGTAGTGCGAGGGAGAGAGACGGCTTAGATTAGGATAAAACAGATTAGAAATGAAGGTAGATCAAAAAGCACCTTTACAAAGATGAGTGCTATTATCTTTAGTGGGAGAAGCAGCATTGGTCCTCAAAATCAGATTTTTTTTTATGGGGTAACATTTAAAAATAAAGAAAAGGGGAGGTTGTTTGGTCTTTTCTGAGAGAAAAAAAAAATAGAAATCAGATATTTCTTCAAGTTTTCAAAAAGGTCAAAAAAAGTTGAAATCATGTCAGTAGACTGTTATAGAAGGAATGGGAGGTGAGTGACCATGGTAGCACTTAGCTCAAAGGCAAAAATACTTTGTCAGAGGGTTTCTGCAGGTGAATGAAAGGTGCACATGCATTTGAGAGCATAGGTGTTCGGGGGCATGTCTGTGGATGGAATGGAGGAAATTAATAGATTATCTATAGTGGTTCAGCCTTTTGTGCATCTCAAATATAATTTTCAAAGTCAATATTTTGTTATTAAAACATCTTCTGAATTTTCTAAGACAGTTGTTATTTAACAAATCCCAGATATCTCTTGCTACACATCTTACAGAGAGCCCCAAAAGTATGGGTGCATTAAACTCAAAATAGCAAAGTAGCAGCCAACAATGAAATACGTAACTGCCATAAAACAATGACATTAACTTATACATGAGCAAAAATCTTCAAAATAACCAATATTAAACGTTTAGTTCATGGACACTTTAAATCCATGAATTATACCGAACAAAGGACAATAATATAATAAACTCAATTAACTTGAATGAAAACAAGAACCATCTGTTAAAATCCCTGTGGTAGATCTGTGTTTTCTAACTCATTAATAAAATGTAAATACTAATTTACCTTGGTTACCTAGATATTACCTTAATATTAGTACCAAACACTTGGGGTCAATTTTCAAAGGATTATATTGGTGTCGTGTGTGTAAAATCAGGATATTCGCACATAAGCAGCCTCTGTAAGGTAAACAGATTTTCAAAAGGATGAACGTATGCGTGTACTATCACTGCCATGTGGAAATGTATACACGTACCAAGAGAGCATTTCAAGGGTATTCTGGGGTGGAATTTGGAAATACACTCACATTTATGTATTTTATGAACAAATTACACATACACATCATCAAACATGCGCACTTGCTTTAACACCTGATAACCACTTTCTAAATATTAAATCTGACATCTCTTTTGTCTGCAGTTTTCGGGTGGGGGTCTGGAGCAAGTGATGGAAGGTGTGGGTAAACTGGTGAAGTTCTGGGTGACTTGGTGAAGGTCCCAGTGAACTGGTGCTTGGTAGTACACATATTAATAAGTATTTTCATTAATGAGATAAGCGCATACATCAGTGCATAAAATGAAGGTTATTATACACACTGGTTGCAATTATTAACGTATAAAATATATGTGCAATCTTTTATAACATATTTGCAAAACCCATACACACCGCTTCATTCTAAACACGCATGCACTGAGACATATTTGTGTACTTTTGGGGCAGAGATAAACTGTGTGGCTCCCGCTGCAGAGTTTATAAAATACAAGAATACCTTTAGATACACTAAGTTTCCGTGCTGACTTAGGCAAGCTGTTGAAAATGACTCTCTCTAGGTCCTCTTTCTATGCATGAACCAGGTTTTTACCAATTTTCTGAATCAGGAGGTCAGGGATAAGCTTGATGTGAAGGGGAAGGTCGTTCCCTTTCTGATGTTGATCAGGGGCGTAGTTCTTGGTGGTGGGATCTCAAAGCAGGCCTGTAACAGTGACTGGAGCAAGCGCAAAGGCATTTAGAGGGTGAAGGGTCTGCTGAGGAGTTTGGCGTTAGTTGTTTGAGGAATATGTAAGTCAGGGAAAGGATATTGAATTTAGTGTGGTATAGTGTTTGTAGATAATATAGATTGAAGCTGGGTCAAACTTGTGTATCCTCATTGCCATACGGGCAGCGGCACTCTGTATGAGCCTCAAATGGCAATCTAGGGTATCGGGAATTCCTGCATACAGAGAGTAATCTAGGTGAGAGATAACAATGGCCCCAACAGCCATAATGAAAGTTGAATGTCAAGCAGTGGGTGGAGGTGCCAAATGTGGCACAGACCAGGGCTTTGATATTAAGTTGAGAACCTAGTATGACACTCAGCTTCTGGACTTCTGAGCTGAGGATGAATACTGTTCCCCCCAGGGTCACTCTCTTGAGACTTGGCTCTCCTAGAAGTGTGGTCCCAGGGAGCCACACTGCTCTTTTTTTTCACTTGAATGAGAAATAATTAACCATTGCAGTCTGTGCTCAGAGATTTTGAGATTGTTTCGCAAGTTAAACAATTGAACACCTTAGACAACTTATTTGTTTCTATACACTATAGTGCAGTTCTGAATAATTTTAGGGATGAAAATGTAAATATAAAGAAAGTTTGAGCTAGGACCAAGGGTAATTGTGTACAATGCTTCAGTACGTGCCATCATTACACTAGTTGTTGCCATGTCCACTGGATTTATACTTATGCTTTCATAATTTCTTAATGTCTGAGCAGCCAACTTGTCAGACATTAAAATAAGAAAAATCTTTAGGATGTCAGGACTGCAAATGGTAAACATTCCTGCTTTTAAAATGGGATAATAAGTATCAAAGTTCACAATACTATCTAAAAAGAAAACTTGAACATTCAAGTGACAGTGTGTTTCTGTATTTTCATTCATGATGCTATGAGTTAATATTGCTGGCTTTAGAAGCATTAGTCCTTGTTTGTTTTAAACTAGAAAGCAATCTTTCAAATAAATAAATAAATAAATAAGATGCTTGAGTAAAATTGACTGAACAGATGTGAACCTGTTCCTGCACGCAGAATAATTTACTTCCTTTTGATAATTTCATTACAGACAAGGGAGGCCAATATTCAAAGGCACTTAGCCGGATGACTCATAGGTTATCCAGCTAAATGCCAAGTTTTCAGTATCTCTGGTACTTATCTAGGTAACTTTTAGTCGGGTAAGTCATTTTTTAGCTGAATAAATAATGGGAGTTTCAGGGGGCATTCTGGGGCAGGGAAAAGTTATCCTGGGAAGGTATCTGGCTAACTCCAGTAATAGGAGTTAGCTGAAAAAGATTTTAATCCTAGACATGCCATAGAACAGCCTCGTTTAGCTGGATAAACTTTAAACTTAACCAAATATACACAAAAGACTACAGCTGGTTAAGTGGCTATAACTGTAAACAAAGAAAATAGTCCTGTGTGAGCCCGGTGAGCCAAATCACAGACTTCCTACCCAATATATCAAATATGGGCCATGCTGATCTGCGACTCCCCACTCCCCCAAACTCCTCTGAAAGCATTTTAAAAATAAAAGTCGTAGGGTTCTGGTGGGCAGCCTCTCGCCAGCCTGGTTTGGAAAAATTGAGAAGTAATGCCCCCTCCATTACTATTCCTTTCTCCCCCTATGCCCCCAAACCTTAACCCTTCCACCCACCTGGTACCTTACTAAATCATTTTCTTCTGCTGCAATCGCTCATGCCATGATCCCAGCAGCTTTTTGCATTGCTGTGACAGCAATGCTCAAAATGCAAACTAAAGCTTTGCTATTTTAATAGCAACATTGGTAGCTAGCTAACAGCAATTTTTATTCACATACTCATGTTTGCAAGGTTAGACACACTTTTGTAGATTGGCCTAAGTATATTCTTTTTCATAATGTAAGCTTCATTACATCTGACAGACTACAATTGCATGTTAAGGATTTTCAATTAATTTTTAAAATTTCCCCAACTGAGCATTCTATTAGGTGGTTTGTATGGTTTATTGTGCAATATAAAATAGTTAAATGTATGTACTATGCACTAACCCACTGTCTCCCACATCTATTCCTTGCTTGTGGATGTCATGGTTAACTATAAGGCCATTTCCACCTACTTCTCACCATAGAAAAAGAATAGTCATATTCTGTCCTAACAGTAAAGCAAAGTCCCTCCACGCCACTCCACTCTGCTTTTGACATAACACAAAATTCTGCAACAATTACACTGAACATCTACATAGCAAATCTGCCAAACCAAAGTAGCACTAACTACCAAGATCCTAAAAAAACCCTCTATCTATAAAAAGGCAGCACTTCAAAATAATAAGCCTTAAAGCACAAATACACTTCTTATTGACTCCTGCAAATTGGAAAACAAAAGAAGATAGATTGCAATCAATCCCTATATAAAATATATTCATTTAAAATGAATGTGCATTCTGAACTGAATGAGGACAATTTCATTTTGCTTTTTTAAACCTGAAACAAACTGACTCTGAAAAGCCCCAAAATTTTGAGTTTTTGGAGTGAATTTTCAAAGAGTTACTTGTTTAAAATTTAGCATATATTTGCATAAAAGACCTGATCCCCATGCAACCTGCCTGTTTGGCATAACTTTGAGTTTTCGAGCCAGTGGCCCTTTAAAGTGATGGCAGTCCTGTGACGTTGGGGCCGCCATCACATTAAAGAGCCACTTGCATTCCTTTTCTAGGGGAGAGGCCTCATTATTATGGCAACACCCCTCCCACTAGTTGGATAATGGCATAATTTAGCTAGGTTACAAGTTATCCATCTATGGCCTAGATTTATCAAAAAATGTGAGTGAGAGAGAGAGAGAAACTCTATATAAGTAGATCTTTGTGTGACTTTCCTCACTCCAATTCACATCAAATCTTCACCGAAGTCCCATTTTGTATAACACTTGATGGTCACAGCACGGAGAAATAATAGACAGTGTCTTTTTGTTGCGTTGGTTTTGATTGATAAGACTGTGGTTTTTTGGTTCTTTTTATTTGGTTTGCTATATAAGGGATTGCCATCCAGGAGAGCAAGCAGGTGGTACAGAGAGTGCATCTTTCATCCCAACGCCATATTGCTGTGGATGAGCTCTCAGGCTATCATAGAATTATATGAAGAACTCAAAGGGGAGCTGGATCCAGTCACAGAAATGTCCTACACTATACCAGGCCGCACCAAACTATTGTGCACCCTGCATGTTATAACATTTAGCTTATTGGAAAAAACAGTTGGGTTCATCGGGGGAATGTTGCAAACATGTTTTTCCTGCTGTATGAACTAGATCATAACACTGTGCTTCTTTTATCATCCCTCTCCTGCTATGTGTTTACAGCAAATGGCAGTGACACAGTGGGCTATCAGGGATATTACTACATCAGTTAGATGACAAGTGGTTGACACATTTAGCTCGACAAGCCGTAGTGGCAGACTCTCTTTATGCTGAAGAGACCAGCTAATGCTGCATGCCCATACAATGCACTTTTTACTAAGGTCAGTGTGTGATCAAGCACTAGAGACTTTCAACTTGTCAGCTTTAAAGAAGTAGCTGTTCAAATTCTCTTTCTTGGAACTGTTGACTTGACACTTGTCAACCAAAACCTTTTTGGGTTCTCAGTGCAGGAACTCCCAGATCAGGTGTGTCCTGTTAATGCTCTGTCGGCCTTCAGCTAATGGTGTCTATATCAGTATCCTATCTGCAGTGCTTGTGCTTTGACAGACAGGATGCCAGTCACAGTTTATTTACCATCACAGGGTTACACTGGTTTAGTTGAAGCTGGTGGATGTGCAATTTGGGCCAGTTCTAGAAATTGTATATCTCTGAAGGACATACTGCAGAATAGCCAGGGACATCAACAATGTCTTTCTGCAATGACATGTGTGCCAGCTGTGATTTAAAGCTTCAGTGTTAGAAGAGTGCTAGACCTGGGCAGAGATTGCTTGGTTGTTGGTGACATGTACATATTGTATAGATTAGCTTTTAGTATGTAATAGCATGCTGTGAGTTGGCAGTGACATAACAAAGTCACAGGGTGTGATGATGCAGCCATTCTCTCTTTGACACAGGAGATTTGGTATATGGTTGCAGGACCTGGCTTCTCACACTTGTCTCTATTCCCAACACATTAGAAGAGATGAGGTACAATGAGGCCTTATTTTCTACCCGCTGTGTCACTGTACGCACCTTTGGAGTTCTCAAAAGATTTTGCTGTTTGGACAAAACGGGGGAAGCTCTAATGTATGCCCCTGCTAGAGTAACAGAGATAGTACTTGTCTGCTGTGTATTTTATAATCTTGCTCTATATTATGGCATCCCAGTTGACCTTGTTCGAGATCTCCCTGAGGAGCCCTCATGTCCCCCTGCTCATGGTGGGGAGACCACACGGACTGGCAGCCAGCTTCAGCAAAGTGTTATTCAACGCTCCTTTGCCTGTTAGTCATCATCTAGTTCTTCCCATTTCATGGAAGAGAGTCCAGCAGAGTGGATCTGGCATCTCACATCTGTATCTTTCTTTTACTCACTGATCCTCTATCTGGGTCAGTGTGTAACAGAAACCACTTAAGCAACATCATGAAAATTGATCATTTGCTGTAATTGACAACACGTATACAAAGTTGACACAAAATAAACCTAAATAAAAAAAGAAGTGGCTGTCCTAATGTATTCATAGTGAATGTCAGTCAAAAAGAATTATATCTCACCATTGCATTTGTGTACAACTGCCTAAACAGTGTGCAAAGCATGGCATTGCTAGTGCCTTCTTGCTAGCCTTGGGTTATGCCTTTGACTCTGTTCCATCCCTCACATGTTAGCAAGATGGTTGCATATGTATTATGGAAGTCCAGCAGCAGGGGCAGTTCTATAATGAGGCAGGGTGAGGCAGCCGCTTCAGGCAGCAGAATTTTGAGGCAGCAAAAAATGCCCCTCTCAAAATGCCCCTCTCAAAATGCCCCTGCGGCATCTGCTCATACTGACTGCCCCTGCGATTTCTGCCTTACACTGCCTGCCCCTTCCTTGGCTGCCTCACACCCATACTGCCCTCGGTGTTCACACACTTGCACACATCTAATGATCTTAAAAAAAAAAGGTGCAGCATCCCATGTCACCGCGGCACATGCTCAGCATTTTCTGCTGCCTCCTTCATGTTTTGGTGCCTGCTTGAGCAAGGTCCCACCCTGCTGGTTGCAGTCTTCAGCGGTGCTTATGCAGAGCTCAGCTGCTTTCTGTTTTCTGGCATTTTGTTCCCATGCGGCCACCATGATTCCTGCCTCCAAAATAAAGTATGTAACCTTTGCTGCTGCCTGCATGGCCACTCATTTCAGCAGCCCACAGGAGGGGATGTGGCCAAGTGGTAACTCACGCTGTGGAAAAAAAAAAGCTGAGTCTGCCCAGGGTCTGGGATATCAGTGAGGGGGCTGCAAGGTGGAACGGGACAGTTGCGGCCTGCAGAAGAGCCAATTTTGAGGCAGCAGCAGGCCAGCAGATCATACACAAAAATACATGCACACACACACACACACACACACTATGGAGTCTGACTGGGGCAGGGCAGGGTGGTTGCTGGGGTGGGAAGCAGAGCAGGAGATCTAAAAGATATCGAGTAGGCAGGCTGCAGGCCCCACTCCAGTAGCAGTGCAATCTGCAGTTACACTCCTGCTGAAACCTACTGAATATGCAGCGGCTCCTCCCCACTCCTGGAGTAAGAGACACTGGTCTTTAGGTGGGGTGGGGTGAGGTAAGGCAGTAAATGAAAGAGACATATCTTAGAGGGAGTTCATAATAACTGAGGAGAGGGAAAGACTACTTTAGGGGGAGGGGGTAACAGTGACTGTTGAGCAGCGGTGGATTCCTGATGAAGACCGGCCCGGGAATTCTCCGCCCAGGCCGGCCCAGGAGATACCATGTGGTCTGCTGAGCGTGGCTCTGTCACGGCCACGCTCGGCAGACCACGTGACTAGTGCGACTGGCCCACCGGGGGATGCCCGATCCCCCATTAGGCCGATCCGCCCCTGCTGTTGAGAGACAAAGACTGTTCTTGGATATGACTGTGACTCATGAGAGAGAGAGTAGACTTGGGGAAGGAGTAAGTGACAGTGACAAGAGAGAGATTATGGTCTTGGGAGGAGGGTATGACAGTGTCGAGAGAGCTACTGGTCTGGGGGGGATTATAGTGATGAGAGAGACTGGTCTGGGGGAGGGGTTAGAATGACAAAAGAAAGACTAGGGGAGTTGACAGTGACTGGTGAGAGAGGATTGAGATTGAGCAATGAGGACGTGCTTGGTGGTAACTCTGGGCACCACCAGCATCACCTATCCTGTCACGATCCAAAGAGAGGCCTGGTGCTGGCCTCAGCAGATCCCATCTGACATGGGCTAAAGAGAAAGGGAGGCCCTGAGAATGTGAGTGTGTTGAGAGAGTGACAGCCAGTGTGCATGTATGTATCTGTGTATATGTGTGAGAGAGTGAACCTATGTGTGTGTGTGTGTGTGTGTGTGTGTGTGTGCTAGAGAATGAGACCCTGTGCATGTGTATATGAGAGAGTGAGAGCTTATATGTGTGCATGGGTGTGTGTGTGTAAGAGAGCCCATGTGCATATGTTTGAGAGAGCCTGTGTATATATGTGTATGTGTGTGTGTGAGAGAGAGAGCCCATATACCTGTGTTTGTGGTGTGGGTGTGGTGAGAACCTGCGTGCATGTGTGCTGTGTGAGAGCCTATGTGCATGTGTGAATGTGGTATGTGGTGTGTGTGAGAGGCTGAGTATGTGAGAGGAGGGAGGGAAAGCATGTATGTGAGAGGGAGTGTTTGTTTCTGTGATCCTCCTCCCCCAATCCACAACAATGTTAGGGTGATTGGAAAACAAAAATGATATAAGGTATGGCGAGCGAGGATGTTTTATTTCTTATTATATTTAACTGCTGAATGTGTCTGTTGTTTTGAATTATTTTATTGGTTTTTGAGAACATTTAAAAAAATGTTGATGCTCTTTTCATCAGCTAGTTTAAAATATGTATTCTTTCTATTAGTATAGTTTTATTATTATGATTAATGTGTTATATTTCTTGATTTTATTGTTTTATGAGGAATAATGGTGCTTCTGTTTTTCTATTGTTACTCTTCTGCATCTTTGTCTGGCTTCATGCAGTTTCCAGTTCAATTTTTGTCTGCACATTTCTGTTTATAATTTTTCTGTATTTGGTGTTGATCCATCTGTGTTCTACATGTGTGATCGAAGTGAGGTATTCTGATGGTGTTGCACTGCATTGGGAGAGAGCACCAGGGGGTGCTCTCCAGCACGGGACAAGATGTGTGTCCTTGCAGTGAGATGTCCCTGACCCTCGACCGAACCTGTACGCTTCCTTGAGACCACCACCGCAATGGTGGTCTCTGAATGGTCCTCCGACTGTTCCAAGCCCTTTCGGACTGTTGCTAGGGAGGGCGGGAAGCAGCAGGTCGGACAGAGGACAAGGCGGTCGAAGACATGGCACAGGACAAAGACTCAGATGAAGAAGACAAGACTCAGGCGTTGAGGAAGATGAAGCCATCAGGCTTGGCAAAGCAGGTGAAGACAGACATGGCAAGGCAGATGAAGATATCAGATGTGGCAAGGCAGTCGAAGACATCGGACATGGTAAGGCAGATGAAGACATCAGGCATGGAAGGGTAGATGAAGACTCAAGACATTGCAGGACATACGAAGACTCAAGACGTTGCAGGGCAGAGGCGAGGCAAGGCAGGGCAAGACATGGCAAGACAGGCATGGCATGGCAAGGCAAGACTAAATCATTGGTTAAAAGTCCAGAACCTCCAGGCAAACAATGTCCATACTGGCGCCCTACACAGTCCAGCCAGACTGCTCGCGGACCACACCGAAGGACAGGATCCGTCCAGGGAAGGAAGACATCAGGCAAGAACATCAAGGCATGGTAGACATCGGGCTTACGGACATCAAGACAGACTCAGGAACAAGGCAGGTCAGACACGAGGTGAGACAACTCCATGGCATCGACGGATGGAATGACCCACCAGCGCTCTACACAGTCCAGCCAGACTGGTCGCGGACCACTGGGCCATTAAACGCCCTTATCAGCCCAGCCGGGCTGAGTCATGGACCATGAGGGACAGGTCAGCGGAGCTGAAGACATCAGGAACAGGTGGGCATCGGAACAGATGGACATCAGGACCAGGTGGACATCTGGACATCAGGAACAGGGGGACATCTGGACATCAGGAACAGGTGGACAACTGGACATCATGGAACATCAAGGAAATTAAGAGACCAGAACATGGAACAACGACGAAGACACGGGATCCCACACGGAATAGAGTGCCTAGGAGGAGAAGCAGACATTGAGTCCTAAGGAGGACTTGCTCCTTGCGAAGGCGAGGAAGGACTGTCCTGAGGAGCCTTTTGTAGGCTGAAGAGGCGGATCCAGGAAGTAAGGTCATCCAAGGCCCATTCCCTCACTGGCCCTTCAAGAAGAGTAGAGAGATGTGGCCCCGTGCCTATGGAGAGGCAGAAGAGGAAATACAGGACCACGGACAGTGGTCCTGCTGAAGACGCTGAAACTCTGGAGCAGGGGATGAGCTGGAGTTGGGCCGTGCAGGCCCCGACATGGGAGGCACTTCCCTGCTGCACAGGAAGGACTGAGGGTGGCTCCAGCCACAAAGGAGACCCAGGACCGCGGGGAGACAGGAGTCAACAGCGGCCTCCGGCTGCAGAACGCTGACGTCAGTGGCACAGCCGCAAAGCACACCAACATTGGCAGGGACGACCTCCCTGCCAGCCAAGGACCCCAGGAGCGGCCTCCAGACTGCGCAGGACGACACAGCGTGGCTCCAGCCATGAGGGAGAGCTCCGGCACAGCTCCTGCCACACCGGCATGATGGCGGCCTCCTGCTGCTACAAGGAACAGCAACACGGCTCCTGCCGTGCCGGAGAAGGTAAGAACCTGCTTGTGGCGCTGCCGCGAGCAGGATCGCAACAGATGGCATATAGTTTCTATGTAGGTATATAACAGTCAGGCTTATTCTGTTTTACTAATAGGAGGTGTATTGGTTTTTTAGAACCTGGTGTATTATTTATAGTGTTGTGTTTTCAAATGTAGGGTTGTTACTGCTTGAGTGTTGGTATTTATTGCTATTTTTGGTATGGAAGGTTTATTTATTTAAAATATTTCTAGGCAGCTTATAGCAAACATATTGTACTAAGCAGATTACAAAATAAACATAAAATACATTATAATAGGTTTATTATACTATCATTGTTATTCAGTTTACTCATGGCTTTCTGAGGGCCAAGCCCACATCAAATGTAGTTTACACAATGCCTAATACCAAATGTTTTTTTGTAGGGTTTTCTAGTTGGCAACAGTGTGATGCATGTAAAAATAATATACATATTGCTGTGATATTTTTACTTCAGAAGACTATGGATATCTTTTTTCATGTACCATCTGTTATTGTAAATGCAGTTTTTAATTGTGTGTGGTGAGGGCTAGTGTGTAAAGTTCATCTAGTGTGCCTGATGTCCTTGCACCAACTTGGAGAGAGTGTGTCACACACAGACCCACACCATTCACCCATTTACCACTTCTCCAGGGGGAAAATGCTATGGAAATGTGAGATAAATTATACACTGGGTAAATACTCACAAGATATCTCCTATCATTTATACAATTACATACACAAAAGGAGTATTCTGATTTTACAAATTTATGTGCAAAAAAAATTCTTTTTATTAGTATTCTCAATCTATCTAGACAATAAAATACTCACTAACTCACTCAACACACTCATTCACACCTAAAATCACATTAAAAACATTTTCCATACATCGTGATTGCGAAGAAAATTTTTTTAACAATTTGTATAACTCTCAATTACAGCAACATCATTTATTATTTCAAATTTATTTACTATTCGCCATTAACAATGTTTATTTCAACTGAAGTTTTTCTTTCATATTAGTTCCACCCGAAATATGTCCAATATGTCCGATATTGGACATATTTCGGGTGGAACTAATATGAAAGAAAAACTTCAGTTGAAATAAACATTGTTAATGGCGAATAGTAAATACATTTGAAATAATAAATGATGTTGCTGTAATTGAGAGTTATACAAATTGTTAAAAAAATTTTCTTCGCAATCACGATGTATGGAAAATGTTTTTAATGTGATTTTAGGTGTGAATGAGTGTGTTGAGTGAGTTAGTGAGTATTTTATTGTCTAGATAGATTGAGAATACTAATAAAAAGAATTTTTTTTGCACATAAATTTGTAAAATCAGAATACTCCTTTTGTGTATGTAATTATGGAAATGTGAGAGGCAGGTTGTAGGGTTCGTAGGAGTATAGCAGGGTTGCCAGCTTCCAGGAAATATCAGTGATATGCTGTTTGCCACTTCTTTGGGAATTCTGACCCTTGCTTTCTCCCTTATGTAACATTTCAAATCATCGAAAAGGCCAAATTCCAAGGAGATCTATTGCCCCCCATGACCCTCTCGATGATCTGACCTGTGCTGTGCTTTTGCAGTGGAGGGGGGGGGGGAGGCACCTTCTCATCCCTCACCTCAGACAGCAGTTTGCCTTGAATTTCCTCTGTCCAGCAGGACTTATGTCATAGAGCCAAATGCTCTATTTGTTCAATAAATCACAAGTAGCTCAGCTGCTTAAAGGCACAGCCTGAAGCTACAAATTGACGGCTACAATATATAAATCATGAACTCTACATGTTACAGTCAGATTCCCTAGCTGACATCTGTGTGCATCTGAATATATCCACATGTACACCGGATTCATAGTGTCTGATGGGCATGCAACGTCGCAGGTGTCAGTACTGCCTCATCAGTTTCTGAGGCAGTGCTGACATCTCTCACATATAGGCCGATACAGTACAGTGCGCTCCGATGGAGCACACTGTTAACCTGCCCTTGGATGCGCATTTTCCATTACCCCTTATTCAGTAAGGGGCGGAAAACGCGCGTCCGAACCGCGGCACCTAATAGCGCCCTCAACATGCAAATGCATGTTGATGGCCCTATTAGGTATGCCCGCGCGATACAGAAAGGTAGGCACTAGTTTCTGCTGGAACCGGGAAAATTGCGCGTCGGCAAAATTGAGCATCGGCTGTCAAACCACTGACAGCCGCCGCTCTGGGTCAAAAGGAGGCGCTAGGAACACGCTAGTGTCCCTACCGCCTCTTTTTGCCCATTTCTACCTCACCACTTAATTTAAATACAGAATCGCGCGCACAGGCGAGTGGCCTCTGCGCGCGCCGGGAGAGTGGGCGTTCGTCCGCTCTCCCGCGGACTTTACTGAATCGGCCCGATAGTAAGCCTTCACTTAGAGCCATTTTTGAAGCACATGCTCAATATTATGGGAATCTCACCCTTCTCATAGCTCATTGCAAGCTAAAATATTTCATAGGGGCTGCACACGACCAAACATAGCTGGGCCCTGCTACACCTATATAAGCAGTCAACTCTCATTTTCAGATGGTGAGGGCCTTGGTCCTTGGTCTGTAATGCTGGTTATGTTAGCTGCACAGAGAAGCAATTGAAGGTTGCTTATCTGACTATCAGAATGTTGGATTGGGAATAGGATGATGTTATGCCTTCACATGGTGTAGATAAAAACCTCTGAAATGTAGAAGGCATAGTTTATTTTGCGATAACAATAACAGCACCCACATGTGACATCAAAAAAGGTTCACCTCATTGAACCAAAGGTAAAGCTGTGTTAGAAACTAGAAACCTTCCCTAACATGTAACAGGTACCCACTGGGAAATATTGAGATATGAGGACCCAGCAAGGACCTTTGCCTGTCCAGCTCAAGGCTATTCATATTGTCCTGCTTTAGGTAGGTCCCTTGCTTTTCTATGTGGCTGACACGCAGGAGTTAGAAAAGGTCATGTTCTGATATATCTTATGGCTAACATAGCAGAGTTGCAATCCTATAGTTCATGCATTTTTGACTTTGTGGATCCCGAGACCAAGGCAGGTGTGCTGATAGACTCTCAGTCATCAGCGCTGTGTATAGCATTAAGGCAAGAGAAGGTGTTGTCAGCTGATGAGCTCATGAGCCTACAACAATCCTTTTTCTGAAGACTGCCACAGTGAAAAATGCATAGCCAAACTGCTCTCACAGAAATCATGCAGAAGGCATGATGTCTTCTGTGCTTTCATTGTTGTTTTGTTGAAATACATGCATTGTTGGGCACCTGAGGCCTGGAAGTGCCCATGACTGTTACAAAGAAGAATCTGTGAGCATATATGCTTCCAGCAGACATCTGCCAGTCTGCCTCGTGTAGACATCTTCTGTGAGTAGTAATGACTCTGACTACCTCATTAGCAGTCAGGGACAAGTTTGGCACAAACATCATTGATGTCTGATGATGAATAGGCCAGGAACAGCAATTCATAGCCTTTATAGGTTGCCAAAGTGCTGCCAAAATGCTGCAGGGAGTCTGTAAACCACAATTTCCTAAGAAATGTTTGTCTATGTGTGTGTGTGTGGGGGGGGGGGGGGGGGGGGGTGAGTGATGTGCTGGGCAAGCCTTTGTCTGTGTCTGGGGGTGATATAGGTCTCAGTGTTTTCTTTCTTACCACACCAAAGCATACACCAGAGCATGCACATTACGTGCCCCAATGAGCACACACTGGCTATAGCCACAAGCAATCCTGTGCTTCCATTCTTTAGGATGGAAGTAACAGGTATGGGAATGTGTAGGCAGTTAGAAAAAGGCCTCATGCATTGTTACCTTACATTCTGCCTTGGCCTGACCCCCGAGAGAGGATTGAGAACCTTGGCAGTGTAAGAGCTCAGATATCCAGATGAGAATGAAAAGGACTTCAGATCCGGCTGTAGTTGCCACCATGTCGCCACATACTGACAACTCCCACAATGTAGCTTGGGCACTGTGCCACACAAGCAGAGACTCACATACTTATGAGGCAAAGTGGCAGCTGAGTGGGTAATGGAGTGATCTGGGAGGTTAGCAGTGGTTCTATAACCAAAATAAACCTCACCTTGCTCCCAGACTTTCAAAGCCTCCCATTCAATGGATGTGTGTGCATCCACCGCTGCTCACTATGTTACAATGTGAAAAATGGCCACATGAGCATAGAGTTCAAACGATAAGGCTCTAAGAAGAACTCAGGTTAGATTCGGTTTTGTTTTTATAAAGATGAAATTGCTTGCTGAATCAGCAGTTAAGTATCTGCTCACATTATGATGGTTCAAGCCCTGTTTCATCTGTGCCTTGGATTAACAGCGCCTCTCTGCTCCGGCCTGTATATGTGCATGTGCTAGTCACTGTGCATGTCTGCCTGTGGCCTTTGTGGCTTGCTATGGTTTATGAGGGTCTGATTGTTGTGTGTGTTTATCTCTCACTTACTGTCATTGTGTGGTTCTCTGTAAGTATGTATGGATGTCTGTGTCACTCTCTGTTGGTATGGGGAGGAATATACACCTTGAGTGATTAATTGCAGCCTGTAAGCCTGTGTCTATATGTCAATGGAACCTTGTATGCAAGATGAAGATATAGCCTAAGGGTCCTTTCCACCAAGGTGAAGCATTGCAATTAACTAAAATGTATTAATGGTACACCCAAAAACACACACATATGTCCCTCAGAATTTTATTTAAAGAATTTATATACCGGGGTTCCTGTATAGTATACATATCACCCCGGTTTACAAGGAACCAAAACTATCGCTAAGGAACCGTAACTATCGCTTCATTTAGCGGTTTACATTGAACATTTAGCGGTTTACATTGAACATTGAAGAATGAAGCCACACAGCCACACCCTGCCTGTAAGGGCCCATTTGGATGAATATGAAGGTGCCCAAAGGAGTCTAATAGCATATTCTCATTTCCATAGAGGTACATAGCATCAGCTTTGGATACACTAACACCACACACCCTGTGTGGCAGGGAGCTACATCCAGACCTTAACATCCAAAGCTTATATATACATCTGCATTCCTAGTGTCTGTATATATGTATACAGTTACATATGCCCATCTTTACCTTGGCTAGGAAGCCAACACTACTCAGTGTGAATGAAGGGGATGTGATTGTTTCCTATGCCCTGACTTGAACCACAAAAATATGGTATATACTCCATCATGCCTACTCTATTTTATTAGGCCAAGATGTGATGGAGGACTCCTACAGTGAAAATGTACTCTTGTATTGTGCTACAAACACTGGGGCACACCTTGGGGTAGATTTTCAGACGAGCGCGAACAGCCTACTTTTGTTTGCGCTCCAGGCGCAAACAAAAGTACGCTGGATTTTAGTAGATACGCGCGTAGTCGCGCGTATCGGCTAAAATCCTGGATCGGCGCGCGCAAGGCTATCGATTTCGTATAGCCTGCGCGCGCCGAGCCGCGCAGCCTACCCCCGTTCCCTCCTAGGCCGCTCCAAAATCGGAGCGGCCTAGAAGGGAACTTTCCTTTGCCCTCCCCTCACCTTCCCCTCCCTTCCCCTACCTAACCCACCCGCCCGGCCCTGTCTAAACCCCCATCCTACCTTTGTCGGGGGATTTACGCCTCCCGGAGGGAGGCGTAAATCCCCGCGCGCCAGCGGGCCTCCTGCGCGCAGGGCCGCGACCTGGGGGCGGGTACGGAGGGCGCGGCCACGCCCCCGGGCCATAGCCACGCCCCGGTACCCGCCCCCAAAATGCTGCCGACACGCCCCCGCAACGCCGCGCGCTCCGGCCCCGCCCCCGACACGCCTCCCGACACGCCCACTCCGAAAACCCCGGGACTTACGCGAGTCCCGGGGTTCTGCGCGCGCCAGTGAGCCTATGTAAAATAGGCTCACCGGCGCGCAGGGCCCTGCTCGCGTAAATCCGCCCGGTTTTGGGCGGATTTACGCGAGCAGGGCTCTGAAAATCCGCCCCCTTATGTGTAGATGGCCAAGGCAACACATCAGCTACTTTGTTCCTTTGCTTGTAAATAGACCTTTCCAAGCGAGTCTACAAACATCCTATGGCTTTTCAACATGAAATGCCCATGTATAGTATATACTCTTGGGGAGGCCTATTACAGAAAACTTTACTATACATGTAAACTCTGCAGGTTCTGCTACAGCTGCACCAGATGGCAAATAAGAAGCACTGGGAATCATGCATATTGGTGAGCAGAGCTGAAAGCTGCTGCTTGGATGTGACTTGCCAGGCAAGACAAAACACCAATGCTTGGCAAATGGGTGGTGGGACTTAGACTTTGTTCCCAGTATCTATCTTTCAATGCCAAATAGTCCTAGCTTCACTTCTGCAATGCAAGCATACAGTGTGGGAGTAGCTTACCTATAGCTACATCTTTCAGTGTTGCAATATAGCAGAACTGAAGACAGATCACCACAGACACTATCCTAATGTACACTAATAAGGGACATTAACAACACATAGATCAGACTTTGCTAATAGCTATCTACAAATCAACAATGAAAGGCAGTGCTGCAGGGGTGATAAGGAGTATGAGGAAGGCTGCCTGGCCCCAAGCAACAGCAGGCCTCATTATTTTCTGCTCTTGGGCAGTGTGGACTCTCTATCCTCCATACCATCGTTACTCCTCAGTTGTCAAAAAGCAAGCTACATGAGCTTTACATAGAATCTACTTTCTAGCAGGCTGCAAGTAGATAACATATGTAAAACTGTCATACCTAAAAAAGCTAATGTAATTCCTGCCTTTTAGGGGGAATGAAGACAAATGTAAGGGCCTCAATGTTATCTCTTGGGGGTTCGTTTGTGTTATTCCACACAAGACTAGACAATAGTTATATATATTCTTCCAATCCCTTATATATATTCCTCCAATAGTTATATATTCTCCTCCGATCGTCCTATTAGAACCGCACTTTCAGGAACCCTCTACACCCCTTCCCTTAAATGTGCTCACCACACTTCCACCAGAAAAAGAGCCCTATCCATTGCAGGCCCCTCCCTCTGGAACACTATGCCACTTGAGCTCCGACTAGAACCATGCATTCGGAAATTCAAAACAGGGGTTAAAACATGGCTCTTTAAAATGGCCTACCCTGATCCGGATCCTACGTAGTCCCCCTTCTCCCTCTACTCCTTCAGAGAAAGAGCCCTTGTCATTAACATACTCATAGCCTTCTCCTTTATTCCTTTAATTATACTCTGTTTTGTCTCCCATTTCTCTGCACCTCCTTATATACCCCCATTTATACCCCTTTCCCCCTTCCCCTGTCCTTAAACCCTACCTTTTTCCCTATAGTAACCCTTTTATACCCCTTTTATTTACCCTCTCCGCTATCATTTAAACCTTACTTTTCCCTATAGCAACCCTGCTAGTCTATATATAGTTGCCTTTATGAACGCATAATTTGTAATGTCATTGTTATGTTATGAGTAAAGTCAATAGTGGACCCTTGGGCCGGCTGAGGTGGACAGCGTCCACAGGAGTTAATAAGCCGGGAGGCGGCACTCAGCTGGAGCGGACTGGTGGCGTCTTCACCCTGGAAACCCGAGACCCCCCCAGGAGGAGCCCGTAGGGGTCCGAGTCGCTGGGACTTAGGAGAATCGTGAAAGAGTCCAAGGTTCGAGGCTGGCAGAAGACAAAGGAGAATCGTGAAGAAGACCAAGGTTCGTGGCTGGCTGAAGACAAAGGAGAATCGTGAAGAAGACCAAGGTTCGTGGCTGGCTGAAGACAAAGGAGAATCGTGAAGAAGACCAAGGTTCGTGGCTGGCTGAAGACAAAGGAGAATCGTGAAGAAGACCAAGGTTCGTGGCTGGCTGAAGACAAAGGAGAATCAGGAACCGGAGCTGGAGTCAGGATATGTAGACAGCAAGTGGAGCCCAGAGCTGGAGCCAAGGCACAGCAGGACCAAACAGAACCTGACCTGGAAGCAAGGCACGGCTGGGACAAGCTGGAACCGGAGCTGGAAGCAAGGCACGGCTGGAACAAGCTGGAACCGGAGCTGGAAGCAAGGCACGGCTGGAACAAGCAGGAACCAGAGCTGGAAGCAAGGCACGGCTGGAACAAGCAGGAACCAGAGCTGGAAGCAAGGCACGGCTGGAACAAGCAGGAACCAGAGCTGGAAGCAAGGCACGGCTGGAACAAGCAGGAACCAGAGCTGGAAGCAAGGCACGGCTGGAACAAGCAGGAACCAAGGCTGAAAGCAACGCTGGGAAGCAACTAAGCACTCAGGAGAGCGACCTCGTTGCAAAGGCAAAGCAAGGAAGTCAGACGATGGTTTAAATAGCCAGCCAGCGTCTGACGTCAGGAACAGGGCGGTTCAGCACTTCCGGGTGCTGGACCTTTAAGAGCCCCCTGCTCACGCACGTGCGTTGCCTGGCAGTGGGAGGAGTCAGAATCGTCCTTCGGCAGCGTCTCCACGTGGAGAGAGACGCTGCCATGCGGCCCTGCAGGCCCCAGGAGCAACGGATTGCAGCGAGACCCGGGGAGGCAGGAGAAAGGTAAGGACCCGGTCGCTAGCCTAGCGACCGGGACTGCAACAGTACCCCCCCCTTTACGCCCCCTCTTCAGAGGGCTTGGCCTGTCAGGATGGTCCAGATGATATTGCTGCAGAAGAGTCTTGTCCAAGATGTTGCGGGCAGGCTCCCACGTATTGTCTTCGTCTCCACAACCTTCCCAGGCTAGCAAATATTCCCAACGTCTGTTGGCGAAGCGAGCATCCAGGACCTCTCGTACCTGAAACGTAGGATCCTCATCCGTAGTGATGGAAGCGTCCTCAAGAGGCCTGGGGTGGAATCTGGAAAGAATCACTGGTTTTAAGAGGGAGACGTGAAAGACATCATGAATGCGTAAAGTGGTTGGGAGTCGTAGACGGTAAGAGACCAGCCCTACCCTCTCTGCAACGCGGAAAGGACCACAGAACTTGGGTGAGAGCTTCTTGGAAGGTTGCCTCAGATGAATGTTCTTTGTACTAAGCCACACTCGATCGCCTGGGAAAAAAGCGAATGCCGGTTTTCGGTGTCGATCATAGTAGCGTTTAGAAGTGCGTGCGACTTTCTGAAGTCGGTGTTGAGTAGAGGACCAAAGTTTACTCAATTGGTCCGCGGTCAATTGAGCAGCTGGTGAGGAGGTTGGTACTGGTAGAGGTAACGGTGGTTTGAGCTGTTTACCGTACACAATTTGAAAAGGGGATTTCCCCGTCGCCGTATGTATTTGATTATTATAGGCGAATTCTGCCCAAGGCAAAAGCTCCACCCAATTATCTTGTTTGTGGTTAATGAACGCTCGTAGGAACAACTTTAATGAACGATTCATGCGTTCGGTTTGCCCATTACTTTGCGGGTGGAAAGCGGAGGAGAAACTCAGCTGGATCTTAAATTTTTTGCATAAGGCTTTCCAATACCTGGCTGTGAATTGAGGGCCTCTGTCAGATACAATGTCCTGAGGCAGACCATGAATACGGAATACATGGTGTGTGAACAGAGAAGCCAGTTCAGTGGCGGAAGGTAATTTGGGCAAAGGCACAAAGTGAGCCATTTTAGAGAAGCGGTCCACCGTGACCCATACCACAGTCTTGCCTTGCGAAGGCGGGAGTTCCACCATAAAATCAGTAGCAATATGTGTCCAGGGTTCCGTGGGTATAGGTAACGGTTGTAGAAACCCTCTCGGAGGGCCATTAAGCGGTTTCTGCAGGGCGCAAGTGGGGCAAGAATTCACGTAAAGGGAAACATCACGTCGAAGACCAGGCCACCAATAGAAACGATTTATAAGATCCAATGTTCTTAGTCTACCAGCATGTCCCCCGGTCAAGGAGTCATGGCCCCAAGACAAGACTTTCCTCCGAAGCCTCTTAGGAACGGTAGTCTTATTTGAGGAAGCAATGGAAGTGGTAGTTATTTGAACACAGGCAGGATCCAGGATGGTTCGTGGAGAGTCGTCCTCTTCTTCCGGCTGATAGGTACGAGATAGAGCATCGGCTCGAACGTTCTTCTCAGCTGGTCGAAACTTGAGGATGAAATTGAAACGACTGAAGAAGAGTGACCATCTTGCTTGCCGCGAGTTTAGTCGTTGAGCTTGGGCCAAGTACAATAAATTTTTGTGATCAGTGTACACTGTCACCGGATGATTAGCCCCCTCCAGCCATTGCCTCCACTCCTCGAAGGCCAACTTGATGGCTAAGAGTTCTTTGTCTCCGATGCCATAGTTACATTCAGCAGGCGAAAACTTTTTAGAGAAGTAAGAACATGGCATCAATTTGCCCGAAGTATCGTGTTGACTGAGCACCGCTCCAACAGCCAGATTCGAGGCATCGACCTCCAGGATGAAGGGTCGTTGTGGATCTGGGTGTCGTAGGCAGGAAGCGTCTAGGAATGCTTGTTTTAAGTCTTCAAAGGCAGCCGAGGCGGTAGTGGACCAATCGTAAGCGTTAACCCCTTTGCGAGTAAGCGCCGTGAGAGGAGCTACCTTCTGGGAGTAATGTGGTATAAAATGCCTGTAAAAATTGGCGAATCCAAGGAATCGCTGTAGCGCCTTCAGGCCAGACGGGCGAGGCCATTTGACAATGGCCGCCACCTTCTCTGGGTCCATCTGGAAACCGGACGAGGAAACAATATATCCCAAGAACGGAAGCGACTCGCGCTCAAACTGACATTTTTCAAATTTAGCGTATAGATGATTGTCTCTTAGAGCCTGTAAGACCTGTTTGACGTGTTGGCGATGGGAGGAGAGATCTTGGGAATAGATCAGAACGTCATCAAGGTACACTATGACGAAAGAATGAAGCATCTCTCGGAGTACCTCATTCATCAGATTCTGGAAGACAGCAGGGGCATTACATAAGCCGAAAGGCATTACTAAGTATTCGTAATGTCCATCTCGCGTGTTGAACGCTGTCTTCCACTCGTCACCGGGACGAATACGAACCAAATTGTATGCTCCACGTAAATCCAATTTTGTAAAGATCTTGGCCCCCTGAAGTCTATCGAGCAGTTCTGGGATCAGAGGCAAGGGATAGCGATCTTTCTTAGTGATGGAGTTCAGACCTCGATAGTCTATGCACGGCCGGAGGGAGCCATCTTTTTTGGACACAAAAAAGAATCCTGCTCCTGCAGGAGAGTGCGAAGGGCGAATGAACCCTTTGGCAAGATTCTCCGTAATGTAGTCTGACATTGCATGGGTTTCTGGCAGAGAAAGAGGGTATACCCTACCCCGCGGGGGAGTGGAACCAGGTAGTAAATCAATGGCACAGTCGAAGGGCCGATGGCATGGAAGCAGTTCAGCTTTTTGTTTGGAGAACACGTCAGCGTAATCCTGGTACGGCAAAGGAAGGTCCAGGGCAGAGTGAGAGAGTAATATCTCCGGTCTAGGAACGGGATCCAGGCAATTCTGGAAACAGGAAGGACTCCATTGCGCAATTTGGAGAGAGTCCCAATGGATCACCAGAGCATGTTGTTGCAACCAAGGGAGTCCCAGGACCACAGGGTGCACCGATTTATCCAGTAGCAAAAAGGAGATTGTCTCAGTGTGAAGCACTCCCGTCCGTAAAGTGAGAGGCATCGTGGTTTCAGAAATGGATCCAGGTAGAGGGGTTCCCCGGATAGAGGTAACCCGTAACGGAGGTATCCGGCGCTTAGTAGGTAGTCCTAATTGGTGTACCAGTTCTCTCCAGATAAAGTTCCCTCCGGCTCCGGAATCAATGAAAGCTAGAGTCTGCAAGGAGCCACCTGGATATTCCAGCGTTATAGGAACTGTACATTGAGGAGTAGCATTAACATAGCCTAGGGGAACCTCCTCATCTCTCCCTAGACTCGAGCATTTCCCGGTCTCGCAGGACATTGACCCAGGAAATGACCCTTAGTGCCGCAGTATAAGCACAGGCCCAGAGTGCGGCGTCGTGTCTTCTCCTCCTCGGTTAGCGGTGCCCGTCCAAGCTGCATAAGTTCCTCTGAGGAGCTGTGGGAGGCTGATGGTGTCTTGTGAGGTACAGTCAGAGACCTGGAGAAGGAGGGTGCCAATGAGACAGGCCGACGAGGAACTCGACCCTCCTTAGCTCGTTGCTGCAATCGCCGGTCAATCCTCCCGGCCAAGTCTATCACCCCGTTCAGAGTAAGGGGCAGGTCGCGAGCCATCAGCTCGTCTTTGATACGACCTGCAAGACCTTCCAGGAAAATACCCCGCAAACAGTCATCCTGCCAGCCGAGTTCCATCGCCAGAGTACGAAATTCAATAGCGTACTCCGCCAGAGAGCGGGATCCTTGTCGTAGCTGTAGAATTTCAGTGGTAGCAGTGGTAGCACGAGCTGGCTCATCAAAAGTCTGTTTGAAGTGAGTCACGAAATCCTGCAAGTTGTGCAGCATGGCGTCCTGTTTCTCCCACATGGGAGAGGCCCATAGCATAGCCCTCCCATCGAGCAGAGACAAAATATATGCTACCTTGACGGCATCAGACGGGAACTGCCCTGGTAGCAACGTGAAGCGGATGAAGCACTGATTCAAAAACGCCCTGCACGATCTGGCATCCCCGGAGTATCGAGTAGGCGCTGGAAGCTGAGTCTGTGCGGGAGCTTGAACCGCCAGTGGAGGCGGGGGTGGTGCCAGCGGTGGAGGATTGGCGTCCAAGCGACTGGCTAGGCGATCCACCGTAGCAGCCAAGACTTCCAGACATTGCTGTTGCTGCTGGATTCTTTGGGCCATGCCAGGGATGGCCTGCATAGGAGCGGAGTCCGCCGAGTCCAGGCCTTTGCAAACTGTTATGTTATGAGTAAAGTCAATAGTGGACCCTTGGGCCGGCTGAGGTGGACAGCGTCCACAGGAGTTAATAAGCCGGGAGGCGGCACTCAGCTGGAGCGGACTGGTGGCGTCTTCACCCTGGAAACCCGAGACCCCCCCAGGAGGAGCCCGTAGGGGTCCGAGTCGCTGGGACTTAGGAGAATCGTGAAAGAGTCCAAGGTTCGAGGCTGGCAGAAGACAAAGGAGAATCGTGAAGAAGACCAAGGTTCGTGGCTGGCTGAAGACAAAGGAGAATCGTGAAGAAGACCAAGGTTCGTGGCTGGCTGAAGACAAAGGAGAATCGTGAAGAAGACCAAGGTTCGTGGCTGGCTGAAGACAAAGGAGAATCGTGAAGAAGACCAAGGTTCGTGGCTGGCTGAAGACAAAGGAGAATCAGGAACCGGAGCTGGAGTCAGGATATGTAGACAGCAAGTGGAGCCCAGAGCTGGAGCCAAGGCACAGCAGGACCAAACAGAACCTGACCTGGAAGCAAGGCACGGCTGGGACAAGCTGGAACCGGAGCTGGAAGCAAGGCACGGCTGGAACAAGCTGGAACCGGAGCTGGAAGCAAGGCACGGCTGGAACAAGCAGGAACCGGAGCTGGAAGCAAGGCACGGCTGGAACAAGCAGGAACCGGAGCTGGAAGCAAGGCACGGCTGGAACAAGCAGGAACCAAGGCTGAAAGCAACGCTGGGAAGCAACTAAGCACTCAGGAGAGCGACCTCGTTGCAAAGGCAAAGCAAGGAAGTCAGACGATGGTTTAAATAGCCAGCCAGCGTCTGACGTCAGGAACAGGGCGGTTCAGCACTTCCGGGTGCTGGACCTTTAAGAGCCCCCTGCTCACGCACGCGCGTTGCCTGGCAGTGGGAGGAGTCAGAATCGTCCTTCGGCAGCGTCTCCACGTGGAGAGAGACGCTGCCATGCGGCCCTGCAGGCCCCAGGAGCAACGGATTGCAGCGAGACCCGGGGAGGCAGGAGAAAGGTAAGGACCCGGTCGCTAGCCTAGCGACCGGGACTGCAACAGTCATATATAGTGTCTTCTGTATGTGCTAGTTAAATATAATGTATATTATTGTATATAATACTTTTGTTATTATTGTATATAATACTTTTTGGAGTGTATAATTTATATAAGGTTATACTCAGTCCCTTACTGAATGTATAATTTGCATGCTACTTATTATGTTCTTCTGTTATTATTCCATCAGGTACTATTCCTTTTCTTCTCTTCCTGTTTTTCCCTCTCTTCTCTTGCCCCTTCTCTCTTCCTATCTGCTCCCTCTCCTCCCACCCTGGTTTTTTGTAATTTCCTCCTTCAGTTATATTGTAAACCGGCATGTCAATATATAAAAGCTAATAAGAAAATAAATAAATAAATAAATACATACATACATATTATATACTCTCTGGGCCTGACACCTGCAGCTGCCAAATTCTGTTCATTAGAGATGAACAAATGGTTAATATACTTTTCAAGTAGGATTCTGACTAAAGAGGTATGTGATTACAGCATTAGGTGCTACTCCCAGAGAGAAGGCCCATTATTTGGAAGCAGATTTGGACATCATTACTGTTACAGAGACATGGTTCATTGAGTCTCATGATTGGGATGTGGCCATCCCTGGCTATAACTTGTTTAGGAAGGACAGAGTGTACAGAAAGGGAGTAGCTTTTTTATGTCAGAAACAATATACAAGTGACTGAAATGCAAGGGATGTGGGGTAGGGAAGAAGCATTATGGGCTATCCTAAAAAAGAAGATAGCACCTCCATTTACATTGGTGTGGGCTACAGGCCTCCGACTCAAACAGAAGAACTGGACAGAGATCTGGTCAAAGACATCCAAAAGGTGGGAAAGAAGGGGCATGTGTTGCTAGTTGGAGATTTTAATCTGCCAGATGTGAATTGGAGTATCCCTTCTGCAGAATCTAAAAGAAGTAGAGAGATAGTGGATGCTTTTCAAGAGGTTTTATTCAAACCAATGGTAATGGAACTCATGAAGGAGGGTGTGATACTTGACTTGGTGCTCACAAATGGGCATAATGATAATACATGCCCACCTGAGCACCAGTGATCATCAGACAGTATGATTAGATATCGCAAACAGGATACAGAGAAGAAACAAGCAGACCCAAGTTTTGAATTTCACAAATACAGATTTTGTCAAAATGGGAATGTTCCAAAAGGAAGAACTGGAAGACTGGGAGAAAATGGGCAAGGTGGAACAACAGTGGGACAAAATGAAAGGTGTTTATAAAGGCAAGAAATCTATATGTTAGAAAAGTAAACAAGAGTAAGAGGCAAAAGAAACCGCTCTGGTTCTCAAAGGAAATGACTAAAAAAATATAGGCAAAAAGAATAGTGTTCAAGTAGTATAAAGGATCACTAAAAGAGGAACACAGGGAAGAATAGCTGGTGAAACTGAGGGAGACAAAGAAAGAAAGCAGGAAAGCAAATGTTCAAGCAGAAGAAAGGATTGCCAAAAAGGTAAAACAAGGTGACAAAACATTTTTCAGATATATCAGAGAAAGAAGGAAGGTCTGAAGTGGTATAGTGAAATTGAAAGATGACAAAGAACAATGTCATATATTCGTGAAAGGTAATTTTCAAAAGGATTTATGCACTTTCTGAGCATATGCACTTTCTGAGCATAAGTGGGCTTTTGAAAATTGCTATGATATATGCTATTGAATTGTCTATGGATTTTATCATAAGTATATTTTAAGCACATAAATGAGCTTTAGAAAATTGCTTTAGAAAATTGCTATAATACTATATTATATTTATGCATGTAACTCTTTTGAAAATTACCTCCTGTATATATAATTTATCTCTGCCTATATGTTTCTCTCTATCTCTATCTATTAATCCATCCTTATATTTTACGGTTATATTCTATCTTCTTTAAAAAGACAAAGTGAAATAGAGTGAAGCAAGCCAGCTACATGCAGATCAAATAGTCACTCAGGTGTTCTCTCAGATTTGACATTCAGCATGCTGATTTCTCTGTATATAGAAAGGGAAAATCAATTTTTCTGGTTTAATAAAACCTTAATAAATATGTTCATGCTGCTAGAGGAAACACAGTATCATGCATTTTTTATGTGTGAGTATTATGTTTTAATAATGGATTAAAAATTTGAAAATGAAGACATAGTGCAATATTTGTTTTTCATTCCCATTTGTTTTAGAAGCTGTACAAACAGTTGTCCTGTCATGCCTTGCTCTGATTTATTAAAGCAGATATGGTTTATAAAGAAGTCTAAGGAAGAATCAATATTATATTAAGATTTTAATAAATGCATTATTATCCTATACAACGCAGTTGTATAAATGTTTAATCATGTGCCATTACATTTATAAAATAGATTCAGATTTGGAAAATTAACTGTGCAAATATGTTTATTTTAATGTTTTATTTTATGAACTATTTCCTTTGAAATGTGAAATAATTTCTTTTGTTTCTTTTTTCATGAAATGCAAAGTATAAGCATTCTACAGTGGGGAGAAAATGTGTGCTAAGTTTGGGCGTAGAAGGAGGATTGAACTATCTTCAGTCTGAGTAACTGGCAAGAGAAGTACAGCAAGTTTTGAGGAATTGGCTTCCAGAAAGAATCAGAGACTTCACTAGAAGAGTGAGGTCACACATTTATTAATCTTTCTGCTGCCAAATTCTTTTTTGACTTTATTTGAAACATGATTTGAATGCTATAAATATTTTTCAATCCTTAAATCAACTATCACTAACAAAGTTAGAAACCACATTGTTTCTCAGTGTGATTTTTAAATGCAAAAGACTGTAACTATTATCAGTGCTGTTCACAGAGAAGAAAAAGGGCCTTGAAGCTATGCTCCCCCACCCCACACATGGAGTCCTGGAACTCAGATGTGTAAATGCTATTCATGGAGAAACTGAGAGCAGATAGGGTCCATTTCTCTTTTTATGTGCCCCCAGGGTGCAGTCTGAGGGATCTGTCCTGCCCTGGGGGTTACACACATCTCTAGTTATTGTTAAAGATGAATAACTAACTTTAGAAGAATAAATTGTTCTTAGCTGTATTTATTTATTTAAAAAATGTATTACCTGCCTATCTACAGTTCTAGGTGGATTACAATAAACACACACAATTCATTTAAAACAATAAAAGATAAAATATAAGCATAGAAACTTAAAGATCAAACTCGTAAAACATGATGTTATGATCCCATTCTCCTTGCCTGACACCCACCATTGCCTATTTTTTCTTGTATAAATTTTTAAGGGTACCAGAAGAATCCTGGGATGCATAGAAAGAGGCTTAACTGGTTAAAAAAAAAAGGAGATAATTCCCCTACACAGGTCATTGGTAAGGTCTTCCCTGAAATATTGTGTTCAGTTCAGGAGACCACATCTCAGAAATGACAGAGACCAGAGGAAGCCCAGAGAAAGACAACTAAAATAGTGTGGGGTCTGCATCAGAAGACATGAGACTTGAGGACCTAAAATGTATATCCTAGAGGAAATGAGAGAGGGGAGATATGATACAGATTTTGAAATACCTGAAAGGAATTGGTCATCACAAAGGGTAAACCTTTTTCAATAAAAAATTATGTTCTAGAACAAGGAGGCATCATATAAATCTCCAAGAGAGTAGATTCAGGACCAATGTCAGCAAATATTTTCCCATGAAAAGAATGGTGGAAACCAGTGGAGGTGGTGGAGAAATGATGGTCCAAGCTTTCAAAAAGGCATTAGATAATCAAAAAGGATCCCTAGTATGGTAATGAAGAATGGGGTAACTGCATGAAGAGGCAGTTACAAATCTAAACAGAAGGTGTGGAGGTGATCTGCACTGAGCAGCAGTTACAACTCTGAAAAGTCTTTCTGGGCAGAATGAATAGGCCATTTGTGTCTTTTCCTTCTGTCATGTGCTATGTTGCTTTGAGGGCTTTCTTGTGGTTTTATTCAATTGGACAAAGTAATTCCTGTCTTCACTTCTGGGAGATTACAAGGTCATCACTTCATTCCCTTATGCTGGACATATTCAAACTCCAGGCAAAAGCCCACCTTTTGAGTCTGCTTTTAATTCTTAAACACCTTTTTAATCTGAGCCATTTTCTATGAAGCCACTTATCTGTTTCTTCTGTGCCTCTTGACAAGACTGGATGCTTCACAGAGCACAGGCTATCTCATGTGTATCTGTATAGCATGCATACATCTGGTAGTACAATATAAATGATTAATGGTAGTAGTAATAGTAACAGTATTAATTTTTCTTCATATGGTTAATATGCCTATTTTCCCTCCCCTCTAATTGTAACAAAATTTTATTCAATCAGTTGGCATAAGTAATTTATATGAAATATAGATAACATAAAAGTTTGAGATTTTAATTAAACATATTGGACTGGCACAGCAGTCAGGTTTTCAAATGAAGGCCTCTGCTTTCAAATCTTATCTACATGACTACCTACGGTTCCTGTTGTTCCCTTTCACTGATAAGAATTTAATACAAACACCATTTTAATTACTTTTATAATTAGCTGCCTACCTTATCTTTTATGAGATTTCTTTTTTGCATTTTATTTATATCTATGTTGCTTTTATTCATCCGAGATCAGCTTATTTTAACCTTCCCACTTCCTAATTCCATATTCAGTAAGCAGGTGAGCAGGCAAGTTATCTGGCTAAAGTTATCTGGCTAACCTTACCTTAACTGGATGTCTTCAAAAGATATTCAGTTAAGTGGCATCCATATGGGCTAAAAAAAAGTTTGACTACAGTCCTCCAGGCCTGATTTCCATCCTCCCCCCCCTTAAAAAAATTGTCAAAGGCCCTGCTGGCTGAGCCCATACCCCCAATTCCTCCAAGGAAAAAAATAAAAATTTAAAGCTAGACATTGATGCCATCACTCCCCAGTAAAAGAAACTAAAAATAAAGCTTTCTCTCCACATGGTAAGACGGCATCTTGAATACTGTGTACAATTCTGGTCGCCACATCTCAAAAAGATATAGTTGCGATGGAGAAGGTACAGAAAAGGGCGACCAAAATGATAAACGGGATTGAACAACTCCCCTATGAGGAAAGACTAAAGAGGTTAGGACTGTTTAGGTTGGAGAAGAGACGGCTGAGGGGGGATATGATAGAGGTCTTAAGAGCATGAAAAGTCTAGAACAGGTAAATTTGAATCAGTTATTTACTCCTTCGGATAATAGAAAGACTAGGGGACACTCCATGAATTAGCATGTAGCACATTTAAAACTAATCAGAGAAAATTATTTTTCACTCAACGCACAATTAAACTCTGGAATTTGTTGCCAGGGGATGTGGTTAGTGCTGTTAGTGTAGCTGGGTTTGAAAAAGGATTGGATAAGTTCTTGGAGGAGAAGTCCATTACCTGCTATTAATTAAGTTGACTTAGAAAATAGCCACTGCTATTACTAGCATCAGTAACATGCAATAGACTTACTTTTTGGATACTTGCCAGGTTCTTATGGCCTGGATTGGCCACTGTTGGAAACAGGATGCTGGGCTTGATGGACCCTTGGTCTGACCCAGTATGGCAATTTCTTATGTTCTTATGTTCTTATGCCACCCACCTCAATACTAACCCTCTCACCTACCCAGTAACTGCCAGAATATTGGACCCATTTGCAGTGGTGGAATTGCAACACACTGTGATCCTGGCAGCAGTGTTGTAAGCATAAGCTATCAGCATTTTGGCCAGCCCAGCTGCTGGACATGTATCACATGTCAAAAATTGAAATGCGGCAATGATGGTGTTCTGAGTAACTAAAATAAATCTCTGTAAAGGACAATATGATAGATCAAATTGACAAACTAAAGAGTAAAATATCACCAGCACCAGATAGTATCTACCAGAAAGTCCCAAAAGAACTCAAACATGAATTTGCAAACTTGTTACTAGTAATCTGTAACCTATTGTTTAAAACTGCCACTATATCTGAAGACTGGAGGGTGGCCAATGTGTCACAGGTACTTTAAAAGGGCTTCAGGAGTAATCCAGGAAACTACTGAGCCTGTCTTCAGTGCTGAGAAAAATGGTAGAAGGGATTCTTAAAAGCAAAATTACAGGCCATATAGATAGACATGGCTTAATGGAGAAGAGTCAACATGAATTTAGTAAAGGAAAGTCTTGTTTTAAAATCTATTTAATTTTTTTGTAAATTAACAAGTAGATAAAGGTAAGCCAGTTGATACAGTACACTTTTATTTTCAGATGGCATTTGACAAAGTCACCCATGGAGGACATCTCAAGAAATAATAAAGTAATGGGATAGGAGGCATTGTCCTACTGTGGAATGTGTAACGCTCCTGCTGAATCACTACCAGGAATCATGCAAAATATTCCATTTGTGTGGTGAGGAAACATAGTAACAATGTGAGTGGGTAACGCCCTATGTGTGAGAGTGTAAATGATGTGTTCCTTTGATAAAACACTCTGACCACCAACTTATGTTGTGGATTTTTTTGTTTTCCTCCCAGAGCTATCCTCTGATTTTTCTGATGCTTAAGTTATAATGTCTCCATGGAACCTCTTATTTTGAATGGGAGTTTCTTTCCACCCTTCCTATCTCTTTTATATTTTTATGCTGATTTATTTATTTCCTGTTAACTAGGGATTCATTTAAGTTATTTTCTTTGCTGTTCCAACATAAATGGGAGAGGTTGTTTCACTGAGAAGGGACCTGAGGCTTGTCTGTATCTGGAGGAAAGATGACTTTAGCCATCCAGAGGAGAAGGAGAAAGAAGAAAAAGGAGTTGAGATGAAACCTCAACAGGGCTCATGAACATCTATTGGAGATTTGGTGGAAAAGAGGAGTAACAATAGTATCAATCTGATACTTTGAGGAGGATATGAGTTCAGAGGAGAATACTACATTGAGAGGTAGGAGGAGATATAAGACTTGTATGTGGCCATAGATCTAAACTGGATTAAATATTCTCTTTACTAAGCATGTGGGAATGAAGCTAAACAATTTCCTAAATCCTTGGGGAAGGAAAGACAACAAAATTAGCTTTGCTATCATAAACTTTAAACAAAACTTTGAGATGTCACAAATGTATTCAGATAAGTGAACCAAACAGCTGTAAAGAATATTCTCATCATTTCATAACAGATAGGTAAAAGTAATGTTGGAAACCAAAATTCAGATTCCAGTGTGCTTTTTGCTGTTTATTGATGAACACTCATCAGTGCTGTTATCATCCCTGCCATATACAAGAACCGTGAACTGGGACTTAAGTATTTGCAATGCTAAGAGTCTTGAAAGTTACAGAATCCAGGAGATTTAAGTATTTTAGTATCAAGGGAAGTTTACCACCTACAACTGTGATTTGAGATATGGCCTCTGGATCCATTTTTTCATTGTTTTCATTCCTTAACCCGTCTCTGAAGTCAGCGAAGGTCTCTAAAGTTTAATGATTAATGCTTTAAAGTTTTACTGTTCCAATGTTTAATACCCCAATGTTTAATGCTCTAATGTTTAATGGCTTTCCCAATTGGTTCCCTGGAATGTTCTCATGTTTGTTTAATGTAACTTAATGTTTAATGTATCGCCCACTCGCGACTGTTCTGTTGTACTGTAAACCGGTGTGATCTGTATTTCATACAGGAATGTCGGTATATAAGAATTCAAAATAAATAAATCCACTATCCAGGACAAATCAGCCTAAGGGTTACAATTGGTAAGTGGTTAAAAGAAGGAAACAGAAGGTAGGGCTAAGTAATTAGTTTTCCAAATAAAGAAAGGTTATTAGTACTAGGACCTGTGCTGTTTAACATATTCATAATTAAGCTGAAAAGGGAACAATGAGTGAGATGATCAAATTTGTAGACACAAAATTATTCAAAGTTGTTAAAACTATAGTGGATTTTGCAGAACTGCAGAATTGCCTTGCAAGACTAGGAGACTGGGCATGTGAATGGCAGATGAAATTTAATATGGAAAAGTGCAAAGTGAAAAACAGAGAGAAAAATAATCCCAATTACAGGTACACAAAGCTGGGTTCTGTATTAGGAGTCACCACCCAGGAAAAGGACTTTGGAATCCTTATGAACAATACATTTAAATCCTCAACAAATTGTGCAGCAGCAGTCAAAAAAGCAAATGGAATGTTAGGAATGATACAAAAAGGAATAGAGAGTAAAACACAAAATATCATATATATTTTATTTGTATTTATTAAAGTTGATATGCCACCTAACTAATCCATTTCTTGGATGAGTACAATTAAAACAATCATATAACCCATCCCATAAAAGCAAATCTATTCTCACATGCCTCATGAACCCTATGCATAGTTACATAGTACCATCAGATTACCTAATCCATCATCCCACCACCCATATTCGACCATTCCTCGGACATCTGTCTCTTATCATTAATATACATAAATCCCATTTCCTACTCAAAACCCATGTCCCAGGAATGTTCATGAACTCTCTCTACTACCCATAATTCTATTCCTCAACAACACCGATCTCCAAATTTTTCTATAAATAGCCAGGATTTAAGCATTTTCCAGCTAAACAACTTCCTAAATCTTTGGGGAAGGAAAGACAACAAAATTAGCTTTGCTATCATAAACTTTAAACAAGATTTTGAGATGTCACAAATGTATTCAGATAAGTGAACCAAACAGCTGTAAAGACTATTCTCATCATTTCATAAAGCTTCAACGGCAAGAGATAAGAGATAACGGGGAATTGGACTCAGACAGCAACCAACAAGGGCCCTGACTTTAATGGTTTGGGAAACTAAGTATGAGGGTAAGTTGTATGGCATGGCAGTTGCCACCCCTTGATGGCAACTGCCAACAACCAACAAGGACTAAACTTCATAATCTGGGTAAACAATCGTGGGGATAGCTGCTTATTACGGAGGTTAATACCCTAAACCGTTTAAGCCGGATACATCACTTTGAAAGCATATACATCATTGCTATCTGCTTCAACGGTAGGGGGAAGTGAGGAAAACAGGATTTACATTCAGACATCATCCAACAAGGCATCGATCTGTGCAATCTGGGTAAACAAGCATCGGGGTAACTTGCTTGATGTGGCAGTTACAACCCTTAACCATAAGCCTTATGCTCACCTTTGATGCAACTCCAACATTATTCTTTGCATCAATGACAGGGGATGGCAGGAAATTTGAATCAAACAATTACCAACAAGAGCCCTGAAGTTGGTGTTTGGTGAAACAGATAAGTATGGGAAAATAAGTGTGGAAGCTTGCTGGGCAGACTGGGTGGGCCGATTGGTCTTTTTCTGCCGTCATTTCTATGTTTCTATGTTTCTATATCATTATGAGGGAGACTTGTATGACACAGTTGGTGCTACCACAAGCTTGCTGGGCAAACTGGATGGACCGTTTGGTCCTTTTCTGCCATCATTTCTATGTTTCTGTGTAGGGCAGGTGATTTCATCTGCCTGTGGACTTGTGAATCAGTCTTTCCTGTGAAGAGATTAACTGGATTTTGGAGTCACTAGCCCAGTGCATAGCAAAGATCTCTGGCACCTAGAGGCCAATAGCCTTGTTTTGCCTCCCCCTCTCTCACCACCACCATCCTCCTTATAAAAATGCCTAAGGTACAGAAAGAGCAGACATTTTGAATAACCCCCTCTTCTTGCCTTTTACCTGTGTGTGGCTGAAAAACCATACAAAAGGAGGCCACAGAGCTCCCCCTACAGCCCAGCGCCCAGGGGTTTTGACTCCCACCATCCCCTCCCTCTCGCCATGCCATTTCCCCAGCCCAGGAGTGGTTTGAGCTCAATACTCCCTTATAAAGCAATAAAGTGGTATCCTACAGCTGTAGGAATGATCTCTGGCCCATAGGGAGCCATGCTTAGTTTTTGGGTACTTGCCAGGTTCTTATGGCCTGGATTGGCCACTGTTGGAAACAGGATGCTGGGCTTGATGGACCCTTGGTCTGACCCAGTATGGCATGTTCTTATGTTCTTATGTTCTTAAGTGTGATCTGAAATGGTACTCAATCTTTAACAACTCATGATCCTATATTTCCTCTCTACTGATTCATGGTACAACAGCATCTTGAATACTGTGTACAATTCTGATTGCCCTATTTCAAATAGACATAACAGAACTAAAAAAGGTGCATTAGATAGCAATACAAATGATTAAGGGGATGGAACAGTTCCCCTATGATGAGAGATTACATAGATTAGGACTCCTCAGTGTGGAAAAGAGATGATTGAGAGGGGTTATGATAGAAGTTTATAAAATCATGAGTGGGGTGGATTGGGTATATAAAGAACAGTTATTTATCCTTTCAAATAATACTAAAACAAGAAAACACTCCATGAAACTAACAACTAGCAGGTTTAAAACAAATTGTAGAAAGTATTTTTTCACTCTAAACACAATCCAGCTGTAGAATCTGTTACCAGAGGACATAGTAAAGGTTATTAGCATAACAGGGTGTAAAAGAGAGTTCAACAAGTTCCTGGATGAAAAGTCCATAGAACATTATTAGCCAGGTAGACTTAGGAAGACTATTGCTATCCCTGGAAGGAACAAGAAAAAGATCTACTTTTTTGGGATCTCTCAGTTTCTTGTGTCCTGGACTGAACACTGTTAGAGCAGGGCTAGCACTAGCTTCTGCGCTGCCCTGTGCATAGAGTCTCCACTGCCACCCCCACGCCACCGTGCCCCCCCCTCTGCGCCTCCCTCACTCTGTCCATTCCCCCCGTGGTGGCACGGGCGGCCCTCTGTTTCTTCAGCTGCCAGAAGAGGATGTGAGTTCATATCCTCTTCTGGGGGCCAAAGAAGGAGAGAGCACTGCCGCCGCTGACTCACCGACTGGCCAGCCCGCTGCCTCTCCAGGTGTGCCGCTCCGTGTAATTGCATGGTTTGCACACCTGGTCGCGGCGGGCCTATGTCAGAGACAGAATGCAGGGCTCAATGGACCCTGTTTTGTCCCAGCATGACAATTCTTCAGTTTTTATGCTATTTTTTTTTCATGGTCTCACACTATTTAGTTGACAGAAACGACAGTTTTATCAGTTATTGTGCAGTATTGTTTTAGTATTGTCTACACACTAAAATTTAGTGGTTTTGGCATTTGCATTACATTTTTAGAAATTAACCCAATAAAAATGTTTTTGTGTTTTAGTGTGTAGGCCCCTATGAGATCCATAATCAGCTGTGTGTGGCTAACTTTAGGACAGTTTTTTTCACCGATGAGCCTTAGCTGGCCAAGTCAACCAGTTATCTCTGAATATCATAGTTAGTTAACTTAGCTGGCTAACTCAGCCAGTTACACCCCTGAAATGTCTCTAACTTATCCTGCTAAATTCTAGTTTCCTAACTTATTTATTTTTATTTATTTATTTATTTCTTTTGTATATCGACATTCGATCGAGATATCACATCGGTTTCCAGATAACAGGTTGAATAGGGCGGGATCTGCCCTATTTTACATTTAACAAGATAACAATTAAACTATTGCAGTAAAAACATTGTAACATATGAATACAAAAGAATGTGAGTATAAATTTGTAGCATATATCCTATATACAATATATACAGTATGACTTGGTTAGGATTAGATCTGGTGTCAGAGGCTATGGGGGTTTGGGGGGGAAAAGGAGGGGGTGGTTGTGAGGGGGGGTGTTATGCGGTAGTGCATGTTAGGAGTCATGTGGGAAGGTTTTCAAGAACAAACTTATTATTCATCTAGAATTTAGCCGGATTTGTGCTCAAAAGTTCAGTTAGCTGGCTATATTCTTTGAATATAGACCTCAATATGTCTCTATGCTTTTGATTTGCTTTCCTTGAACTGCTGCATATTAGATGTTTTTACTGTCATGTTTCTTTAATTATATTTTTTAAAACATTAAATAGAAAAGAATGAGGCATGATCTAAGGATGTCCAAGGTATGGTCAAGTTCTTAGCAGCTAAAATTCAATGCGAAATAAAGTGCAGAATCAATCATTTGGGGTGCAGAAATCCAAGGGAACAATTCACAATGAGGTGTGAGATACAGGTGTTCTTCAACCAAGATACTGTATAGACCTCCATTCTTTGCATGCTGCTGCTTTAGATGGACCCCTTGTGCCGGAGATATGTAGGCAGCCTGAGACATCTGCTTCTGGATCCTCTGCTCTCTATCATCTGCCCCCTGTGGCTGGTCCAGCTGGTCTTGCCTCCTAGTATTGTCACTGGGTGCTCAGCTGAAGAGTCAGAGGAAGCTGGAAGTCCTTATCCTCCACTGTCTGCCTGCTTCTGCTGCTGAAGCTTGATCCTGTCTGATTGTGCTGGGTGATCTGCAGGTGTCTTGAGAAATCTGCCACTGGATCCTCTACTCTCCAGTATCTGCCATCTTGAGTCTTTTTCCAGCTGGTCCTACCTTCCAGTGACAACAGCAGGGACTCAGCTGAAGATCCAGGAGGATGCTGAAGGTGTGCGTTCTGAGGTCGTATGTACAACTTGTTGCATGCATGAAGAAGCACAGCAAAAGAAAATGCTCCTTTGGGTATTCCTTCATGCATCCTGTACTGTGTCTTAAAGTGCCATATGATCTTCTCTTGCTCTTCCTGGACAGCCATTTCTGGGTGCATCACTGATCATTGGCACGTGTCCTGGACGCACTAGGAAATGCAGTTTATTCTGTGAGTTTTATAACTGATTGATTGGAGAAATCATATCTTCTAATGCTAGTGTTATGTACAGGGAACCCAGTCCCATCTGTTACATTATTGAGCAGAGTCACTATGGAGGCATCCATCCATCCTAAAAGACTGTAAGTCACTGACCAGCAGCTCTTTTAATTCCTGTAACTAGAATCAAGTATTCACATATGACATCCTTAGATAGTCTTACTATTTTTTTGATCAATGTGAGATTCATACGTGGCAAGTCTTCCATGATATTATATGCATAACCAAAACATGGTTATTGAAAACTGACATGATAATCCTCAACTAACTTTACAATTAGCTATACTGTATTCTCAAAGCCTTGACCGAGAAAGTGGAGAGGTAGGGTTTTACTTGCTACAAAGAAATTGTTGTTACTGATTTAAGTAATCAAAGTTATTGATCGGCAGTATGAAATCCTCACATTAAATACCAAATCCTGGGTGATTTACTTATGCTACTGCCCCTCTGGTCTTTCATCTCATGATTACTCTCCTCTCATTGAAGCATTAGTTGTAATGGATTTAAATTTACCCAATACTATAGTTCTGGGGGTTTTATCCTCCATATAGATCAAATTCCTCTATCCACCTCCTGTGAAGAGTTCCTTGCGGCAATGACTTCACTCGATCTGGAGCATTTAGTGCATAAACCTACACACGTTTAAAGGTTAGACATTAGAACTGATCGTCTTTGGTAGCGTATTTGTCACACATGGTATACCTAGCCTGGACTGTTCTGAAATATTTTGGATCAACCACTATAAACTAGCCTAGGAAATAACCAAAAGAAAAAGAAATTACATATTCAAAAAATGGCCACATTGACACTGATCTTCTTCAAACTAAATAAGTCCCAAAATTAGAACAGCTGTCAACTGCTAATGCTGGAGGTGCAGTGAAACATCAGACATTTCTGCCCTGACCAAAGTCACAGATGAAATAGCTCTCCTCAAAAAAGAATTTTTCCGAAGGGACAGAATCACAAATTATTTTTCCAATGAGCTGAGGAAATAAGAGTTACCTTTAACATTTAGAACCAGAATGGAATAGATCTCACTCCTCTAGTCATTTAAATCAATATAACTTGTAGCTTGAGAAATATAAGTTGCTGATAACAAACAGTAAAAAAAATCTTTCATCTCAACTAAAATCCAGCAAAGCAGGCAATTATGAAAGAGAATTATTCCTTACTGTAAAGTGACTGATACATTTCCCAGACAATGGCAATAATGAGAAAATAGCTGATTCCTCACTTTGTGAAGCCTATGCTGTTCATTTCCAAAATCAAATTAGTGATTTATGTACTTGTTTTACACCTGAAATCTTGCTACCTTTGTCAGAAACAGGAAATAGAAGAGGCTATATGGAAAACCTTTGCTCCATTAACTAATGGTGAAATTTCTCAGATAGCACTTTGAGCACTTCTTCTTAGCTGCTGAATCATATGGAAACAGTATTATCAAATGTACTAATATGTAATAATATTAGTGATGCCATTACTCATATTGTAAATGCATCTTTGACTGAAGGTATTTTGCCTTCCAGTCTGAAATGGGATGTGGTTTGCGCCATACTGAAGAAACTACATTTAGATTGCTCTGAATTAACAGATTACCACCCTATATCTTCTTTGCTGTTTCTGTCATAGATAATTGAGAGAGCAATTCTAGAGCAGCTTCAAGGATTTCTAGATGAAGACTCTGTCTTGGACAACTCTAATTTTGGTTTTGCTCAGGTTATAGCACAGAAGCTTTGCTACTTTCCAGCTTTGATACATTTCACGAAGGCTTTCATCCAGGCAAGAAATGTATTCTTATGTTTTTGAACATATTGGTGGCTTTCAATAAATTAAATCATTTACTTCTGACCAATTTGTCAATCGAGGGATTGATTCAGTTCTCACATTGTCCTCATCTTATTTGACAAATTGTGTACAACACATAAGAATAGGTTCTGCTCAGTCCACCTTATACCCTTTAGCAATGGGTGTTCCACAAGGTTCCACCCTATTGGCTACATTTTTTAACATCTATCTTTGTTTAATATGCAGGTTTCTAGCTGACATGGATGCTAGTTATAGGATTTATATGGATGAAATTCATGCGTTTGTTCCTATCATTTCTAACTTGCCTGAATCCTTTACTCATGTATCCAGGTATTTATAAAACGATAGATGTTTGAGAGCAGACTAACATTAAAAAATTTTTTAAAACTCAGTTATTGCTGCTGCAAATGTTCAAATCCCAGAAATCGCTACCTGTTTTCAGTATGATGATTAGTTGGTACCTATTTTGATGCAGGTTGAAAAGCTTTTTTTTTTTTTTATCTGTACAAGTTAAGTCTGTGGCAAGGAGTCTTTATTCAAGTTATGGCTACTGCTTACTTTTAAACCTTATTTAAACCCCAATGACCTTAAAACAGTACTGCAAGCCCTTGTGTTAAATGCACTGGACTATTGTAATTCTATTTATTTTGGACTTCCAAAGACCAGTTTAATGGCTCTTCAAGTCATGCAGAATTCTGCTGCCAGTGTCTTATTAGACCTGGAATGATCTGACCATATTAGTTCAATATTGTATTTGCTTTTATCTAATCCTGGAGGCCATAGCTCTGAAAGTATATAGACAAGGAGGAGGTAGTCCTGTGAAGGGTTAACAAAATTATGGAGAGTCTCTTCACCAAAAGTCCTAGGAGATAAGACTTAAAGACCGAAATATGCATACCCTAGAGGAGAGACAGGGGATATATGGCAGAGACATTCAAATACTTGAAAATTATAAATAATGCCCAAAAAAGAAACCTGTTTCAGAAGAGAAAATGCTCTAGAACAAGAGGTTACAATATGAGATTTCAAGAAGTTTGACTCAAGAATAACAGTGGAAAATATTTACTTACAAAAAGGATAGTGGATGCAAGAAAAACCATCTAGTGGAAGTGATGAAGATAAAAAAGGTAAATGAATTCAAGAAAGTATAAGTACAGAAGATTCCTAATTGTGAAGAAGTGAAGGGAAATACAGAGATCAATGGCATTGTACCAAGAATGAAACAGGGATGACTAGATGAGCCTTACTGGTCTAATCTGCCATTTTTCTATTGTTTTTCCATTAATTTGTTGCCAAACTTAGATTAATTTTCTAGAATACATAAATACTCTAAGACATTAAAGCATTTTTTTAATGTGTATAATATTCCTGTTAAGAATGCTCATTTATAAAAACAACCATTACTTCCATAATGTGAATATAATGAGAAAAGTATTATACAGCAGTGTTTTCTGCTTCTTTTTAGTAAAATCAACAGATAACCACTGAACATCAAATATTGGGGGAGATTTACTAAACTGCTATATTTTACCATGGAGCGGGGTGTCATTTTTGCTATATTGGACCTCTCCCTGGTAAAATATCACAGCCTTTTCCCTGCAATATTTTTTATCATTGAAAAAGCTCACAATAAAAAAATATTGTGATGAAATGGAAAAACATGCAATGGTGGACCAATTCACCCAGGGCTACCATCATATTAAGGGGCCATACAGCCTAAAAATAAGACTACGTCCCACTGTGCCAAAGTCCTCCTAGGGGTCTGATGAGACCCCTGCCTACTACTGACTGCCTGTAGAGGCATCCCTGCAGTAAACATTTTTTAAAAAGCTTTTAATGTATGTGGGAATGCTCTGTCCTTTTCCAAACCTCTTCCCTTTAAATAAATAGTCCACTGCTATCCAAACAACCCCTCACAAGGCATCCTGCTCCCACCCCTCTAACATTAAAAATAGTCCCTGGTGTTTAGTGGTCTCCAACCCCACCCCGACCACAACTTCCTTGACATATCTCTGGTCTCTAGTGACTCCCCAATCTTGCCCACCTCTTGGATCCCTCATACATTTAGAATACATCCCTAGTGTCTAGTGAGGCCTGGAGAGCTTCCTAGGCTCCCAGCTGGTCAGCAACATCTTTCAAAATGGCACCAACTAGTCTTTGCCCCTATCACTTGAAGAGGCAAAGGCTGGTTGGTGCCATTTTGGAAAATGGAATTGACCAACTTGAAGCCTACGTGGCATTCCAATCCTCACTATATACCAGCGATTTCTATTAAATATATGGGGTGGGTACAGGAGGGGCTAGGGTGTGGAGGCCACCAAGCACCAGAAACCTATTTCAAGGTCAGAGGTCAGTGGGCACTAGGCACCTGGGACTACTTCTAATGTAGAGGTATGGGGGGGGGGGGGGGGGAAGGATGCCTTGTGTGGGGAGGGGGGGTTGGAACCTGAGGAGAATATCTATTTAAAAGAGAGGGTTTTTGGAAGGGGGCAGAGCATCATTGCACAATTATTTTTTATAATTTTTAAACTTTAGGCCCCCTGAGCCACCTTGGCAGGCAGGAGAGAGTCAGTGGGGTTCTACAAATAACCCCTGAGGGATTTTTACACTTTGGGGGAGGATGTTTTTGGGCCTTGGGGTCATTTAAATATCAGCACGAGAGCATCAGGATGTGTGCTAACATCCCAATGTTCGAACAGGAAAATATGTACAATTCCTGAGTTGTCCATAAAATAAATCAGTTTGCCAAATTTTTATTAGTATTGGATTATCTATGCATGTATTTGCAAAGCAGCTATTTATAATGGGACATGTTTTGGTCCAAAATAACGTGCAAAATCGCAAATATTGCACATATCACTGCGATATACCATTATTGTGCAATACGCAGAGATTACTGCATTAATGGCATATTGCAGCTTAGCAAATTTCCTTAATTGTTACTTCCAAAGCTGATATCAATTAAAATCCAATATCCCAAGGCTAACAGAATATGAGAGGATGATGTTCAAAAATTTAAATGGTTGTAGCAAAAGTGAAATATCCTTCTGTATCTATTATAGTGTCAGTGCAATGTGTACAAAACTTAATTCTGCTAAAGACTTTAGGTATGTGAGTGGGTGAATCAGGAGATATTTGCTGCTTGGAATCTTTTCTAATCAGTGATGGGTTTTTTGCTTCCTATTCCTCACTGGCAAAAAATAGAAAAAGGAGGCTGCTGCTGGACCAAACCTGGTACCTTGTTTTTAAGAAAATGATTACTGATCTAATCTTTCAATAAACTATTCAACTGAATTTAATAACTGACTAGTCAAGAAAAAACATATGTTGACATGAAAAGGAGTGACCTCCATGGGTATTCCAGACACATCAAGATCTTTGCCCCCTGCACCTCTCATCAGAATATTTTTACTCCTGTTTGAGTTAGGAATAAATCTAAACTACCAATAGCAGCTGCATAGTTCCATCCATATCTGTAAGAGCTATTTTTTTGCTGCTTCCATTTTTTTTCCAGTAACCAAATGTATCCAAATTCCAATAACTTTATTATAAAACCCACTCAGTCTGCATTCCTTAGACAACCCCTTTTAAAACCTAGATTTAAAAATCAAAGAGCAGTGACAAAGTATCACATTTATAAATTACCAGGATCAATTGGTCAGGTTGAGTCCCACTGTTTTTTTCCTTCCAAGTCCTCTGGGGAGGACAATGATTGAGTAATATTTATATGGTTCCTGTTCCTGTCTGCCGGATACTTCTGCCCCCATCCCAAGTCAAAGCAATCTATTCAGATTTCTCCTTGGTCTCCCATGTCAATCATTCTTGTTTCTGTTGTATCAGACAAGATGACTGCTGCAAGATAAGAATATGTGCCACTGTTTACCAACTAGTCTCAGCACGTTATCAAAGAATCTGGCTTTGCCCCATTGCCCAGCCTGCAAATTGTTTGCACAGCAGTGGATATCAGTTTTTGAATTATTTTCAGGATGATGAGATCACAATGACCTGTTTGCTGAATTTACTCATCGTATACACACAAACTGCAACATTCTTCCCTCATTTCTCATAGGCGTTGGGATTAGGCATTGGATTTCATACAAATTGCTAATTGTTAAAGTGAACCCAAACTAGATAGCAATGATATCAGACTGTTTTATAGGTATTTGATATACATAATTAAAGATATTTTAAATTAATATTAATATTAAATTAATGTTTAATGCATTTGACAAAGGTAACGCATGAGTTCCTGCAAATTTTGTTTAAATGTAAACCGATATGATATGTAAAATCGAACACCGGTATATAAAAATAAATAAATAAATACATATTAAGCATATGTTTTGAGAGGCAGGGGTGAGAATGAAGCAGCAAGCTCAGAAGGAATGTGAGAAAATACTTTTTCACTGAGAAAGTGGTGGACAACTGGAAAAGCTTTTCAGCAGAAGTCATAGGAGTCAAAACAGTAGCAGAATTCAGGCATGCATGAGGTAGACACAAATGGACCTCAATGGAGGTAGAAGGGAGGCGACAACAGTTCAAACAAGACCAGTGACAATAGTAGGTAGGTACAATGGACAGATTGAGTCAACCAAGTAGTCCTTTTCTGCTGACATTGGTATTGATTCTATCTGGGCTTCCCAGTTCCAAGACTTTATTTGATCTCTAGTTTTACTCTTGATTTCCCACTGCTAAACAGCCTATTTTCTTGCCGTATGCCTTCTTCAATTCCAATACCAAATATCAATTCTGCTTTTGCTCCAAAATACATTTTTATATCATGAGAACATCACATGACTCGGCCCTCTCTTCTTTCTTGTTTTACAAGTCATAGTTTTGCCGCATATTATATTATGATCAATTAATGGTAGCAAATTCTCTATTGCAAATACTAAAGTTAATGAGGCAGTATATTACAATGTTCTGATTATTATGACTACCCTATCTGAAACTAGTATATACAAGCACTGCAGTAGGAATTAGTTTTGCTTAAAGTCTTTCTTTACCATATTTTCAGTTTAAACCGATTTTCACCCACAAAATCCCAGATTTTTTCAAAGGTGACAGTTGCTTTAAACCGATATTCACTTTAAGTTTAGGCTGATTGAAAAAGCTCCCCCAGAGCTGTAGATGCAGAATTTGAAGGCCTCCAACCACTGCTGGAAGCCAGTGTGGGCCGCAGTGCATGCTGTGTTTTAAGTCTCCCCCCCCCCCCTTACCAGTGAAAGCACTCACTTTCCAGTGCCATCCATGCCTTGTTTCAAATGCCCCCTCCTCACCCTCCAAGCAGCCAAAGTGCCTGATCTCTGGAGTTGCAAATTCATTTGAAGCAGGCCATGTCCACCAGAAGCACCTCCCAACAGGGTTCCCTTGTCCTCTACAAAAGCAGACGTGCAGTGCTGCAGCATATGGGAACCTCAAGCACACTGCCGAAGGAAAGATGAAAAGCCTTGAGCCACCACTGGGAAGGAAGAATTCTGTTGCAATGAAAAGGGGGGGGGGGGGGGAGGCAGGGAGAAAGGGAAATTCTTGGCTAGATGTACATGCCTACTTAAAATTTGGTGCACATGTATGTGCATCCAGGCTATTTTATAACATGCATGCAATAATGCACATGTGCATGCATGTTATAAAATAGCCATGTCCCTGGGTGTGGGCCAATGCACACGCCCACGTGCCGATTTGAAAGTTACCACCATTATGTGTGCACACATGTGCTCATGCACCTATGAGCAGGCTGGATCACTGTGTCATGGCAGCATGGGATGCTGGGTCCAGCGGTGTTCCTGCTGTACTGATGCCAGGCCACATTGGGGCCAATAGGAGAGACAAGGCAACAAGAGAGGCTGACTCTGGCAGCTTCTAGACTCCCTGAGACTGGCCACCATTGGGGGGGAGTGCCATGGCTCATGGGGCGTACCTACGGGCTGCAAATCTTAATTCATACATTTTCAGTTCAATTTCACTTTATTATTGAATACTTTATATCGACTTCTCTGGGTGATGAAGCAATTGCTGATGCTTGGGAAATCTGTGATGATGCTCTCTATCAAACCAGATGATCTTATACAAATTAAAATTAAATTCCCTCTTTATTCTGAATAAATTCATGACAAATATTCTGAAATTTCCTTAAAATCATATTTGCCTATTACTCATAAAATTCCAGCACTATATAAATGTGGTTTACTAGACTAAAATAAAACAAAAACAGGAAATATCTAAAAATCACCATACTTGCCCTTGCTACAAAATAACAAACAATTAACCAGCATGGTTAAAAGGGGAGGTGAAAGAAGCTCCAAAAGATTTTATCCAATTTTTGAATGAAGATCTTCATTCAAAAATTGTATCCAAAAGATCTTCATTCAAAAATTGGAAGAAGGATCCAACAGAAGAAAATAGGATAATGCATAAGCGTTGGCAAGTTAAATGTAAGACATTGATAAGACAGGCTAAGAGAGAATTTGAAAAGAAGTTGGCCGTAGAGGCAAAAACTCACAGTAAAAACCTTTTAAAATATATCCGAAGCAGAAAGCCTGTGAGGGAGTCAGTTGGACCGCTAGATGATCGAGGGGTTAAAGGGGAAATTAGAGAAGATAAGGCCATCGCGGAAAGATTAAATGATTTTTTTTGCTTCAGTGTTTACTGAAGAGGATGTTGGGGAGGTACCCGTACTGGAGAAGGTTTTCATGGGTAATGATTCAGATGGACTGAACCAAATCACGGTGAACCTAGAAGATGTGGTAGTGATAAGTGTGCCTGAACAGAAAACCAACTTGGAGAAAAGAAAATGACCCAGAATCATTGGTTTTCTTAGCCTGCCTTAGCTTTTGGAACTCTAAGTGACTTATTGAGAATGACTTGCAGAATTTCCAGGATATCTGCACAGGTTTTCAAGCTGGCTCCATACGGTGATGACTAATCATAGGGTCACAGAAAAGCAGAAACCAACTGCAGGAAGGTCAGGCTATATGGACACTACAGAGGCAATCTTTCTCAGGGGTTTTTATAAAACACAGCCACAGATGTGTTAATTAACCTGACCAGCAAGATTCTAACAGAACAAAAGACTACCCATATGTAAATAGTATAAATAAATAAATTAAAAAGAGAGTTACCTGGAAGCAATAAAAGCTGGGAACCAGTGTTTTGTTTTGTTTGTTTTGTCCCTCTTTTGTGGGCAGTGCTGATTCAGAGCTGGAGTCACCATGAGAGAAATGAGAGGGAGAGAAAAGTTTGTTTTTGTTTCTTGTCACTGCCTCAGGATGAGATAGGCAGCGCTGAGCCAGGCCTGATGAGATGGGGAGCAAGGAACAGAGATGAGCACAGAGCAGGATAAAATCAGGAAGTAGGCAGAACAGCAAGTGAAAGGCATTGGAGCAGGCAGAAAGGAACAGCTGAGTTAAGTAAAGCAGAGAACTGATGGGTGAGCTTTTGAAGGGAAGAAAGCAGTTGGAGGAGAATGCTGGCTGGTGTGGTTGAATAGGGATCTTAAAGGAGTGATAGTTTAGATTATAATTATATGAATGTTAAAGGTCTTAACAGGAAGAAAATTACTACAAAAGTGGGGAGAAAATATGTAGAATATTTTTATGGTATTTAGGGAAAAAGTAGAAGTCTGAGAAAGTTTAAGTAATAAAATAATAAAACAATTGGTATGAACTGAGCACCCCTATTAGGAGTAGTATGAACAGCAACACCTTTGAAAAATAAGGTGGTAACAGTGTAGTGAGGTAAATTGCTTCCCTGGATACAGGTGACAAGGCGAGCACAAGTATACTAGTTAGAGCCTCAGCGCTGAACATAAATAAGGAATAAGAAGGGATTTTATCAATAAACATTTTATTAAAATTTTGATTATATGGAAATTAATAAACCTAACTAAAAATGAATACAAATAGAAAAAGATAATATATCTAATGAGTAGGGTAGGGTACTATTTAAAGGAGTGACATCAGCAGGAGAAATGATCTAAGAATCTAAGGAAAAGAAAGAGACAGTTAAAGAATGAAACAGTTTTAGAGCCTGAAGTCTAAAGTATCAGAAGTGCTGTCAATGCACTCTGACTTTGAGGCCTATAAAAAAATGATAAACATTAAAAAGTAAATGAAAGAACATTCACAATAGTATATAAGTGTGAGTGTATGAGAGAGTGAATGATTATAAGGTTCCTGACAAGGTAAGAAGAGAAGCAGCAAAGTTAAATTCATAAATACTTTGTTTCCTAACTTTTAGTTATAATGTAAACCGGTATGATGTCTCATCACTAATGTCGGTATATAAAAGCTCTAAATAAATCAATCAATCAATCAATCAATAATTAAATAGATGTTGTTGCTGTACCGCGTGTTAAAACAGCAATTATATTAGCAATATTATATTATGTATGCTTGTGACTCCTATTAATAGTGAAGGACAATAGTGAATGAAAAGAAGAAGAAAAGTAGATAAGTGTAATAGCAGAACTTAAAGCTACTATTGCCAGGTCTGAGCTTATTATTTTACATGCACACTTGAGAATAACTATGAGCTTATTATTTTACATGCACACTTGAGAATAACTATGAGCTTATTATTTTACATGCACACTTGAGAATAACTATGAGCTTATTATTTTACATGCACATTTGAGCATAACTATGAACAATAAGTTAAAAAAAGAATAAAAGAGCCAAAATACAAGGGGAAAGTGAAAGACTATATCAAAAGTATAATACTGAACTTACTTGAATACAAAGAAGAGAAAGAATACTGGACCTTTATAAAAAAAATGAAAAGAAAAAGAAACACAAAGAATCAATTTTCTTTTAGTCAGAAGAAACAACATATATGTGTGGGAGTCTCTGTTTAGTGGACCCTTGGGCCGACCTGCTGGAGACTGGGAAAGGTGGTCAATGTCTCTAGTGAATAGCAGGCCGGGCGGCAGATCTTCAGGCAGGACGTAGGTGCTCTTCACCCTGGAAGCTGGTGCTCCCCCGGGAGGAGCCCGTAGGAGCCCAATCGCTGGGACTTAGGTGGCTTCACCCTTGGAAGCCGAAGCCCCCCCGGGAGGAGCCTGGAGGGGCCCGGCCGCTGGGACTTAGGCGGGTTGTGGATCAGGACAGGTAACTGGAACCAGACTAGGACAGTGCAATACTGTAACGGGGCTCGGGTTCTGGAACCAGGTAGGATCTGTGGCAAGACTCGGGTACTGGAACCAGGCAGGAACTTTAGCAGGATTCGGGTACAGGAACCAGGCAGGAACTGTAGCAGGATTCGGGTACAGGAACCAACCAGGTACTGTAGCAGGCAGGCTGGAACCAGCACGTACTGTAGCAAGCAAGCAAGAACCAAGCAGGTACTGTAGCAGGCAGGCAGGAACCAGGCAGATACTGTAGCAGTAATGGAGCGACGAAGCAAAGTGAGTCACTCTGGGGCACAGCGCAACAGGAAATCAGGAGGCTAACCCGTTGCAAGGCAAAGACTAGATGGCCGCGGCAGGCTTATCAAGGCCGCAGCGTCTGACGTCAGGAGTTAGGCGGAGTCACCACTGGCAGGAAATGGCCTAGAAAAGCACCCAAGTGGCGCGCGCCTAGGAGCTGGGCATCCATGGGAGGGCTTGCAGCAGCGCAGCCCCAGCGGGGACGCTGCCAACCAGGCCGCAAACCAGGCCTCTGGAAGCGGAAGCAGGTCCGGGAGTCTGGAGGTAAGGGCCTGACCGCGGTGCTCGCGGCCAGAACCGCAACAATATATGGAACATTAATGTTAATATAAAAGAAAGAAGAAGAAATTTAATGTTAATACTTTTTTTTTTCTTTATGCATTTTTCACAATATAAATGACAAGCATTTACTTGTTTTTTGGTAATTGCGGTATCAGTATTACAGAATAACCATCATAATAACAATTCAATAATAAACAAGAAAATCAAATATACTGATTATCCTAACTAAATAAAGGAAATTTTAAGAGAATCCATCTTTATCTGTAAAAGATGGAAAAATTGAGCAAAAATTTCTTTATAGGTAATTAAACAATAAAGAAGGTACAATAATACCCCTATTTACTTTTTATCCCAGCTTACCTAATTCCCCAGAAAACTTTCAATTGCTCAGGCTCTATAAAGGAATAATCCTTCCCTTCCAATTTAACTATACATCTGCATGGGTATTTTAACAGAACCCCCCCCCCCACCCTTGTCTACAACCTCCTTTTTTAAAGCTAGAAATTGTTTCCTACGTAATTGTGTATTTCTTATTAAGTTGGGAAAGATCCATATTCTTTGCCCATAGAATGTTTTAATTCTGTTACGGAAAAAGAATTTCATGATGTTTTCTTTATCTGTTATGAAGGCAAACTGTATTAGGAGCGTGCCTCTATTTCTAACTTCTATTTCCTCCTGTGATTTGTTTAACAAATCTGAAATATCTAAAGATACTTGAATACCTTGTTCTTGATCAGATATTATTCCCCTTCTTTTTCCAGGTATTTATTCTGTCTTTGATCACCATTTTCTCGTTCTTTTTTCCTCATCCCAACATAAAAAGCCCTAATTATCACTGGGTAAGATTGGTCTGGAATTTTTAAAATCTGTGTTAAATAAGATTTAAATAATTCAACAGGACCAATATGTTTTATTATAGGAAAATTAGTTACTCTCAAATTGAGAGCTCTAATTGAATTCTCTACATTTTCCATCCTTTTCTGGATTTCCATTTCACTCTTTATCTGATAACCTTGAACTTTTTCTATATTTACTAAACAATGATCTAACTCATTGATCTTTTTTTGTTGATCCTCTGTCTTCTCTATATTCTCCTTTAATTAAATATTAACCTGTTTCACTTCATCAGTTAAGTTGACAATTAAACCATCCAGCTTTACCATATAATACCACAATGATTCCAACATTATATTACTTGGTTTTAAAGTCACAGATTTAATTAAATCTGATGTCTTGGGCTTTGGTGTACTAGTCTCTCTAGCTTTTACTTGAAGATCTCCAATTTCACTAGTTTGGGGTTGTAGAACCACCTGGGGATCTAATTCGATATTTGATATTCCTTTTATTCCATCTTGTATATTCTCTTGACTTCCAATGTCCTCTGGAGAAATTCCTGACAGACTTGAAGGTAAAACCCTTCCATTGCCTGGTGGTGATGGAGTCTCCAGTGCCCCTGGACTTAAAGTTGTCTCCAAGACTATGGGGGGAAGATTTTGCTCTGAACCCTCCCCCTCAGCAGTCAATCTTACAGGGGTTGCTTGAGGTAATCCTAACTAGTCAGGGAAAGTTCGTTCTCCAGGCTCAGCATTGGTAATATTAGAGATAGGCCATAATTTAGCCTTTCCCTTAGTATGAGGCATAATTCTGTGGGAAAACAAATAATGGAACCCTGGCTCGTACCAGACTCAGTCTGATTGTTGTATCTTTATTTTTCAATTAGCGGATTCTCTTAAGGAGGAGAGAGTTGGCAGAGTGAAATATTGCCTACCTGAGTAGAGATTGAAGTCCAAACTAAAGAGAAATTAATTCCTTCCAGGCAATCCAGGCAAAGCCAGGCTAAGCCATTTGCCGTGCGCCCCTTAGGCTCGTGTGGCTTTGGCTTCGTGCCGACGTCTGCTTCGTGCCGCTGAGAGGCTGTTTTTATACCTCCCCTTCCGGGTTCCGACCCTCTCCCCACATCACAGGCTGCAGCTCCCCGTCGGGGCCGAAGAAATTAACATGGGAGGAGAGAATTGAACTGAAAGCTTGTTATTTCCTGCTGTGCTGTGGAGCCATTCCAGGGGTGAGAGAGAGATTTCTTTGGCCTGATGGGGAGCTGCAGCCTGTGACGTGGTGAGAGGGGCAGAACCCAGAAGGGGGAGATAAAAGACCTGCCTGCTTGCAATTACCTTGAGGAGAGAATTGAACTGAAAGCTTGTTATTTCCTGCTGTGCTGTGGAGCCATTCCAAGCTGCAGGTTTAAGGCTTGTGTATTTACCGGGTAGTAGTAAGTTGGTTTAAATATTAGACAACCAAGAACAAGTATAAAATAGTGGAGAATATTTTGCACACATGGATAAAAGTATGTATTGATAACTGTATGTAGTGTCACTGTGTTCACAGGTGCTATATTCTTTTAAAAGTATGAATGATATGTGTGCATGTGATGGTTAGTGAGTTTTAAATTGTCTAGGTAAGAGTATGTGATTTTACATTTTGTGATATCAATAAAAATTTTTGTATTGACATATTATATGTATAAATTATGCTCTTTATGTGTGTAGCTATCAGATAGATAAAGAATTATTTTGAAATATCCCTGTGTATTGTTTACCATGCAGTAAAATCAATGCCATCTTTTTAATAACCCAGCCACCACCACAACACCAAGCACCACCTGGAAGAATCCATTCTTGCCTAGCAGCCTGGGAAAGAATAACTTCCGATCAATGGGTTTTAGAGATAGTACAACATGGGTACCAACTCCAATTTACCACAAAACCCATGCTACCTCACCTTTCTACTCTAAAGATTCAAAGCTTCCAACCACAACTGGGGGTGGAAATTGCTTTGCTTCGCAAGCAACAAGCCATTCAACGAATTTTTCCGAAAACCCAACAGGCGGGGTTTTATTTCCCATACTTCCTCATACCCAAAACGTCGGGTGGCCTTCGTCCCATACTAGACCTATGAGAATTGAACAAATTCCTAACCAAAGAGAAATTCAAGATGGTATCATTGAAATCGATCCTACCTCTGATTCAACCCAACGACTGGATGTGTTCTATTGATCTAAAGGATGCTTACACACATATTCCAATCCATCCATCCTCTTGGCAGTACTTGTACTTCTGCTACAAGCATCACCATTACCAGTACAAAGTTCTTTCCTTTGGACTATCAGCTGCACCCAGGGTTTTCACCAAATGCATGGTGGTGGTGGTGGTGGTGGCGCATCTCAGACAACAGGGTATAATCATATTTCCATATCTGGATGACTGGTTGATAATCGCCTCGACTCCGGAGATCTTGATCAACCACCTCCAACAAGTGATACAGTGCCTACAGGAGTTGGGACTAGTGATCAATTTCCAAAAATCACATCTACAGCCAACACAAACATTACAGTTTATAGGAGCATGCCTGGACATCACTCGCAACCGGGCATACCTCCCAACCGAGAGAATAACACAACTACGTTATCTTCTCCAAATATTGAACTATACTCAGAGACCTTCGGCGAGACAAATTCTAGTAGTCCTAGGCCACATGGCAGCGGCTATTTTCACGGTTCCCAACACCAGGCTACACATGAGATGCCTGCAATGGGGACTAAAACGTCAATGGAAACAACACTCAAACCGTTGACACAGAAGGTATCATTGCCCAGCCAGATGAGACAGGACATAACATGGTGGCTGCTAGACTCCACCCTATCAAAAGGGGTATTATTCAGTTCCCCTGCACACAACGCAGTCTTAACCACAGATGCATCTTGCAAAGGATGGGGAGCACATCTCGAGATTTACAAAATGCAAGGGTTATGGACAATCTCCGAGCAGAACCTGCAGATAAATTTATTAGAACTCAGAGTGATTCGAAATGCATTACAAGTATTTCAAGACCACCTGAAAGGTCACAGGGTCATGATATACATGGACAATCAAGTGGCGATGTTTTACATCAACAAACATGGAGGGTCCGGTTCATGGTCCCTTTGCAAGGAGACCCTGCAAATCTTCGAACATGCTCACAAAAATTGCATACATATACAAGCAACTTATCTACCAGGAGTGGCAAATGCAAGAGCGGACAGGCTAAGCTGCATCTTTCATCCTCACAAATGGGCACTCAATTCGGATGAAGCCCAAGACATCTTTATGCAGTGGGGGACGCCTGCGATAGATCTATTAGCAACAGAGATCAACACTCAAGTTCCCACATTCTGCTCGATAAGACCGAGCCAGTTCAGGATCACTCAGGACACCTTCCTCATACCGTGGACGACAGGCCTCCTGTATGCCTTTCTTCCCATACCACTCATAACAAGGACAATTCAAAAGTGCATAACAGATCAAGCTCAACTGATACTCATAGCCCCGGCCTGGCCGAGGCAACTGTGGTACAGTTTACTTCTCAGACTGTCCGTCACAAACCCAATTCGGTTACCGAATTGCCCAGATCTTCTCTGCCAAGATCAGGGGATGCTCCTACATCCACTACACTCATCTCTCCGTTTGACAGCATGGAGATTGAGAGGCTCCTTCTAACAGAACAGGGAGTTTCCACTGGCACAGTTCATCTTGTTAGAATCCAGGAAACTCTCAATGAGGAAAAATTATAGCTATAAATGGAAAGCTATTCTACCTGGTGCATTTCCAAAGGCATACCACCATTGGATTGCTCACCTGAACTTCTCATGGATTTTATTCATACACTGTATGCAGCTGGTCTTGCAACATCCTCTATTAGAGTTCATCTCAGTGCCATAGGGGCATATCACAGACCAGTTAACAATATTCCTATCTCCAATCACCCCTTACTATCTCGTTTCATTAAGGGGTTAACTCACATTCGTCCTCTGATCTCGAAGCCTCCAGTTCCTTGGAACCTCAACATAGTTCTTGAACAGCTCATGCTTTGTCTGTTTGAACCCATGGATTCGGCACACATTAAATACCTCACATGGAAGGTGGTATTCTTGGTTGCAGTAACATCAGCATGACGAGTCAGTGAATTACAAGCCTTGGTCCATTACTCTCCATATTTACAGTTTCATCACCAAAAGGTGGTTCTCCGAACTCACCCGTCCTTCCTACCAAAGGTGGTTTCTCAATTTCATCTCAATCAAACAATAGAACTACCCATCTTTTTCCCTAAACCTCATGCAAATGATAGGGAAAAATTACTGCATAGACTAGATTGCAAAAGACCCTTAGCGTACTACAAAGAGAGAACAAACTCGGACCATCGGGTTTCTCAACTCGTTGTCTCTTTCAACCCGAAGGCACCTGGACTACCAGTGGCTAAACGCACCATCTCCAGCTGGATAGCACAATGCATCACGTTCTGCTATGACAAGCAGAAACTATAGCTATATTCTGATCCCAACCAAGTAAGAGCAGTGATGGCCTCCTTGGCACATCTTAAATATGTACAGCCCATAGACATTTGTAAGGCAGCTACATGGTCATTGCTCCATACCTTCACATCTCACTACTGCCTTGATCAACAAGCAGCCACTGATGCGAAGATAGGACAAGCAATTCTGCAATCTCTATCCTCTAGTTCAGGGTGACTGCCACATTATTGATGATCACGTACAAACATATATTTATCATAAACAACGTGATTGGGAGCTTGGGACTCCCATGACAGCATGGCTAATTCAGCCCTGCTATCAACGGGAAAAAGCAAGTTTGCTTACCGTAAATGGTGTTTCCGTAGATAGCAGGATGAATTAGCCATGCTGACCCACCCACCTCCCTGGCAGTCGCCGTCTTTTCAACTACACAGCTTAATCACAGACTGAGGAGAATCCATTACTTTCCTGCGCGGGAACACATGCACAGCCGCAGAGAGCTAAAATCTAATCTCTGCTTGGTAAAGCTCTGCCTCCTGGGCCTGATTGACAGATCCCATGACAGCATGGCTAATTCATCCTGATATCTACGGAAACACCGTTTATAGTAAGCAAACTTGCTTTTCCTGTTTAATTATTCCAGTATAAGCAAGTAAAGCTTGTAATGCCACTGAACACAGCAGAAGCTGAACTTCCTCTCCCTCATGGAACAAAAGACACACATTTTATAAACTTTATTCTATGAGTTTAATAAACTGTATATTATTTCTCTTACTTTATAGGTCTAACCATTGTCATTGACTTACTCAGTTGCTTGTTGGAAGGGGCTTTTTATCATTAGTCTCTCCAGTTGTTGCCCATTCATTTTTCCTTGTTTTCCAGACAATATTTGAATATATGCCATTCTAAGCTTAAGGAAAATAAACTCAGGGAAAGCAAATCTGAAGCCTAATGTCAAAATCTTGGATTTTTATTACCTTAAAATAATCTCCAGGCTAATTATCCATAACGGTAATATATGAATGGGCTAGCCCTTAGTGGATCCCTCTAACTTCCAGACTCTATAATCATGTAGAAATCAATTGTAGGCTGTGAGACCTGTGCCCTTTCTATTAACCCTATTGACTCTGGGCTATCATTTAAAAATAGGAATTCACCCAAAATTTATTAACAAAGTTTACTACTTAAAGTTGTTACCCTAAAGTCACTACCCCCATCTAAGATTTATATCACCTAAAGTTTAGCTGCTTCAGAAGGGTGGCCAAATCAAAGTCTTTAGCAGGGTATGCTGCTATGCTGCCAGGACTATCTGTGATGTCATGTGCTATCTGTGAGGTCATGATCTTTTTGGTTTAGACTTCTGTACTATTGGTTTTGCATGCAGTTATTGTAGGCACAGCTTAACTTTTCTTCATAAAGATCTGGCTTATAAGTGGCTGTCTGGGGCAGGCCTTTTTCATCAATTAGCCAGTTCATAGACTTCTGAATTATTGGCCTTCCAGATATCTCATTAGGCATGCCTGAGCTTTAATACTAATCATGGTTTGTATGACAAAAATCTACAGTTTTATATCTGCAATTACTTATTTTGACATCTTTCTGTGCTGTGCTAAATTCTCTTACAGGTCTCAGGTTCTTGTTTGCTTCATACACACAAGTCGTACCATGCTAAGATAGAGTTTCAAAGCTGCCTAAAGACATTTTTACTTAATCAGGCCTTTGATTGATTATTGAGTGAGGTTTCTGTTTTTGATTGATTTTTATTTGAGAGCAGTTTATGTTTTAGCCCATTGTTTTTCATTTTAACATTTCTTTTAAATCTTAAGATACTGATATTGATTTTATCTTATCAGGTTTTTATCTTAATTTTATGTTTTTATAAATATGTTTGATATTTTATGTTAATATTGTTCTTATGTATTTGTATGTTTGAAATGTAATTCACTATGGGCTTTGGTATTAGCAGCCTATAAATACCAATAAATAAATAAAATAAGTAAGTGTGTTATCTAACATAGCTAAACTCAAATTCATCTTATTGACCCCTTCAGTTTACTGATTTTCTCTAATATTTGAGCTAGGAAAAGGCTTTATGCATGCCCTCATCTCACAAGATAAATCTGTAAAAGAAATGAATTACTAATCTCTATAAAATGGATTCAGTTTTAAGCTTAGAAAGGCAAAAACAATATAATAGAACCAAAAAGGTATATATATCTTGAGAAGGGTCTTATAAGAATACTTTACAACCTTGCCTCATCCAGCTACCATAAGTGTGTTCCATAAGGGAGAGGGAGTTATAGTTTTCTGGCTGGTCCAGATATCGCTGATAAAATGGATGCTGCTACTCCCATCTGCTTTGGCCAGCTGTGCCTGTATTCAAGCACAACATTGAGTATAAAGAGTAGAAATCACCTGCATACCAAATGTCCTGGAGTGAAATTTGTTATTTGAGGCTAAGATGTGCAGCGGCCACTTACATTCTAAGGGGTAGATTTTAAAACCCCTGCGCACGTAAATCCTCCCGGATTTACACGTGCAGGGCACTTGCACACCGGCGTGCCTATTTTGCATAGGCCGCTGGCGCACGCAAAGCCCTAGGATGCGCGTAAGTCCCGGGGCTTCCTAAAAGGGGCGGGAGGGGCGTGTCCAGTGGGCGTGTCCGGGGAAGGGGCGGTCTGGGGCAGGTCCTGGGGTGTGGCGACGGTTTGGGGGCGGGCCAGGAGGGTGGTCCCGAGTCCTCCGGCACTGCGGCCTGTGCCAGGGGATGCCGGGGCGGCACGCGCAAGTTACGCCTGCTTCAAGCAGGCGTAACTTGCCCAACAAAGGTAGGGGGGAGATTTAGGTAGGGCTGGGGGGCGGGGTAGATAGGGGAAGGGAGGGGAAGGTGGGGGGATGTGGAAGGAAAGTTCCCACTGAGGACGCTCCGATTTCAGAGCGGCCTTGGAGGGAACGGAGGCAGGCTGCGCGGCTCGGCGCGGACAGGCTGCCAATTTTGCGCAGCCTTGCGCGCACCGACCCAGGATTTTATAAGATACGGGCGGCTACGTGCGTATTTTATAAAATCTGGTGTACTTTTGTTCGCGCGTGCGTATTTTTTGAAGATCTACCTCTATGTTTTTAACTATCTGCAAGAGCTGGTCATCTAGGAAAATCATTTTTATGATGGTCTGTTTCACCACCTTCAATGCTGCCTGCATCTTGTCCCAGGACAGTAATGTGGAACACCACCTCATCTGCCCTATGGTGGCTTGCCATAGATGCAGGGATGGGGCCTGCTAGCCTTCTGCCTCACTGGAGAAAGGAGCTGGGGAATCAGCTTGGAAGGTGAGCGTCCACTTTGCTGTGATTTTCCTGCTACTGCTCCCCTGAAACTGACAACCAGGTGTTGTTTTGTTCAAATTATTGCACACCATGCTGTTTTAAAAATAACATTTTACCTTCTCTTACTCATGACCTTTCAGCTGTGAATGCATTCTGCAAAATTCTGATATCCATAACTGTGAAGTGGCTCCAAACCTCTGATATCTTGCAGGATCCCTTCTCTGGATTCTTGGGTGCTGATGCTGGGTCTGGGTTGAGGGTGGACCAGGAAGTAAAAGGCCAGGTACAACACTCAAGCTCATGAATACCTGTTGTTTCTTTGTGTGGGGGGATCTTTGCCCTAGCAGGATCACCTACTGCCTGTGAATGCTTACCAGATATTACACAAATAGGTGTTTCAAACTCTCCTCAGCTACTAGGCTTTCAATATACCTTTCCTCTATTTTTTAAATTCATTACATGATTCATCTGAATCAGTACGTTCTGCAAAGATCTGCTGCAGACAATGGTCAGAACAGAACAGGGCGTGTACCACCCCCCCCCCCCCCCACTACTCCTACAATCCTATACTAAGTTGACCTTTTTCTGCTCCTTCATCATACTCACAATAGAGATGGGGAGAATGCAGCTGTTATTCCACCTTCTCAGTCAAACCCTATCTCTCTTGCTGGTTTCCCCACTCTTAAAAATCTTCTGAGCTTGGTAGGAAGGGCTTTGGTTCTCATACTATGGCTGTCATCATCATCATCACCACTACTTGTTCTGATCTCAGATCTCTCTAAAGGAAGAGCCTTTCCTCATCCTCTCCCAGTGCCACATTTGCCTCTTGATGCCAATGAGATGATGGAATTTATTAAAACAGATGACTAGTAGACAGGGGCTTTTTGTATGACCAGCCAGTTACTTTTATCACAAACAGAGCACAGTGAGTAAGTTGATGATGCTTGCTGAGTGGCTATGTACAGTTGGTATACTAAGAAAATAAGTCAAATTTAGTGCAAGAGTGACAGATGTAAGAATCAGTAAACTTTCACACCGACTCTTTTCCACAGAGAAGGCAGAAGGTCACCTCTAAGTCACTGAAGTGCATAAACACTCCACATGCTTCAAGGTGTAAACAAATAGTCACCTTTTCTGTAGCTACTGGCTCAGCTGTACTGGCAGTCCTTTCCTGTTGATATGCATTGTAACCCTTCATAGAAAATACATACTTCTTCCTGCTACTAGGTAGCATGCCAGATCACAGATAGGCATAATGTAAGTAAATGACTCTAACAGCATTCTTTGCTTTTCCCTGCAAACTGTCTGTTTTCTAATATTATATTTCATTCTATCTTTTAAACAAGTAACTTCAGATATCTGCCTCCTTTCTCGAACTAGCATAGGAATGAATGGGATCAAAATGATCATTGCTTAAAGTATTGCTGTTTCACTTTCACCTAAAAAAAATGATGAGGTTATGTCCTGCAACTGTCAGCACTTGAAAAAGAGCTGAAATATGACTGGTCTTTCTCCTTGCCTGTCCTCTTCCCCAACTGATTCAGCTCCTCTGGCTGTAAATCCAAAAAAATGCATTACTTTGCTGTTCCCATAGACCAAACTGAATGAGCCAAAAAGGATTCTAATATTTTCAAGGACCACAGTCATTTGGCATGGCTGCCCCAAACTGAACCAAATATTGTAGGAATGTGCATTCGTTTAGAACAAAGTAGGCAATTTCAATGAAATTGCCTAATTTGTTCTGGGTCGGGAGACCCGAATCCCGAAATGGATTTTTCCCGAAATTTGGGAAAAATTCGTTTTTCGGGTTAGCACAGGGGGGAGGGGCTCATTTATTTAAAAAATACCCAAACCCAACCCAACCCTTCAAATTTACTTAACCCCCCCACACCATCCCAATCCCCCCCAAGACTTACTGAAAGCCCTGGTAGTCCAGCGGGGGTCCCGAGAGCGATCTTTCTTTCTTGAGCCGTTGGGACTGGCAGGAATTAAAATGGCACCGGTGGCCCTTTGCCCTTACCATGTGACAGGGGCTACCGGTGCAGTTGGTGGGCCCCTGTCACATGGTAGGAGCAATGGACGGCCTGCGCCATCTTTGAAAATGGCGCAGGCCATCCATTGCTCCTTCCATGTGACAGGAGCCCACCTATGGTACCGGTGGCCCCTGTCACATGATAAGGGCAAAGCACCACTGGCACCATTTGGATAAGTGGCAGCGGACGGCCCGAGAGGAAGAGATCGCTCCCGGGTCCCCACTGGACCACCAGGGCTTTTAGTAAGTCTTGGGGCGATCGGGATGGTGTGTGTGTGTGTGTGGGGGGGGGGGGAGGTTGTAATTAAGCAAATTTGAAGGGTTGGGGTGGGGTGTTTTTTTTCAGTTCGAAAAATCTGCCAGAAAAAAAAAACAACCCTTAGGAAAATGAATTTTCCCACAATGCTCCCGACCTGAAAACTTAAAAAGAAAGCACATCTCTACTTATTTGTCCTGTTTTTATATTTGGATTGATAAAAAATGCACATCTCTCTGAACATATTATAGCATATCTGGAGAGGAGTCAGCACAATGATTATATTTATTTATAAAACTTATATTCTCAGCATTCAACAATTGTTTATCAGAGCAGATTCTCCTTTACATCTATATTACACATTCAACAGTTTACAGATACAATCACAATTAAAAAAATGACATCTAAAATCAGATTTTATTGTTGCTATGCTTGCCCAGCTATGGGAAACCGTGGACGACCTCACTCACCCAATGCCACACCAGGGTGGTTGGGCCAGCCCCGGGCCTCCTGATAGCAGCAGGGTATCTCCGCCACCACTGCCGCTCTTCTTCCAGCTAAGAGATGCCAGCCTGATGCTGCTGACTCCACGGCCCTGAGCCGCCGGCCCGACACTGCTAATTTCCCTCATTCATGGCTGGAATGCCGTCGACACCACCGACTCCCTCCTGCGTCCAGCGTCCTCCTAGGCATGTGCACTAGAGATGTGAATCGTGTGATCGATCGTCTTAACGATCGATTTTGGCTGGGGGGGGGGAGGGAATCGGATCGTCGCGGTTTTGTTTTTTTTAAAATCGTGTAAATCGTAAATCGGGGAGGGCGGGAAAACCGGCACACTAAAACAACCCTAAAACCCACCCCGACCCTTTAAAATAAATCCCCCACCCTCCCGAACCCCCCCCCCCCAATACAAAATGGCGCCGGCCGTATGGCCATTTTGCAATACGGCAAATACGATTCGAGTGCAGGAGGTCGCTTCCGGACCTCCGCTGGACTTTTGGCAAGTCTTGTGGGGGTCAGGAGGCCCCACCAAGCTGGCCAAAAGTCTCTGGGGGTCCAGCGGGGGTCCGCGAGTGGAAGATCACAGCGGGGGCCCGAGAGTGGAAGATCACAGCGGGACCCCCCCACTGGACCCCAGTTAATTTAAGACATTTGGGGGGGGTTTCGGGAGGGTGGGAGATTTATTTTAAAGGGTCGGGGTGGGTTTTAGGGTTGTTTTAGTGTGCCGGTTTTCCCGTCCTCCCCCTCCCCCTTCCCCTCCCCCTTCCCCCGATTTACGATTTTTGACGATAAATCGTGGGAATTCCTAGTGAATATCGCCTCTAACGATTTTTGATGATTTAAAATATATTGGACGATATTTTAAATCGTCAAAAAACGATTCACATCCCTAATGTGCACACGCCTCTCTCTTTCATTTAAAGGTCATGTGGCGGGAAAATGCCCACGGCCTTCCCACATGACATCATCGCTGGAGGGCTATATAAGGCTGGATCCTGCTTCCAGTCTTTGCCTTGGCAACATGTCTCCATGCTGCTTGCGTTTTGCATTGCTGTCCTGAATTCCTTCCTCATTCCTTGGAATGTCTTTGGCTTTGACTTCGGACTGATCACGATCTACCCGCCTGCCTTGACCCTTGCCTGGACATTGACCATGAGCTATGCCACCTGCCTCGACCTTTGCCTGGATATCGACTATCCCTATGCCTGACCCTTGCTGAAACATTGGCTGCGAGACCACTGCCTGTCTTGGTCCTTGCCCAGACTGCCTCTCGGACTTCATCTCCTATTCCAGACTTGGCCTGAGCTACTGCTTCTTGTTCCTCTCCTGGAAATTCATCTCTGCAGAGGCTCCACGTAAGTCTAGCCGGCCTCGGCTCTGAGGGCTCAACCTTAGAAGAATGTGGGCTGCTAGTGGTAAAGCTCCAGAGGTGGTCTCTGCTCCTCATCTGCCTCACCTACTGATGATGGAGGCCTGTAGGGCTTCTCCCCAAAGGTAGCGCCAACTCCTCCTCGGTCCAAGGGTCAACCAGCATAACAATTGTATCATCCATATGCCCTGTTGAAACAGCATAGCTTTAATTTTCTTTCTAAACTTCAAGAAATCTATTTCATTCAGTTACTCATTTCCAACAGAATTCCACAGCACTGGGCCAACAACTGAAAAAACTTGTAACGATAATGGTTGCTAGGTGGCTCCCTGCCAGCAGAGGTCCTCACTGGGCCAAGCTCAGACCCATTCTAGCCTCTGTTTTGAAGGCTACATGATGCAGCAAGACCAGCCCCATAAAACTCTCCTTCACAGCTTGCTTGGGGCCTCATCATCAAGTCCTCCTGGCTCCTTGCTTTGGCGCTCATTGTGATCACCTTACCTTGCCTTGCCGGTTCAAGTTTGCCTTGCCTGTGTGTATATACCTTGCCTTGCTCTTGTCATGTCTAGGTCTCCCGGTGGCCTAACTTGCCTGTGTATTCCTTGCTTTGCCCTTACCCTTACTAAGAGCCCCGGTAGCCTATCTCACCTGTGTGTTGCCTGCATTGCCGCCCTTGTCCTCTCTAGGCCTCCTGGTGGCCTAGCTTGTCTGTTTTGTTTTTGTTGGTATGATCCCTTGCCCTGTAGTCTGGTTCTGGTTTGTGTTGTCCTTGTTTGACCTTGTTCCTGCCTGTGTGTTTCAACTTTGTTTCTTGCTCTACCTAAGCACCCCCAGGTGACTATTCTTGTCTTTGTGTCCTAGTCTTATTCCTTGCTCTGGAAAGTCCTTCTAGTGACCTTTCTTGTTTGGGTAAGCTTTCCCTTGTATTGCACCGTGTTCCTGTTTTACACTGTGTTTAGCTCAACAATTCCTATATCCTTGCCTGCCCTGTTTTCTTCCTGCCCAGATCTTAGCCTGCCTTATTCCTGCCTGAATACCTGCTCCAGTGCCCTGCTGATGAAATATTGACAGCCACCAGAACCAGCTGGCTGAACTCAAGGGGGAACAGCTGGCCAGGCAGAAGAACCTGCAAGGCTCTAACCTCGAGTTCTATACTGTTCCTGTTGGAGGAATACTTTGCACTGGCCTGCCCAGCCCTGGCAAAACTCTCTATTTTTTATTTTCTGTAGTTTATAATCTCTTTTAAAAAAAATGGAATTATCAGCAAAGTCTGGTTTAATGAACATAATAAGCAGGTCACAACATACGGTTTAGTTACAGATATAAGACAATTCAGTGATTCATTATACTGGTTTGTGCAACATTGTTAAAATTTTAAATAAAATTATTTGCTGTACTGGCAATTAGTGCAGTTCCTGCAACTATGGGGCAATTCTCTTTGAGGTAGATTTTTAAAGCCCTGTGCGCGTAAATCCTGCCAGATTTACGCACGCTGGTGCGCCTATTTTGCTTAGGCCACCGATGCGTGCAAAGCCCCGGGACGCGTGTAAGTCCTGGGGCTTCGTAAAAGGGGCGGGAGGGGGTATGTCCGGGGGCATGTCCGGGGTCAGGGGGCGGTCCAAGGTGGGTCTGGGGGCATGACGATGGTACGGGGGTGGGCTGGGAGGGCGGCCCGAGTCCCCCAGCACTGCAGCCTGTGCTGGGGGATGACGAGGTGGCGCGCGCAAGTTACGCCTGCTTCGAGCAGGCGTAACTTGCACAACAAAGGTGTGGGGGATTTAGTTAGGGCTGGGGGGTGGGTTAGATAGGGGAAGGGAGGGGAAGGTGGGGGGGATGCGGAAGGAAAGTTCCCTCCAAGGCCGCTCCGATTTCGGAGCGGCCTTGGAGGGAACGGAGGCAGGCTGTGCGGCTCGGCGCATGCAAGCTGCCGATTTTGCACAGCCTTGCGCGCGCCGACCCCAGATTTTATAAGATACGCACGGCTACGCGCGTATCTTATAAAATCCGGCGTACTTTTGTTTGCGCCGGTTGCGCGAACAAAAGTACATGCGCGCGTACTTTTTTAAGATCTACCTCTTTCTATATGCAGCCCCAATTATTCCTCATGGGCAGCATTCTGCACTAGTTGCAGCACTCTTACTAAAACTTTCATCAGCTCTAGGTATAGAGATTTGGAGTAATCTCATCTGCTTAATATCAATGTTTAAACAGTCAGCTGTGAATCAATACAAAAAATATTATGATTAAGTGGCCTAATCATCTTTAATTTAAAAAACATTGATTTGACCACTATTTTAGCTTGCACTCTCATAGGAAGTGTTTGAATCCAAAATTACTCCCAAATCTCTTCCTTCTATTACAATAGGTATTTCAACGTCTCCTATGTTCATAGTTGTTCTATTTCCATTAATAACACTAAGAAATGACAAAATTTGTGCTAATGGTTGTAAATAAATATTGAATAGTAATGCAGGTAATACTGATCCTTGGGCACTCCTGATTTCCGCTATTTTCAAGATGAATAATCCTGTCCAACTCTTACGTGCTATTTCTTATCTGATAAGAAGGAAGAAAAAAGTATTTTATATGGTAGAATTAACCTCAATCCACTTTAAAAGAGCTAATTAAATATCTTGACATACGGTGAAATGCAGCAGAGATATCTACCTCTGTTAAGCTCACTACTGATCCTATATCAATTTTCTGATGCAGCTCATCCAATAATAGCACAAGACATAGCTCTGTGCTCTGGGGTTTTCTTAAACCAAACTGATAAGCATCAAAACCTTTATGATCCTCCAGATGGTCATTTTACTGTATTGAATCCCATTTTTCTATAATCTTGCTTATTGTTGGTGGATTCAATATTGGAAAATAATTTGTAATATCCCCTGCAGATAGTGTAATATTTTCTTGCACTGGACTTTTAGTTACTCTTTTTAATGACTCTAGCAAGTATTCTTAATTAAGCTATGCACCCACTATTGTATCTAACATCTCATAAGCATCTGCTTGCAAACTATGCATTATCCAGAATGGATATGGGTCTAAAGTAAATTCAAGTCCAATTTTAAAATTAGTTTTGTCATATCAGTCAACTTCAAGAGGATATGTCAGATTGAATAATGCTTGCATAACAATTTGTATTTTGCTTCAAAAACAATACAATAATACGTTTTAAAGCATTCAACAATATCTTATACTGATAGTGTATTTATTTACATACCTTTAACGGAATTGGTTTCCCAGAGAAGATACCAGATTACTTCAGATAAGTGTATTATTTTTACTTTTTATTCTATTTCTTTTCTATACTTTGTACCTAACTTTATGTTAAGAATTTATTCTTTGTGTCAATTATTTTACAGATGTTCCGGAAAGATTTTGTTCACAATGGTGGATTTCAATTCAGGTATTATTTGCACTTGACTTTGTTACTTTTCTGTATTTCTTTCCTTGTGGGCTAATGCAATACAGTACGCTTAGCCCAGCACACTATATAACCCGCAGCTGGATGCGGGTTGTATAAGCGCTAACTAATATCCTTATTGCATAAGGGGATTAGCACTAGGGATGTGAATCGTTTTTTGACGATTTAAAATATCATCCGATATTTTTTAAATCATCATTAATCATTAAAGAGTGTGATACAATAGAAATTTATCGTGAGAAAATCGTTAATCGGGTTAGTGCACACTAACGGGAGTTAGGACACAACCTAAAAACCCACCCCGACCCTTTAAAACCGCTCCCTTAGCCTCCACCACCCTCCAGACCCCCCCCCCCCAAAAAAAAAATGTTTTAAAATTACCTGGTGGTCCAGCGGGGGTCCCAGGAGCGTTCTCTCATGCTCGGGCTGTCGGCCGATAAACAAAAAACCCACCCCGACACTTTAAAACTGCTCCCTTAGCCTCCACCACCCTTCCGACCCCCCCCCCCCCCCCCCAAAAAAAACATTTTAAAATTACCTGGTGGTCCAGTGGGGGCGCGGGGAGCGATCTCCCACTCTCGGGCCATCGGCTGCCACTAATAAAAATGGCGCCGATGGCCCTTTGCCTTTACCATGTTGCAGGGTAACCGTGCCATTGGCCGGCCCCTGTCACATGGTAGGAGCACTGGACGGCCGGCGCCATTTTTAAAGATAGCGCCGGCCGTCCACTGGATGACCCGCGCTGGTTAGGAAAATGGGATGCTGATAAATTCAGAGTCCATTTTCTTAACCGGCAGACAGCCACCGACAATGGATCTCTCTTCGGCTCGCGCTGTCAAGGAGGTGCTAGGGGCGCCCACTTTCAGCGCAACTTTTTTTGCATCATCCCCTTAGTTTTCCTTGTTTTCTTGCACTAATTCTTTCCTAACCTTTTTTTTTTTTTTTGCTATCAATTGTTTCTGTTAAGTAGCATTCACTTAACTTTTTCTCTCTTGCTGCAGCAGCTGGGGAGGCTGGGCTAGAGCATGTTGTTAGTGGGCATGGAATCAGAAACCCCAGGATGCTGAGCAACTTTGGAGGACAGATTGTGATGCGGCATGCGCTGTTTGAGAGTACCAACTGTAGACCTTTAGTCTTAACTTTAAGCACACCTATTAACCTAACTTTAATAACTACCTCCCTTTCCCCATAGTAATCTTCCACTTGCTAAGAAGGTAATTTTTAAATATATTTACATGTGTAAATGTAATTACTAGTGTAATAATTTTCAAGTCATTTATCCACGTAAATTGCACTTACACATGTAAAATCTATGGAAAATTCAATGGTATATATTGTAGCCATTTTCAAAATCCTACTTACAAAGGTAAAGTACATTTACATCCACAATGCTATTTTTATAGTCCTCAAATACATTTACATAAGAGCATAACATAAGATATGTCATACTGGGTCAAACCAAGGGTTCATCAAGCCCAGCATCCTATTTCCAACAGTAGCCAATCCAAGTCACAAGCACCTGGCAAGTACCCAAACATTAAATAGATTTCAATCTATTATTGCTTATTAATTAATAACAGTTTATGGATTTTTCCTCTATGAACTTATCCAAACCTTTATAAACCCAGTTAAACTAACTGCCTTAACTATGTGCTGAATGAAAAAGAATTTTCTTAATTTGTTTTAAATGAGCTACATACTAACTTCATGGAGTTCTCCTAGTCCTTTTATTATCTGAGAGAGTAAATAACTGATTTACATTAACCTGTTCCTTTCATGATTTTGTAGACCTCTATCATATCCCCCTCTGTCGTCACTTTTCTAAACTGAACAGCCCTAACTTCTTTAGCTTTTCCTCCTAGTGGAGCCATTCCATGCCCCTTATCATTTTGGTTGCCCTTTTCTGCATGTTCTACAGTGCAGCTATATATTTTTTGAGATGCGGTGACCAGAATTGCACATAGGGGTAGATTTTCAAATAGCGCGAATTGGCCTACTTTTGCTGGCGCATCAGGCGCAAGCAAAAGTAAGCTGGATTTTAGTAGATACGCGCGGAGCCGTGCGTATCTGCTAAAAACCTGGATCGGCGCGCGCAAGGCTATTGATTTTGTATAGCCGGCGCGCGCCGAGCCGCGCAGCCTACCCCCGTTCCCTCCGAGGCCGCTCCGAAATCGGAGTGGCCTCGGAGGGAACTTCCTTTTGCCCTCCCCTCACCTTCCCCTCCCTTCCCCTACCTAACCCACCCGCCCGGCCCTGTCTAAGCCCCCCCCTTACCTTTGTCGGGGGATTTACGCCTCCCAGAGGGAGGCGTAAATCCCCGCGCGCCAGCGGGCCTCTTGCGTGCCGGGACGTGACCTGGGGGCGGGTATGGAGGGCGTGGCCACGCCCCCGGACTGCCCCAGGCCGTAGCCACGCCCCGTATCCGCCCCCAAAACGCTGCCGACACGCCCCCTAAACGCCGCGACGACCGGGCCCGCCCCCCGACACGCCCCCGACACGCCCCCTCGGAGAACCCCGGGACTTACGCGAGTCCCGGAGCTCTGCGCGCGCCGGTAGGCCTATGTAAAATAGGCTCACCGGCGCGCAGGGCCCTGCTCGCCTAAATCCGCCCGGATTTGGGCGGATTTAGGCGAGCAGGGCTCTGAAAATCCGCCCCATAGTATTCAAGGTGCAGTCTCACCATGGAGCAATAGAGAGGCATTATGAAACCTTTCACTGTGGTGCTATTTGCACGAAAGGCTGCAGCTCGGCGCACTACAGCCAGCGAAATTGCACCGCCGTGGTGTGAATGGCTGTGGCCTTTCACAGGTCCGCCCTCCCCCTTTTTTGCTGGATTCATCATTCTGCGAAGAATGATGAATCCAGCCCTGAGTCAGCTATTTCAATGTATTATCCACTATGATGTCTAGGTCCCTTTCCTGGGTGGTAACTCCTAAGATAGAACCTAACATTTTGTAACTACAGCAAGGGTTATTTTTCCCTATATGCATCACTTTGCACTTGTCCACATTAAATTTCATCTGCCATTTGGAAGCCCAATCTTCCAGTCTCACAAGATTCTCCTGCAATTTATCACAATCCACTTGAAATATAGAAACATGTAAACATAGAAATGACAGTAGAAAAGGTTCAAATGGTCCATCCAGTCTGCCCAGCAAGCTTATGGTAACATCAAAGGTATCAGGCTTACTGGTTAAGGGTAGTAATAGCTGCATCAGTAAATTATCCCCAAACTTATTTGTGTTCCCAAACTTTAAAATTTAGTGTCCTTGTTGGTTGCTGTCTGAATCTAATTCCTTTTTTCTTTCCCCCTACCATTAAACCAGAGAGCAATATTGGAGCTGTATCAACATTATTAAGGCTTATTGGTTAACTGCCACACCAGCAAGTTATGCCATGCACTTTTTTCTTCATTTCCATAATTTAGTCTTTCGGGATTCACAGTGTTTATCCCATGCTCTTTTGAAATCTTTCACCATTTTTGTCTTCACTACCTCCTCTGGAAGGGTATTCCAGGCATCCGCCACCCTTTCTGTGAAGAAATATTTCCTGATGTTGGTTCTGAGTCTTCCTCCATGGAGTTTCATTTCGTGAACCCTAGTTCTACTAATTTAACTACTCTGCATAATTTTGTGTCATGTTGTACCCCATTCCAGGTGATTTATAAATATATTAAAAAGCACTGGTCCAAGTGCAGATCCCTGAGGCACTCCACTGTTTACCTTTTTACACTGTGAAAACAAAACATTTAATCCTACTCTCTGTTTCCTGTCTTTTAACCAGTTTGCAATCCACAAAAGAGCATGTGTAAAACCCAATTTTAAGTGTGTAAATGCTTTCTAAAATCAATCCCTAAGTGTATGCTCAATGTTAGCCCAGAAGACTGGGTGAACAAATAATACTATCTATTCAAAGTAAATGATAAAATAATTTTCCCTCACTATTTTACTGAGAGGAAGTAATTGAAGTGATATATGCTGGTGGTTATCACTGATAAGATTTTTTTGTTGTTATGTCTGAAAGAATTAGAATCAAACAACTGGAAAGTGAGTAGAGATTATGGTATTTACGTACTCCTACATTCACTCTCTTTCAATCTCAATATTTCACTTTAATTTCCTATTAAGGCATCAGTTTAGAGTAACGGTCACATTATTAAGTTGAATGACGTATTCTTTAAAGACTTGTTTACAGTAAGGGCCTGGGATATTGGTCTCTTAATATTCTTTTCTTTTAAACTTTGTAAATTTTTATGGACATTAGGCTTAAACTAACCCAAGTATCCTTTTATTTACCTGGACTTTATTGTAACCTTAGCAACTTAAATATAGCTCACAAACCAGATTATAGCCAGGGTTACATTTAATCCCCTTATTCTTTATGTACAGGAATGGACAAGTCTATATCCTAAAGGCTTGTGTTCTCTAAAGAACTCAGGTTTCTTTTATCTATCTTCAGTTACAAATTTGATTTTGGCATTAATTTTCATTTGATTTCCTCTTTTCAAATATCTAATTATGTGACAAATATACTGATCAGCAGTTTTTATCTTTAACTTCGAGCTATTTTTTCTCTTACCTTAAAAAGGTCTTTTTTATATCAAATAATATTTTTCATTAATATACTTGCATTCCTATGTATTACCTAACTAGATTGTGTTTCTTTAGCACAGCTAGACCTCAAAATAAAGGATCTAGCAGCATAGCTCCTTGTCTTTCTCAGTACACCTTCATGTTCTTAATGTTCTAAGCTGCCAGTAAATGCTGTTTTTTCATCAGTGAAGTAATCATTCCAATAATGTCACTTAAAATAATCCTTAAGCTGTCTGAATTTCGTATTTAATACCTCAGCTTCCTATTAAAAATACCCTGGGTCAGGTCTATATAATAATGGTACTTCTAGATTTAACACAGCGTTTGACACCATCGACCACATGATTCTCATAAAGCACCTGAATGACATTGAGATTGGAAGCACTGTTCTGAAGTGGTTCTCCTCTTTTCTAATTGGTCGAACTCAATTTATAATTCTTCCGGGACAAAGTTCAAATGTTTTTAGTCTCAATACGGGTGTCCCTCAGGGATCAGCTCTTTCAGCCACTCTATTTAATATTTCATATCACCTATCTGCCAGGTCATCTATAGCCTTGATATGGGCTATCACATTTTTGCAAATGACATTCAATGTTTTTGTTCCTATCAAAGATTCTATTAATGTTGCCTTGCACAGAATATCCAAATCCCTATCTACTTTGAAAGGATGGCTTATAATAATAAGCTTCTGCTTAATATGAGAAAGACTGAAATTCTGTATCTTCCTAGATACCCAGTTCACAATGTTCCCAGTTTATTGATGGTAGAAGGCGATCAGATCCCAATTGTCTCTCAGGCTCAGAATCTTGGGGTCATAATGGACTCCTCCCTGTCATTGAAACCTCATATTAGGAGGGTTGTAAAAGGGGCTTACTTCAAGCCTCGTGTGTTATGGAGACTCTGCCCTTATATAAATGAAGTGGATTTTAAAACTTTTGTATACTGTCATCTTTAGACAATTGAAATTCCTTGTACCTTGAGCTTTCTCAGACTACTATGAGAGCGTTGCAATATGTACAGAACTCTGCAACCAGGATTCTGGCCGGGACTCTTATTTATCAACATATTATTCCAATTCTGAAAAACTACCATTGGTTGCCAATTAACTGATGAATAAAATTTAAAATTCTCATGTTGGTGTTTAAGGGCTTCAATGGTCTTGTTACCTACATGTTTCACTCCTTCCTTAAAAATCTATCATGCTATACGGCCCTTAAGATCTGTGAATCAAAGTTTATTGTATATTCCTTCATTCAGATTAGTACGAGTCCCACAAAAGATTTTTCTATGTCCAAAGTCCAGAACTTTGGAATTCATTGCCCGATGCACAAAAAGAGGAGAACTCATTTTTAAATTTAGGAAGATGGGAAGTTTCCTCTTTTTATATGCTTTCCCTGAAGTGTAAATAAGGGAAACAAGGAAGGAACTGTGATTTATCACTGTTATCTGATTTATCCATTTTATCCAATTTTTAACTGTTTTAGCTATGTAGGTTATGTTGTACTGAATGTTTAGCTGTGTAAAGGCCTAAAAGGAGAGGGAAGAAAGAGTATTTGTGAACACACAAATGAAGTATTCTATGGATAGGTTTTTGTAAGCAGTTTTAGGGTTCATTTTTTTAAATCTTTGGCTGTGGGGGTTTTTAAACTGAAGTTACTAAAGATAATAAAATAGTTATGTCTGCAGGAAAAATGGTGATTTGCAATTTAACATCTGAGGAGTAGGGTAATTGGCATTCCACTCAAACAGGATGGCATTTGTTTTTAGATTCTAAGTCTACGAGTAGAGTTAGGCGATATATGTTTTTAACTTTTTAGTGATTTTATTGTTTTACTTGTATTATGTTGTGTCTGTTCATTGATTAATGATTGTAGTTATTTATGTCTTATTTATTTTATGAATGTTTATCTGTAAATTGCATAAAAATTTAGATATGTGGTCTGTACATCGCAAATAAATAAATAAATAAAATCAATTTTAGGAATCTTCAAAAATGTCCTAAATATGATGATTAGAGGAACATTACTGTGCTTTGACTAAATTAAGTGTAATTCCTCCAGCCTGTTAGCACCTTAGTATCAGGTAAGTGTCTGGTTTCTATGGCATTTTCATGGTGTTTCTTAGGTAATGGCTTCAGAACTCCTCAACCTTTCCCAACTTCTGGGCTGACAGACCTCATTTTCCCCATCTCAGCACCAGTAATTTGAATTAACAATGAAGAAATCATTCAAATTACAAAAATGTTATGTTCGGGAGGCCTTGGATTCTGTTATGTGAGGGAATGCTAGAAGAGCAAACTCAACTTGAGGGGATAGTGTGCCCTTGGGCCTCAGCATGATCCCAGAAGGATCCAAGATAGCACCGAGGGTTGGTGAGACATGTCCAAGCATGGATGAAGACAAAGTCTAACCCTCTGCTGGACCTGCATGCTTCTGGAAGCCAACAACATTATGTTGGATAATGAACAGTCCTCCGACCGTTCCCAGCCCTTTCGGACCTGCCGCTAGGTATCGGCAAGAAGCAGCAGGCCGGACTGAGGATGAGGGCAGATGGAGGCCTTGTGACAAGAAGACTCAAGGCGTGGATGAGAAGACTCTGGATGTGGACGAGGAGCTTGGAAGACTTTAGACAAGATGAGGAGCTTGGAAGACTCTCAACGAGACGAGAAGCTGGGAAGTTTCAGACAGTAGGGATGTGAATCGTTATCTGATGATTGAAATTATCGTCTGATATTTTCAATATCATCAGATATCGGGGCGGGGGTCCCTGATAGCGATAGGAAACCCCACGATTAATTTAGTGGGTTTTCTTATCGTTATGGGGGGGTGGGAAGAAAGGACACAACCTAAAAACACAACCTGACCCTTTAAAATGAGTTTGTTAGTATCCCCCCACCCTCTGGAAACCCCCCCCCCCCAATTTTTAAATACCTGGTGGTCCAGCAGGGGTCCTGGGAGCATTCTCTCGCGTTCGGGCTGTCGGCTGCCACTAATCAAAATGGCGCCGATGGCCCTTTGCTCTTACCATGTGACAGGGGCTATCGGTGCCATTGGTCGGCCCCTGTCACATGGTAGGTGTACTGCATGGCCCGCACCATTTTTAAAGATGGCACCGGCCGTCCCTTGCTCCTACCATGTGACAAGGACCGGCCAATGGCACGGATACCCTGTCACATGCTAAGGACAAAGGGCCATCGGCGCCATTTATGAAATGACCACCGCACATCTTAAAAAATTTTTTGTGTATACTCTGAGAAATTAACAAAAGTATTTTATTTTTATAAACAAAAAAATAAAAAGAAAGAAAGAAATATTTTCTGTGCATGAGGGTTGTGGTTTTGTTTGATTACACTTAGTTTAGAGGCAGACCCATCCCCATAAGGGATTGGGAGGCCACAACCAGGGTGATGCACCATCTCTAGAGCCCAAAGTAGTGGTTTAGGGACAGAGCATGAAGGTTGGGGTGCAGGCCAACAACCACAACATAAGCATGGACTGGCCCACCCACCAGCCTCTTCTTTCAGTGGTTTTTCTAACTTCCCTAATTCTAATGCACATTGTTATTGCCTGCCCCAGCACACTCGTGCTTATGAGACCAATAGTCTCCTCACCATGGTGCAGTTTTCATATGAGGCTAGTCCGAGAAAGGCCAGCTTCAGACATTTGAGATTAAGGGCTTCCTTTCTTGCAGGCTACCGCTCTGGTCCCTGGTCAGTAATATTTGTTTTTCAAATTAAAATTAAAAAAAAAAAAGAAAGAGATGGTCGCATATTTCCAAGCTGTGTCCACCGCTCCATTGCTAGGCTTCCCTGGGTGCTGACATGTCTGGCCATGAGCTTGAGGGCTTGCTAGACTTGGCTGTAGGTGGCTATCCCAGCGCTGGAGTACATAGTGTAGGATCTTTGCGATGGGAGCCATGGAGGGTTGGGGGGGTTGATCTGGCACCTGTGTGGTGCACAAAAAAAAAGCATCTTTGTGGTTGCAACTCCTGAGCTGAGCCACCAGCAGCTGCTGCAGTGGAGTATGTTCAGAGGCGGTGGCGGCTGATGGGGCTCTTGCAGCCCAAATGAAGGCCCTCCATGTGGGTGGCTATGCAGGAAGCAGCACTCCTTTCCCTTTCCCCAGCCACCTAAGGACTTGGTTGTTGGATTTATGGAAGAGTGGTACCCCCAGTTACCCAAGACACCTTAAACCCCTCAGAAATGTCTCAATCCTTTTATTTTATAAGTTATACGTCATCCATAGCAGAAATAAAATTACTCAACTGGAGACCTCAGCACGCTCAGTGGTAGGTAAGTGTTCCACATACATCTCTTGGCCATGCCCTGAAATGCCCATGCTCCATCTAGACTCAACCCAGACCATACCCCCTTTTGTAAACAAATGAGATTTGCGCACCACAGGAGATATGTGGGCATCTTGGCAGCTTTTAAAATTCATTCGGTAAGTTCCAGCCCGACATGTGCGCACATCTTCCAATTTGATGTGTGCTGGGCTTTTAAAATTCACCTTTTAGTGAATAACTACTGTTTATCACTACACAATTGCAGCATTGAATCTATTTACTGTTTAGGATCTTGCCAGGTTCTTGTGACCTAGATTGGTCACTGTTGGAAATAGATTAGTGGGCTTTATGGACACTCAGTCTGATGCAGTGTAGCAAACCTTATGTGCTTATGTACTAATTCAAGTTTACCCATTCCATTCCATTTATTAGTTTATAAACCCTCAGCTATTTCTTCTCCGAACTGAAGAGCCCTGACCACTTTAGCATTTCTTCACAAGAGAATTGTTCCAACCCCTTTATAATTTTAACTGCTCTTCTCTGTACCTTTTCCAATTCTGCTACATCTTTTTTCAGATGTGGTGACCACAATTGCACACAATATTCAAGGTGTGATTGCAACATGGAGCAATAGAGAGACATTATGATATTTTCTCTTTTATTCTCCATTCCTTTCTGTTGCGGATGTGGACCATTAGACTGAGAGGGAGCTGCTACAACCCACAAGGAGGATCCCTGCAGGTCTCCACCATTGGCAGGTGGAATTGGCAGTAGAAGAGGCCCAACTGGATCTTCATCAATACCAGCCCATGTTCCCCTTAGGTTGAGTTCTTGGGTGCTGGGGCCGCCTAGTCTTAGGTGTGGGTCTCTGTGGAGATGAAGATCCATCATGATGAAGTCATTGCAGACCATCACGGAGCAAGAAGTGGAGTCAGGACAAACAGCGATCAGGATAGGCAGCAGTGAACAGGGTCAGGTTCAGGCTATGCTCAGAGTCAGGCAGCATATTCGCAGTGTCATGGTTCAGGCAGAGATCTGGGCAGGCAGAGTTCAGTCAGGAGCAGAAACAGGCAGTGTTCAGGGACATGAGGAGGTCAAGCAGCATTGTGGTCCAATCTGAGGTAAAGCCAGAAGTCAATTCATGTCAATGCCAGAAGCCCGGTCCGAAGTCAAAGCCAGATGTCCAATCCGAAGAGACAAGGAACAAAGAAGAGAGAGGAAGATGAAGGAGCACAGAAGCAAGACGAGACACTGAAAACAGAAGAAGGAAAGACTGACCACAAAGACTGGAAAACAGGAGACAAACCAGACTGCCAAGGAACTAGGAATGGGATACAGGAGCACAGGAACACACAGTGGAAACCATGAAGCAGGAACCAGGAGCGAGGAGACAAAGCACTACTCAGGGAGAAGACAACCTATTGCAGAGGCACTAGAGAGACATTCAGGCAATAAACTTTAAATATTGGTGGGTCTGTGACATCATCAGAGGGAGCGCAGGAGAATTCCTACCATGGATCCTTTAAATTTGCACCGGTTGGGCACATGCATGCTTAAGGAATTCCACTGAGCGGTAAAAGTGGTGTCAGCTGTGCCGTTGGCCTAACAGTGCTGTGGTGGGCTGCAGTGGCAGAGCCAGGGAGGTTGGTTGCATCAGAGGGAAGTCCCTGGAGGCCCGGACTGGAGGTGAAGGCAGCGGTATGTGGGATGGGCCCATGGACCGCCAATTGCAACAGTACCCCCTCCCTTAAACCTCCCTCCTTAAGGTTTAGGTTTTCTAGGGTGTATGGCATGAAATTCTCTTAGCAGATTCTTGTCCAAAATGTTAAAGGCGGGTTCCCATGTATTATCTTTTGGGCTGTATCCCTCCCAGGAGATAAGATACTCCCATCTCTTGCCTTGTCATCGTTCGTGGAAGATCTCTTTTACCTGATAGGTAATGTTATCTTCTGAGGAGACTTGATGGTCTCCTGGAGGGCCATGAGAGGACCAATGATTTTAGAAGAGAAATATGGAAGGTATTTTAATTCCTAGAGAGGTTGGTAGGCATAACTGCTTTTCTGTACTTCCTTCAACTTAATATAATGATGATATTAAGTTGGAGAAACTGAAAAATTAGAATGTCCCGAAAAAAAGAAAAGAAAAGGGTAGTGGTAGTCAGGTTAGGAAAAGGGATGCTCAATTAATGAGTATCCCTTTTCTTAACCTGTGGCTGTACATAAGTTAGGAAAAAGGACGCTCTAAAACTGAGCATCTATTTTCCTAACCAGCTGACAGCTACCTCTCCCTGGTGCCCACTGCTGAGGAAGCGCCAGGGGTACGCAATTTCCCTTATCGCCTCCTTTTTACCACGGCACCTGATTTACATAATAAATTGAGCACTCGCGAGAGGTGCATGTTAAAGGAGCAGGTACTCATGATTGAGCACTTGTTTAATGTGCACCGATATCGTATCGGTCCTAATCTTAATCCACACTTCTTTTACATTGCTGGTGATATCCCTATGCTTTATGCCCTTATCAGAATTATAAAAGATGCATGCATGGCCATTATGCTAAGATGTTCACCTCCATTGAATGCTACTTACCCATCTCTAGCCAGTGGGAAAGAGGATAATAAGTTGTCTGCTGTATTTGTCATGCTATTTTGACTGCTCTAAGATGGCTGTCACCACAGAAATTTTCAGTCCCTGCAAAGATTCCTAGGCTTTGCTAACTATTACTGGCATTTCATTCTCAACTACTCCTGGATTGTGGCCCTACTCATGGAACTCACTCAAAAAGGTGCCAACTCCAAACTCTGGCCTTCAGAAGTGCTCTGTGCCTTCCAAGAATTGAAGTATGCCTTCCTTCAAGAGCCATGCCTCCATCACCATGATCCCACAAGTCCCTTCATCCTTTAAATTGAAGCTTCCTCACTGGGAGTAGGAGCAGTACTGAGTCAGCACTCCCATATGGGAGTCCTTCACCCTGCTACTTTTTTTCACAAACATTCTCCCCTGCAGAACGAAACTATGGGATCAGCGACAGAGGACTGTTGACCATCAAGCTTGTACTTGGCTCGAAGGTGCTCAGCATCACACTACTATTTACAATGATCACAAAAACTTGGAATATCTTCATCGTGCTCAATGGCTGAATGGCCGCCAAGTCCATTTGTCACTGTTCTTTGCATATTTTGACTTTGAGCTGAGGTACCAGCCAACCACCAAGAACGTCAAAGTGGACACCCTCTCCCAGTCCTTTCTGGCAGATGACACCCCAGATCCAGACAGACATTATTTATCCAGCCCAGATTCTTCTGGCCTCCTCCATGACCGTTCCACCAGAGAAGTTGGTTGTCCCATGCAAACTTTGAGAAAAAGTGTTAAAATGGTCCTTTGACTCTCATGTTGCAGATGACCCTGGACTAGCCCTAACTCTCACGATGCTCCAGCAATTCTACTGGTGGCCCTAGATGGAGAGAAATGTCTATGTGGACTCCTGTCCACCTGTGCATAGCAGAAGCCTTTGGTGGGATGACCCTGGGGGTGGACCTCAAGTTAGGATTCATGGGTTTCGTGGACCCTTGGCCCAAGGTGAGCGTTGTTACCACCTGTGGTGAGGAGCCCCAGAGGTCCTCACTGTCAGGAGGTGAGGTCAGGTGTAATGAGAGCTTCTGGAGAGATATCTGTGGGAAGGTCCTGAGGAGCAGTGTGAGAGACTCAGTACAGAGGGACCCCACAGTATACAGGATGGCTGGAGAGCAGTACCTGAACAGAGACTTCCAAGAGAACAGCACTAGACAGGCCCGAGGAGTGGGGAGCATGAGGCAGGAAGTTCAGGAGGTGTGCTGCAGAGACAGCCCCAAGGGGTGGAGCTGCGTAGTGAGGAAGGCACTGATGCTATGACATAGGCTTTCCCATGGAGCAGGGAAGCCCGAGTCGAGTCTCCAGGTAATGACGTAAGCGGGGCTGCGCACAATGAAACCTCTGATAGAGGAATGGAGACACCACCTCGAGAAGCAAGGAGGTGTGAGAACAATCACAGATGTAATATGAAGGCACTGCCCTGAGGAGCAGGAAGCATAGGCAATCACCGTGGAACATAGGCACTGCCCGAGGAGTGGGGAAGCACAGACAGTCTCTGGTGTAGAACACAGGCACTGCCCTGGTGCGGGGAAGCACAGACAGATACCGGTGTAGAATGTAGGCACTGCCCCGAGGAGCGGGGAAGCACAGACAGTCGCACTGCCCTGAGGAGAGGGGAAGCATGGAGATGAGTCTCCAAAGTAGTAAGGCAGTTCTCAGAGGCAACCCTGAAGAGCAGAGAGGCCAGTGAGTATGACCTCTGGTAGGTGCAGGGCTAGTTCGAGGAGCGGGGGAAGCCAGGAGACCAGGTCTCCGATAGGAGCACAATCAGGCCCCCGAGGAGCGGGTACCCGAGCCAGAGTCCAGAGTTCAAGGTAGATCAGAGACAGCCACCACAGGTCCGAGGAGACAGAAGCAAGCACAGAAGCAATGGAACTCATTGCCAAGTCAGCTAACAAGGGGCTAAGGCTGACTTGGCAATGTCATCAGTCGGGGACGCCCCTGACGTTCCCGCCATAGCGTCTTCAAAGGAGGGACCGGTGGCACGCACGTCTAGGAAAGCCCAGAATCGGCGTGGGTAGTGGCGGCATCCCGGCCACCATGAAGAACCTTGAGGTATGCAGCGGTAGAGGCTAGCCCCCGCTGTGAGCAGGCCCGGAGAGGGAAGAAGGGCAGAACAATATGTAAGTAGAAACGGTCGCAGCCGTCTGCGACTGACGGTCATAACACTGAAGGCATTGGTGATCCATAAACATTGCTAAACTTGCATGAACAGCATTGGATCTTTGGATTGAATTGTGTACATCTGGACGGGTTAATTGCGGCCATTGAATGGTACACTATCCTGTGATTATTAGTTACCTAACATATGTTAGGTAACTAATGATGTCAGCAGCAGCATCCTACGTGGAGCTCTCACATTGGTCAAGAGCCCTTTAAAAATGGCACTCAAGCACCCCCTCTCCGGTTGAAGAAACACATTACCGGATGACGGTGTTAAGAGACGCTGAACTGAATCAATCGTTAGTACCTTGTCTATGGCACAAAACAATGATTTTTTATGTTAGAGATGAATTGTGTGACTATTTTCTTTTTTACAGATGGCCCCATGAGGAAGGTGTTCAGCCAAAACACGGACCGTGTCGGCCAGCTTGTCAAAAACCTCAAGGCACTGGGTCAAAAAGTGTTTCTTCATGACAAAGCTAAGAGGCTGGAAATTTTGTATATAACAATGCAAAATAATGTCATGCAAAAGAATGTTATGAAAAAGAAAGGACAATGCAATAATTTCACTACATGATTTTATTCACATGATACGGTGTATTATCACAAACAGCAAAAACAAATTTTAATGACCAATGATTAAATATAGTGCACAGCATAAAACAATATATGCTATCCTGCACATAATGGCTAAATGATTGTGCAAACATTGCACTACTGAGCCTGGTATGAGGTCATTGAAATAATAAAAATTAATTTTTGGTTCAATAACATCATCATCATCATCACCTAGTATTTATCATGACAAATACCTCGTTCAGAATTTGTGAGAAGAACGTTCATTAGTATTTTCAATTATCTTCTCTTATCTATACGGCACCAAAATGTAGTCTAACGTGTTCAGCTATATGGAACAACATATCGCACAAGCTCTTCAAGTTGCTAGATGAACCGGAGCTTTCAGACAATAAAACCTGGAATTCATTGTTAGATACACATAAACGTCTCATCCGTTCAGATCTGCACATATCTACACTATTACAGTATATTAAGACCGAAAGAATACCAAGGGGTCTACGGATAAATCTTGAACCCTCTCATTATACAGAAGATGAAACATTTGTTAATAAATGGATAGCTATCCTAAATAAATGTTCCTTGGACATTATGCTCCTTATTGTAGAAACCACAGGAAAAATGGCAGAGATAGTTAGAATCTCGTGTGAAGAAATTAAAACATCTTTACAGACAACAGAAAAAATAGAGGAATATGACAGAAAGCTTCACGAACACAATCAAGCAATAGAAAAATTCCACGTTGATTTGCGCCAGAATAAAATTTCAACATTTAAAAGAGATGAAAAAGACTACTCTGCAGGTACCATATACCCGTGGCAATGCCGTCAGATTACTAAACCTAGAAAAGTGGCTTTTGCCAACTCAGATGATTCATTTTCTGGCTCTGATGAAGACTATAATACTTCTACTACATATTCAGGAGCATCCAATATTAATGTCCAACCTGATGAATTTCAATATAATAACTATCGATCATCTAATCGACGACAGGGATGCCGTTTTTTTCGGTACCTAGGCTCGACATGGCCGGATATAGAGAATCGTCCGCAGACACGCTCACAGAGCGCCAGACCTCCATTGTAGTTAATTTATCATCTACATCTCTTATATCCACAGAACTATCTATTCTTGAAAAAGGATTATCTTTTGTACCATTCTATTTTTATGACCCTTTTCAATCGAGACACGACTTGTTTTTTAGGAAACTACAGATCATCTTATTTTTTTCACATCAACCCCCAATGCTGGATTCATCATTGGTTTTTCCTAAATCTTCTTTGATCCCCCCAGGTCCCATAGATCCCCACATTAAAACATTCATGGATTTAGTATTACATGATCTGAATGACATTGAATCTACTGTGGAATTGCCAAGATACAATATGACAAACCTTCAACATCAGGCTTTAAAATCTCTCAAAGAAGATACATCTTTGATCATAAAACCTGCAGATAAAGGGGGAGCGATTATTTTACAGGACAAAACTACTTACATCACCACTGTTATGGATCACATTTCGGACACTGAGAATTATTCAATTTTACCACAAGACCCTGGTCTGTCATTATGTGAAGAAATTACAGACATTGTGGAAGAAGCTTTTGAAATTGGTTTTCTCTCAATCAAAGAAAAATTTTTTTTTATTAACAAATCATATCAGGTTCCCACAATTTACATGATTCCAAAAATTCATAAAGACCCAATCAACCCTCCTTGCAGAACTATTGTTAGTACAATTAGATCATTATTAGAACCCTTATCGATTTTTATTGTTACATTTTTACAATCTTTGATTCCACAGATGAAATCATGTATTAAAGACACCAAAGCGATGCTGAATAAATTGGCTTCCATTACACCCATTTCGGACATGATTATGGTTATGTTGGATATAAGGGCGTTATATACAAGCATACCACAAGATGAAGCATTACAGGTTTTGCAACAGGCTTTGGATTCTAGATGTCGCCCACACCGGATTCCTACAACTTTTCTATTATCTATTGCTATCATTGCATTGCAAAAAAATTATTTCATTTTTAATGATCAGTTTTATCAGCAGATACACAGCACAGCTATGGGAGCCACCATGGACCCGAGCCTTGCCAATCTTTACATGGCTAATTTCGAAGAACAGCTCTTATATCCGGATCCAATGTATAAAAGCATCTCACATTGGTGCCGCTACATTGATGACATATTTTTTCTATGGCATGAGGGAGCATCCACTTTACCAGATTTTTTAACATGGATCAAGTCTCTTGATCAAAATTTACATTTTACTATGCAATATGATAATCAACAAATTAATTTTTTAGATATTTCAATTAAATTGGTTGAAAATCAATTCATTATTTCTTTACATAAAAAAATTACAGATAAAAAATGTTTTATTACATTTTTCAAGTTTCTATCCTTATCATTTAAAGGACAATTTACCTATCAGACAATTTCTGCGATTACGTTGTTTATGCTCTATGAAGGAAGAATTCATAATACAAGCACATAGCTTGGCCTCGCGTCTAATAAATAGAGGTTATCCATCTAGGTCAGTAAAAAAAGCTTTCAAACGAGCATCAAATGCTCAACGGATCTGGTTACTTTTGGAGAAAGATAATACAACACAGGATCCTCCATTAATCTGTACGTTGAGATTTTCTACAAAATCATCTCGGATTGCTGCCATGATTCGTAAATACTGGCATATATTAAAAATTCATCCAGTATTCACTGAAAATCCGATCATTGCATATAGTCGGGGAAAAAATTTAAAGGATATTTTGACCCATTCCTTTCTATGTCCAGAAGTTCCACAGTTGATTTCACAACCTTTTGGCCATTGGCCATGTCAAAATTGCTCTATGTGTGCTCAAACGATTGCTGGCACATCTTGGACTGATCAAACAGGTAATATTTACAAGGCAAAAACAAACACCACTTGCACATCTACTCATGTCATCTATCTTATAGTGTGCCCGTGTAATAAATATTATGTGGGAAGAACAAAAAGATCTATACGCACAAGATTGATTGAACACTGCAGTTGCCTTACTACTAATAAAATGCAAGCACCCATAGTCGCACACTGTGCTGAAAAATCCCATACTTTGAGGATCTGAAGTGGCGGGTTATCGACAAAATTGTTATCACAAGTAGGGGAGGTGATCCACAAACATTGCTAAACTTGCATGAACAGCGTTGGATTTTTCGCTTGAATTGTGTACATCTGGAGGGGTTAAATGCAGCCATTGAATGGTACACTATCCTGTGATTATTAGTTACCTAACATAAGTGGATTTTTGATGTCAACAGCATCATCCTATGTGGAGCTCTCACATTGGCCAAGAGCCCTTCAAAAATGGCGCTCAAGCTCCCCCTCTCTGGTTGAAGAAACACATTACCGGATGATGGTGTTAAGAGACGCTGAACTGAATCAATCATTAGTACCTTGTCTATGGCGCAAAACAATGATTTTTCTATGTTATAGATGAATTGTGTGACTATTTGCTTTTTAACAGATGGCCCCATGAGAAAGGTGTTCAGCCAAAACACGGACCGTGTCAGGCAGCTTGTCAAATTTTAACTAATAGGTCAGAAATTTCATTTTTGAGTTCCTTTAGTACCCTAGGATGCATACCATCCGGTCTAGGTGACTTGCTACTCTTTAGTTTGTCAATCTGGCCTACTACATCTTCCAGGTTGACAGTGATTTTGTTCAGTTCGTCTGACTCATCACCCCTGAAAACCATCTCCAGTACTGGTATCTCCCCAACATCCTCATTAGTAAACACGGAAGCAAAGAATTCATTTAGTCTTTCTGCAATGGCCGTATCTTCCCTAAGAGCCCCTTTAACCCCTTGGTCATCTAATGGTCCAACCGACTCCCTCACAGGTTTCTTGCTTTTGATATATTTAAAAAAGTTTTTATTATGAGTTTTTGCCTCTATGGCCAACTTCATTTCAAATTCTTTCTTCGCCTGTTTTATCAATGTTTTACACTTAACTTGACAATGCTTATGTTTTATCCTATTTTCTTCAGATGGATCCTTCTTCCAATTTTTGAAGGATGATTTTTTTGGCTAAAATAGCCTCTTTCACCTCACCTTTTAACCATGATAGTAATCGTTTTGCCTTCCTTCCACCTTTCTTAATGCGTGGAATACATATGGATTGTGCCTCTAGGATTGTATTTTTAAACAATGTCCAAGCCTGTTGAACACTTTTAACCTTTGCAGCTGCACCTTTCAGTATTTTTCTATTTTCCTCATTTTATCAAAGTTTCCCTTTTGAAAGTTTAGTGTTAGAGATGCAGATTTACTTATTGTCCCCCTTCCAGTTATTAGTTTAAATTTGATCATGTTATGATCACTGTTGCCAAATGGCCCCACCACCGTTACCTCTCCCACCAAATCCTGTGTTCCACTAAGAATTAAATCTAAAATAGCTCCCTCTCTTGTTGGTTCCTGAACCAATTGCTCCATGAAACAATAATTTATTACATCCAGGAACTTTATATCTCTAGCAAGTCCTGATGATACATTTACCCAGTCAATATTGTGGTAATTGAAATCTCCCATTATTATTGCACTGCCAAATTGGTTTGCTTCCCTGATTTCTCTTAGCATTTCATCATCTGTCTGACCATTTTGTCCAGGTGGACGGAAGTATACTCCTATCACTATACTCTTACCCAACACATATGGGATTTCTACCCATATAGATTCTACTGAGCATTTAGTCTCTTGTATGATCTTTAGCCTGTTGGACTCTATACCCTCCTGGACATAAAGTGCCACACCCCCGCCAAGTTGATCCTCCCTATCATTGCAATATAATTTGTACCCTGATATAGCACCGTCCCATTGGTTATCCTCCTTCCACCACGTTTCTGTGATGCCAATTATGTCAATCTCATCATTTGCTGCTATAAACTCTAACTCTCCCATCTTACTTCTTAGACTTCTGGCATTGGCATATAGACATTTCAAAGTGTGTTTTTTGTTTGTTTTAACAACCTGCTTTTCAGTTGTTTGGGATAATTCGGAAATCATTAGTTTTGGTGGTTTTTTACATATAGGCATATGGACTATATTTGCTTTTAATGGAACCTCTCTGTTGGGATGCCCTAACTCTCCTGTTTCATTAGTATCCTTCAAGGATACATTTCTCCGAACCATGCAGTGTTCAGTGACTGTCGGCTTTCCCCCTTGTTCTAGTTTAAAAGCTGCTCTATCTCCTTTTTGAAAGTTAATGCCAGCTACTTGGTTCCACTCTGGTTAAGGTGGAGCCCATCCTTTCGGAAAATTCTCCCCTTTCCCCAAAAGTTTCCCCAGTTCCTTACAAAGCTGAATCCCTCTTCCCTGCACCATCGTCTCATCCACGCATTGAAACTCTGGAGCTCTGCCTGCCTCTGGGGTCCTGCATGTGGAACAGGAAGCATTTCAGAGAATGCCACCCTGGAGGTTCTGGATTTTAGCTTCCTTCCTAAAATCCTAAATTTGGCTTCCAGAACCTCTCTCCCACACTTTCCTATGTCGTTGGTGCCCACATGTACCATGACAGCCCGCTCCTCCCCAGCACTGTCTATAATCCTATCTAGGTGGCGCGTGAGGTCTGCCACCTTCGCACCAGGCAGGCAAGTTACCAGGCGGTCCTCACGTCCACCAGCCACCCTGCTATCTACATTTCTTATAATTGAATCGCCAACTATGATGGCCGGCCTAACCCTTCCCTCCTGGGCAGTAGCCCTGGGAGACTTGTCCTCGGTGCGAGAGGACAATACATCACCTGGAGAGCAGGTCCTTGCTACAGGATCACTTCTTGCTACACCAGGGTGACGTTCTCCTACTGGAAGACCTTTCTGATCCAAGGCAGCACCAGTGCTGCCAGACTGGATTTGGGACTTGGCTACTATGTCCCTGAAGGTCTCGTCAATGTACCTCTCTTTCTCCCTCAGCTCCTCCAAGTCTGCTACTCTAGCCTCCAGAGATTGGACTCGTTCCCTGAGTGTCAGGAGCTCTTTGCACTGAGTGCACACATACAATCTCTCACCGGCGGGTAAAAAATCATACATGTGCCACTCAATGCAAAAGACTGGAAAGCCTTCCTCTTGTTGCTGGACTGCTGCCTTCATCTTAGTTTTATTGAGTTCCTAGTTAAGTTTAAGATACTAAGGGAGTTGGAATGAGAGTAATTTAAATTTACAGGTGAATTTACTAATTAATCAGCTAGTATCCTACAAGGGGATGATTAAACTTTCAGTAAGGGCTGGTACAATAGTATGATTTAGATAAGACCCTGATTGATTTTTGATGAGAAAGTGTCTCGTGCCTAAAAATCAAGGGTTGAGTGGGTGGGAAAGACAGACACTGGAATTAACTATCTCTGGCTTGCTTACTACCTCAGACACACACAAACTCTAAAGAATATATCCCTTAATGTCACCTTTCACCAAACTTTTATAAGCCCAAAAATTTCTGAAAGCTATACTTACCAATCCTCTTTAACCACCGTTAATCTTCACTCAGTTAATGAAAGGGTTTAAGCTTCCGGTCCTCCTCTACTGCAAAGGAATGCAGGGCCTCTGGAAGCTGTGCTATGGATGCCAATCCCTGGATCACTTGCGGTGACTTCTGGACTCCTCTCCCGGGGGATGCTGGGAGCAGTATGCAGATGAGCCACTGTCCACGGTCCTGCACAGCTTCCTGCTTCCCTCTAAGCATGCGGCCGTGCCTCTCTTCTATATTTAAAGGGCCCACGGCCGGATATGCCCTGGGCCCCACCTTTGTGACTATTTCCTGCTCAGCCCTATAAAAGGGCTGGTCTTGCCATTGTTCTTTGCCTTGCATTGGAGTGACTTCAGTCTGGAGGCTCCTGCCTGCCAGAGCTCCATCAGGTCTTCTATCTTGTTCATGGAGCTCCTCGTCTCGTCTGCTTCATACCATGTCTTCGTGTCATGTCTTCATTGCCTGAGGTCCCCGTCCAGGTGTCCTGGTGTCTCATCTCCTGGTGTATCGCTTCCTGGTGTTCCAACCCTCCTTGGTGTTCGTTCTTGCTCTGGAGCCTTCTGTTCTGCCAGCCGTGGATCTCCGGGTGATGCAGCTTCATCATGGGAGTTGCCGGCAGTTGACTGGTGTCCTGTGCTCCTGAGCCATCTTGTCCTGCCAGCCTTTGTGGTGCTTCAGATGACATCTGGCTTCGTCGGCGGAGTCCCACCTCGGCTGGATTCTTCCCTGCGCTCGTCCCGCTCTCCTCGTGGTCTGTGACCAGCCTCCTTGGGCTGTGTAGTGCGTGTAGTGGGACAGGGTGGTCCATGACCAGCCCATTGGGTCCGCCCGTGAAGGTGGGCTGAGTAGGGCGCCCTGAGAGACAGTGCCAATGTCTACCCGCCCAGCTTCTCTTCTCGTCTGGACTTCGTCAAGTTCCTCATCTTGCCTCTGATGCCGTTGCATCAGCCTTGGTGTCATGACTTCAACAACCTGGTGTCATGTCTTCAACAGCCCTGGTGCCATGTCTTCACTTTACCCTCGTCTGTGATGCTGTCGCATCAACCTTGGTGTCATGTCTTCATATCAAGGCCTCCATCTGCCCTCATCCTCAGGCCGGCCTGCTGCTCCATGCCGATCCAAGTGGCAGGTCCAAAAGGGCTTGGAACGATCGGAGGACCGTTCTCCTACCAACACCATCATGTTGTTGATGCTGGGAGCTTGCAGGCCCGGCAGAGGGTAAGACCGTGTCTCTGCCATCCTGGGACACGTCGCCAACCCTCGGTTCGGTCCTGGATTCGTCTGGGGTCGGGCTGAGGCCCAAGGGCACACGAAAACACCTCCGTCTCAACACCATCCAAAATCTATCCAGACACAAATTGTATTATTTATTTATTTAGTACACATTTTGTATTCTGCAAATCCATATTGGTCAGAAGAGATCAGATCAAAAATGTATAAAAACAATAACATACATTACAAATTAAACGTTAAAATAGCCTAAAATACATTATAAACATATAAAACAGAATTTAAAGCATGTAACCAGCATATTATAAAATTGCACTGTAACTTAATGTGGCATACCTGTAGACACTGTTTCAAATAGCACTTTGACTTGTTTGCTGGGGTAGGTCCCTGGGCTGAATAAACTTTGGCTAGTTAATGATGAATATTGGCCTCCATGTATCTGCGTTCTCTCCCCCTCACTCCCAATTACTTTGTGTTAGCACCCTAGCCACTTCAAATTTTCTGCACATGCCAGTGACTTCAAAAAGGCCCTGAAAGCTTTTTTTTCTTCTGGGTTCATATATAAATACTGACACACAAGCATTCTGGAAAGAATGCTCCTTTAGCTCTGCATGGAATTTCTTTCTTCACATATTCTGATTGATTCCAGCACAAAATAAACATTAAGAAATAGAATTTAAGATCCGCGCACATTTGCACGTGTGCGTGCATTATCGAAGCGTGCCAATTTTATATCTTAACGGCCAGATTTTAAAATCCCACCACCCGTAAATCCCGACGTTTAGGCGCGTGGCCGGGCCTTATTCACGCCGAACCAATTTTCAAACGAGCCCGGCCATGCGCATCAATTCCGGGATGCAAGTAAGTGCAGGGGCCTTAAAAGGGGGCGGACCGGGAGGCAGAGCGGGGTGGCCAGGGTCAGCGCCATTCCTCACTGTCCCGGAGCCTTGTGCGCCAGCCTGCTTTACGGCGAGCGCAAGTTACTTCAGGTCAGGCCTGAAGTAACTTGCAAAACAAAAGGTAACAAAAATAAAAAAAAGGGTTTTAGAGGGTAGGGAGGAGAGGGGAAGAGGAAGGGAGGTTAGGGTAGTGGGTAGGAAAGTTCCCTCCAAGTCCGCTCCTTAATTGGAGCAGACTGGGAGGGAACTGGGGAAGGCCCCAATCTTGTTGCCATGTGATTTTGCATTTTTGCACCCCCCTTGTGCACACTGCCTGGGATTTAATAACATGCGCGCACCAACGCGCACATTATAAAATTGCGCCTCGATATGCGCACGCCGGGTAGCATGTGCACATGGACATGGTGCATATTTTTTTTAAAATCTAGCCCCTAGTGCATAAATGGATGTATATACTCACATGTTATAAAATCGGCTATCCATGTGTACATGTGCACACAATTTTATATTGACGTGCACATATGCGCGCATATACCGTTTCAAGTGCAGGAACTTTTAGAAGGTACACGTGGCGATGCAATAGGCCTTTTTACCAGTTCACTCCCAGTTTGCCCCAGTAAAGGAGAGGACTTTCTAAACCACCTAGCTAACTTGACTCTGTTTCAACCTATTAACCCCGAGCATTAAAATCCCTCTGATTAGCCTCGTCTTTTTTTTGTTTCACGATTTACATGCCGTCCATAGCAGAAGTAAAGTTTCATGGAAGGGGACCCCAGTGTGCATTTGAGCATGTAACTACTTACGCACTGACTTCATGGTGCAGTCCTGGGCCATCCATGCCCCACCCAGACACGCCCACACCCCACCCCTTTTTCAGCAAACTTTTTAAATGCACATACCTGTAGATGCACACATGGCAGCGGGCCTTTTAAAATCCGTGTGGCATGTGAGGTTCTGAGTCGCGCATATCTCCTGGTTCTGGCACATGCCAGCCTTTGAAAATTGACCAGTAAGCACTCTAGAACAAGTCTAGTATCTACCTACTGATCAACCAAAGAAATAAGCTCTGGACCACTTTGAGCAGAAGTAAATGCACAGCTTGCTAGACTGGGTTTATGCCTTGCATAACAAACAGCCTCTTTTTTCATGTGTATATATATATAGAGAGAGAGAGAGACACACACATATATATATTTACATACATACAGTATATTCTACTTACTTTTCTGATTTTCATATTCTTTGTATTAGTTTTTACAGTGTTGTGAATCTGATGTCAGATCATGAACGAATGTAATTTTCCCAAAAAATGAAGTCACCCTTATATAATGACTTTATATTATTTATGTCATCTTCTGTTGCATTTTGTTAGTGCTTAGTGTCTAGTCAACTGTATGATTTATTCATGGAAGAATCGTCACAGACAAAGAGTTGTACAATAAGTCATTGATAAAATCTATCACAAAACCAATTACAAAAATAGATTAATAATCAAAACAGAGAGAATTTATGGATCAATTTCTCTTTAATCAAAGCTTTTGAATGAGACTTGATAATTACATCATTTTTCAAATAGACTTTATTGCTACACTGTAAAAATTAAGCAATAATTGATATTGAAACAAAAATATATTAATGTCCTGTTAAAATCAGAAATGTATGGGATGAATTTTCAAAGAGTTACACACGTAAAAATTAGCATGTACTTACATAATTGATATTTTGTAAAAATTGAAACTGCATGCATATTTTTGGTTTCATGTGAATATATCCACATGACAAAATGGGGGTCATGGGTTGTTACGGGGCGAGGAAAATATTTCTCTCCCCTGTCTCCACCCCCACTCCCCCCATCTTCACCCCCCCCCCCCCCCCCCAGCCAATCTTATATTTCATGGTGCTAGTTCATCCGCATTCAAGTTGTCATGCCCATTTCCTCTTTCCTCCAAGTTGCCCTTGCACCCTGTTAAAACAGCTCTTCGTAAACTGCTCCTAAACTGTGAATGTAACCTGTTCTTAAGCTATGTTTCCAATTCGCAAGCCACCAATTTTCCTTGGCACATGTATTATAACTGTTTCCTTGTTAACTGTTCTAAGTTATACTGTAAAAATAAGCAACCCCTGTCTTATTTACTAGGGATGTGAATCGGGCTTCGGACGATTGAAAATATCGGACGATATTTTCAAAATCGTCAGAAATCGGGGGCTCCCGATAAGAGAACCCTACGATTTTGTTCCTGGGGTTCTCTTATTTTTTTGGGGGAGGGCGGGAAAAATGGCACACCAAAACAATCCCTAAACCCACCTCGACCCTTTAAAACTGTTCCCTTAGCTTCCCCCACCCTCCCGAACCCCCCCCCCCCCAAAACTTTTTACAAGTACCTGGTGGTCCAGTGGGGGTCTCGGGAGCCATCTCCCGCTCTCGGGCCGTCGGCTGCCACTAATCAAAATGGTGCCGATGGCCCTTACCATGTGACAGGGTATCTGTGCCATTGGCCGGCCCCTGTCACATGGTAGGAGCACTGGATGGCCCACGCCATTTTTAAAGATGGCGTCAGCCGTCCATTACACCTACCATGTGACAGGGCCTGGCCAATGGCACGGATACCCTGTCACATGGTAAGGGCAAAGGGCCATCAGTGCCATTTTTATTAGTGGCAGCTGACGGCCCCGAGAGCGGGAGATCGCTCCCAGGACTTCCACTGGACCACCAGGTCCTTGTAAAAAGTTTTGGGGGGGTTCGGGAGGGTGGGGAAAGCTAAGGGAACAGTTTTAAAGGGTCGGTGGGTTTTTTTGTTTATCGGCTCGGGCGCAGCCGTTAAACAAATCCGCGATCGGGCCGCACAAAAAAAAAATAACAATGTGAATCGGAACAGGAATCCATATTATTTACTGTTCAGTTTTTATGTGAACCAATGTGATTTCTCGATCGAATGTCGGTATAGAAAAACAAATAAATAAATAAAAATAAATAAATGTGCATAATTTTACACCTGCTAATTATCTTGCATAATTGATATCAGACTTGTTTATTATGTATTATTGGTTAGTTGGAGGGTCTGAGTGAACTGGGAGGATTTCAGGCTGATAAACTAGGAGGGTCTCGAGGACCTGGAGAACTGGTGGAGTAATTGATAAACTGGTAACTTCAGTTCCGCATGTAGGTTTTTAAATATACTGACTTACACATGTAAATCACGTTTTATGCAAGTAAATCCTACTTTATTTTTGTGCGTAAAATATATGCACATCTATTTTTAAAATAGGTAGAAAAAGTACGTGCATACAATGCATTGAAATACTCGCTTTCAATGCATTACATGTATGAGCTCATAAGCATATATACAAGCATATGCTGTGGGGTAGATATACAGATATTTTATAATATTCACATCAGATAATGCACAAGTTCTAATATATTATCGTAGATCTATGTGCAGCCATATACATGAGAATATGCAGCCGTGTGGAGCTGTTTGAAAGTTATCCTCCCTGTGTGTATATATTTTACACATGGTAACAGACAAAAAAACGGGCTGAAATATCACAACTTAATTTTAAGATTAGCAAATCATTTCTGCATGAGGTTGTGTGCCAGATATTTCTTCTGAAAATATTAGATGATATTTTAGAGATTTGTTTCCAATTGCAATAGATAAATAATCAAACTAGGAATAGGAAAAGCTGTTGAGCCTTGACTTTAATCTTGAATTCATTGATGTGTCTTTGGCCTGACTCTAAATGCATTTGGGTCCCCTTAGTTAAGTAAAGAAACTGGGGCTATGAACCATTGCATTTTTGTTCCTCTCAGGCTTGCTCAAGGTTTTACTTGCTGAAATCATTTTTTTCTTTATCTCAGAGATGATAAGACAAGGACCTCTAGGAGAAACTAGTGGACTTATAAAATAAAAAAAGAACTACAATGTCCATACTGAAATGCTGTTTCAAAAAAAAAATGTTTGACTTTACTCTTCTGAGAAAGCAGTTTGCTTTCACATAAAAAGCAAAGTAGCTACTTTAAATAACAAGAACAAGAAAAAAAGGGATGTTTGCAAGAAAGCAACAGTAAAAATATAGTCTAGTATGCCACTGCATTGAAATACAGATTCAACAAAAATGGAAGATCACTATGGGGTGGATTTTAAGAGGTACGCATGGGCGTACATTTGTGCGCGCAACCTGGCGCGCACAAATGTACGCCTGATTTTATAACATGCGCGCGCAGCCACGCACATTATAAAATCCAGGGTCAGCGCGTGCAAGGGGGTGCACAATTGTGCAACTTGTGTGCACCGAGCTGCTCAGCGTTCCTCCGTTCCCTCCAAGGCCGCTCTGAAATCTGAGCGGCCTCGGAGGGAACTTTCTTTCTGCCTTCCCCTCCCTACCCCTACCTAACCCGCCCCCCCAGCCCTACCTAAAATCCCCCCTTACCTTTATCTTATAAGTTGCGTCTGCCTCTGGGCAGGCGTAGGTTGCACGCGCCGGGCAACAGTCGGCCCGCGATCCCAGGCACAGGAGCAAATGGCCGCTGTGCCTGGAGGCTCTGGCCCCGCCCCCTTTTTCAAGCCCTGGGACATACGCACATCTCGGGGCTTGAGCACGTCGCTGGACCTATGCAAAATAGGCTCGGCGCCTGCAGGAGCAGGTTTTCGCGGTTACACGTGTAATATATGCCTGTAACCCTTTTAAAGTCTGCCCCTATGCGCATCAGCCTGCTTCTCTGATTGATAAAGCAAAGTGTCCCATAATTCTGGAGCAGCAGGATTTTATTCCCTCCTTCCATAACAGTTTCCAGTTAGGGATGTGTTGGTTTTTTTTTTAAATTTCCTTCCTAGTCCCTTCACAACACACCCACCCCTTCAATTAACTAAACCTACACTTTAATCTTTTTTTTTTTAAGAGCCTCCCACCTCCTGGGGTGACCCTCTGTCCATCCCACCTCCTTGGCTCCTGCCCACTCCCACCCTTCTTTTCATTGTACCTGATCCCAGGGTCAGAATGGGGAAGGAGTCCAAAATGGTTCAAAATATAACTCATTGATCTAAAAATTAATAAATAACAGCTATTGGAAACCGAAGAATTAGTGAACTGGAATGAGTACTTAGGAGTACAATTTTATGTGACATAGTAACAAAACTACATTAGGTTGCTGGTCATCTTCTTATACCACCTCAAGTTTAAGAACTACATCTTGTTGATATTACTTTTGGTTGGCATCACTAGAAACGTGATTTCTGTTTTTGAGTCTTTTTGGGCTAGATATACTAAGCATTTTCCCCACAAACCCAAAATGGGAAAAATCTTTAGCAACTCCAGGGCCTTAGAATGTAAAGTGAGTCTTCTAATGTTAAGTATTATTATTATTATTATTATTGTCCAGTAGTTCTTTCAAATTATCTATATCGCCGTTCCTAAGAATTCAAGTTCAATCAGTGTCATTCATCTCAAGTCTAATCAGGAGATTTTATTTTCCTCTCTTGCTGAAAAGGAAAGAACCCTTGCAAGAGAAAATGAAAATCCAAAAAAAGTATTTTGTTTTCTTTTTAATAATTTGACTTTATTATTATTGTTATATTTTGCCATTTTGGCATTTGTCCCTTTAAAATGTTTGACTTTCTTTCCTTTCTCTGGGATGGCAATGGGATTTCTTCATGCGCTACCTAAATCGGGGCGGAGTTGGCCCCGGAAGAGGAGGAGTCGGGGTGTCACCGGGGCCGACTCCACGAAGACAACGCGGACGGCGAAAAGGTAAGGGCCTTTTCGCGTCCTACTTCATGCCCAATAGCTCCACCTTCTATGGTGGTGCTATTGGGTGCGAAACCGGCAGCGATCGCACCGCAGTGGTGCGATCGCTGTCGGCTAGCGCAGGACCGCCCCCCCCCCCCCCGCTTTGACCCCCCCGCCCCCTATTAGTGCAATTTTCTAAAGTATCACAGGCCTGCAATACTTTAGAAAATGAGGTCCATAGTGAAACAGCACATTATGGAAAGCACTTGTATTTCCTGTGGGTGTCAAAACAATCTTAACTGATTGGAAAACATGTGAGAAATAATATGAGCGAATAGTTGTGGGTTGGCAGCATTTTACAAAATTCCCGTGGAAGGGTTATTATCATTTCCCTTGTCCCTTTAACAAAGGTTAAGAATTCCATAGGCTAAATTTAAAAAGACTGGGTTCCGCGTTGATAATTACAATTGCTCAGCCTGGTGAGACATCTTGTTTGAAACCTTTCCAAAAAAGTCCTTGACATGTGCCCATTGAAAGAACAACAGATTTAGAAGACAATGGTGTACATACAAATAGTGATCAGTTAAAAAAGCCCCCTGAAGAAGCTGACATTCAGCAAAACAGTGACCTCTGTTGGGGTGCACTTTGAAATTTTGTATTTTGTATTTTGTTTTGTTGATAGTGTTCATCTATAAATGCATATTTGATGCTTTTTAGCGTTATGTTGGTGTGTTTAGTGAGGTATGTATGGATAAATGTATGACTGTGGTAGTTCTTAATTTCACTGTGTATAAATATATTATCATTCAAGGGTAACTAGTCAGAGTTCATATGTGATCTATGTGATCATTTTTATTGCAAAACTTTCTTTCTAAAATTTTGTTTGAATGTATATTAAATCTTTTCTAAATTAATAGATTGGTTCCCTTGAATCACTAACTTGTATATGATATAGGGGGCTTTGTTTTGTAGTACCTTCTAGAGGTGTGAATCGTGTGATTGATCGTCTTAACGATCGATTTTGGCTGGGGGGGGAGGGAAATCTTATCGTCGGGTTTTTTTGTTTTAAAAAATCGTTAAAAATTGTAAATCGGGGGAGGGCGGGAAAACCGGCATACCAAAAAAACCCTAAAACCCATCCCGAACCTTTAAAAGAAATCCCCCACCCTCCCAAACCCCCCCAAATGTTTTAAATTACCTGGGGTCCATTGGGGGTTCCCGACGCGATCTCCCTCTCTCTCTCTGGCCACGGCTGCGTTGAGAAATGGCGCCGGTGGCCCTTTGCCCTTATCATGTGACAGGGCAAAGGTAGCGCCAGCGCCATTTTGTTTCCTGGCTCCCGACGTCACGCCTGCTGGAGATCGCCCCCGGACCCCCGCTGGACCTCCAGGGACCGTCGCCCGTATGACATAGTGAGGGCAAAGGTAGCGCCGGCGCCATTTTGAAGATTGGCAATACGGCCCGCGTGCAGGAGGTCGCTACCGGACCCCCGCTGGACTTTTGGCAAGTCTTGTGGGGGTCAGGAGGCCCCCCCCAAGCTGGCCAAAAGTCCCTGGGGGTCCAGCGGGGGTCCGGGGGTGATCTCCAGCAGGCGTGACGTCGGGAGCCAGGAAACAAAATGGCGCCGGCGCTACCTTTGCCCTGTCACATGATAAGGGCAAAGGGCCACCGGCGCCATTTCTCAACGCAGCTGTGGCCAGAGAGAGAGAGGGAGATCGCGTCGGGACCCCCCCCCACTGGACCCCAGGTAATTTAAAACATTTTGGGGGGTTTCGGGAGGGTGGAGGATTTCTTTTAAAGGTTCGGGGTGGGTTTTAGGGGTTTTTGGTGTGCCGGTTTTCTCGCGCCCTATTTAACGATACAATACAAATGCCCCTGACGATAAATCGGGGGCATTTGTATTGTATCTGCACTCTAACGATTTTGGACGATTTTAAAATTATCTGACGATAATTTTAATCATTCAAAAATGATTCACATCCCTAGTACCTTCTTTGTTCCTTTTCCTTTACAGTTTACTTAATGTTCTAATCATTATCTAAAAACAAATATAAGAACATAAGATATGTTATAATGGGTCAGACTGCCGTTTCATCAAGCCCAGCATCCTGCATCCAACAGTGGCCAATCCAGGTCACAGGTACCTAGCAAGATCCCAAACAATAGATACATCCCATGCTGCTAGGTTGAGACTGCGACCATTCCAAGCCCTTTTGGACCTGCCGCTGGGTAGGAGCAAGAAGCGGCAGGACGGATGGAGGCCAGGCAAGACATAGAGGACTCAAGAACAAGGTTCAGGCAACGAAGACTCAGGATCAAGGTTCAGGCGGCGAAGACTCAGGATCAAGGGTCTGGTGACAAAGACTCAGGATCAAGGTTCAGGAGTCAAGGAGTCAGGATCAAGTACTAGGTTGAGATTGTGACACAGCGCACCCTACACAGCCCACCTGCAGGGCTGGTCGCGGACCACACTGGATGCGGGGCAGACTCCAGATGAAAATGTGGACATTGAAGCTGGAACATGGTGAAAATTCAGCAGAGGCCTGCACCGGTGCACGCCCTACACAGCCCATCCGTGGCTGGTCATGGACCAGGTTCAAACAGAGTATTAGACATGGATGGAGCAGACACAAGGGAATCTGAGGGCCGACTAGGTTCAGGACACAGGACCAAGACAGGACTTGGCTTCAGGCAAGGATTCAGGACCAAGACAAGACTTGGCTTCAGGCAAGGATTCAGGACCAAGACAGGACTTGGCTTCAGGCAAAGGTTTGAGACACAGGACCAAGACAAGACATGGCTTCAGGCAAGGGTTACCCTACATAGGATTGTGCTGCAGGCATGAGGAAGGCCTTGTACCATGAAGCATCCTACACAGCCTGCCCGTGGGGCTGGTCGCAGACCACGATATGGCACACCAGGAAAGATGGACATCAACAAACCAGAGGTACAGGACATCAAGGCTGGATCATTGAACATCAGGAACATGGACATCAGAAACATCAGGGCTGGATTGAAAAATCAGAAACATCAGGAAACATCTCAAACCACAGACAAAGGAGCTCCAATGAGGGACGAGAACAAGACATCAGGATGAGGAAACCAAGAACATCAGGATCAGGAAGATGGAGAACATGGAACATGAAGCCATCTAACAAATGAAGACCACGGAGGACCTGGACCGGTAACAGAGCACAGACAACTGTGGAACCTGATCCGAATGCCTCGAGAGTCTGAAGATGAGCCCTTATATAGGGCTGAACCAGGAAATAAGCTGAAAAGGACTTCTGGTGGGGCTGTGGGCTTTTCCCGCTGCTGGCCTTTTAAATGGACTAAAGAGGCGTGCGCCAGCGCCTAGACGAAGGCACTGGAGAGAAAGCAGGACCAAGGACAGCGGCATCGGCGTCCTCTGCTGCTCAGGCGAAAGAGCAGGCAGGCATCGAGGCGGCCTCCAGGCCGCAGGATGACGTCGGAGTGGCAGCAGCTTTCCCCTGCCACTCAGAGAAGATCTTGGCAGCGGCTCCATGCCGCAAGAACAGTGTTTCTGCAGCAGCACAGGCCGCAACGAAGATGGCATCGGGCAGGACAGCAACGCTGGCGGCCGGGCTGCAGGAGTGGCCCAAGGTGACTCTGCAGCGGCACCAAGCCGCAAAGACAGACGGTGGCATGGCGGTAGTGGCACTAGGCCTCGGAGGAGCGGCAGAAGCAAGATAGGTGGAGAGGCCTGCTCGTGGGATGGGCTCTGCAAACAGGATTCATAACAATATCCTCCAGCAATGAATTTCTGATCTTAATTGTGTGTTGAGTGGAAAACAATTGTCTCTGTTTTGTTTTAAATGTGCTACTTACTAACTTCATGGAGTATCACCTAATCTTTGTATTTTTTGACTGCATAAATAACTGATTCACATTTACCCATTCTATTCCACTCATATCCCCCCTCAGCCATTTTTTCTCCAAGTTGAACAGCACAAACCTCTTTAGCCTTTCCCTTCCATCCACTTTATCATTTTGGTAAGTCATCTCTGTACCTTTTCCAGTTCAACTATATCTTTGTTGAGATGCAGTGACCAGAATTGCACATAGTACTCTAGGTGCGGTTTCACTATGGAGCGATTTAGATGTTCTCCATTTTATTCTCCATTCCTTTCTTAATAATTCCTGACATTTTGTTTGCATTTTTGACCATCACCAAAGTGAGCTAAGGATTTTAAAGTATTGTTCACGATGATGGCCAGAGCATTTTGGTTGCACTTGCTGCCTGCGGTCAAGCCATGAGTGGCTCACTCACCCCCAACGTTGCACTGCCCGGCCTTCATAGTCTTGTGCCACTGATGCTCACCTCCCAGTGTGGCCCGGAGAAGCCGCCGATGCCACCAAACTTGCTGCCACTCCCATGCGTTGCTGAGTTGCTCTGCCGCACTGTCTCTCTTCTCGGCTGTGTGCTGCCGATGCCTTCTTCTTCATGGCTGGGCTGCCACCATCGCTGTTTGAACTTTGCAGCTGAATGCCGCCAACTCCAGCTCTCCCTAGCATCTTCCAAGGCACGCACAGTCTACAATTTAAAGGGCCTATGGTGGGAAAAGTCCTGCAGCCCTTTCTAATGAGGTCTGTGCTTCATCCTCCAGCCAACCCTATAAAAGGGCACTTCTGATACTTCCTAGTTTCTTATCTTTTAAGAAGTTTGTAATCCACAATAGGACATTACCTCCTATCTGGTGACTTTTTAATTTTTCAAGTCTCTCATGGGGGGCTTTGTAAAAAGCCTTCTGAAAATCCAAATACACTATATTCACTGGCTCACCATTATCCACATGTTTATTAACCCCTTCAACAAAATGTAGAAGATTGTTGAAGTTAGACTTCCCTTTGTAAATACTTGCTGGCTGTGTCCCATGTTGTTTTCTGTACATTCTGTGGTTTTGCTCTTTAGAATTATTTCTATGGTTTTCCCTTAACATTGGCAGTCTGCACTCCCGTGGCCGCCCCCCGCACTCCCCCTCCCCAAAATCTCCTCCCCCTAACGCCCCACATATCACACCGCACTCCGTCTTTGGTGAAACAAAAGGCCGCAGCATTTATTAACATTAATTAACATGAATCAACATAATTACATTACCAGTACCCGAGCCGTCGGTGCTCTCAACCCCAGTGCGTTCCGGGCATCAAAACCAGCGTCCGCCGTTTAAGCCAGGCCGCCACCATCTTACCGGCCCCCCGCCGTGACCAAGCCAGGGGACCATTCCTCCAGGCCGCCCACGCCTGAATACCCGCACTTTCTTTTCCCGAGGACTTCCGGTCCCTCCTGACCGAGTCCTCGAGGTCCCTCTTTACCTACCGACTCGGGTACCCCCGCCACCAGACTGGGATAGTGCCCCACTTGTCCCAGGCTCCCCCCTTTAATGCTGCGGCCGAACCTTGCAGAGCACCCGCTCAAGAGTTTCCTGTATGGCGTTGTTAAATAGATCGTAACCAATGTCGGACAAATGAACCTGGTCCGGCCTATACAGGCCAGCGCAAGGCTCGTCTGCCCATTGATGCCTAATTTGGTGAATGCCCCTCTGCTGGGCCCATACCCCGACCTGTCTATTGATCTTCTTCCTGCCCCTGCCCCACAGCTTGCTACTCTGCCATTTAATCCTGGGTATAATATCTGACCAGATAATGGCAGTTCCCGGTGCCAACTCCTTAATTGCATCTAGGTCTCTTTTTATCGTCTCTATCAGTTGTTTGGCCGTCTGGGACCCCAGGTCGTTGCCCCCGAGATGAATAACTATAGCCTCTGGTTGCCGGGACGTGGATATTTTGTGCCGCAGATCCGACAGCAGGTGTTCCCATTTCATTCCTGACCTTCCCATCCATTTCAGGGTGACTCCTTCCGGAGCCAGCCCCAAGTGTACACCGTAAGGTCTCTCCTGCGCCCTTTTGGCCGCCCATCTCACGAATGAATGTCCTATTAACCACACTATTCTCCTCAAGCTCCGTGGATCTGCGGGGAAATTAAATGCATTAGTTACCCATTTGCGCGAACCCCGGCCTGACGTAGCGCTTAGCCACTGCTGATTGCCAACGACCGATCTTACGTATGACGTCCATTGGCATACCCGCTTGCGCCGCGCTAGTCGCTACCCCGATCCGGAAGGAATGTGTTCCGTACTCTTTTGGGTCCAACCCTATCTTTGCTAAAGCCAAGCGCAACACCGCTGCAAACTGGTACCGCGTCAGCGGAACACCGTCTCTATGCACCAGCAAGTGCACCCCGCCTGCAGGTCGTACTCGCAGATAGCTCTCTAAGTTCCGCACCGGGCAAGTTACCAGCAACCCCCCTGCTGCCAATATGATTTCCACCCCTTTAGCCTTTTGGTCTGTCTTTGATTTATGTACCCGAATTCTCATTAGCCGGTCCTGCACCCGTACGTTGCCGTACAATAACCCGTTACGGCCCTTGTCGTTTTTGGATGAGGCCACCAACTCGCTCACCCTTAATGCCGCAAAAAACGCTATGCAAAAGGTTGCCCTGAACAATCCCACCTCAAATGGGTCAGTGCAGACCTGCTGTACCGCGTCCCACAATCTGACCAATAACTCGTGCGTGATGGGTCGTCTTTTATCGCCTTCCCAAGCTACCTCCCTCGCCCACCCCGCCAGCATCTTCTTGACTATGAAGAAGCTGAAAGGGTCGCCCAGACCTTGCGCCTTGGCAAAGAAGGCGAAACCGGCCAGGTGGTTGATCGTTGCTCCTCTGGACATTCCTGTCTCTTTTGCCCATGATATGAACCGGACTATCTGGTTGGCCTCCACCGCCCTTGTGGCACTACCCTGACCCCCTATGAACTCCTGCACCTTAGCATAACCGCGGCAGTAGGCTTTCCACGTTGCCGGGGCAACCGACGCCCTTAGCAATCCCTGCTGGACCTTGTTCCAATTTGCCATAGATGCTCCGGCATTGGGACTCCCTCCGCCTCTGCCTCTGGCACCTGTTGGCGAAAGAGAGCCCACTTAGCCCGTGATAATGCATCCGCCACCTGATTCCGTGTGCCCGGCACGTGCTTCGCCCTTATGGTCATGTTCAACCGCAGGCTCTGCAGAACCACTTCCCTCAACAGTCCCGCCACCCGCGGACAGTGAGCCGCCTGTTTGTTCAGCACTGTTACTACTGCCATATTGTCGCACCAAAAAACTATCCGCTTGTTCTGCAACCTATGGGCCCAAACAGTGATTGTTACCAAAATTGGAAAATGCTCGAGGAAGGTAATATTCTTCACCAAGCCTTCGTCCCTCCATGCCTGCGGCCATGGTGCCGCACACCATGAACCCTGGCAATACGCCCCGAATCCCCATCCTCCCGAGGCGTCCGTGAAAATGTCTAAGTCCCTGTTGGACATGGTCTCCTCCTGCCACATTGCCACTCCATTGAACTTATCCAAAAATTGTAACCACGTTACAATTTCCGCCCTTACTGGTCTCGATATCCTAATGTGATGGTACGGTCTCTTCACCCCTTTCGTTGCTACTGCCAATCGTCTTAAGAAAGCCCTCCCCATGGGTATTACCCGAGTTGCGAAATTGAGGCTTCCTATCAAGGATTGCATCGCTGTTAAAGTGACCTTTCTAGCTGTCATTGTCTTTCTAAGCAAGTCCCTCAGCTTACCTACTTTCTCTAACGGCAGTCTCGACGTCATTGTCAACGTATCTATCTCTATACCTAAGAAAGATAAAATGGTAGCTGGACCTTCAGTCTTTTCTTGTGCCAAAGGGACACCAAATTCTCGGGCCATTTCCTGAAATCCGGCTAACGTCTGTGCACAGGTGGCCCTATTGGCCAGTCCCACAAACAAGAAATCGTCCAAATAATGGACCACGTTGCTGTTCCCTGTCCTTTTTTGTAGTGCCCAATGTAGGAATGTGCTAAACATCTCGAAACAAGCGCAAGATATTGAACACCCCATGGTCATACACTTGTCGAAGTAGTATCAACCTTTGAATTTAAAACCTAGGAGCGGGAAGCTGTCGGGATGCACGGGGAGCAATCTGAAAGCGGACTTTATGTCGGCCTTAGCCATTAGAGCCCCTTGTCCGCATTGCCTGACCAATGCGATCGCTGCATCGAAAGATGCGTACTGAACCCTGCAATCCTCGTCCGGTAAATGATCATTGACGGACTCGCCCCGGGGATACGACAGATTCTGAATAAGCCTGAACTCCCCTTGCTCTTTCTTAGGCACTACTGCCAAGGGTGAGACCATCATGTCCCGGAAAGGTGGGTCCTCGAATGGACCCGCCATCCTTCCCAATTCTATTTCTCTGAGGACCTTCAGTTGTACTATATCCTCGTGTCTCCCTACAGATACTGCATTACCTAATCTCGCGCTCCTAATCTTTCCTTGAAATGGTATCCTAAAACCGTGCCTGAAACCCTCTCTAAGCCTGGCAGCCTCTTCTCGTTTAGGGTAGTCTGCCAGCCATCCCAACATGTTCGCCAGGTGTATCGGCGATGGTGCCCTTCCGAGGGCGCTATTGTCTTCCTCCACCTCCGCTAGTGCTAGGCGTCCCGTGCCCTTTTTTAACGCACTTGCTGGCCGGGTGCGGTGCGGAGCACATGGAGCATATATGTCTAAACTTGCATTCGGGGAAGGTGCAGCCTGCCTTGTTGTATCTCCAACACACTTTGTCCTTGCTATTCCCGCTTTCCCCCCAGGAATTACTCCCCGGCGTTGGTGTCCCGTTAGACGCCTTTCCGCTCCCGTGTGCACCACTCGTGTCAAGGACTTTGCTGGTCATTTGACGTAACCATAGGCCTACGTCCTGCGATCCCCATGACATGCCCTGGTTGTCCTCCATTTTATCCCTAAAATGCTCGTCGTAATTCAACCAGCACCATCCTTGATACTCCTTATAACCTTCAAGTATTGCGTCCGCATAGCTAAGCATGGGCGCATACTGCGACGGATCCGCCCTTCCCGTTATGCTAACCATTCTCAAGAATGCTCTGGCCCAATTAACTATGTTTTTTGCCACTTTGGCTTCGCCCACCTTTTTTCCCTCCTTCTTTCCCTTCTTCCTTCTCTCTACCGCACCCTTCCTACCCTCCAATATTGAGAATATATCTATGTATTCTCTTTTCCTTATTTTGTTGCGCAGCGCCCTCGGAACGCTTTCCCACAATTCCGGTAAGGGCGGCAGTGCCGTCACAGCTGTCATGCCTGCTCCTGTGCACCTGCCCGCCGCTACTTGCACTGTTTCCCCTTCGCTCCCTTCGGAGTCGTCCTCTGACGAGTCAGTGGAGGATTCGCTGACCCTCCTCCTTTTCTTATTACCCTTCCTATTTGCCGCTCCCTCCTTGACTCGTTCTCCACTGTGTCGCCCGCTTGGTGCCGCCGCTCCGACCACCGCGTCCGCTGCACCTCGCCGCACTTGTGTCACGTTGTCCTCCCCGGAGCTCGTCTCGCTGTCTCGACTCTCAGTCCCTGGTGGGACCTTGCCTCTGCGAGTCTCGCTCTCCGCGGTTCGTTTCTCGCGCTGCTGTCCCGATTCGCTCGGTCCCTCTCGCACTTGTGTGAACTCCGAAGCCTTTTGGGCTCCCACTACCCTGTCCTGTGAGGCCATCGTGCTCCCGGCCGCCTGATTGTACCATGGCGGAGGCACCTGCCACCATGGTGGGTACATGTGCTGGTAAGGGTTAGCCATTGATGTCGTCCATGCCTGGGGACCTTGCTGATTTCCTCCCGATCCACCTTGTAACGATGCCTCTGGTGGTGGGCCGGATGCTCCCGAGGGTGTCACGATTCCCATTCCTGTCGTAGGCCACATGGGCCATCCCCACTGTAGTGGGCCTCCTTGTCCCGGGTCGGGCCGCGTGCCCGCCGGTCCGTGGCTGCCTTGTTCGCCTGGGGCTGGTTGCGTCTGCTGTCGCCCCCTTCCGCTCTTCTTTGCCTGTGCCTGATGGGCCTTCTCCGCCGGCCGTGCCCCCTTGTAGCTTCTAGTCATCGGTCCTCGCCTCCTCCCGGCCTCACGTCCTCCCTCTCCCTTTCCTGGAGCAGGATCGGCCGGTCCCTTCCGTGGCTCTTTACCCCTCGTCTTCCTTGCTCCCCCCCGTGTTCTCACTGGTCCTTTCCCCGGCATGCTCACAATCGACACACAGAACCGTTCTCTTTCTTTATTCAACAGCTTACAATTGTCTACTCACGGTTTGTCACTTCAGCAACGATGGGGGGGGAGCGCTGGGGCTTCCTCTACTGCTCCTGCAGTCAGCTCCCGTTGCCCTGCTCTCCAGTCAGCGCGTTTCCGTGCTCGGCTGTGCTGTGAGTCCTGCCTGCCTCCTTTATCCCTGTCGCTGTGTCTTTAAATTCTTCCCAGCGCTGCTGTCGGCTGTGTCTTTAAATTCTTCCCAGCGCTGCTGCAGACTTGTGTCTTTAACTTCTCCCCAGTGCTGCTGTAGGCTGTGTCTTTAAATTCTTCCCAGCGCTGCTGCAGCCCTCCTCTGAGCCTCTGCTGCTTTTGTGCTTCTCCTGGCGCCGGGATGAGCTGCCACGAGGGTGGAATTCTTCTGAATTCGCCGCCGTTCGTCTTCCCCTCGCTTACTGGCTCACTGCCTGCCACCAGGTGCCTGCTCCTCCTCCCGGCCTCTTTGTCCGCCCTTCTGGTGACTCACCGCACGGTCAATCGGGCTCCGGCTGCCCCAATGCTCCCTGCGTGGTGCCCGGAGGCTGCTGCTGGCTCCCGCCTGCCTCTTCCGATGCCTCACCGAATCGCCGTCGGTCCCGGCGCCGGGCCGCAGAAAGGGGGGCAGTTCCAGTAATGGAACTGTTTTTTTTTTTTTTTTTTTTTGATGTTGCGGCCCTCTTGTCCTCCTGAGGCGTCCGCCCCAATGCCTGCCTCTTCCGTCCGCGCTCCCGGACGTCCTCCGCTCTCTCTCTCGTTCGGGCCTCGTGCGCGCTGCCCTCCCGACAATGCAGCGTTGGAACCTGCGAGCGCGGGCAATGAAAAAAAGGCCGAGGCCCGCGCTCGCCGCTGTTTAAAAGGCCCCCGGGGCCTCCCGAGCGACCCCGTGTCGACGTCATCGCGTCGATGACGCGCGCGGCCGCGCCGGCGCATCACCAACGCGATAACGTCCGCTGCTCCCCGCCTGCGGGGCATCGTGCGTCGCCGCGGAGATCGCCCCCGGACACACGGTAGGGTGGTGGGGGGGGGGTCCCCCCCTCGGCAGACGCCATGTTAAGGGGGGGGCCCTCCCCGCACGAGGCGAGTCGGCCCCGTTATCTCTGAGGTCAGACTTACCAATCTATAGTTTCCTGGATCACCATTAGAGCCCATTTTAAAGATCAGCATTACATTGGCCATCTTCCAGTCTTCAGGTTCAACAGATGATTTTAATGATAGTTTACAAATTACTCATAGTAGATCTACAATTTCATTTTTTAGTTCTTTCAGAACTCTGGGGTGTAAAGCAGCTGTTCTGTAGATTTGCTACTCTTTAGTTTATCAGTCTGCCCTATTCCATCTTCCCGTTTCACCATGATTTGTTTCAGTTCTTCCAAATCATCACTATTAAATACTATTTCTGGCATTGGTATATCTCCAACATCCTCTTCATTAAACATTGAAGCAAAGAATTAATTTAGTCTTTCCGCATGTACACATCTTAGAAACAAGCAAGGGAACATTATGAATGTTAAGTAATTCTCTGTATTTTGCATTGCACAATATTGAAATGACTCCAAATCTGACTCAGCCATTTTTGTAATTTCTGATTTAGGAATGAATTGATATAATCCATGTAACAGACAGAAATATTCATAGCTATCTTCAAAAATATATTCAATAACTTGCATGTTTTTGTCTGAAAGAATCTTAGTCTGGAAGAAAGGTTCATTTAGGGATTTCCAGTGAGTGATGCCAACCATCTGAAAGCTCTCCGGCTACCACATTTTTAATATTAACATTACATTAATATTGGAACTTCATTGAGACTTGGTGCTTTGTCTGATAGCACAGAGAATAATAATCCTTTTGTTTTCTCTCCATATCAGAGCAGATAGCTTTTTGTTGGCTGATGCAAGGTGAATGCTAAATAGCTCATTAGTGGGATAGCTGCTGCCAGATTCAAGTAATTTTAATTCTTCTTACTTTTTGTAGAATTGTATAAGCGAACAGCAAATGAGGAAAAATCCCAAAGGTGGCACACACTGAAAGTTCATACACAGATTTCTTATATTACATGCTGCTTGTGTGTTTTTTGTGTTTTAGAGATTCGGTCCCAAACTGGAAATGCTTAGAAAATACACGCACATATATTTTTTCAAAACTATAGAATAAAAATATCTATATCTGTTAATATCTATATCTTCATTCTTTTTTAAAAAAATATTATCCATTTAATCTTTCAGGCAAAGGTTTTGTACTTGGGCAAAGATGGTGCTGTACCTGCTTTACCATTCTTGTGCTGACACAGTTTCTGCATCTAAGTTTCAATCAGTCATTTTTGAATTATTTTGAGTACATTTTCAAAGGGGTTCCACATATACCGTAAATGTAGCATATATATGTGTATAAGTAGCCTGAATTCATGTACATGTTATTTAATATACCTGCATATTTTTTAGTAAGTCACTCTAGCACCAACATAGTCAGTGGAACTTGTTGTGGATTTGTAGAACAACCTGTGGTATTGCCACAGTTTTCTGGCATTTTTAAAACTGCTGTTGCTGTATGAATGCTTCTTGTGAGGTTTGACAGCTTCATCATTTTGTTTGTGTTCTTAATTCTGACTATTTATCTTTACCTCTCTCTTCATTTTATTCTCTCCATTTTTCAAAATAGAAGCAGGATCTTTTCTATTTATCAATTAAAACGAATGCAGTCTCCGAATTCAAAAAACATGCTTTACATAAACAGTACAATTAGATGAGGAGAAACGCATCTTAGAAATAAGTTTATTCCATGGCGACCATTACTACTGAAATGAATTCAGCATTCTCTTTTTCTTTTAGAGATGTTTGAACCTTCTTTACCTTTTTAAAGTGATGTTATTGTTTCAGAGAAATAAAAAATGAACAGGGTAATGTTCAAAAGAAAATATAAATGTAACATTTTCAAATGCTATTGAAAATTGCTACAAAATATGCTATTAAGTTGTCGATATGTTTTACCCATGCTTTTGAAAATTGCTATGATATTATGTTATGTTTATATTTTCCTTTGAAAATTACCATATAAATATTTAATCTATCTTCCATAATGAAGATAATTTCAAAACCATTTCATGGATATTCTATTACCAATGGAAATAGGTAATAGTAAAAAAGGGACAGGGTAAGTTAGGAGAGGAAGATTATGTACAGGTTTTTCATTTTAAAAGCTGTGCATGCACATTCCTGTGTGTGCTTTTGCCCCTGCTTCAAAGCAAATGCAAAGGTAAATCGGTACAAAGTAACTGCTTATCTACAATTGCTTGAATTTTCAAACTGAAACTCTATATAGAGTTTACCTTTCAAAATTAGCTTGCAGACCCTATAGACTTTTTCATTATTGCCACCATAGCGACCATTGTCAATGCAAATCTCTATATACAACCATATTAATATACTTCAAATCTACTCTTGAATGAGAGGGTTATGTTTTATCTTCATTTACAGAGTAATTTCCAAAGGAAAATATAAATGTAAAATACTATCATAGCAATTTTCAAAATCCCATCTACCTGTGTTAAATGCACAATGCAGGTAAAAGCTATTGACAATTCAAGAACATACATTGTAGCAATTTTTAAAGTTGAAAATACTGGAGCGGGGTTAAAAATATGCAAATACAAGTTGCTATTGTGTAAGCAGAATACGTGCATATATTTTTATACATGCTGCTTGGCTCATACAATTAAAATCACACATCTGTTGCTTGTAGTTTTTGGCAGAGATTTAGCTGAACTGGTGGGAGTTCAGGGTAAAGTGCTGGAGAGTCTAGATCTATGATGGAGAACTCCAGTCCTCGAATGCCACAAACAGGCCAGATTTTCAGGATATCCACAATGAAAATGCATGAGATAGATTTGCATGCACCGCCTCCATTGTATGCAAATCTAACTCATGCATATTCATTGTGGATATCCTGAAAATCTGGCCTGTTTGTAGCACTTGAGGACTGGAGTTCACCATCACTGGTCTAGATGAATTGGTGAAAGTCTGGCTGAACTGATGGATCTATTGGTGAACTGATGATTCCAAGTAAATGCAAGTAAATATTTTCAGAAGCAGACTACACTTATACTTTCTGAAAAACCTGTGTTTAATTCTGGTTTATTATATGCACATTGTTATAATTATTACCAGCAAAAATACATGTGCATAAGTTTATAAAATGGGTAGAGAAAGTATGTGTTCCTGCATTATAAATATTTGCATGTACTGATACATAACATATACGTTTTGGGCAGAGATATATGGTAGCTTTTTAACTGTGCAGCTTCTGCCACACAATCTATAAAATACTAGCTTATAACTCCGCAAGCCTATTTATGTGTGCAAATTTATGTGTGCAACCTTTCTAATTTATCGGGCGGATTTTAAAAGCCCTGCTCACGTAAATCCGCCCGGATTTACGTGAGCAGGGCCTTGAGTGCCGGCGCGCCTATTTTCCATAGGCCGCCGGCGCGTGCAGAGCCCCGGGACACGCGTAGGTCCCGGGGTTTATGGAAGGGGGCGTGTCGGGGGCGTGTCGAGGGGGCGGGACCCGATGATGCGGCATTTCGAGGGCAGGGCGCGGCGTTTCGGGGGAGGGCCGGGGCGTGGTTTCGGACCGGGGCGTTTCGGGTGCGTGGCCGTGCCCTCCGGAACCGCCCCTGGGTCGAGTCTCAGCGCGCCAGCAGTCCGCTGGCGCGCGTGGATTTACGTCTCCCTCTGGGAGGCGTAAATCCATGGATAAAGGTAGGGGGGGTTTAGATAGGGCCGGGGGGGTGGGTTAGGTAGGGGAAGGGAGGGGAAGGTGAGGGGAGGGCGAAAGAAAGTTCCCTCCGAGGCCGCTCCGATTTCGGAGGGAACGGTGACAGGCTGCGCGGCTCGGCGCGTGCCGGCTGCCCAAAATCGGCAGCCTTGCGCGCGCCGATCCAGGATTTTAGAAGATACGCGCGGCTACGCGCGTATCTTATAAAATCCAGCGTACTTTTTTTAAAAATCTACCCCTATGTGTGCAAATTTATGTGTGCAACTTTATGGGGTAGATTTTTTAAAAAAGCGCGTTCGCGTACTTTTGTTTGCGCATCAGGCGCAAACAAAAGTACGCTGGATTTTATAAGATACGTGCGTAGCCGCGCGTATCTTCTAAAATCCTGGATCGGCGCGCGCAAGGCTGCCGATTTTGGGCAGCTGGCGCGCGCCGAGCCGCGCAGCCTGTCACCGTTCCCTCCGAGGCCGCTCCAATTTCGCCCTCCCCTCACCTTCCCCTCCCTTCCCCTACCTAACCCACCCCCACCCCGGCCCTATCTAAACCCCCCCTACCTTTATCCATGGATTTACGCCTCCCGGAGGGAGACGTAAATCCACGCGCGCCAGCGGGCTGCTGGCGCGCCGAGACTCGACCCGGGGCGGTTCCAGAGGGCACGGCCATGCCCCCGAAATGCCCAGGCCGAAACCATGCCCCCGGTCCCGCCCCCGAAACGCCATGCCCCACCCCCGAAATGCCGCATCATCCGGTCCCGTCTCCCGACACGCCCCTGACATGCCCCCTTCGAAAAACCCCGGGACCTACGCGCGTCCCGGGGCTCTGCGCGAGCCGGCGGTCTATGGAAAATAGGCGCGCCGGCGCGCAAGGCCCTGCTCGCGTAAATCCGGGCAGATTTACGCGAGCAGGGCTTTTAAAATCCGCCCCTATGTGTGCAAATTTATGTGTGCAACCTTTCTAATTTATGTGTGCAAATTTATGTGTGCAACTTTATGTGTGCAAATTTATGTGTGCAACCTTTCTAATACCAGGGAAAGAGCTTTCACCATCGCGGGCCCTACACTGTGGAACTCGCTCCCTCACCACCTACGACTTGAGCTCTCCTCACACACTTTCAAAAAAGGCATCAAGACATGGCTGTTCAGGCAAGCATACCCTGATGCTAATCAAACATAACCTGTCCCCGCTCGCTCACTGCCCCCTCCTCCATTCTGCCCTCATCCCCTCCCCGACCGCCCTGCTTTCCAGTCACTTCCCCTTTTTTCTCCCTCTTCCGCTGCCCCCCTCCCCCCTCATCACCTTTCCAATTCTATGTATATAAGCATCTTGAATATTATAAATCTAAGTTATCAGCTACATTTATGTTCCTCTTATATTGTTTAACTATTGTTTTTTTAGGCTCCATCTGCACTATCCTTTCCTTTCTGCTAGTGCCCTTACCCCCCTCTCACCCCTTTCTCGCCTGCTCCTTCTACCCTTCCCCGTTATATTGTAATTTCCGCCTGCCTCAGTTTATTGTAAACCAGCGTGATGTGGCCTACGAATGTCGGTATAGTAAAAGTTCTTAAATAAATAAATAAATGGTATACCACAAACAGTTTTGAAAGTTGGGCTCTTTTATAGCACTGGTGATGTGGCCAGAGGTGCCATTGCATGTCATCTATGATATTTTACATTTGCGATGGGAACTGCAAAATGATTTCTTCAAGATCATCAAATGGGTGCCCGATGATCTGGAAAGGAATTTGACACATGAGGTTATCAAATTTGCAGATGATACAAAATTATTCAAAGTAGTTAAATCAGAAGCGGATTGTGATACATTGCAGGAGGACCTTGTGAGACTGGAAGATTGGGCATCCAAATGGCAGATGAAATTTAATGTGGACAAGTGCAAGGTGTTGCATATAGGGAAGAATAATCCTTGCTGTAGTTACACGATGCTAGGTTCCATATTAAGAGCTACCACCCAGGAAAAAGTGGATAATACTTTGAAATTGTCGGCTAAGTGTGCTGTGCCTGCAACAGTCAAAAAAGCAAACAGAATGTTAGGAATTATTAAGAAGGGAATGGTGAATAAAACCGAAAATGTCATAATGCCTCTGTATCGCTCCATGGTGAGACTGCATCTTGAATATTGTGTCCAATTCTGGTTGCCGCATCTCAAAAAATATATAGTTGCACTGGAGAAGGTACAGAGAAGGGCAACCAAAATGATAAAGGGGATGTAACAGCGCCCCTATGAGGAAAGGCTGAGGAGGTTAGGGCTTTTCAGCTTGGAGAAGAGATAGCTGAGGGGGGGGATATGATAGAGGTCTTTAAAATAATGAGAGGTCTTGAACGAGTAGATATGAATTGGTTATTTACACTTTCGGATAATAGAAGGACTAGAGGACACTTCATGAAGTTAGCAAGTAGCACATTTAAGACTAATTAGAGAAAATTCTTTTTCACTCATTGCACAATTAAGCTCTGAAATTATTTATAGAGGATGTGGTTAATGTACTTAGTGTAGCTGGGTTTAAAAACAGTTTGGATAAGTTCTTGAAGGAGAAGTCCATTAATTGCTATTAATCAAGTTGACTTAAGGAATGGCCTCTGCTATTAATTGTATCAGTAGCATGGGATCTTCTTAGTGTTTGGGTACTTGCCAGGTTTTTGGGGCCTGGTTTGGCCTCTGTTGGAAACAGGATGCTGGGCTTGATGAACCCTTGGTCTGACCCAGCATAGCAATTTCTTATGTTCTTATGTTACAGTTTAGCATCACCAACCCACACCAGATTTCAACCATGAGAACAATTGTGATAACTTTATTCCTTCTTCAAGACACCAAATCATCCAGTCCATAAAAACGTTTGTTTAACAAAAGTGACTTAAAAGTTTTGTTTATTTAATACTAGATCATGTTGCCTTTTATATCATTTACATAGTATCTAAAATTCATATGAGAATTTCAATTAATCACAATTAAAGTTACAAGTTAAAAGATAAAATGTCCACTTTTTGGGGGGAAATTAATAAAGTTGCATTCTTGTTCATCCACTTAACACTTTACCTTGTCTTTATTTCCGTCTGTATGTTTGAGTGTTGCGGGCAGATGGAGTAATCATGGCTGCCAATGTTAAGGATAACATTTCAGCTTTTTTCTGGTGTTTGCATATTTTAACATTTTAAATTAATTTTTTATTTATATTCCACCATTCCTGAATGGTCAGTCATTTCAAAGTGAATTACATTCAGGTACTGCATCTATTTCCCAGTGTCCCCAAAGAGATTACAATCTAACAGGTGAATTTTCAAAGGAGTTATCCATGTCAATGTAACATTCAATCATAGCAATCTTCAAAAGCCATTTACCTGCCTTAAATGCTCTTAATGCAGATAAAACCTTTTTAAAATTCCGGGATTCCACTTCACCCAATAAAGACTCTTCAGTTCTGCTGTTGCTGCCTCTGGGCTGACCTCTTCATCTTCTCATCGACGACTACATATGGAGGCCCACCTAACTCCAGCCGGCCTCGGTACCCAAAGGCTTAACCCGTGGGGAATGAGGGCTGGTATTGGGGAAGCTCCAGCCAGCCTCCATCAGTCAGCCTACTCTGCCTGCCGACAGTGGGGACCTGTAGGATCCCTCCTACTGGTAGCGTCAACCCCACCTCGGCCCAAGGTCAACCCCACCTCCTGCGCAACAGTCTAAGTCTAAAAGAATCAAGTATAGCTCCAGGATACCTGGTGACCATGTCAAGGATGTGCAGTTGAAGCAATTTTTAAAAGCCACACATAAATGGGTAAAGTACATTGACACATGTAAAACCCACTTTTAAGTATGTAAATGCTTTTGAAAATCAGGCCCTAAGGATTTTCTTGCATTCTTTGTCTATGGGAAAAATGCTTAGGAAATCAAGCCCTACATTTGTACTTGAAGCAATGGACGTCGCAGTGATTTTCCCAAGGTCACAAGTGTCAGCAACATTTGATCCCTGGTTTCCTTGCAGGCCGATATAGTACTGTATGCTCCGACGGAGCGCACTGTTAGCCTGCTCTTGGACGCGCGTTTTCCCTTACCCCTTATTCAGAAAGGGGAGGAAAACGCGCGTCCAACCCGCGGCACCTAATAGCACCCTCAACATGCAAATGCATGTTGATGGCCCTATTAGGTATGCGCGCGGGATACAGAAAGTAAAATGTGCATCCAAGCCGCACATTTTACTTTCAGAAATTAGCCCCTACCCAAAGGTCGGCGCTAATTTCTTCCGGCACCGGGAAAGTGCACAGAAAAGCAGCAAAAACTGCTTTTCTGTGCACCCTCCGACTTAATATCATAGCGATATTAATATCATAGCGATATTAAGTCAGAGGTCCCGAAAAGTAAAAAAAGTAAAAAAGTAAAAAAAAAATTTGAATTCGGCCCGCGGCTGTTGGGCCGAAAACCGGACGCTCCATTTTTCCGGCGTCTGGTTTCTGAGCCCGTGGCTGTCAGCGGGCTCGAGAACCGACACCGGCAAAATTGAGCGTCGGTTGTCAAACCCGCTGACAGCCGCCGCTCCTGTCAAGAAGGAGGCACTAGGGACGTGCTAGTGTCCCTAGCGCCTCCTTTTCCCTGTTTTTACCGTGTCACCTAATTTAAATAGAGAATCATGCGCACCAGCGAAGGGCCGGTGCATGCGCCGGGAGAGTGGGCGTTCGTCGGCTCTCCCGCTGACTTTACTGTATCGGCCCATTGGTTAGCAGCCTGTTGCTCTAACCACTAGACTACTCCCTCATTCCATGGATTATCACATAAAGAGGCTTATTTACTAAAGAGCATTAGTGCAAGCCAGCAGGGTTTTACCCACAGAAATGGCTGCTTACAAACCTGCCTAGCAGATAAGTTGGTAAACTTACTTATACACTGCCTGCTCACCTGTTAAGTTTACTCACTCTAAGCTGGGACATTCCCAGAGACAGAGATGGGTAGGGGTTTGAGTTTACACACTTCCTCATCATTGTTTATTACATGCACTTCCAGCAGGAAAGAGTTCATAGCGCATTACAAAAAATGGAGGTTAGTCTTGGAGGCAACAAGCAGAATAATAAACAATTTTTAAGTAACAAGTGGTTTACATTAGATGTAATAATCAATGCATCAGAGTAGGTAATAAATTACAGACAGAGGTAAAAATGGGGAGAGGGATCAGGGGAAGCAAGACTGAGTCAGTTTAGGGAAGCTTAAGAGTTTAGAAGATTATGTAGTGGTGAGGTAGTTGGAATTCTATACAGGAGAGATGGTCTGAGTAAAGTTTGACTTCAATGCTAGGGGAGGAGAGCAAACAGTGTGTAATGGAGGAAATGTTTGAGGAAGTATAGAATAAAGATTCAAGTAACAAGCAGCTGATTGGAGTCAAGAGGATGCAGGGAGAGAGCTGATATAAAGATCCGTGCAACTCTAGTAGGGATCTAACTGGTAGGAGTTGGTTTATGGTCTGAAGGCTTCAGTGGCCACACATATTTTTGGAGTTTTAATAGCATGTGTGTAAATCTTCCTGAAAATTTTCAGCACACATAGTAGTAGCAGGTATAATTATGTGCAGGTAAATTTGGCAGGATAACTTTCAAAGGGGACTTACATGTAGTGTTTGTGTATATTTGCCAAAATATTTGGGTAGGCTGTATATAAATTACCTCCAGTAAGTATACTTTTGTTTTTAAAATAGTTCAGTTTGAAGAAATAATGGCAATATAGAAAGACATCTTCACTAGACCGACTCCAAATGTTTTATGTATGATTTTTTTTTGAAGTGTGATTTGAAGTATCAATAAAGACCGCTGAAATATTTTTGTATTCTTTGAGTGCTTGTAATCCAGTTTGCCAGATGTTTCCATAAAGATACAGCATCAGATCATTATTTCTCTTATCTTGATTGCTAATGAATGAAATTCAAGCCTCTAATGGAACACTTATTAAATGTTAATTGAAATGGAGCGTGTATTTTCATCATTATTAAAATTGGTTTCACCTTTTTCATTAAGCAAGAGAGCACAGCAGCTAATAGCATGAGCTATAATCAATGTTTTCATGTTTTAAAGACAAAGAAAAATGGGTTAATATAACACTGGATTGTATTTTATATGTTCACTTGCCATTCTGTACAAATTCTTGCTTTCAATTAAAAGAAGACATTGCAATTAAGTGTAAATTTTCCATAAGGCAGAACTGGTAATCTAATGTTTAAAAACATATTCAACATGCTTACTCAGACTTCTCCTCATTTAATCATCTGTCACAAACAAACATATTTCTATAACCTCTGTTCCTCATCTTTATATATACATAGGTTTTCCCAGCCCTTATGCCTCACCACAGTCATGCTAATTCATCTTCTTTCTCATTGTCCTTCTTTTTCTGGAGGGTTTTGTCAACCCTAGGCACTGTTGGTGCTGTATCCCACCGCCCATGGGATTTACGCATGTACCTGGAGCTTTTTAAAATACGTTCCACGCGCACGAGCCTGACTTATTCATGCATCCCCTAATTAGTGCCTGTGCCGGGCTTTTAAAATTCACCTTAATGTTGTTTGCCAAACTTCCTTGCGTCTGCATAATTTAGTTTCTTTTTCATTTAGTGATTGAGGAAATGGGATCTCAAGTATCAGTGCAGAGAAGAAATCTCGGGGATGGAGCATGAAAGAGATTGTGAGAGGACCAGGAATGGGGAGAGGAAGAGACCGGGTGACCAGGGGAGGAATATGAGAAGGAGAGAAGAGGTAGGAGAGGGAGAGAGGACTGGAGATTGGGGTAGAACAGGGATCTGGAATGGGGAAGAAGAGGAATAGGGAAGGAGGTTCTGGGATTGAGAAAGGAGATTAAGGAGCAGGAGGGGGTTCAGAGTGGGCTCCAGGATCTCAGGGAGAAAAGGAAGAGAGTTTCCAGGATCTTGGAGAAAGAATTTGATATCAAAGGAGAGAGGATCCGAAGGGCAATGGGAGTGGAGGTGGGGAAGTCAGGTGTCCATCCAGAGGTCTGGTACTGCTCCCCCTCTCTAGCCTCCCCCATCCAATCTGGCAAAAACACCTACATCTGGTAAAAATCTTTTCTTTACAAAAGAAACATCTGAAATGCCAGGCTGGATCAGACCACAGGCCCATCAAGCCTACTATTCTAATTCCAACAGTGGCTAATCCAGGTCACAAGTACCGTGTAGGATCCCAAAGAATTGATCCAATTCTTCTTGCTCACAACCAGGGATAGGCAGTGGCTATACACTTTTTGCACCCTGCTACATTTCCTGCTTTTATCTTCTGGTAATACATTCCACAGGTTCTCTGATTTGGAGTGGAGGCAGGGCCGAGATTGCAGGGGGTGGGGAGGGGAGGAGGGAAAGAGACAAAAGGGGGAGTTTGCCCTGGGTGTCAAGCCCAGGGGAGCATCAGCAGCAGAGCTTCTTTTATCTGTGGGCATAAACACACAAGGCGCTGCCCCAATGACTCTTTTGGCCAGTGTCCCAAATCTCATGTCCCCCTCCTCTGTCTGCAGGGAAAAGAAAAGGTGGGGAGGAGAGGTTGATGCTGGTGTGAAAAGCAGAAAAAAGAATAATTCCAACATATTTCTCTTATTCTATATTTGGTGAGAGTTTGTGTTCTGTACATGTGATGGAGTTGAAGCATTCTGCTAGCGTGTAGGTTCTGTGTAGGGCTCTGTATCAGTCCAGCTTTTTTATTTTCCTCTAGGTGGTGTATTGGTATTTTAGGGTCAGGTGGAATATTTACAGTGTTGCCTTTTCATACAAGGTTTTTGCTATTTGAATTCTGGGAATACATGCTGTTTTGGTTTGGTAGGTTTGCTATGCAGGTTATGAGTGACTTACGCCAGGGTTTTGTGTTACTTCCCAAAGTGCTTGGTAATAAAGCATCTTGATATCACTGTTACTGAAGCAAGAACATAATTTAAATATTTTTCCTATGGTGAATAGTAAGAGGAAACATTCCATTTCAGATCATCCAGCCAATTCAGAGATAACCTTCAAACAATGTAGTATGAATTTCTTTTAATTGATAAATTTGAGTAGTTCTTGGGATTTTCTTTTTTCTTTTTTTTTTTTGCAGTTTACCTCCAGCAATCATAGATGACAAATTCATCAGACACTGTGATATGATTTCTGATGGGTTAATTACAGGAGATCTCTAAGGAAGTGCTGAGAATTATAATGCTAAATTAATTTGACAGATGGGCAGATGGTCTTTTTCTGTCAGCATGTTTCTCCGTTTTTATTGTGGAAGTCCATATAGCTGCAGGCTGCTGGTGAAGTTTCAACCAGTAGTTGCCCTCTGCAAGAGCTGGTCCTTTTCCTTTAATTGCCAGTCTGTACTGGGTATTTCTACAATGTAGTTCTGCGCTGTCTTCTGTCCTGGGTAACATCAAGCTAGGTTGAGAGAACCTTGCCCAAATCTCATCTTGGAGTGAGTTTCCTCACTCCGAAGGCCAGCAAATCTTCACAAGAGACCACTGTTCTGTTCGTAGGTGTCACGTAGAATGTCAACGTGGCCCCTAACCCCCTACACTCGTACCTAATCCCCACCTCGAGTTACTAGGTGGGCCTACCATAGGGATACAAATACCTGCCTATGGGCCATGCTATTATGGCCAGGTGCTCTCTCTCTCTCTCTCTCTCTCTCTCTCTCACAAAATGGTCCCCCAGTGGTTGAATGCAGGAAATACAACAGGTCTGGCAGAATCTGAAATGATATTGCAATTTGCACTAACTTAGCTTTTCACACAGGTAATTAGCAATAAATACTATATTAGCATAAAACACACCCCTTTTGCTATCGCATGCAGCACTTACCGCATTTTGATAATTATGAGGGCATGCAACCATTTTATTTGCATAGTTTAGGAATCATTTTAGATTAGGGTTGCCAACTGGCTCCAGATTTTCAAGACAGGTTGATCCAGTTCTGGTTTTATCCCACGGCATGCTACGATTTATTCTGATTTCCCTATTGCATTCCCTGAGAAAAGCAAAACTATAAGTACCTGCAGGCAGGGGAGTAAAAGCAGGACTGGATCAATCTGTCCTTAAAATCTGGAGCCAGTTGGTACCCCTATTTTAGATTACCAGTTGACATTTGACATGTGGCATTTTACAAATTTAGGGGTAGATTTTAAAACATGCGCGCCGATTTTATAACATGTGCATGCCGGCACATACATGTTATAAAATCTGATTGCTGCGCGCACATGTGCACTGGATTTTAAAATCCAAGCATGCATGTGCAGGCAGCGCATGCAAGAGGGGCGAATTTTTGATTAATAAGCACAGCTACGCAATCGAGCCTCCCCCAGTCCCCTCCCAGTCCGCTCCAATTAAGGAGCGGACTGGGAGGGAACTTCCCTACCACCCTGCCTAAACTCCCTCCCTCTTCCCCTCTCCTCTCCTCCCCCTAAATCCTTCATCTGAACTTACGTTTGTTTTGTTTTATTACTTACTGCTCCTATGGTTTAGTTTCTTTCTCTAGCAGTTAGTTATCCCTTTTTACTTTTATTGTTTTCTTAATAAAATACAGTTACACCTTAGTGCAGTTGGAGTTTGAGAAAGCAATAGAAGAAAAGTCTTCAATTAGAAATAAACAGTTCTACATTCTCATCCCATGATCCTACAGAAGCTTATCTGAAAGTGTAATTAAAATCAAGGAATCAATTACACTGACAAACATGCAAAAACTTGACTTTCTATGTAACCATCCAGACCAAGAAGAAAGATATTGGAAAAGTGTAAATATGGATCATGACACAAAAGCATGTTTACCCTTCCTCCAATTCCACTCCTCCATATTCCCCATTCTGACCTCCAATCCCTTCCTTCTCTCCCACTGACCTTCTCTCCCGTTGCCTCCACTTTTCCCTCTCCACTCACATCTTCCAATGCAATTCCTTTCCTTTCTCAATGGCATGCAGGACCTGGTAGAAGGGGTAACAGTGGTGGAGGCCCTTGGCAATAGTGATCATAGTGAATCAAATTTGACATAATCACTGGAGAGAGAATAATAAATAAAACTACTGCAGTAACATTTAACTTTAAAGTGGACAATATGATCAAATGGGATAATTAGAAGAAAACCAAAAGAAAGTTCTAATGGTTAAAAGTATACATGAAGCATGGGGATTATTTAAACATCTCGCTACTATGATCTACCAACACTAAGGAATCATATTCACTCTTTAAGAATGTTATGAGATCTTCATATAGAAAATACCGCACTTTCCATTCAGTGGCATTGATTTATAGATCTCACTCACAATGATTTTTATAGCTCTTCTTAACTGCATATAAAAAGGGGAACTCCGCGGTCTCACTTACTTATCTCAGAGATGATCAGATATGTTCGTATCCACTTATCTCAGAGATCAATAAGAACTCATTTCCATGTCCAACACTAACAGCATTTCAAGACCATGTCTCTGCCCTAGGGATAACATCTTCTTTCCACAGGATTCTGACAAATTAGATGTAAACCGCTATTAAGGCAGGCCAAGTCAGAATCTGAGGATAAACTTGCCAAAGAACAACAACTATTAATAAAACATTTTTTCAAGAAGTACATCAAATGCAAGAAATGTGTGAGTGAGTCATCTGGACCAGAAGATAACCAGTGGATAAAAGAGGTATTGAGGGAGGATAAGGCCATAGCTAAAAACAAAAATTCTTTGCTTTGGATCTTGGGGAGATACCCACATTGAACCATTCTTTGTAGCTGATGGGTTAGAGGAAATGAAGCAAATCATTGTAAATCTCATGGAAGAGCTGGAGTAAATTAACAAAATAATAGAAACAAATCACCAGGTCCTGACAGTTTTCACAGCAGAGTTATGAAGGAACTCAGTTATGTACAGATGCCCACGCTGCTTTCTGCTTCTGATGGAACTGCTGACCACCTTTCATACTCTGATTACAATGACCCCCTATTTTCCTGCATCTCTATCAATGCCCGCACAACAAATCTGCTGCCTTCCTTAGCCCCCATCCTTACTGTTAGCTGTAGCATGTATGCAAATTGATTGTCCCTGTTGCTCCCTGCCCTGGTTATGTTTATGCCACCATCTGTAACTATAAAATCAGGAATGATCATGGCCTCACCCAGATGCTATCAGCATGCACTCAAGCAGAGATAGGTATGCATAGCATTCTAGCTAGTCCAGATGTTGCTGGTGAATAGATAATGTTATTCCCCTTCACTGTGGCCAGTCCTGCCTACATCTGGATATAGAATTGAGTGTATAGTAGGGATGTGAATCGTGTCCTCGATCGTCTTAACGATCGATTTCGGCTGGGAGGGGGAGGGAATCGTATTGTTGCCGTTTGGGGGGGTAAAATATCGTGAAAAATCGTGAAAAATCTAAAAATCTAAAAATCGCAAAACCGGCACATTAAAACCCCCTAAAACCCACCCCCGACCCTTTAAATTAAATCCCCCACCCTCCCGAACCCCCCCCAAATGAGTTAAATAACCTGCAGGTCCAGCGGCGGTCCGGAACGGCAGCGGTCCGGAACGGGCTCCTGCTCCTGAATCTTGTTGTCTTCAGCCGGCGCCATTTTCCAAAATGGCGCCGAAAAATGGCGGCGGCCATAGACGAACACGATTGGACGGCAGGAGGTCCTTCCGGACCCCCGCTGGACTTTTGGCAAGTCTCGTGGGGGTCAGGAGGCCCCCCACAAGCTGGCCAAAAGTTCCTGGAGGTCCAGCGGGGGTCAGGGAGCGATTTCCCGCTGCGAATCGTTTTCGTACGGAAAATGGCGCTGGCAGGAGATCAACTGCAGGAGATCTTTCAGCGAGGGTTCCGGCGCCTCGCTGAACGACCTCCTGCAGTCGATCTCCTGACGGCGCCATTTTCCGTACGAAAACGATTCGCGGCGGGAAATCGCTCCCTGACCCCCGCTGGACCTCCAGGAACTTTTGGCCAGCTTGTGGGGGGCCTCCTGACCCCCACGAGACTTGCCAAAAGTCCAGCGGGGGTCCGGAAGGACCTCCTGCCATCCAATCGTGTTCGTCTATGGCCGCCGCCATTTTTCGGCGCCATTTTGGAAAATGGCGCCGGCTGAAGACAACAAGATTCAGGAGCAGGAGCCCGTTCCGGACCGCTGCCGTTCCGGACCGCCGCTGGACCCGCAGGTTATTTAACTCATTTGGGGGGGTTCGGGAGGGTGGGGGATTTAATTTAAAGGGTTGGGGGTGGGTTTTAGGGGGTTTTAGTGTGCCGGCTCACGATTCTAACGATTTATAACGATAAATCGTTAGAATCTCTATTGTATTGTGTTCCATAACAGTTTAAGACGATATTAAAATTATCGGACGATAATTTTAATCGTCCTAAAACGATTCACATCCCTAGTGTATAGCATAGAGCTCACCCACCTTCTAACTATGTATATATTTATATACTTAGATTTGATATCCTGCCATTCATTTGCACCTCACAGCAGGTTACAATATAAACATTACAAAGGGATAAAGCGTGAGAAAAAAGGCAATCCTGAGAAAGGTGCAGAGGATGAAGGATAAATAAGAGTGTAAAGTATGGTGAAAAAAGTACAGGGATTGAAGCAAAGAGTGCAGAGACATGGGGTGGGGGTGGGGGGTTCTGGAAAATCGAGTCATTTGGGATATATTTCCAGTAAGACACCTAACAGGCACTCGGATACTTGTTAGCCAGCCTAAATCCAGCTAGTTTCAAACACAATGTATCTGCATACATTGTGTTAGAATATCAGCTTGGTCTGTGGCTAAAGGTCTGTGCATACTGCATATTCTTATAAGATTTAAAACAATGGTGTAAAGCATACATGTTAGACAACCTGTAGATATTTTTTAAACTTACTTCTATGTGTATAGTTTCCAACCATTCCTCTGAAATGACCCATAGAACACTTCTTTTCTATGGGGCTAATGCACTAAAACTCAGGCTAACATTTGTTTGAGTACCCATGGTAATAAATTTAGTGGGCACACTAAAGTAGCTTTTAGTAGATCTTACATTGTCTTCTTGGGATTGAAGTGACTTATGCAGATGCATAGAAGAAACTGCAATGTCCTTCTCTAACTCCAGGACCTACTGTTGAGCAGAGACTATTTCTTGAGTTTTTGAACAGCGCTGCATATGTCGAGCAGTGCTATGCAATTGATAAGTACAAATATTTGTATGGAGACAGTAAAGTTTGCTTTTTATCTGAATATACAAACTCAGGTACAAACTTAGATTGAAAGCCCTCTGGGGATAAGGAAACACCTACAGTACCTGAATGTAAACCGATGTGATATCTCAGACCGAATGTCGGTATATAAAAAATAAATAAAATAAAAATAAAATAAATATTCACACACATAGTTATTCAGAAAGAAAAAAAGAAACATTGTCCCATACAGTACAGCCTGAAATCATGTCACACCTTCTTTAACTTGGTTTGAACAGAAGTTATGAATTTTCATAGCTGTTTTTGAAAGAGGCAAATTAAAAATAAATTTGGGATACTTCATATAAAGCTTTATAAATGTTACACAGGAGTTGATTGCCATGTATTTTATTAGTCTAAATCTGCCTCTGTAGAGAGATAAGGGAAGCAGTACTTATTGTATACCCTTGTTAGATGTTTTAGGCAATTATGTACTCCCTGTCCCAAAGGCAGAAAAGGTCTTGTATATTACTCAGAAGTGCTTAAGTTCTATGAAGAGCTTGAAATAAAGTACTTAATTTTCAAGTTTCATAATAATTCTTTATTACAGAAAGAACAGGTGCTAGGATGCATAATAATGATCTTTACTATGCTGCTGGAAAAGAGTAATCCCTATGGCCTGCTATGCAATTACCTAGAATATTTTGCAAGACACTGGCTGTGGTAATAATTTGCCAGGGCAATAATGCATATCCCTAGTGTCATTTTATAATCAGCACGGTAAACAGAAAGGTCTTTTGATTAAATATCGCTTTGCTAATAGTGCCATTATATAGTTAAGTAAATAAACTGTTATACTATATAATACATATTTTTCCCATGTGCTGTGAGCAGTAACTTGTTATTGGAATATTCAAATTTTACTACCCATTATGCTTAAGGTTTGTAAGACTGATATTTTGCTTATGCATCTGTGTTTCTCTTAGACTTGGTTGAAAGCCTAATGCTTTGATAGGGAAGCAGACAGTTTTGTTACTCAAAAAAGAAAATTGCTCCTTCTTTCCAATTAGCCATCAGGGTTCTTCTGTCCAATGAGGAGTGCCATCTTAATCTTTCTTTGGAACCTAGGGGTGAAATATTTTAAGGGGCCCCCTCTGATACCAACAAGATCAAGGAGTGGAGTGGGGGCGGGGATCCCCCTCTAATACCAATGAGATAGAGGAATGGCAGAGCCCATGCCCCTTCCCTTCACTCATATTGGCAATTTGGCACTCAGTTCTTCTCCAACTGAGAGAGGCATGGTTTAGCCATGCACAACCCAGGGATGATACTCAAACTTTCCCTCCTTCAGACTCATTCTACCTCCTTCAACGCCAGCATTCTCCTCCATCCTGCCTCCAAGCCCAATCCTCCCACCTAGTTAGCTGCTTCCCAGACACCGCCTTCTCCTCCAGCCCCCAGGGGCTGACACAGCATCCTACTCTTTCTGACCTGCATGGACTCATGATGTGCTTCCTCCTTCTGGCCCATGCAGGCCAATAGCACAACTCCTCCTCTTTCTGACTCACACAGACCAAAGTTGGTTCTTGAATCTGGAGCTCCCTACAGATACCGGACTTTAGGATGAAGGCTATGGCACATATCTGAAGACGGCCCTGCCACTTAGTGATTTTTATTAGCATGCTTTCCCTTGGGCACTCTGGGATCATGATCATTATCTCCTTACCATATCCAAATGACAAAAGGTTCATCAGAAATACAATTTCTTACATGAAATGTTGTCACTGCTCCCCTGATGAAATCATTCAGGAAGTGGGTAAGTTCCATCCACAAGGTGGATTTGGGAGGTTCTAAATGATAGAAAATGATACTGATCCTTCGACATTTTTCAACTTTTAAAACCTCAACTCAAACCTGGGTGCTTTTCTATGCTCTCTCTCAGAATCCATCTCCAAAATGCTTTAATCTATAGGTGTCTCTCTGCTCTTCCTACCAGTAAAATACATCATCACAATTGAAAGGTTCCAAGGGGTCCCACACTTATTTAAATTCTACCCCGGCTGTGGCTCCTATCATCTTTATTAAAAGTATGTTCCATATTTTGAAGTGTTTCACCAGGGCTTGTACCTTACACAAGCAGCCTAACACTCTTACTTACCACATATTCCCCTCTCCGACAATCTTACTTCATCTTCGCATTTGTAGTCTCATGTACTCTAGTATACATTTATATTTACTTGGACACATAAACATCAACATGGTTACACAAATAAACCTCCAAGAAATGACATCACATAATACATTTATAGAAAGATTAAAATATATAATAAAAAGTTGAAGGAAAAAAAGGTACATATGTTTTATTTTGCTAGCCCCTCCCCTCATCTCCAAGGGCATAGATATCAGATGGGAGCTGCTTGATTCCTCTCAGCATCATTGGGTATGAGGATTTTCTTCCTTTCTTCTGAGATCTCATCTTTCTTCCCTGGCTTTTTCTGCAGCTAGGCCGACAGCATGCAATGGTGGCTGAAGAGGACAGCAATGCAAGACAGAATTACCTCCGGAGGTGAGAGATGAAGGGGTTTGAGACAGAAGGCCAAGTGGAAAAGGTAAGATCTAAGCAGGGGACCTTGTACCCTCTGATGATTTCTTGGAGAGTAGGGAATCCTTCCTTCCCTCACTCCTGATGATTTGAGGTTAGGAGGACTTCCCCCACTGCCTATGGTTGCCCACATTTTAAATTCAACTCTGCTCGGAACCGATGGTCGACCACATGGGTTGAGCACACCTAGCATAACTAGCACGAGAGGTGCTATGCTCAGAAACAGCAGGGAATGACTGCCGTCTGGACTGGGGAGTCATATCCAACTCAGCCTTCCGAGGAGAGAATGCTGATTACATCTGTACACCTCCATCCCCTGTCCCCCGAGTGCATCACATTTCAACCATTTTTTTTTTAAGTTTAAATTTATTCAACTAAGGGGATGAATATATTTTTGTCAACAATTTTTCTAAGTTTCAAGCAGGTATTTGTTAACCCCTTAGTGTAAATGAAGAATGTTCATAGACATTTAAATTAGGAACAAAATGAATGATCCATTCACTGTCCCCAGCATTCACTGGTATTTTCTTCTAAGAACTGAAGGCAATAAATGGAATAATTGTTCTTTTTTTGAAGTTAAACATAAATTTTGTTTTTCATGCCTTAGATTCACATTGCTTCATCAGATATACTTATTTTATTTGTGATTTCTTATTTTTATATTCAGATTTGGAAACTGGGGTATATTTTTATGCTACAAAGATAGGGTGCTGTGTCGAGCTGTTAGACTAAACATAAGATATGTTTAACACTTTAAAAATTGATAACTGGAATAATTATTTATATCAACCATGTGAATAAAGGGAAATTATCATGTTTTGCATTATGGGACTGTTGTAAAGAACAGAAAAATATTGGAATAGCCTAGTGGTTAGAGCAGTGGACTATAAACCAGAAGACCAGGGTTTGAGCCCTGCTGTCACTCCTTTTGACCTTGGCAAGTCACTTTACCCTCCATTGCCTCAGGAACAAAAACTTAGATTGTAAGCCCTCTGGGGATAGAGAAATACCTACGGTACCTGTATGTAAACCAGTGTGATATCTCAATTGAGATCAAATGTTGGTATAAAAATGTTTTTTCATTTTTTCTACATAGAAATCTAGGATAGTAAGAATTGCAAATTTGGCAAACTGCTATAGGGTAAAATTACCTACAGTGCACAGTTTTCTAATGGACAAGCTACTTTATTTTTTTAATTCATGATGCAGTACCCTAAAGTTATGCTAATGCATCTGGAGTTAAAGTGTGTGCATACTGAGTTAAAATGTGCTCTCATTATAGCTTGAATGTGCATTGTAACCTGGGGGGGAGGGGGGGGGGGAGCATCCCTAAGGTATGAATGTGATTTCCTTCACATTGGTCAGTAAGATTTGCAAATCCACATGTCTGTGTTGTATAATTTACAGATAAATTATAGTCAAACTAGCTAAGTCTAGCGACCATCGTTTAGATAAATTAGGCTGCATTTTGATGGGCAAACTCTATCAGCTACTGCATTGGTAGCTCAACAACTTTACCACCATGGCTTAAATGGAGTTTCTTTTGCAAGGCTGCAAAACATTTTACATTTTATGTATTTTACTTTTCTAACATTTGCAGAGTCAGCACAAAATAGGTAACCAACCTGCATACAAACAAATTGGGGCCAATGCAATACCATGCGCTTCAGCTAATGTAGGGCTTAACATGCGACTGGATGCGTGTTTTAGATGTGTGTCCATAACCCTTGATGCAATACGGGGATTAGCGCATCCAAAATGCGCTAATCCAAACCACCGCCTAGGTAATAGCCCACATCACATGTAAATTCCAAGTAGATGAGGCTATCTGCTAATACTGGTGATGCAAAAAGTTTCCCACAAGGCCAATACGCCCATTGCAATGCGGCAAATTTTATGCCAGCCCGGGACTGCCGTAAAGGTATGCCAGGCTCATTAATAAAAACAAAAAATCCTGCTTTCTGTGATTCCTCCTATTAGTATCATCACGTTACTAAATAGGAGGAACCACAGAAAGCAGATTCCAGTAAAAACAAAAAAAAAGCCTTAGGTTAAAAAAAAGTAATTCTAGGTGCACAATATAAAAGCACAAGATACACGGTCCAGGCCATGTATCTTGTGCATGTATATTGTGCCGTTAGCGGGAGAAAACGGACACTCAAACTGAGCGTCCATTTTCCCAACCTGCACTAAGAGCCACCTCTCCTGGGCACCCGATGCCAAGGAGGTTTTTAGTGCGACCCCTCATGTAAATATTGAATCGTGTACCCAGGAGAGGTGGCTGGGTGCGTATTAGGAGAATGGGCGCTCAACATTGAGCGCCCATTTTCTATGCACAAATACTGCATCGGCCCCCTAGAGATTAGGCTCCCTCCCAGTTCTTTGATGCCACTTCTACTAAACTGGGAGTTGAATTCTGAAAGGCAGTGGAACTGAAGGCTGTGCTGCAGCCAGGGCTTGGCTGTGTCCTGATGGCTTACTCTGTCATGCTAGAAACTTTACTCCTTCTCTGTGCAGGAGTAAAGTTTCCAGTGCTAACAAAACTTGGGTTCCAGCACATCTCTCTGCATTGGGGGTAATGCTTAATACCCTCATTTGCATAGGATTTCCATGCAAGGGTGCTAAGTAGGGATGGGCAGTCATTTTTTTTTTTTTTTACTTTTGTTTTTTATTAAATTTTCAAATTATTCAAACATTTCACAGTAAATGTCAAGTAATACAGTAATCTTAAACATATAATGTAAATTAGACATTTTCCTTCTTTTACAATTCTACTCAGTGAAATACTAATCCAAAAAGGCATATTAACTAAACAAATGGAAATAATATATATTTGCTGTTTTTCACTTTTATACTAGTGAGAGAAGCTCCATTATTTAAATTTAGAGCAATATTAACCAAACTATATTTTCAAAAACTACTGAAAGTTAGGCTGCAATATATTCTATAGCTGAGTTAATTCTGTCCTGTGTCCAAGGTCCAGTGGTGTGTTTGTATAAAATTTCCCAGCTGGTCAGGGTCATAAAAAACATATCTCTGACCTTCCACTTTCATCACACATTTACAGGGAAATCTCAATCATTTTTTATGACATAGACAATTACAACGAAATTGTCTATTTTGTTTCATTTTCATGAGGCAGAAAAACAAAGGAAAAATTCCCGAAATTTCATGCAAAATTCATATTTCATGTTACTGTGCGGAAATGCTGTAACTGTACAGTAACAGAAGTACTGATCAGTAAGTGAAGTGACTGCGCAGTACCTTTAGCTATTGCAGATTAATGGGAGTTACCAAGCAGAAACAGTAAATGTTACAATTTAGGTTCAAAAATATCATTTGGGGGAGCAGTTTGTTAGCTAGAGATAAGGTTCGGCATTGCCATTGGCTGTCTCCTTAGTTACGGGGTATGTGTGTGTGTGTGTGTGTGGGGGGGGGGGGGGGGCGGAATGGTGAACCATCTGCCACATTCATTGCCTGGTTACACGGATAAACCAGCAATAAGGTCAAAAGGTCAGCAGCAGCGCAAGCTAAAAAATGCTCAGCAAGTGCCTATTTTGAATTTGCCAATCTTTGATTATTTTAGGGAAAGAGCCTCCAGTACTTTTGTGCATATACTTTGATTTTCCCCAATCCTGCTTTATTTCTGTAAGACTCAGAGGTGAGTGTGCAAGTGTTTTTGATTCAACCAATCAAGTGCTCATTTTACCCCACCTTTTAGCTGCCTGATATAATAAGGTAGGGGATGGGGGCATCTCTCTGGGCCTGGCCTCAGCTGCTTGCTGTTTGCAGTCTGGGTCTGTGCTGCTTGTAAATTCATTAGTTGCACAGCTGTTTTTGCTTTATAATCTTTCAGTTCTAAAGGCTCACTGGCTGCTTGCTTATGCAGTTGTCTTTGGCCTTAGTGTGAGATTGTTTTCAATGTTTGTCTCTGTGGCTTGGCATTGCTCCACTGACCTCAGTGACAAATTATAATAAGATACATCTATTTAACTGTACTCCTTGAACATTATAGTGCATTAGCTGTCAGTGTGTGTGAATGTGTGCCACTACAAGCAACTAAATCTGTAGTGGAGTACTATTGCCCTACCCTTAGGGTCCCTCTCTCTCTCTTTGCAGTCTGGCAAGCAGGCACAATGGCTGTCTGATCTCATTGAATTAATGCTAGGGCTGAGTTGCTGACTGCTGATTGCTGAGTTAGCTTCACTAATATCTCATTCAGTTTGTTTTGTACTATAGTGCTGGAAGTGGGTTAGATTTTCAAACCTAGTCATAATATCCTCTTCTTGTGCATACGTGCAGGGCATAGAGGTGTTATGCCTGTCGATCGCAGATGGCTACGACCGCGTGTGCTTACTAGGGATGTGAATCGTTTTTTGACGATTTAAAATATCGTCCGATATATTTTAAATCGTCAAAAATCGTTAGAGCCGTGATACAATAACAATTCCCCCGATTTATCGTCAAAAAAATCGTAAATCGGGGGAAGGGGGAGGGGAAGGGGGAGGGTGGGAAAACCGGCACACTAAAACAACCCTAAAACCCACCCCGACCCTTTAAAATAAATCCCCCACCCTCCCGAACCCCCCCAAAATGCCTTAAATTACCTGGAGTCCAGACGAAGGGTCCCGGTGTGATCTTTTACTCTCGGACCTCCGTGCATTGTAGAAATGGTGCCGGCGCTACCTTTGACCTGTCTTATGACAGGTCAAAGGTAGCGCCAGCGCCATTTTGTTTTTTTGTCCCCCGATGTCAGGAGTGTAGGAGATCGCTCCCAGACCCCCAGGGACTTTTGGCCAGCTTGGGGGGGCCTCCTGACCCCCACAAGACTTGCCAAAAGTCCAGCGGGGGTCCGGAACGATCTCCTACCGCGAATCCATTTTCCGTACGGAAAAACGATTCGACTGCAGGAGGTCGTTCCGGACCCCCTCTGGACCCCCAGGGACTTTTGGCCAGCTTGGGGGGGCCTCCTGACCCCCACAAGACTTGCCAAAAGTCCAGCGGGATAGTCCCAATGGAACAGGGGGACTATTCAGATGTTAGATTTCCAAACGTTTTTCTAATGCCTCTAAATGATTGTTAATTAATAGGCTAAAAGATGCTCCAGTCCCTTGGAGTGTAGATACTTGAGTGGTTAAGGTGGATGAAATAGCCTCAAGAGATGTCTCGCTAGATCTCACAATCTCCTATTTTTGCTTTAGACTCACCCATATATTGGGAAAACTGTTGTATTCAGTTAGCAAGAGTCTTGTCCATCTTAGTCACTGCTCTCCATACATCCATTAATGTTACATAAGGAGGCTCCTCTATATCCTCAGGTAGGAAAACAGAGGCCTTTTATAAATTCTCCTCTACCCCTTGCTGAAAAATAGGGGTAAAAGTATACAAATCTACCTCAACTGCATGTGACTCAGAGACTAAGGCAGACTGACCTGCAGGCTATGGTGGTGGAAGATTCTAGCTTGGGTTCAGTGAGGACCCTGAACTAATAGAAGCATCCCCACCTGAGCCCCTGGAGGGTGGATGAGCCATTCTTCTAACATACGAATCCATGGGCCCATATACAGCAAGGGTGTTCTAGGAAGAGGTCCAGGCCTTGCTCTTCCTTTTCTTCCCCATATAACACACTATCAAGGGTCAAGGAAAAAAAAATTCCATTCGGGACATGTGGCTTTGACAGCATGGCGACGGAAGCATACCAATGTGATTCTGCTTTTATTGGTCCCAGTCACAGTAGAGTAACATCACAAAGGGGTCTCTGAAGTCGAAGCAAGGTGGAAAAGCTCCAGTGTGTCTCAACTTGAGTCCACCCTTCTGGATAGCAACAAGTATCTCCATTCCCCGCTGTTCACACTATCGGGATTCTGCTTTTATGGGTTCCGGTTTCAGTAGAGTCATGTCACAAGAGGTTCCTGGAAGTCAGAGCAAGGTGGCTGGCTGAGTTCCAATGTGTTTCAATTTGAGTCCTCCCTTCAGGACAGCAGTAAGTTTCTCGATTCCCCACTGTTCGCACTGCCAGGACTCTACTTTTATGGGTCCTGGTCACAGTAGAGTCATATCACAAGGGGGTCCAGGAAGTCAGAGCAAGATAACAAAGCTCCACTAAGTCTCAACTCAAATCTTCCTTTGACAGCAGTAAATCTCTCAGTTCCCTTTTCTGGTACATTTCGAAACCTCTTAACCTCTGCCGCGATCATGGCACATTGCTACCATAATCACAGCATGTCTGCCCTGCTATGTCAACAATGCTAGATGTGTAAACTTATGCTTCTGGAGTTGCTGTCATAGCAATGGAGAAAATTATCCTGGCAGAAGATAGAGATTTCACAGTGCTACTGTCTCTCTCCTCCCTCTCACAGCATGCTTGCCAGCAATCAACTTATTTTAAAGTGGGCTTTTTACATCTGAGCTTTCAAAAGGTTGATTTGTTTATTATGGAAGAGGTTCCACTGCACATTTGCTCTTGTTGTGTGCAGTGGATCAATCCTTGTTGCCCATGTCATGATGCAGAGAGACTGTCCCATGATTTGCCTCCTAATTGCAAAGCAAACATTTCTTCTCCTTTCCAGAGAGGTTTGCACAGGCAGGAGCAGAGGCAACATGCCTGGGTTACTCCTTCCACAGTATAAACTACCAGCTTTGCTCTGTGCCAGCTTTGCTATGAGGGAGAACTCAGTCCACAGATCCCCCAGAGAATCCACACATACAAACAGTTCAGATACAGCTTGCTAGCAGCATGGTCCTCTGTATAGTGCTCCCTCTGCCTGGCTCCAGCCTTCGTTGCAGTGTGGGAGGAAAGAACTCAGTCCCGGCAGCTGGCGGAGACAAATCTGAAGGGACTCACTGGCAGCATAGTCTCTACCCCCTCTTTGTACACAGATAACAGTGGCAAGATATGTGCCTGCAAAGCTTGGTTCCAAATGCATGATGATATTGGGCAGAGCACTGAGGGGCCAGAGATAATGTAGCTGCCAGGTGAGGAAGGTAGGCCAGCAAAAAGACATTGAAAGGACAATTTTGGCCCATGAGCTGTAGTTTGCCCATCCCTGTCTTATACAGTAACATTATTTTGTTTCACATTTGTAGGGATAGTATGCCAGTAACTAATTATTCTCACTCTGTGACTCATTATCCTCTGAGTCATATTATGGTCAATGTTGAATAAACTTCATTGTTGTTTGCAATGTGTACACTGTAGCCATGTACATTGGAACCAGTTTTCAAAGGGAAACTATGCATGTCATTTCCCTTTGAAAATTAGCAAGTGCAAAGTGTCTGCATACTTAGGATTTGCTATTTGCATGGGTGGCCATGCAAAGGGCATAATAGTAAACATACATTTGAAAATCCCATATATACATACTGTTTTCTTCCCTTGGTCTAAACATGCCTACAGGAATGCCTCTTTTCAGCCCTGGATTAACCATTAAGCAAAATAAGCACATGCATAGGGCAGCAAGGGAAGGGGGATTCCACAGAGTGTTGAAAATTTGCATTTTTTTCTGTTGCCCCTAGTTAGAAGTAAATAATTAGTTTATATAGCTTACTGCTATTTAGTGTTAAGTAAAAAAAATTAAAAGTTTATATTTAATATAGTTGTGGGGTCTGGCCTGGGGGATGGCCTGGAAGAAAACTGAATTTTTAATCTATTTCACCTTCAGCTCTTAATACGTCTTAATGTCTTGTCTGTTAAACAATGGAGGGGCACCATTGTTGGGCTGAGCTTAGGCTACCATTTGTCTTTAATCTGCCACTGTTCTTTTAACCCAGCTAAAATTACATAGACTATAGTGGTCTTCGGACCTCTACTGGCTGTTATATCTTTCACCTTTTAGGACATTGTCCTGCCTCCTTTTCAGTTTTTTCTTGTAAGAATAGAGACCAGTCTGAGGCCAACAGCTTGACCGTGAAATTAAGGATGTTGGCATATAAAAAAAACCTTCTAGGCACTCAATAATCCATAAATCCAAAAATTGGAGAAAGTTAATGTATCATTTGACCAAATCACTTCTTTGGACAGCTGCCTTTCAGCTGGTCACAGTTGTCTTGATTCCCATTTCAAGTATAAATAGCAGCAAATAACAGAGCTGAATTATTTATGTAACTGTATTCTGAGTCACTGGGTATTCCATTATACACCATTCTTGTAAATATTATCCTTCTGATTTTGTGAAAAATAAAAATTCCTTTTCTATGCGAGAGCAGAGTTAAAACTCATGAATAGGAATTAAATTGTAAGATAAAATGTTTTCAAGTAAAGAACATCAAGCAGATCTTATTTAGCAGTACATTAAGGGGCTGATTTTCTAAGCCATGCTAAAAATCAGCTGCCATGACATGCATTATTAACATATGTTAACGGATGATTTTAAACATGATTAACATTACAGTGAAAAAATGGGACCTTTTATTAAAGTGCATTAATAATGCACTTCATTGCATGGTAACATGGTGGCTCAGTTTAATATATCAGCTAAAACTGTAGCAGGGAAAAAAGTGTCAAATATTTTCTATTGCATAAAAACAAATAATACAGTATTAGCATTATTTATTTTTCTATTATAAATATTAGTCTGAGTTGGTATAAATAATATAGAGGTCCATATTTAGCTGGCAGTTGCTGGATAAAGTTACATGGACAATATCATCCATTATCCGGATATTCAAACTGAAGCTGCATTGGATTAATATTATCCAGCTGTTTACCCAGATAAAATAAAACTGCATCTAAGTAATGACCCCCAGTATTGCCTCCTTTTTTGATTGGATAAATTTTAGATGCTGAGAGAAGGGAAATTTGAGCCATTGGATTTTGTCCGGCTAACTCCAAAAGTTAGCTGGGCAAATCTGTTCAATATGGATCTCAAGCTGCACATTCAGCCTGTCTTAACTTCAGTTTTAACTTTGTAAATAAAGGCAGCAAAAAATGACAGGTCAATCACTTGGTGAGTTATACTACTTAAAATTAATCAATATGGGTAGTCATATGTTGCATTCATACTCTCTTTTGGTTAAGCATAACTAAGTTTCTAATGTTTTTCCACCTGCCTCCCAATTTAGCCATTATAAAGTGCTTAGTGTAACAGTGCAGGATATTAGTTACATGGTTTATCCTGCTGAGTTTTTTATTAACATTTTTAGATTAAAAATCTCCTCATTAAAAGCTGAATTGAATATGTCATTCTCCATTTTTAACAAAAATAAAATATATACTTTCTAACCCCCCCTTATCCCCTCACACACATTTTTTTCATTGGCATACAGGCAACATTTTCAAAATAGCTTATTGATTGTTCCTTTATGTGTACCTAAGCAAATCATATATTATTTTTCTCCTAACATGGGTTTCGTTTTGGATTCATGACTTCACGTCGTGACAGATCTACGCAGAATGCACCATCAAATATACAATATTCATTTATTTATTCATATGTATTAATTGCTTACACTCTTTGCATCATAATCCCCAAAATGAATTACAATAAAACCACAATAGTAACATCCTATACCAAACAAACATAACAAATTCCACCCCAAACAATATAACTATATCCAATTACCCAAACTCCTTCCTCACATCTCAAATCATACAAATAACACTTCCTTTCCTTTCCCTTCCAATCTCCAGCCCCTACTAATCCATATAAGAACATAAAATGAAATAAACTACAACAAAATACCATCCAAGGGACCTGCAACTCCTCATGTAATTAAAAAAAATGAGGTAGAATAACTCTCACATCTTGAATATGCACACTAATACTAAGGGGGTCATTTTCTAAAGCAGGGTGGAGGGATTGTATTTTATTGAAGACAGGATTGGAGTGGGGTCATCACCACAAGACCTACTTAAAACATTTTTTAACTTTTGGGGGTTGGGGCTGCCTCGAGTGGTAGCCTCAGGTTGAGCCAGGGGTCCACAGTGAACCCCTCTCAACACTATCTTTTCTCCTGGGCTATTTTTAAGTGCCTGGCCTTTTAAAGGAAAGGTGGTCCCTTGAGGCTGGAGCTGCCATTTTACCAAAATGGCTGCAAGCTGCTTTGTTTTGTCCCATGGTGTTTGGCCATGAGACAGTGGCGTAGCCACGGGTGGGCCTGGGTGGGCAGGTGCCCACCCAACTTAGACCCAGGCCCACCCAACTGGCACCGGAACTGCAAGGCTGTCGCGGGATCCCATCCCCGCGACAGCGAACAAGAGAACCCACGCCTCGCGCGCCATAACGGCACACATGGGGCAGCGCTGCTGCGGCCGTATGGCCAACCGGTCTTCGTGTTCGGGGGGGGGGGGGGGGGGGGAGCGGAAGCGCCGCGGGCAGCTTCCGCTTCCTCCCCCCAATGCAGGAAGATCAGCCGCCTCTCCTGCTGCCACCCGTTCTCCTGCTATCTTCGGACCAAACGGCCCGCCGAACTTCCTGTTTGGGGGAGCGGAAGCGCTGCGCACAGCTTCCGCTTTTTCCCCCAGAGCAGGAAGATCAGCTGCCTCTCCTGCTGCCACCGGCCTCCTGCTATCTTCGGGCGTTGGGCCGTACTGCCCGCCGATCTTCCTGCTTGGGGGGGGGGAGGGAGGAAGCGGACGTTGTGCGCTGCGCTTCCGCTCCCCCCATCCCCCCCCCCCCCGACAGGAAGTTCGGCGGGCAGTACGGCCCGACGCCCGAAGATAGCAGGAGTCCGGTGGCAGCAGGAGAGGCAGCTGATCTTCCTGCTCTGGGGGAGAAAGCGGAAGCTGTGCACGTGCTTGAATGTGTATGTGTAGATGAGAATGGGAGTGTGTGTGTGGGTGAAAACTGGAGCCTGGGTGTGTATGTGGGTGAGAATGGAAGCTTGAATATGTGGGTGAATGGGAGCTCGTATGTGTGGTTGAGAATGGGAGCCTGGGTTTGTGGGTGGATGAGAATGGGAGCTTGAATGTGTGTATATATGGGTGAGAATGAGAGCCTGGGTTTGTGTGGGTGGGTGAGAATGGAAGCTTGAATATGTGGATAAGAATGGGTGCTTGAATGTGTGTATGTGTGGGTGAGAATAGTACCTTAAATGTGTATATGTATGGATGAGAATTGGAGCTTGAATATGTGTGGGTGAGACTGGGAGCATGGGTTTGTGGGTGAGAATGGGAGTCTGGGTTTATGTGTGTGGGTGAGAATGGGTGCCTGGATGTGCGTCTGTGTGTGCATAAGAATATAAGCCTGGGGAGGGGTGAGAAAGTGAGAACTTGAATTTGAGCTTGGGGGGGGGGGGAGAGCATATGAGAGTGAGAGCTTGAGTGTGTGAGAGGGAGTCTGTGAGAGAAAGCGTGTATGTGTGTGTGTGTGTGTGTGTGTGTGTGTGTGTGTGGAAGGGAAGAAGACAGTAATAGAAGAAAGACACTGAAAAGGAATTAGGAAATGAGCTATAAGGGAAAAAATGGGACAAAGAGACCAGGACCAACTGATTAGAAAAATACAAAGATCAGACAACAAAGGTAAAAATATATATCTATATTTTGAGATGTTAGCAGTTTAAATATAAGCAACAAAACCGCTCTCTCAAAATTTATGGACAGGTAGGAGCCGTGTATAAAATCGTAATAATAAGAAGGCTAAAGTACCACAAATCACCGTGAATTATGTTTGTATCATTAAGTAAACCTCATACTTAGGCGTAGATGTGAATGCTATGCTGCATAATTTGGCATTATTTATCAGTAAAAAAACAACTAGTAGACCTGCATGCCTACAGCCCACCCATGTTAACCTTGTGCCCACCCAAAAAATCAATTCTGGCTACGCCACTGCCATGAGACAAAACAAAGCACTATGGAGCCGCACTGCTTTTTTGGCAAACGGGTCTTACTATTACAGGGATACTTCCCAATGATAGTAAGCCCCATCCCAAGAAAAAAACATTGTGGATTAGTGGTTCTAGGTGTTAGATTTTAAGTACTCTGGAGAAAAGGAAATCCCTACAGTATTTGAAGATAATCTGCTTTGAAAGTGCCTGAAAAGCCTACTATCAATCAAATAAATAAATAGATAGATAAATAACTAAAGGGTGTGGATAAACACAGAAGATGCCTGATGGTAAAAGGATGGAAATGACGAAAAGGGGTAACCTGGAGTGGCAGTTACTACCCTTAACAGAAAGCACGCAGGGTAACCTACTCGGAACAGCAGTTGCTACCCTAAAAAAATTTTATGGGCAGACTGGATGGGTCTTTTTCTGCCATCATTTAATATGTTACTATGAATGTATTATAAATTATAATAAAACAACAATATATTCCAAATGTATAAATACAAATAAAAAAACATGACATTCTAATATAAAAGCCCAACATGGCCATATTTTGGCTGTCCACGTGCATCAGGGGTACATAAAAAATAACCAACTTTTCAGGTGACTTATACACGCAGCACAACCATGTGGAGAGGATCTAAAAGTGCCCATAAACCATAAGTATCTTTTACAGTGCTCGTAGAAATGCAAGTATACTAAAATGAGGAATTTCCCCATATATGGGGCATCGATAATCATTATCTGCTATCTCAGCATTAATGCGGTTCCTTCTTGCATGCAACAGCATTTCAAAAACCATTTTAAGGGCATCCTCTGGAAAGCAGCCAAGAAATACATCTTATAGGGCTTTCTTCTTACAAGAAAAATGTTGTGATCTGAAATCTCAACAGGCACTTGCTGTAAGCAGAAAAGGCAATCTAGGGAAGTTGCTCCTTTTAGTATACTTTTCTAAAAGTAGCGCCATAATAGACACTGCTATGATTTGCTTTTCTTGATTTTAATTTAATTGGCTATTTTTCATTTCTGACTCTAGGCTGGTGCCATTTTGGAGCACAGCAGTACTGAGGCAGATGTGACTGGAGATTGCTCCTGCTCCATTTGAACCCCCATGGCAGGGAAGGGGGTCCAGTGGAATAGGGGGGGGGGGGATGGGAAGCCTGGGGGAGGGGAGATTTTTGAACATTTTGTGGCACAGTTAAATCTGATTAGTGTGCACTAATGGGAAATAACGCACACTAAAAGAAAACAAAATGGAAAGAAAATTAAAATGAAACCAAATTAAACAAGGCCTCTACTAATGAAAAAAAAAAAAGAAAAAGAGATGAAAAATAAATCTCTGCACACACTTAATAAATGGTGCATTTTTACTTAGCTCAAGGAAAGGACCAAACTGCTCATCAGATTTACCCATTTTGATATCCTCAGTGAATGAAAATGAATTGTGTCACTCACTACACATCAAGTGCACAGATAGTTCGAAATGGAACAAAAACTAATTGACAAAATTCGGGTGTAATAACAGGATAATTGTATCTGTTGAGTATTATATAGCAGTAATCTGCAATTAGATTGTTAGGATTGTGGACCCTTGTGTTGAGGTGAGGTTGATGCAACCTATAGGGAGACCCTGTAGGACCTCACCGCCAACTGGCGGAGCAGACGGTGCAGAGACTGAACAGGAACGTCACCTGTACCAACCCCTTTCCCCTCGGGTTGAGCCTTCGGGTTCCAGAGGCTGGCAGTCTCTGGGGCACAGGCAAAAGATACAATCCGGGGTCAGGCTGAGTTTGGAGGTGGGCGGCAGGCAAGGGCAACGAGAGCCCAGGCTGAGGTTAATACCAATAATCCATCTGACGGTCGAAATGTGGTAGCTAGGGTGAAGCTGGAGAAACGAAGGCAGGCTTGGCAAGGCTGAAGAGGTGAAAACAAGCTGGATAAGGTGGAAAAGATGAAGGCAGGCTGGGGAAGGGAAAAAAAAGTTGAAGGCAACCTGGGCAAGGCTGGTGAGACGAGGCTAGACCAGGTTGGAGAGATGAGACGTGGCAGCAACTAGCACTTTAGGCTGAAATCAACCCATTGCTGAGGTGATGCCGCGTTGCACAGCTGGGGGTTTAATACCCGGCCATGTGACATCTTCCAAAGGTGCCGGCAAGCATTGTTCCCACTGCAGGGCTTTCATAGGTCGATGCGTGCCATGTAACTTAATCTTGACCAAGGATAACAGCAGCAGGTGGGGGGTGGGTCAACATACCAGTGCAGAAATCAATAGACAAACAAGGCCAAAAAACATGGTTGAGCAGCTTGGGGGGGGGGGGGGGGGATTGGCTGCAAAAATGTTAAAATCTCACTCTCTTCCGCTCCAGTTGGCTACATTCTCCCTTCGGCAGTGTGCCAAAATGTCATCATATCTACCTCTAAAGTGGACCATTATTTAATGTTGGCCTGTGATGACTTCAATGGGAGAGAACAAGTTCAAATGCTAGTCTGGAGGTCAACAGCCCAGAAAATCCAGGCAGATTGTCAAGTAGTTGGGAGGTTTCAGAGATGAAAAACATTTATCCCCCATTGACTTATAACTATTTTTATTTAAGATGTACTCAAGACTTCAGCAAGTTTTCAGAACTGAAAATAAGGCATTACACTAATAAATTAACGATTTTAACATGCAACACTAGAGAGGTAATGTATACCTCAGACTAAAACTAATTTGTATACTGTAGTAACCGCTTACCTAGAATGATTTTATTTATTCTCATCTCTTAGAGCTATATGTCTCAATGGCCACCTTATATTTTATTGCAACTAACACTTTTTTATACTGCTTCCTTATAGTTGCTGCAGTTTATATAAATTCCTTATATTGTTGTCATGTTTGTCATTTTCACAATTTGTCATTAGAACAAATTGAGATTAACAGCTGATACTGGACTGCAATTTCTGACTTCAGTGTTAGGATAAATTATATTTTACTGTGTGTTAGTAGACTACAGATAGTTAATAGAATGTGTTATCAGACTCTGTTATAGCAAGGAAGGATATTGCAAGGTAAATTATAATAATATACAACAATACAATTACGCTTCGGGTTTTATTGCAACTGAAGTCATGCATGGATAATACCAGATCTTCTGACCACAATGCCATACCTGATAATCACACTACTTCCTTTATCATTTGTAGAAAGTTTATACAGTAGTCTTGATTATGCTGAGCTCTAATCACATATACTGTATTGTAGTATCTTATATAGTAAAAGGAACAGAGATATTCCCAGTTGAGTAACTACTAATTTAGAGGCAAGTGTACTAAAGTATATTAATACTAAATCAGCATTGACATGTGTTAGCATTAAAACATTTTCACATTAGCCCATGTTAACTTTAACATAGAATTAATGCAGCATGACATGATAAAAATAGTAATGAACTGCACAGAATGCAAATTTATTCAAAGCGGCGTATTAATATTTCAAATGGGCTAATGCAAATTGGCTAAGAAATTTGTGTAAATCTGCTGGTAAACCAAAAATGCAGCTATACTTTCCCAAGATAGTAAAGGATTTGCATTAGCCTCCAGGGGGGGCTAATGTAAAGCCTAATATAGGCCATGAAGTCCCCCCCTCCCCCCTTTCCCCCCCATCCCCTTTATACCTAAGTTCAGGTTTCCCTGCCCCTTCTCACCCAATCAGCAATATCTTTCCTGCCCACCAACTAACATGCCCAGTGAACATGTTTTCTCAATGGCTGTGGACATCGTGAAACTTCATCACTAAAAGCTGGTGCCAGAGCCATGGCCAGTGTAAGCGTTTTTGCTGCCCTATGCAAACAGTCACTCTGCTGCCCTCCCACCCCCAGCCCTTCTACATCCCACCCTTCTTTTTATTTAACACAGAATTTTTGTTGTTTCAATAATATCCAGCACACAATAAAAAGGATCAGTCTCATGCTCTGCCCCAGACCCCCTTTCCCAGCCTAAAAAAAACCGTGCTCCCTGCAGTGATCCAAACTTTCAAAATTGACCTACTCCATGAAAATATCTTACCCCATCCACAGGTCCAAAATTCCTAAATTGTGCAAGAGTGATCCCCGGGTGTTCTTGCCCCGCTTACCAGTATGTATTCCTTAACTGATCAGTTTTCTTGCTCCAATTCTTTCCCACAGTTAGACTTTACCCTGTTCTAATGTAACTTTACGACCTTCGCACTTGTTAATGTTCTGTTATTTGACTCACTCCCCCTGTTATATGTAAATCAGCATGATGTGATTTTTAATCACGAATGCCGGTATAGAAAAACTTTAAATAAATAAATAAATGTAAAAATGGCACTGACTGGGCCCTGTAGCCGGTACCATTTTGTTGTACAGAAAACATGCACTGCTGTGGTGCCTCCCAGAAAGCCCTGCAAAAAAAAAGACACTTGAAACCTATATGGTATTAGGCCTATTGTAACGCATGTTAGGTGTGGGCTTGGCCCTTGAATAAACTGAATGACAACAATATAATAAACCTCCCATACCAAAACAGTGCTAATTTCAAGCATTCAAACAGGAGAAACCCTTTCTGTGAAAAGACAACACTGCAAATATTACACCAGGCCTTAAAACACCTTCTATTAGGAAAGCAGAACAAACCAGGCTGCTTTAAATCCCTACATTGAAACGACATGCTAGCAGAATACCCCACTTCGGTCACACTTGCAGAACACAAGCATACCCTCACTAAATAAAGAATAAAGCATAAATAGAAACATATAGACAGAAACTGAACTGGAAACTGTAACAAGCCAGACTGTATACAATGCAGCAATGGAAAAACAGAAACATCAATCATAAATCAAACAATATAATCAAGAAATATAAATCAATCATAAGAAACCATACTAATAAAAATAATATTGCCAAAGAATTGATGAACAGAATAACATTCTATAATTAAGAACACATATAAAAGTTTAACATTTTTCTAAACAGCAATTACATGTTTCCAAAAAGAAGTTCAAATGCCCAATAATTAAAATTAATAAGGATGGAAAAATCCCTAGCTCCCCATACCTGGAAACTTTTAATTTCCAGTCACCCTGAGTTTGTCATGGATTACTGGTAATGGCACAAATTTTGTTTTCACACACCCCAGGCTGGTAGGCTGCCATTTGCACATACACACACACACACACACACACACACACACACACACACACACTCCAGGCTGGCAGGCTACCATTCATACACACACACACACAATCCAGGCTGCCATTCACACACACACTCACAAAATTCTGGCTACCATTCACAAACATACACACACGTGTGCACACACACACATACACACACAATCCAGGCTGCCATTTACACACACACACACACACACACACACACACAATCCAGGCTGCCATTCACACACATACTCACAAACCCAGGCTGCTATTCACACACACACACACATAACCCAGGCTGCCATTCAATTACACACACATAACCCAGGCTGCCATTTACACACATAACAAACACATAGTCCAAGCCGCCATTCACACGCATATATAAAACCCAGGCCGGTAGGCAGACTAGCTCCCATTATCACACATTCTCCCATGGCTGACAACAGGACACACTGGCCAGCACTGCTACTCTTCCTCATCTTACCAGGCTCCCTGTTGCTTTTGTTGCTATTCCTGCACTTTTTCCTTTTAAGTGGCCCTGCACGGCACAAACACTTCAGGCGGTCCCTGGTCTGAGGCAATTATACCTCCCCCCCTTCTGATGCAGTCCCTGATGCTCTCATTGGTTGTGGGGTGAGCCAGCCCAAACGGTGCAGGATAGAACCTGGCTTGATATGAAAAAAACAGCTGCTAGGAGGGTCCAGTGTCTCCTAAGTTTCAGAAGATATTAGCTTCAGTGACTGGTGCCGCGGCGGAGGAGGTAGTGGAGGGAGGGAACATCTCATGTGCACACTCCCCGAATCTACAACCTCTGCTCTCGTCGGCACTGAACTAGCACACCAGGACTTGAGGGGCACAAGGACACATTGACTCCACCTGCTGCCACTGCTGCCACCCCCCCACCAGGTGTGCTGCCACGTGTAATTGTACGATATGCACACCCGGTTGCATGTTATAATATAGCCTGGCCTCATTCACACGTGCGCCACATTTTAAGTGAGCTCTTCCATGTGCAGCAAATCCCTCTTCTACCATATAAATCAGGGAATTTTAAAAGAGGTGTGCGCTGATGCCTCTCCCAGTTTTACCAGTTCGTCCCCAAATTAAGAGATAGGTCCCCAAATTAAGAGATAGGTCCTCCAAACCTCCCTAGTTTAATAGTCTTCGCTCCCTCCAGTTAGCCCCCCCCCTTAAAACCCTGCAGATCTGCCTAGCTTTTATTTTATTTTTAACTTACATGTCATCTATAGCAGAAGTAAAGTTACGTAGCAAGGGACCTCAGCGCACACCAGGGCACAAATTTATATGAACATCTCAGGTTAACACCCTGAAATGCCAGTGCCCCACCCAGAGCATGCCCACACCTCATCACGTTCTGAAAACTTTCAAGATGTGCACACTGCTGGAGATATGCGCATATCTCAGCAACTTTTGAAATCCAATCGGTGTGCATGAACCTGACTTATTCGCACATCCCCTAATTAATGCGCGCGTCAGGCTTTTAAAATTTACCTCATAGATGGTAACTTTTGAACTGGCACGCGTAGGCACATTTTCACACATACGTTGGTCCACGCCCAGGGATGCAGCCATTTTATAACATATGCACACATATGCATGCATGTTATAAAATAAATCTATGGTGCACATATGTGCAACAAAATTTGAGTGAGCACGCAAATCCCACTTCTACCATGTAAAGCGAGGGATTTTAAAAGGAACACGTGCTGACGCCATTCGAGTTTTACAAGTTCGTCCTGAGTTGGCCAAATTAAGAGATGGGTCCGCCAAATCCCCCTAGTTTAAAAGGGTTCACTCCCCCCAGTTAGCCCTGATCCTAAAAACCCCGCAGATCTGCCTAGTTTTCTTTCATTTTTAACTTATATGCCATCCATAGCAGAAGTAAAGTTATGCCGCGGACCTTGGTATCTGCCGGGCATCTAAGTATTTATGTGCTCATCTCAGATTCATGCCCCAAAATGCTCATGCCCCACCCAGACCACGCCCAGGCCCCATCCCTTTAAAAAAAATTTTCGAGATGTGTGCACTGCAGGAGATACACGTGTATCTTGGCAGCTTTTAAAATCCTATTGGCATGTAGAAGGCCAACTTATTTGCATTTCCCCTAATCAAAGCGCACACCAGGCTTTTAAAATTCAACTCAGAGTATATAAGCAGTTATTCCAGGCCTGTGAAACTAACTGGAAAATATAAACAAAATTAATCTTAAAAAGCACTTAAATTACACTTGCTAAGAACAACAAAAGGGCTATGCTTGTTTCTGCTTCCTGAAGAGGAGGGCAGAAAAGAAAAACTTCTTTATGTAACCCCACCCTGGTGTGCAAGCCTAGCACAGGCGAGGTCATAAAATAATTTACAACTCTTTGGGGCAAGGACCCTGGCGAGCTCTTCTGTCTCCCTTACTTCCCAAGGTGTGGATTCTTTTGACCGGGGAGAAGAAAGGAGATTTCTCAGGTCTCAGTGCGGAGTGACTGTTTCCTCTGGAATTCCCTGGGCTAGGTGAATTCTGATACACTGTGTGCTGTGTGCCCAAGGAAAACACGGGGTCTTCTGAATTAGTATCCAAAATAATGTTTTACTGTAAAGAGCTCTGTATCATGGCACAAATAGATATGAGTCTCCAGCTGCACAGTTCTCTCTCTCTCGATTTTACATGTGGGGTAGATTTTTAAAGGTGCGGGCGCACATCCAGGTGCGCGTGCTTCCCGGCACACACACCTGGACGCGCCGATTTTATTACATACGCACGCCAGCGTGCGCATGTTATAAAATCCAGCGCACATGTACGCGCGGCACGCACAGCCCCGGCCTTCGCCAGTTCCCTCCCAGACCCTTCCAATGAAGGAACGGACTGGGAGGGAGTTTCTCTACCCCCCCCCCTACCCATACTCCTTCCCTCTTCCCCTCTCCTCCCCACCCATAAATCCTTTGGCCTACCTTTCCCTTTTTTTAATTTTTTGCTTACTGCTCTGTTGGAGCAGGAGCAACTTGCATGCGCTGGCCGAGTGCCGGCGCGCGTTTCCCCAGCACAGCAGCAAATAGCCGCTGTACCAGCCACCTCCAGCCCTGCCCCTCCCCACCCCCTCCCCGCCCCTTTCCTTGGGCCCGCACTTCTGCGCGTAACGGGGGGTTAAGCGCTTGACCGGGGCCCTTCGAAAATGTGCGCGTGTTATTATTTGTGATAATTGTGGGTGGATCCTTGGGCCGGTGGCAGATGACCACACCCCCGGGGGAAGATCCCGAGAGGGACCACCGGTCAGGCTCAGAGTTGGGAGACAGACACACACTAGATCTTTTATTAAACTGTACAGTGAACCACCAGAGGTGGCAGTAGTGAGCTGGAAGCACCCAGCTGGGCTGTAGTCCCTCAGGCACTGCAACAGTGAACCCAGGATGGCTGAGCTGTAGAGAAACTGAATATAGTGATTAGGCAGAGTAGGCAGAGTTCAGGAACAGAACCTGGATGGTAACACTCACACAATAATCTCTTGAGGCAGCCCAGAGGCTGGAATGAAGTAGGCCCTTGAGGAGCGAGTACCTGGTTCCAGGGAAAGCTCTGACGGGCCGATTCAGTAAAGCCCGCTCTCCCGGCCCGCGCACAGGCCACTCGCCTGTGCGCACGATACAGTATTTAAATGAGGCCCGCCGGTAGAAACGGGCAAAAGGAGGCGCTAGGTACACTAGCACGTCCTTAGCGCCTCCTTTTGGCCCGGAGCGGCGGCTGTCAGCGGGTTTGACAGCCGACGTTCAATTTCGCCGGCGTCGGTTCTCGAGCCCGCTGACAGCCACAGTCTCGGAAACCGGACGCCGGCAAAATTGAGTGTCCGGTTTTCGACCGGACAGCCACCGGCCGACTTTAAATTTTGGGTTTTTTTTGTTTTACTTTTTTTTACTCTTCGGGACCTCCAACTTAATTTCGCCATGATATTAAGTCAGAGGGTGCACAGAATGTACACTTTCCCGGTGTCTGAAGAAATTAGCACCTACCTTTGGGTAGGCGCTAATTTCTGAAAGTAAAATGTGCGGCTTGGCTGCACATTTTACTTACTGAATCGCTTGGGAATACCTAATAAGGCCATCAACATGTATTTCCATGTTGAGGGCGCTATTAGGTTCGGCGGGTTGGATGCACATTTTCCGCCCCTTACTGTATAAAGGGTAAGGGAAAACGCGCATCCAATGGCAGGTTAACAGTGCGCTCCATCGGAGCGCACTGTACTGTATCGGCCTGTGAGAGAGAGATGTTTGTAGGCAGCGGTGACTTCCTGGCAGAAGTAGTATTCGGTAGCAGGTCCAGGAACGTGGGCCTCGAGGAGCGAGTACCAGTTCCAGACTGCGACCCTGAAAAGCAAAAGAGAGAGTGAGGCCCCCAAGGAGCGGGTCCCCCTGGTAAAGTCCGAGGAGGCAGAGTAGCAAGGTATGCAGAGAGCGAATCCCATCCTCAGCGATACCTGGAGAAAGCCCTTGCTAACTCGACTAGCTAGCAAAGCGAAGACCTTAAGTATCCGGTGAGGATGACATCATCTCAGGGGGACGCCCCTGAGGTTTGCGCCACAGCTGGTACTTGAGTCGGGGCCGCGCCGCGCGAGCGCCCTTAGGCCTCAGGAGAACATGGCGGAAGGCAGCGTCTAGCCGGTCCAGGGACGCTGGAGGAGGTAAGCAAGATGACACCACAGCAGCCCAAACTTCCATCAACCAAAGAGGGAGTCGCAAAAGAGGTAAGGTGGGCGGAGTGGAGACGTCGGGCAGTGATGGTCGCAACAGCGCGGCACACACAAGGCTCGCCCATGTGCGTTATCCCCGTTTTTTACGTGTGCAGCAGATTTAAAATTCGGCCATTAGGTTCCTCTATCTGTGTAAGAGTCTTTGGTAAAGCTAGGAATCCACCCATCCTTCTGAATTAGGCTGGGCAATGGTCCGCTTAAGTGGACAGGAAACCATCCCAAGGTGGCAAAATTCGGTTCTTACACAGAGAGTGAATTAAGAACATAAGAACCATGGAGCAATTCAGAGGCATTATGACATTTTCTGTTTTATTCACCATTCCCTTCCTAATAATTCCTAACATTCTGTTTGCTTTTTTAATTGTTCCAGTGCATTAAGCCGATGATTTCAATATATTATCTACTATGACGCCTAGACCTTTTTCCTGGGTGGTAGCTCCTAATATGGAACCTAGCATCATGTAACTACAGCATGGATTGTTTTTCCCTGTATGCATCACCTTCATCTGCCATTTGGATGCCTAATCTTCCAGTATCACAAGGTCCTCCTGCAATTTATTATAATCCGTTTGTGATTAATTTTGTATCATCTTCAAATTTGATTATCTCATTTGTTGCATTCCTTTCCAGATCATTTATAAATATATTGAAAAGTACCGGTCCAAGTACAGATCCCTGAGGCACTCCACTGTTTACCCTTTTCCACTGAGAAAATTGACCATTTAATCCTACTCTAATCATTTTGCTTTCCTTCCACCTTTCTTAATGTGTGGACTACATCTGGACTGTGCTTCTAGGATGGTATTTTTTAACAACATCCACTCCTCTTGCATATGTTTTTACCTTTGTAGCTGCTCCTTTTAATTTTTTTCTAACTATTTTCCTCATTTTATCAAAGTTTCCCTTTTGAAAGTTTAGCTCTAGAACCATGGATTTGCTACTATCCCTCCTTCCAGTCATTAATTCAAATTTGATCATGTAATAAGGACATAAGAACATAAGAAATTGCCATACTGGGTCAGACCAAGGGTCCATCAAGCCCAGCATCCTGTTTCCAACAGTGGCCAATCCAGGCTACAAGTACCTGGCAAATACCCCAAAAACTAAGTATATCCCATGCTACTGATGCTAGTAACAGCAGTGGCTATTTTCTAAGTCAACTTGATTAATAGCAGGTAATGGACTTCTCCAAGAACTTATCCAAACAAATTTTAAACCCAGCTACACTAACTGCACTAACCACATACCCTGGCAAAAATTCCAGAGTTTTAATTGTCCGATAAGTTTTAAAGTGCTACATGCTAACTCATGGAGTGCCCCCTAGTCCTTCTATTATCCGAAAGGGTAAATAACTGATTCACATTTACCCATTTTAGACCTCTCATGATTTTAAACGTTCTATCATATCCCCCCTCAGCCATCTCTTCTCCAAGCTGAGCAGCCCTAATCTCTTTAGCTGTTCCATCCCCTTTATCATTTTGGTCACTCTTCTCTGTACCTTCTCCATCGCAACAATATCTTTTTTGAGATGCGGCAACCAGAATTGTTCACAGTAGCTTGTAACAGCTACATCAGCCAGAATATTCAGTGCACTTCAGGCTTTAGTCCATTATCTATCACATATGCAATTCTTCCACAATAAGGTGGTGCTCCACACCCACCCAAAATTGATATGAAATGTAGTATCAGATTTCCATATCAATCAAGTCATCATGTTAGCTATTCTGTTCCCAAGGCCACACACACATGAAGGTGAGAAAGCCCATCACTACCCTAGACTGTAAAAGAGTCTTGGCTTATTACATAAAAAGGACTCAGCCCCATTGTCAGGCTTCACAACTATTTTTCTCTTGTGATCCTAGCAGACTGGGCATAGCAGTGGCCAAATGTACATTGTCCAACTAGCAAGCAGACTGCATCACACACTGGTATAAACTAGCAGATCTATGAATTACATAAACCATCAAGGCTCATCAAGTTAGAGCCATGGCTGCATCAATGGTTCAGCTGAGAGCCATGCCTCTTGAAGACATCTGCAAAGCTGCAACTTCATTTTCCATATACATCTTTGTGTAGTAAATACCCTCCCAACTCCCTGGAGAATAAACTACCTAGCTAGATTTAGCAGGAATTCCCACACATGCTCAGAAGAGCAAATCTCTACTAGGTAAGAGAGAGAGAGAGAGGTCCGTTCGGTGCTGCCTCAGGATTTTTAAAATTAATTTTATATATGGGTTGATATTAAAACTTAGGGGTCGATTTTCAAAGGAGTCCGCAGCCCTCCATGTACACACGGTTTCAGGCATGCACAAATGGGCGCACTGATTTTATAACATGCGAACACCAGCGCGCATGTTATAAAATCCAATGGCCGTGCGCACATGCGTGCTAGATTTTAAAATCCATGTGCTCATGTGCGAGTGGCATGTGCAGGGGGCGAATTTTTGGTGGCGACGCAATTGGGCCTCCCCCAGTTTCCTCGCAGTCTGCTCCAATTAAGGAGCAGCTGGAAGGGAACTTTCCTACCCCCCTGTCTAACCTTACTTCACTTTGCCCTGTCCACCCCGACCCCTAACCCGTAGCTACCTACCCCAAATGTTTTTATTTCACTACTTACAGTTCCTCCAGAACAGATGTAGTTTCTGCTGTGAGCTTCCCCAGGAAAGTGGCTAATAGCTGCTGTCCTGGCAAGCTTCCGTCCCGCCTCACCCCAACCCTCCCCACCGAGACTATGCCCCCTTGGCCCACCCCTTTTTCAGGGTTCAGCACTTGTGTGGGTATCGGTGGTTACGCATGTGGCTGGGCCCTTTAGAAAATGCACGCGGCGCAATCAAGGCCCAACCACACTCGTAACTGCTGGTATTTGCGCACGCAAGCTTTTGAAAATTTGTCCTTAAGCTTTTACTTAGGGTTTCAAAACTCTGGAGTGCAGCAGGCTGGCAGAAGATTTACTGCCTTACATCTGTCCTGAATCAGTAAAGAACAGCTCTCTACTTAATGATCCAGTCCCTCTCATGCTAGGCAAACTGCAGGGAAAAGGAGAAGGGATGAGCCTGAAAAAGACAGAGCAAAGGGGATCATTTTGATGAGGTTAGGAGTGACTGAGTTTGGGATCACTGGGGGATGAGACGGGATCAGCTGGGGGGCATGTGTCTATGCAAGAGAGAGAGGGGACTGGAGGAGGGAGGTACTGTTTTTGTGTGTATGAGAGAAAGGATTGATGCTGGGTATACTATGCATGTGCATGTGTCAATGCCAGATTGGGTGAGAGGTTAGAGAGGGGATTCAAAGAGAGCAGAACCTGCCTCCTTCTCACTCTTCCCTCCACTCCCCCAATCCCTCCCATTATCTCCCTACCGCAATTCTCATCCTCTCTCCTTTGATTTTATATTATATCCCCTAGATCCAGGAATCTTCTGTCCTTCTTACCTCTCCCTTCTCCCCAGATTCTGGAACTCACCCCAACCCCTCCTACTCCATCCTCCCTTTCCTCACTCCCAGAACTTCCCACCCTCTCACCTCTTCTCTCATCTCAGATTCCTGTTATCTCCTCCCCACCTCGTCTTTCCCCATCTCTGATCCCCTGTCCTCTCTCCTTCTCTTCTCTCCACTCCTGGTCCTCCTGCCTTCCTATCCCCAACCCTGGTGTCTTACCTTCTTTTTCTCCTCTCCCCTGAGATCTTATCCCTGTACAAATACTTGAGATTCATTTTCCTCACCCAATCAAAGGAAAACACATTTTACAAACACAAGCAAGGTTTATAATGTACTATTAAAGATAGAAATGTTTGTCAATGTTCTTCAGAATTTTCACATTTTGTGCCACAGAATCTACCTCTGTGCTGCAGCTGGAAACCCTGGGGCTGTGTCTTGAACCTACCTACTCCATGTGGTCTGACTTTACTGGGGGGATGGCGAGTGGGTATGGGGAGCGCAACACACCATCAGTGCCTAGGAGCGTCAAAATTCTAAATCCGGCACTGCATGCCAGGTTAGTTCTGTAATTGAGCTAAATCTGTAGCTAAATCTATCTGCTCAAAGTATGATTAGATTAGATTTAGGCCAGTCATATGCTCAGCTGGAGTTACCTTGCTAAATTTAGCTGTTCAACACTCAATATCATGTTAGCCAGCTAAATGTTCCAATAGCTAAATCATTACCCAGATAAAAACTTAGCTGGGTAACTCAGAGCTGGTCCTGGGGCATTCTGGGATGAAATGCTTTAGCCAGAAAACTTACCTAAATCATGCTCAGCATTTGGCATTATCTAGCTAATTTATCCATGTAAGTCTGAACATGCTGTGGAGCAGCTCTAAAGTTATCTGGATAACTTTGATTTATCAGAGTATATTTAGTAGTGCAGTTGCACCACTGAAAATCTGGTTTAAATTATCTGGATAACTTATCTGATCTACATCTAAATATGGACCTCTTTATTTACAACGTATTCCCATAAGAGTCTTATATAATAGAAAAAATAATCTAATTTACAAAGCTGTTTTGGTCATTTCTGCTTTTCTTAATACATTGTAAACACTTTTTATATTGAAGATACTTGCTGACCTAGGAAACCTGAATCATACTCACACAGGTACATTTTAAAACTAGTGTGCATGCACCCATAAAAGTGCTTATTGGGCACTGATATAAATGACATGTCTTTGCTGTAATTCCCATTTCTGTTCTTATGTTCCTCATGATCAAAAGATGCAGTATTTCAAAATTATTCAAGCAATCAGGCTTGTCGGGGTTCTGCACTTTTTTGTTCAGATTTTGCATACAGCTTAAATCTGGTTCTAAAGATTTCCTTTCAGAGGTCATTCTTTGGAAGCCCCTTTTGTGAAATAATCTGCTCTCCATTCTCCAATTCATACAAAATTAGTGTCAGTGGTTTAATTGCTTGATGTAGCCACTGGCAAAATGCAGCAGATGTAACTGATCAGTGAATTCAGCATGCCAACCAGTGTCTTAATGACCCAGTGTTGCAGTCTCTCTTTAGTCTGTATTTTACATCACCAGCACTCACTGTGGGCAAACACTGCCTTCTTGTTTTTCCAGGAGAAAAAAAATATTAAAGAAGAAAAGACGTCTGTGTGTTTGGTGGGTATGAGTTAGCAGAATGGGAGAAGGCCCAAGAACTGGTATATTAATTTACTAAACTTATTTTCTAGAATAAGTAACATGTCTTGTCTTAATTGAATGTTCCTTTAAAAAAGGAGCTAAAAAAATGTTACTAATAATAACACAAGGTAGAGTTGTCTCTATGATTGACCTTCAGTTTTATGAATTCTGAAATCCCCAAAGCACAGGAACAGAACATTGCTCTCTTAAATTCAACACTATTTTAGAATCTCATTATAGATATAATTGTGAGGGCTATAATATAAAACCTAGCTAATGTTTTTAAGTGCCGCAGAATAGAGATAAAATAGGTAACTCAGTCTGGCTTATGCTTAGAGGTTGATATTCAAAGGTCTTGTTCGGGCAACTTTTGGAGTTACCTGGACAAAGACTGAGATTTTAAAATGTCCTCACACGTCCCAGGAAAATGTTTGCCTGCATAACTCAACAGACTGAAGAAGGCAGAGGCCTGTATGCTCCTGCAATTGGTCCCCTTTGCCCTTAGGTAAAAGCAGCAATGCTGATGACACCTCTTTGGGCTTCACATCTGAGCAGCTGCCCTTCCCTTGGCCCTCACCCCTCACCCCTGCCCATAGTCAGTCCTGGCCTTTGTGCTGGCTTCCAGTTTCCTTTGCCTGCCAGTAGGTGTGGCCACACAGTGGTTTCAGCTTAGAACTGCCCTGCTGCCACAGATACCAAAACCAAAGGAAGGGGCCGATGCTATATTAAACGCGGAAAGCGGGCGCTGACTTTTCAGTGCCTGCTTTCTTACGCTCGCATGGCGCCCGCAAGGGGGGGCACCATGCTATAAACAAATTAGGGGGGGTCGCAGCTGCCGGTTACGAAAACTGATGCCGAGTTTTACCAGCGTCGGTCTTCATAACTCGGCGATCTGCGGAGGTATTTTTTTTTCTTAAGCAAAAAAAAAAAAAAAGTACAGAAAAGCGTTTTTTTTTCTGCTTTTCTGTACTTCTTTTACTTGCCCTCAGCTATTTACAACTGCTCCAGGCAGGTGTTAATATCTGAGAACTAAATGTGCGCCTGAAGACGGCGACGCACACTTTTTTTTAATGCGGAGTGAATGAGTAATAGCCTCATTCACATGTTGTGCATGTGATGAGCGCTAACTCATTCACTCCATGTCGGACGCGTGTTAAATAGACGCTAATCCCCCTATTGCATTAGGGGGTGGATTAGCGCCTATTCAACCTGCGTCCAAGTGCGGGTTATACAGTGCGCTCGGCTGAGTGCACTGTATTGCATCGGCCCCGAAGTGAGCAAAACCAATAGCTAGAAGCCCCTCTCATACTATGAGCCTGGTAAAATAACTCCTGCTCTACACAGAATCCTTAATTACAATAGAATCTCCACTTCTGACTAAATATTTTTGTTTTGTTTTTTTATCATTATGTCTGACTGTATCTTTTTGGGATTGAATAACCCAAATTCAGGATTTTGAAAAATGGCAGACAAAAAGGTAATTTCTGGATCCAATGAATAAAAATAATTACATCCTATGTTAAAACAAATGTCACACAGAAATCCAAATAAATCCCTTTTATATGCAGACTGTTGTACCAATCCCCACTCTGAATGGAATAATAATACTTCATCAGCTACAAAACAATATGCATGCGCTTCATTTTCTCCTTCCTATCAGGCAGTCATTCTTGTGATGAAATCTGTGTTTGAAACTAGGCAGAAAAAGTACACTGACCAAGCTTCTATCATGATGTCAGCTTGAACTAAAGGCAAGAAGTAAAAACTACTTGTCCACTCTTTAGTCATCACTCTGCTTTATTTTAATATTCTCACAGATTAACCTCTATTCTGTAGGATTTAATGTAGGAAATAAAAACGGAAAAATAGAAATCCATCATTCCTTAGTAAAGAGCCCTTTTATATGAAATAGGAGAAAGCAAAACATAATGTTATTAAAAGATAGGGCGTGCAACAGACAGGGTGAAATCAGCACAAATAACTAACAGGGTCATTCATCAAATTGCGTTATGGCATTATTGCCCGTGATAATGCCATTACGCATGTGATAAATAATGCAATGTGAGATGTGTAAGCAAATTTTAAAAATGTAGTCAAAAGGGAGGAGTTTATGAGGGTGTTACTGTTTAACATCACATGTGATAGCATGACACACACTATCAAACTACACCTTTTTCTGGGTGTTATGCCCAAAATGAATATTGCAAATCCCTGTTTTGAGGGGAGAGGGGGAGGGAGAGAGAGAGAGACAGCTTGATAGCAGGGAGTGCATCAAGCTAGGTCGAGAGTACAATGTACAAATCTCATCTTTGTGTACCTTTCATCACTCCAAATCACATCAAATCTTCACTGATGTCTACTGTGCTGTTCATACCTCTGATTGGACATGTAAAACTGCCCCCCAAAAACTTGGCCACCACCAAAACATCACCCCGAGTTACTATTTACCCCTCTTATAGTGGTATAAATAGTGTATTTATATGAAAGCCACATAAGAAATTGCCATGCTGGGTCAGGCCAAGGGTCCATCAAGCCCAGCATCCTGTTTCCAACAGAGACCAAACCAGGCCACAAGAACCTGGCAATTACCCAAACACTAAGAAGATCCCATGCCACTGATGCAATTAATAGCAGTGGCTATTCCCTAAGTACACTTGATTAATAGCAGTTAATGGACTTCTCCTCCAAGAACTTATAAAGAGTCTTTCTTTCTCTCTCCAACAGCCCAAAATGCAATAAAAGCCTGTGTGGGCACTTCTCAACTTGCACTATGAAAATATTGCATACCCCTTTTTTATTGCGGGTGCTATTCTCGAGAAATTTATGGCAAAATGATTAATCTAGGTCTAAAATAGGTTTCATGCGTTCAGCATATATTTGCCAAACGCTCCGTTTATCAAATGTGTCATTGCACATCAAGAAGGAAAATTCCCTTGGCACAAAAAATACATTGTAGCTTTCAACAAATCTGAGGTGTCATTCTGCTCTAGACCCCTCCTATGAAAAAATGAACTCTCCACCTTGGAAGCTGATAGGAATGTGCTAGATAGGACAGCAAAGAGATCTAAGCGTCATAGTGGATAACACATAGAAATTGTCGATTCAGTGTGGTGTGGCAGTCAAAAAAGCAAGCAGAATGTTGGAAATTATTAGAAAGGGAATAGTGAATAAAACGGAAAATGTCATAATGCCTCTTAGGGATGTGCAGAGGGATGCCATATGTTGCATTCGAGATTTGTATTCGTCGGGGGGGCAGATACGTTGCATTCGGCAAGGGGCCCCCGATACGTTCATGTGTTAATTCTTATTCGTTTCCCGGCTAAAATTGAATTAACTACAACCCCCCCAATCCTCCTGACCCCAACAAGAGGAGTTGATTACTGCAAAGCAGTCTCTACTGCATTGTACAAATCAACTCCTCTTGTTGTCTCTCTCTCTCTTCCTCTCCCCTCTCCCCGTCCCCTGCATTAAAAAGAAATACTATGCAATAACTCTACAATTTGACTAACCGCACCCATTTTTTCACAGGCACTATTTCAACTATATTTATAGCATTTTGATGAATCTAGGGGTTACATTTTTGTAATATGCTATAAATTGAATTTCCTGTATCTTTGATACTGCTGCATGGATTTTGACTGGTATGCCACTGAGGGAACGTGTTACTCCATCTTTGATTACACTGCAGTGGCTACCAATACCCTCATGGATAAAATTTAAAAATGTTATCTCTGGTTCATAAGGCTTTGAGAAATGATATTCCTATTTGTTTGAGCACTATGCTGAAGCTATGCAAGCCTCCTTGGTCTCTCAGATCTGCCAGACACAATTATTTAGATGTGCCATCCATGAAGACTGTATGGTTGCCTGAGTCTTGTGTAAATTTGTTCTCAGTGGCTGGTCCTATTTGCTGGAATGCCCTTCCTGAAAAGCTTAGATTTGAGCAATCATCGCAATATCTTTAAGAAAAAAGTTGAAGACTTATTTACATAGGCATTTGGGGAAAATAATGGTAGGCCTTCATAGATGTATTCTAGATACAGCTACAGCATAGGTTGTGTTAAATGATAGGGAACTACATTTGGATATGGTGTATAATAGTTCTAATTATGGATGTTTTTAAAATTTACAATCTGCATAGATTGGTGAAGAAGTGGAATATAATAGCATCATGCATTAAAATGTGTTATCACATGCAAATCTTTGAGGGGGGGGGGTTTAGGGGCCATATTGCATGGTTTTAGTGGCAGAAATAACTACCTTTTATCCCTGGCATTATGCTGTATGCAATAAATTTTGGGAACTGTGTGAGAGAGAGAGACTGAGAGAGAGACTATCTATAAAACTCTCCTAGTAGTTAAGTATTTATATCTCTATAGGAGGGCCCCCTGATAGGTTGAGGTGAGGTGTTAGTAGTGGTTTAGGGTTTAGGGGCCAGTTTCGCATGTAGAATGAGACGTGAGAACAGCACAGTACACCTTGATGAAGATTTGGACCTCATTTGGAGTGAGGAAAGTCTCACAAAGATGACATTTTGTACTATGTTCTCACAGCCTAGCTTGATGGTACCCTGTTATAGAGTCCATCAAGCTAGGGTGAGAGAACATAGTAGAAATGTCATCTTTGTGAGACTTTCCTCACTCTAAATGACGTCAAATCTTCACCAAGGCTCTCTCTCTCTCTCTCTCTCCCTCAAAAAATAGGGTTTACTGCACATTGTGATAATACCTATGCAAAGAAACAACTTACTAATTTCCCTAAACATACCCCTTTTTGATAACACATGCATTATTTACTGTTTTGAGAATGATGGGGGTAAATGTTTTAAATAATAAATAAAGGGCATGGCCATTGTCATATAAATGCATGATGATCCATTCTCTTTCCCATAGCGTCAATTTTCAAACCACCAACATAACTGGAAAGGAAAACAATCTACTTTGTTTCTATTTGATAATAAGCATAAAGTGTAAGCATCAAAATCCTCCATGCAGTTTCATCTGCTCTATGAGCAGGTGGCCAAGTGGGGGCAAAATAGCTTGAGCACATTTGCAACTTGAAAGGTGAATTTTAAAAGTCCAACATGCGCTGAAATTAGGGGATGAGCGAATATGTTGGGCCGACGTGAGCTAAGCAGATTTTATAAACCGCCGAGATGTGTGTGCACTTGCCAGGGCAGGGCATGGTCTGGGCAGGGCATGGACGTTCTTGGATTTAAACTTGAAATTAACACACAAATACATATGCATAATGGATCGCGCTGGGGTCTCCTGCCTCCAGGTCCAGTGCTAGCTTTTTTGCTGCCCTGTGCAAGCAATTATTGTGCCCCCCCCCCCCATGCCATCCAGCTCATTCATCTGCCTCCAGTAATCTAAACTTTGAAATCTGATATTCTTCGCTGCCCAGGACCACCTGGCCTGCGCTAAGCAGATTGGAACCCATGGCCAGTACAAGAGTATTAGATGCTCTAGAAGAACTTTAAAGCCCCCATCCCAGCCCATCCTTCTCCACACACACACACACACACTTAAAAATTATGCATTTAGAACAGATTTTACATTAAAAAGAACATTCAGAGCACAGACTTCTAAGGTAAAATATCACTTACAGCAACCTGTATATTATGTTTACGTGCACCTCTGTGGCACCAACCAGAAAACCCTGCAAAAATACCCATATGGCATTAGGTTTATTGCAACAATTTTGGATGTGGGCTTCACCCTCAGAAAACCATGACTTAACAATTACAATATAGTAAACCTCCTATACTATATCAGCACTAACTGCCAGCACTCAAACAATAACAATCTTACCTATTAAAAAGCAATACTGCAAATATTACACCAGATCCTAAAATGCTATTACACCTCCTATTAGGAAAACAGAACAAGCCAGGCTGCTATAGATCCCTACACAAAACTACACACTAGCAGAATACCTCACATGCAGAACACAGGCACACCATCACCAAATACAGAATAATAATTAAAAAAAGAGACCATAAAGTATAAATAAAATGTGCAGACAAAAAGTGAACTGTAAACTGCAACAGACTCTGAATACAGTACAACAATGTAAAAGCAATGTAAAAACCATAATAATAATGAAAATAAATATTTCATGACAGAAGAATAAAATGCCAATAATTAAAAACTCATACTCATTGATTTTAAATTTATCAAACACCATTCAAATATTTCAAAGCAGCAGACACATCAAATAACACCAAATAATCAAAGCAAATAAGATTTAAAAAAAACAAAAAACCTCACACTCTCTATACCTGGGAAATGTAATTTTACAGTCATCTTGAGATTGTCGGGGGTAGAGGGGCACACAAACTTTCTCATCTCTCTCATATATTCACATACACATACCGGTACTTTCGCTCATACATATTCATGCTCGCACACTCTCAGATGCACATGCGAACACACATACATACATGCTCCCTCTCACACATATGCTCACACACACTGACACACGCTCTCTCACATGCACTCCCCCCACACACAAACTACCTCTCACTCTACGTGCTCTCTGTCTCTCTCTCTCTCTCTCTCTCTCACACACACACACACATATATGCATGCTCTCTCACTCACATGGGCCTCACCTTCTTTTCTTCTACTTGCTCCCCCAGCCTTTCTCCCCACTATTAGTCCCGACCTTTAAAAGCCCACTGATCTGCCTAGATTTTTTGTTTTATAGATTACACATCATCCATACCAGAAGTAAACTTATGTGGCAGGGGAACCCAGTGCACTTCAGTGTGCGTAAATATTGCCACACAATTTTAGGTTAAAACCCTGGATTACCCAGCCCTGCCCAGACCACGCCCATGCCCTGTCCCTTTTTAAAAACGAATCCTTTGTGTGCGCAGCAGCATGTATGTGCACATCCGGCCAGATTTTAAAATCCGCTCGGAACGCGCCAGCCCAACATATTTGTGCATCCCCTAATTGATGAGTGCATCAGGCTTTCAAAATTCACTTTAAAGCGTGGAAGCCCATATGCAGTTTTAGCCGCTCTGAGGGGGGACGTTTTCAGTCAAGCCATTTTACTCAGGTAAATCGATATTTGCACACCTACATGTCATTGAAAATTAGCTAAAATGAATCACTAACTCTTCAACCCCCCCCCCCCCCCCCAAAGAGGCTTGATATCCTGTGCTTCTATTTCTCTCACCCCCACCCAAGCCTGCTCACTTCCTCCCATCCCCAGAGGCAGCTTTTGGGTTTTGGCTGTTGGTCCCTGTTAGTGTCTCAACCCCTGAGGATAGAAAACAGGTAGAAATTCTGAGGTACAATCCCAGGTTTCCAGTGGTAGCTCAGGGATAGATTCTATGGCAAAAATGTAAAACTTCTGAAGCAGACTGGCAAGCATTTCCATCTTTAATATCACATTCTAAAAATAAATTAGCATTACAGTATATTTATTAGTATAATTAATATAATTTATTTTATTGGTGAAGAACAGTGATCTCATGAATCAGTACAGGGACGGAGATCTCATGGATGAGAAGAGGAAAAGAAGACTGATCAGGATGAGAAGAAAGGGGGAGGAGAGTGGGAATGAAAGAGGACTAGGGACAGGGAAGATGGAAGATGGGGAAAATGGGAAATCTGGGATGTGGAAGAAGAGGGGGAAAGAGAGATTAGTTCTTGGCTTGAGCAAGGGGAGGAGTAGGAAGAGCTGGGGATAGGTTCCAGGATCTGGAGAGTGGGAAGGAAGGAAGGAAGGTTCTAAGACCTAGGGGATAGAATCCCAGATCAAGGAGGGAGGATTTAAACTGCAGTGGGTGGGGGAGGAGAGGAGGGAAATGTCCCTACCTTGCTCTGGTCTTGCTCCTCCTCACATCCCCTCCCTAATATTCCACACAATATGACATACACTTAATTAGTTAGCATCTCTCTCTCACACAAACAGAACACTGCCCCGACCCTTGTTCCCCCTCTCTCTCACACCCAGACTTATACTCCCCAATCGATCCTCCTCTTATCTCGCAGCCTATCGTCCAACCCTCCAATGATCTCTACTCAGATGCTCCTAATCTCCCAAAATGTTTTCCCTTTGCTCTGTCTGCTGCCGGCTCACCCCACCCCCCCACCCCCTTCTCCTGTTCCCTGCATTCTCAGCTGGATCATGAAACAGAGGCTTGTACCATGATGAGTGATATTCAGCACAGCTGAAAGACAGCAAATCATCAGATTTTTGCCACCCTAGGCACAGGCCTTGTGTGCCTATTGACAAACCCAGGCTTGCCCACTTCTGATGGCCCAATCCACAGTTCCCCATAATATTGATTCCTTGCAGGTACCTCAGATTACCCCTGCTTTCCATTACAGATCCCATCCAAAGACTCATGTCTTACATTATCATAAATCCTACAGAAAGATTGGCAGCAGGAGGGATAATATAAACCTTCTTCTTCCCTAGCTACATGAAAGTCAAGAGTACCAACCAGCTTAAGCTTCATTATGCCTGCATAATGTGGCACAATTGTGCCAGCAGTGTCATTTTGACTAGTATGACAAAAGCAGGAGAAACATATATTATTTCCCCTCCTGCAAGCTTTTCTTTGAGGACCTGCACAGGGTAAAATATGGCTCTTGGTGTAGGGTGCTGGAGAGGGGCCATGGAATGCCTGTAGACGCCTTCGGGGGCAATGGTGAGAGACACTAGATCCCAGGGATTGGGATTGCTGGGATGTAAAGAAACTCTTGCTGATCCAAACATTTGGTATGGGCATGGGGTGGAAGACCATGGGGGAAGATAACTATGATTTCCACAAGGGGCAAATCTTGGATGAGGGGAGCAACATTCTATATTTTGCCATTAGGAATGGGAGGGTGTGATTTGGCTCATGGGGATTTTAAATAAGTGTGACTCATATTTTTCCATCTTAGAAGGTAAGAGGGTTTTTTTGGCATTTTGTTTGCATCCCCCCCCCCCCCCTCCCCTTGAGCTATCCCCATCTTTTTGTTGGAGGATTCTTTGGGCTATAAATGACCCTGGAACATTCTCATAAGTTAGACGGAAGAAAGACTTGAATAAAGTTGGAAGGAGTAAAGAGTGGATATGGTCTTTACCAACCCCCAGGTGGATTGACCAAGTGAGGAGTTGGAGACTTGAAAATGTTTGCTATTTTGAATGGAACAAAGGGAAATCCACCTGGCAACTGGAAGGGCTGGCTTAGATTCTTTTTGCCTTTACTCAAAGACTGATGCAAAGGATGAAGAGAACGTTTTGAGATTTTTGGACATTCCAATTAGAGCTTTTGGACCTTTTGGACTTTGAAGAATGATTTTTGTGACAAGGGATTTCCCCAGCAGTCAGATGCTGGATTTGCACCTGGATATTCTGCCCTTCAGAAGGAAGGATTTTTTGACATAGATGCTGGTGCAGGGGAGAGAAAACCTTTAAGGAGAAGAGACAGGGATAAGAAGACCATGGTTTTCTCACACTGATTTTTCTAATGCTGTTGTAGATCTTTACAATTCTTGCCTGAATCTTGATTTCTAAATTAAAGTAAATTTTTGTTGAACACCAATTTGGACTAAGACTTTTTATTTCTTTTGGATCATTAACAGTGAGTGGAGAGTGTGCTGGTATTTCTCTTTATTTTTCCCTCGTGTCTCTTTTGGTCCCTCCTGAAAAAAACCCTTACAGAGCAGTGGTTTGTGATTATCCTGAAGCTTCCATGGACATGACCATATTAAAAACCCAGAAAGTTAAGGTTTTCTCCCCCCCCCCCCCAGACAGATGAACCTTGCCATTGAAGCTCCAGGATTCAGCACACTGCCCAAAATGGGGGTCCCCCTACATAAGGATTGGGACTTTGAACATGGGAGCGTGAATTCAAGAGAACTGAAAGGACGCCTATAGACATGAACCTCCTAGAAGGATGGTACAATTCTATTTATGTGCAAATACTGTTGCAGTCCTGGCCGCGAGCACCGTGACCAGGCCCTTACCTCTGGATTCCCGGACCTGCTCCTGCCTCCGGAGTCCTGGCTTGCGGCATGTTTGGCGGCATCCCCGCTGGTGCAACGCCACCGTGAAGGTGCCGGTGGACGCCCTGCTCCTAGGCGCGTGCACACCACTTGGGCGCCTTTGTAGCCCGTTTTCCGCCAGTGCCGACTCCGCCCAATTCCTGACGTCAGACGCAGTGGCCTTGATAAGCCGGCCACGGCCATCCAGTCTTTGCCTTGCAATGGGTTAACATTCTGGTTTCCTGTTGCGTTGCGCTCCGGAGTGACCTGCTTGGCTACGTCGCTCCGTTCCTGCCTGCCTGCTACAGTACCTGCTTGGTTCCTGAATGCCTGCTACAGTACCTGCTTGGTTCCTGCTTGGTTCCAGTACCTGAGTCCTGCTACAGTTCCTGCCTGGTTCCAGTACCTGAGCCCTGCTACAGTTCCTGCTTGGTTCCAGTGCCTGAGTCTTGCTACAGTTCCTGCCTGGTTCCGTACCTGAGTCCTGCTACAGTTCCTGCCTGGTTTCAGAACCCTTACCCAGTTACAGTATCACTACTGTCCTAGTCTGGTTCCATTTACCTGTCCTGATCCACAACCCGCCTAAGTCCCAGCAGCTGGGCCCCTACGGGCTCCTCCCGGGGGGGTTTCGGCTTCCAAGGGTGAAGCCACCTAAGTCCCAGTGGTTGGGCTCCTACGGGCTCCTCCCGGGGGAGCACCAGCTTCCAGGGTGAAGAGCATCTACGTCCCGCCTGAACATCTGCCTCCCGGCCCGCTGTTCATCAGAGACATTGTCCATCTCATCCTAGTCTCCAGCAGGTCGGCCCAAGGGTCCACTAAACTGAGACTCCCACAACAAATACTTGCACACATTTTGAAATTAAATGTACACAGATGTTGTGCACAAATGACTTTGATCATTGCCTGATTGATTTGAAGCAGTGATGGTTTCACTGGGCCAACTGTTGTGATAATCTGGGAGCCAAGACCGCCCCCAGCCTCTAGCTGGTGTTCCAGTGCCACTATATTGAATCAAGGAAGGTACTCTGGAAAGTCCTTGGGTAATAATAGTCGACATCTTATCTATCCAGATTTCTTTAACAAATTAATGGTTATATGGTGCTAGTATTTTTTCTTATTTTCCTTGATTTCATTTTCAGATTGATACAGAACAGCCATTCTGGTCCTGGTAACCAGGAAGGGCCAGGGCATCCTGCTCCCTGGATTTCATCTCTGGCTTGCCTCAGGATTGGTCGGAAGGGGGGAGGGGTTACCTCCCCCATGGGGCAGCTGTGGCTTGTCATATTCAGCCGGGTGGCAACTACAATTTTTTATCCATGTCAAATGATAGCATAGCTGTGTCTGTCTGCAAGTGTGAATTTGCATGTTGCCTCATATAACAGCGCGATTGCTTTGTTTTCTTCAGAAGCAGAAATGAATCTAGTCGCACATGTTAGTCATCATCATCCCATCATCTATCAAGAAAGAGGCTAAAGCAATCATTTATTTTTGTTTTCCTCATTTTGTTTCATTTCATCTTTTATATTGCTGGTTAAAGGGTTATAAATCTCAGAGTAAGAAAATCCCCTTCCCACATTCCTGATGCCCACTCTCCCCCTCCCCCCTACACACAAGCCTCCTTATAAAGCAAATGGCCCTCCATTTCTTGCCCTTATAAGAAGCCCCATCCCCTTTCTGAAACTCTGCCTCCACCAAAATAAGTCCGAAATTCCCCTCCCCTCTACATCTCACGAGATCAGTTGGAGCCATTCTGAAAGACAGAATCAGCAGAACAGGAGCAAGGAATGGGGAACTTTGGGGCAATTTGGATTTTCAGGGTAAAGACGAGGAGGAGGTTTCAGAAAGAGCAAAGCCTCATGGACATTCCTCAGGGAAGTGATAAATGGAGGGCCATTGGCTTTATAAGGAGCTTGGGAGAGTGGAAAGCAGGCAGGCATTTTTTTTTTTTTTTACACCGGGCTGACTGCAGTGGTGCTGGGAGTCACCCAAACCACGGCAACAACGCAACAGCTGGGAAACAATGAAAAATGAAGCAACGGATATCATTGATGTTTTAATGTCCTTTCCCAATGACGGCACATCCCTTGCCTCTGGAAGTCTATTGCAGGTATCCACATCCTCTGAGTAAAAAAGTATTTTCACTGTATGTGTGTGAAACGGTTTGCGCTGGATTGTATGTGGTGTAAAAGAGGGCTGTGAATGAAATGTGTATAAAGTATAGAGAAAAACGAGAACACGTCAGCAGATAAAAACACACACAGCCTGAGCATCAGATTGGGATCCAAAGATTTATTTCCATGAAGAGAATTTTATTATAACAGAATTTGATGGTTGCCTTAATTGTCTAAGACATGACTTTGGTTTGTTATACATAATTTCTTTAAATAAATGAGTTAGGGAGGGAAGTAGCTACTGTAATGTGCATAGAATAATAATAATTATGTTATAGAATACCCTTTGCATCCATTCTTCTTTAAAGATTTTATAACTGCTGTAAAACAGGCCTGCTCACTAAAGTGTGCTACCCAGAATTACCATGAAAAATGAGCATTCTTAGTAGGTAGGCCCAGGGACGGTGCAAGGAGATTGGGCGCCCTAGGCACCTTCAGCCTTGGGCCACCCCTAGCCACAGCCTGACTCCCCCCCCCCCTCAAAAAAAAAAAAACTTACAAAATACCTGCTGGTCCAGGTGGGGGCCCGGGAGCGATCTGCCGCTCCCGGGGCCTCAGCTGCTACTAACCAAAATGGCATCGGTGGTCTTTAGCCCCTACCATTTGACAGGGGCTACCGGTGCCATTGGTTGGCTCCTGTCACATGGCAGGGGCTAAAGGCAACCGGTGCCATTTTGCTTAGTGGAAGCCGAGGCCCTGGGAATGGCAGATTGCTCCCGGGCCCTCCGCTGAACCACAAGAGGGGCGTCAGGAGGTGGTCACGGTGAGGCGGGGGCTGGCAGAATTTGAAGGGCACCTTTTTACCCTTTCAAAATTCTGCTGCCTGCCGCGGTGCCTCTTAAATCGCGACGCCCTAGGCATAGGCCCAGCTCGCCTAGTTGGGTTCCTCTGGCCCTGGCAGGCCCACTGGAAACAATGGAAATGTGTGGGTAGCACGCTTTAGTGCATAGGTCTTTTAATGGTTGTTGTAAATGTTGCAGGAACAGCATGGTCTACAGTATTATAAACAATATTTTTGCCACAGAAACGGAAAAGGAGCAAGCCTTTTTAAAACTACAATCCTATTTCTTTATTTAGCTTTTATGTATTCAAAGATATTGATTGTTTGTGTTTTGTTTCTTGGCTTGTTTAGCCCGCTATTATCCTGTTTGGGTTGAAGGGAGCTTTATAAATCAAATGAAATGGGTTTGTGACCTGAGCTACGAACTTGTTGGTATTTAAGCTCTTTCTATTTTAGCTTGATTGAGCTGTTCCTCCTTAAGCAGATAGTAGTTAAAATACCTATACTTTTACAATCTGTAGAGAGCTCAGCACTATTGTGTATCTTCAGTTTAATTTCAAATGTAATGAATTATATTATATAATTCTGCACACATCATTCATTTCTTTCAGTGGCATGATAAGGGTAAATATGTAATTATTCCTTTGTCAGACAAAAACTCAGGCAAATAGGAGCATATAATGTTTACAAAATACAGCTTATTAGCAGCAGTTTATGCTCCAGACAACATGATCATATATGTGCTCAGTGTGCATCTGTATGCAGAAGAATACCAAAAAAGCAGGTATTTATTAAAATATGCATACAACAGACTTTTGAAAGCTGCTATCAGCTTAAAGACGTAGAATTAACAGGAACAAATGTAAACATTGTTGAAACCTGCCGCCATGGTGCCTCTTGAGACCATTTATAATCAGAAGTTTTGCACTTCATAGCTATGTTTCTGAACTTGACATTACGGAAGAGAACAGAGCAGAAAAGATTAAAGAAAGACCATCTTACAAGATGAACACATTTTCATTTAAATGTTTTGCAATATAACCTTGACATCTTTTGTTTTGACATTAAAAATATCACAGGTAGATCCCAAGATTCTATAGTGCAGCAAAGTAGACTGCTGTCTCATCAACAGAATAATTAACATTTTGAGAACACTCTAAGTAAAATCACCTTGTGCTACTTTATATAATAATCACTATTTATTTATGTATAAAGCTTTATATACCGCTATTTGGATACAACCATCATAACGGTTTACAGTATTTGCAATTATCTAACAGATAACAGACAACAAGACAATAGTCAAAACCATCAATCTTTCTTTCTTAAATTAAACAAAATTTACAATTTAAAATCAAAATTAAAAGCCTTCGTCTAAACATTCATGTCATTAGCAGTCTCAAAAAACTATGCTGCGTGCTAGCTCCCCATTATTATTTTATTTATTTATTTATTTATTGTTTTTTGTTATACCGAGTTTCATGATAGGCATCACATCAACCCGGTTTACAAATAACAAGGAGTGTAAAGCATAACGTAACGTAAAAAACAATATTTTCAATAAGAACCTTGAACTTTAAATACAGTGAATCAGAAAAAGGGAGAGGGAAAGTTACAAAAACAAGGAAAATAAACTTGGGATGGAAGGGGAGAATTGAACAGCACAATATTTACATTTCAGCCTATTGATACATTAGAATAGCAAGTGAAAAAATAAGACTATGAAATGGTACATAGGTAATCAAATGAATAAATATGACACAGTTGTGAATGGTAATAGTATGATAAATATTCAGCAGGAATTAGTGAGAGAGGGTTTGAAAGTATTATTATTGATTTAAAAGTATTTATTATTATTATTATTAGATTATTTTTATTTATTTTATATTTTATTTATTTATTCGATTATTATTTCGATTATGTATTTTATTAGATTTGAAGTATTATTATTATAGGATTAGTGAGAGGGTTTGAAGTATTTATTTGAAAGTACTTGTCATATCTCAATTGTATCTGTATCAAAGGCATGCTTGTATAACCAAGTTTTGATTTTTTCTTAAAGTTGAACCACATTGGTTTCTAATCTTAATTCTATTGGCAGGTTATTCCAAATTATTGGTCCAGCCAATGACAGAGCTCTTTCCCTTACAGATGTTAACTTTGCTGATACCAATGATTGAATAGATAGAAGGCCTTTATTGGCAGATCTTAAATTTCTCTGAGGTGTGTGCAATCTTATTACCGCATTTAACCATTCAAACATTTTCACTATATAAAGAAAGCTCTCTTAAATATGCAATTTTCCCTATTAGGATGAAAGATTTAAAATTGTGAATAACTGTTGAACTGCATTTCAAAATCCTGAACAATATTAACCTTGTCCAAAAGTAATGACAACTGTATCCTTGCTAATACTAGAACTGGTTGAAAACCTATTAGAGAACATCCATGCAGAACAGTATGATTCTGCTTCTTTGCACTAGCGTCTGCATTTCTGAAATGAACCTCATAAGAAAGATTTCACCAAATGTAAAGGTGTTTTATACCTTAGTATTCTGGTATAATATTATATGAACCACCATATCACTTGAAGGCAACTTTCTCAATAGTTTGTAGGCTGGAATAGAGGTAACCTTGACGGAAATTGCATGTCTCACAGTACTCACCAAGGCAGTGGTTACTGAATACTCTCCAGTTTTGATTTTAGTCTATCTACCATTAGGGATGGATTTAAGAAATGTGCATTTGTTTCTAACAAAAGTGAAAAAGCAGTGAATGAGGATATTTTGGTTCTTTCTAAATGGAACAAAAAAAATATCATTCTACAAAAATGCCCCAGAATTTTCAGGCATTTTCATATTTGAGGCATTTTTCAAAAACCTAGAGCAGGCCAGGCATTGAGGCCTGAGCCAAAATAGCACTTCAGCCTAGCCCTGATCTGGGCCTAGCTCTGAATTAGGCCTGGCATCAGGACATAGCCCTGAGCCTGGCTGGGTGGCCAAGGCCTAGCTCCGACCAGGACTTACCCCGATCTAGGCCTGATGCCAGGACCTAGCCCACCCAGAGCCTCCCTGAACCAATCTCAGGGCCAGGGCTAGCGCGTGGGACCCTCCTCTCCATTGAAAGGTACCTGGGCTGAGGAGCTTGCACCCTGGCTCCCACTTATTCCCTTCTCAGACTCCGGTGGCAAAAGGGCAGGAGCCATGCCCAGTCACTCTCGCACAGATCCCAGTGCTTTAAAATTGGTGCCATTTGCCTGGAGGATTGGCACCAATTGTCATCATTTTGACCCCTTCCATCAGTGTGTCTGGCAGCCTTTTAGGTGGTGCTGTTTTTTAAAGCATTAGTACCTGAATGGGAGTAACTGGTTGCTCTTGACCATTTGCTACCAGTATAATGTTTTTTTTATTTGGTTGAGAAATGGAACTGAACCAAAAAAAAACAAACAAAAAAATAAAAACTAAGGGGTAGATTTAAAAAAAAAGCACGATCGCGTACTTTTGTTGGCGCACCAGGCGCCAACAAAAGTACGCTGGATTTTATAAGATACGCGCGTAGCCGCACATATCTTATAAAATCCTAGATCGGCACGCGCAAGGCTGCCGATTTTGGGCAGCCGGCGCGCGCCGAGCCGCGCAGCCTGCCTCCGTTCCCTCCGAGGCCGCTCCGAGGGAACTTTCTTTCGCCCTCCCCTCACCTTCCCCTCCCTTCCCTACCTAACCCACCCCCCCCCCCCCCCGGCCCTATCTAAACCCCCCCCCCCACCTTTATCCATGGATTTACGCCTCCTGGAGGGAGACGTAAATCCACGCGCGCCAGCAGGCTGCTGCACGCCGAGACCCGACCCAGGGGCTCTTCGGAGGGGCGCAGCCACGCCATGGAATGCCCCGGGCCGAAACCACGCCCCCGGGCCCCGCCTCCAAACGCCACGTCCCGTCCCCGAAACGCCGCGTCGTTCGGCCCCGCCACCGACATGCCCCCGACACGCCCCCTAAAAAAAACCCTGGGACGTACGCGCATCCCGGGGCTCTGCGCGCACCGGTGGCCTATGCAAAATAGGCGCGCCGGCGCGCGAGGGCCCTGCTCGCGTAAATCCGGGCGGATTTACGCTAGCAGGGCATTTAAAATCCGCCCGTAAAAGAACACCCCAAAATTGGAAAACAAAAAACACACCCCTAAACAAAAAATTTGGGGCTGCATATCTTTAATGGATTTGGTTGTTCAATGCCCCTGGACACTGATTCAGTGCCAGTATCCTGCCATTCTGCCCAACATATGCACGGCACCCCTGGGACTCAAACTCCAGTGGTGATCTTAAAAGCACAGAGGTAGATCTTCAAAAGTTACGTGAGCGCGTACTTTTGTTCGCGCAGCAGGCTCAGCAGGCACGAACAAAAGTACGCTGGATTTTATAAATCCGGGTCAGCGCGCGCAAGGCTGCGCAAAATCGGCAGCCTGCACGCGGCAAGCCGCACAGCCTGCCTCCGTTCCCTCCGAGGCCGCTCCAATTTTGGAGCGGCCTCGGAGGGAACTTTCCTTCGCCCTCCCCCCACCTTCCCCTCCCTCCCCTACCTACCCCCCCCCCCCCCCGGCCCTATCTAAACCCCCCCTAACTTTGCGCGCGTCGGCCGGCAGCCCCGCTCCGTCCTCCGGTCCCGGGGGATGGTTCAGAGGCCTCGACCACGCCCCCGGGCCGGCGTCACGCCCCCAGGCCCGCCCCCGGTCACTCCCCCTCCCACCCCTTTTCAAAAGCCCCGGGACTTACACGTGTCCCGGGGCTTTACGCGCGCCGGCAAGCCTATGCAAAATAGGCTGCCGGCGCGCGCGGGCCTTTTAAATCCGCCCCACAGTGATTATGGGGATTAAGCCTGAACTCACAGGCACCACTCTCCATTGGAAGTCCAGAGAAGGTTGAGTCTGTTTGGGTAGGCTCGTCCCCATATTCACTGCATTTTGAGGATCACTGCTGGAACAATGATCTGCAGGGAGGAGGTGGTGGTAGTGGCAGTGGGAGAGGCGCCTTCTAATATTCGAAGGAGGAGTGCAGGGTGGTAAGGAGGAGGAACAGGAAGTTTGCCGCCCCCAAATATTGTTGCTCTATGCAACATATGTTGCAGGCATATGTATAAATCCAAACCTGGCTATCATACATTTTCATGATAGATACATATATAATGTGTATATATTTGATGTAAAAACTGGTTAATTGAATTTCTGAACAGTTCTAAAACTAATATATACAGAGGATTCTCAAGGATCAGATTTAGGCACACTTGGACTAAAAGATTGGTGTATTGTTATGTTTCAGTGAGATCAATATACTAACGTGGATAAAATGATCTGTCATTGATTGTTAATTAACATGTGACAATGGCCCATGTTAATTTCAGAAAATTTAGTTTTTATCTAAATATCTCACATTATATTTTGTGTGGACAATATGGCAAAAAAAAAAAAAAAAAGCCTAAACTTACTTGCAAACCTGCTTCTCTGCAAGCTGAAAAGGAATGTGAAGTTAACACCACTATACTCCTTCTTGCTGTGCTTATGCAATCCTCAAAAACAAAACCCCAGTGAGAAGAGTGATGTTAAATACTTTCAAATAAAATCCCACTTCCTCCAGAAACAAAGGGGCATCCGGATGTACACAAATCACTCTCTCAAATGATTAGTTGAAAAAGTGTGAAGGTAAAAACGATGCCACTTTTAAACTACAACTGAGTGATTGGCAGCAGTTTGGGGGAGGGGTTATGGTTTTTCCTGGTAAACAAATGTTGCTGCCCCAGTAACAAAGTGAGCTGAGCGCAAGTACCATTCTCTCCTGTCTAGTTTTGTGAGGTATGCATTTATTTTGTTCTTGTTATACTTGTGTAGATCTATATTTTTATATGCAGCCTCACCCTGATGTGCCTATCCTGCACGGGTGGGGCCCTTAACTTATTTGTATTGACTCTTTGGGGCTGGATCCTTACCAGGCTAGCTTGAACACTGTCTCCTACTTCCAGGGCTTGGGTTCTTGGTCCAGTTGGTGGAGGGGGGGGGGGGGGGGGGGGAGAGATTACTTCTAAGGCCCCAAATGCTAAGGGTGACCCTTTATCTTGGTTCTCGTCCCTAGGAAAGGGATATCTGTATGTCCCAATGTGTGCTGAGTGTCCCAAATAAAACCACCGAAGTTACCATGTTAATGTCCAAAGATAAAGTCTTTACTGTTGAAATCACTAATGGAATATGGCACAATTAACTTAGTCCACAGCACCACGGAGCCTTTTACGAATTGATGAAGAAAATGAAATCTAGTCACAATCTCTTCCTCAACCTTGTCTAGAAATCTCTGGCACCAAATCAAGGAAACTTCTACCCTCCAGGGCTTGGAAAAATAGAGTCCCTGCGAGGGCAAGGTAAACCCTTAGATGGGCAGGGCACCACTTCAAAACTGGCAAAACATAATGTTACTGTCACTACAGAGGGAGCTAAATTCTCTCTCTCCCCCAGGGTAGTGGAAACACTGGATGGATGTCCCCAGTGATCTTAACATTCTTTTCTAGGGGTGTGCATTCGTTTTGAACTTAAATGGAAAACGCAACTTTTTTTTTTTTTAACTTAAAAAATGATGAGGCGTAAACCATCGGATTTCCAACTTATTCAACATAGCTATGTTGAATACGTTGGAAATCGCGATTGTTGATCTAAATAAAAATTTAAAACCCCTCACCCTCCTTAATCCCCCCCCCCCCAAGACTTACCAAAACTCCCCAGAGCTGGCCAAAAGTTCCGTGAGGGTCCGGGAGCGGACGCGTGGGGAATCACGTGACGTCCGCGTCACTCCGACGTGACGCCGACGTCACGTGGTCCATCGCGGTTCCGCTCCCGGACCCTCTTTGGACCCAAACGGCACTTTTGGCCAGCTTGGGGGGCCATCCTGACCCCCAAGCTGGCCAAAGTGCCTTTTGGGCCCAACGAGGGGTCCCGGAGTGAACCCGATTGGAATCACGTGACGCCGCGTCACGCCGACGTCACGTGATTCCCCTCGGGTTCACTCCCGGACCCCTCGTTGGGCCCAAAAGGCACTTTTGGCCAGCTTGGGGGGGTCAGGAGGCCCCTCCAAGCTGGCCAAAAGTGCCTTTTGAGCCCAACGAGGGGTCCGGGAGCGAACCCGAGGGGAATCACGTGACGCCGCGTCACTCCGACGTCACGCCGACGTCACGTGATTCCCCTCGGGTTCGCTCCCGGAACCCTCGTTGGGCCCAAAAGGCACTTTTGGCCAGCTTGGGGGGATCAGGAGGCCCAAGCTGGCCAAAAGTTCCTTTGGGCCCAACGAGGGGTCCCGGAGTGAACCCGATTGGAATCACGTGACGCCGCGTCACGCCGACGTCACGTGATTCCCCTCGGGTTCACTCCCGGACCCCTCGTTGGGCCCAAAGGCACTTTTGGCCAGCTTGGGGGGGTCAGGAGGCCCCTCCAAGCTGGCCAAAAGTTGCCTTTTGAGCCCAACGAGGGGTCCGGGAGCGAACCCAAGGGGAATCACGTGACGCCGCGTCACTCCGACGTCACGCCGACGTCACGTGATTCCCCTCGGGTTCGCTCCCGGAACCCTCGTTGGGCCCAAAAGGCACTTTTGGCCAGCTTGGGGGGATCAGGAGGCCCAAGCTGGCCAAAAGTTCCTTTTGGGCCCAACGAGGGGTCCGGGAGCGAACCCGAGGGGGAATCACGTGATGCCGCGTCACTCCGACGTGACGCCGACGTCACGTGCTCCTTGCAAAGGAGTTCAGGAATGGCGTCCTGACCCCGCTGGACCACCAGGGAGTTTTGGTAGTCTTGGGGGGGGGGGGCGGGATTAAGGCAGGTGAGGGTTTAAATTTTTATTTGCACATATGGACATAGACTCAACTTATGGAATTCTCCATATGTCCATATTGAACCGCAAATGGGACCCCCTTTCGACTTATGGACTTATGAACTTAAACTTTTGGTCTGCAACATCCCTATTCTTTTCACTCACAGTTAGTTGGTCTTCTGGATTCTCTTTAATTAGGGCACAGTCTCTTTATTTGTTCTTATGGATCCCTGATGGGAGGGATCCTCCTTGATCAAAGCAGCTCTCTTGTCTCACACAGGAAGGAAGGACAACCAAAACTTCCACCTGGATATTGAAATCAAACTGAAGTTAACACTGGAGGTTCTCCTTGCTACAAATCACTGGCACCTCCTTCCTCATGGAGGTTATGGAGGGCAGATCTTCTCTAACCTGCAGAGCCCCAGACACAGGGTTCCCTGTGCCCTGGTCCTAGCTGGTGTACAGGCTCTCACAAGGACAGTGACTTTAAAACAGTTGCATGGGCGCACTTATGCACGTGTATACTGGCTCACGCCAAAGGATGAGGCCATATTATAACATACACACTTATATACACACATGGTATAAATAGGCTGTACCTATGTACATGTGCACACAATTTTATATGGGTTTGTGCATGTACGCGCAAATGTTGTATCTACTGTGTAAATAGGGTGATTTTAGTAAATACATGCACCGACACAATTACCATTTTCCTCAGATTACTCACAGTCCGCCCAGGTAAAATATAGGACTTCCTAACTCCACTATTTAATTAGCCTCCCTTTTACCCTGTTAGCCCCTACCCTTAAAACCTTGCTGATTAGCCTAGTTTTTTTTTTTAGGACTTACACGCCATCCATAACAAAAGTGAAGTTACGTGGTAGAGGATCCTGGTGCACGCTTATGCACGTAAGTAATTACGCTCTGGTTTCATTCATAAATCCTGGAATGCCCATGCCCCGCCCACATCACTCCCACATCCTGCCCCTTCTTTGGAAATAAATTGTTGTGCGAATACTGGGAGATATTTGCATACGTGGGCACCATTTAAAATCCGCTCAGCGTATGCCGGCTCAACTTCTACACGTATCTCCTGGCTTTGGCACACGCCAGGCTTTTAAATTTCACTCCAAAGCTCCTACCACTTAAAAACTTAAACTCGAAAAAATTACCCAGAGGGAAAACTCTAACCAGCCGGTGAGTAGACTGGATAAGGAAACCCCTCCCAACCCTAGACAGGACCACCATGCAGGGTTTGCCTGGTTCCTCTAACTGTGCCTGAAAAACAAGTTAAGAAAAAACTCCTCTCTGCCTCCTAACTCTTAGCAAACCTATAGCGACTGCCTCCTAAGCACTCTGTAGGGAGCTGCTATATAGAGTCTCCAGGGGAACAGCCATTCCAGGCCCCTCAAAAGGAGGGGATGCATTTAAATGGTTAGCTCCACCCCCACATCAACCTGCACTACCAATAGCTGACATAAGAGAACCCAAGACTTACTGGTAGTATGACAGTAGGGTCCGCTATATATATATATTTTTTTTTATATACAACCCGTTGGAGGCTCCTTCATCTTCTCTTCAGTGTCCTGATGTTCCATGTCCTTGTTAAAGACCTGCTCTCCCACGCGGCCTGGGATCCACCGTCTTCACTGCTGGAGCAGCTTGGACGCCGCCGACGCCTGTCTTACAGCGGGCCCATCGCCGCTTCTGCATGGCCCCAAGCCGCTGCTGCCTCTGCTGCTTCTTGGTCCTGAGCGGCAGGGATTTACTCTGCCGCTCAGGAACCCTGCCGCTCAGGAACCCTGCCGCTCAGGATCTTACCCTGATGCAAACTCCAAACTCCCTCCATAGAAACAGGAGATTGATCTTCTGTTTATCTTTCTGCAACCCTTCACACAAGTGACTAGAATATTTTGGTCTTCTCTTACCAATATCCTAGATTATATCATTGCGGCCATTCCTAGAGGGAAGTACTGTAGCACTTGCTACTCCTATAACCTCTTTCAGTGGGAGAATCATAGACCTTAAAGAAGAGACCATACACGCCTTTACATCTCTACTGAATAAACATGAGATAAAGTTGCTTACAAATGTATGCAACTCTATCTCGTCATATTTATTGTGGCTATACTGAAAACCAGACTAGTTAGGTGTATCTGCAGGTCTGGGCTGGAAAATATGGATTTATTTAATAACATTTGTTTCTATTATCTGTTATTATGTAAAATAAGAGTCTCAGGAATAGGTCATACAACTTACTCTTGCTAAGCCCTAATTCTTTGTGAGCTACAGAGATCTCATTAATACTCCTCTATCCATCTGGGCAATCTTCTGAAAAACCGTAATCAAGCTGGTTGGCATGATTTTTACTTTGTAAAGCCATGCTGAAAACCTTTAATCAAACAGTGTACATCCAGGTGCTGGACTAAATTGTCTCTGATGAAAGTCAATATTAGTCTCCTATGTTGCAATCAGGAACAAACCCACCAGAAATTATAGGTCCTGAGTAAAACTGGTCATCTGTACTGAAATAAAAATGAATGCATCATGCATTCAGAGTTCACTTGTATTATTTTGTATTGCACATATCTTTGACAATTGCTTTGTTAAGAGAAAAAAAGAAAAATTAAATATTAGACCAGTACCAGCCTCATTACTATTTACAGGAAAGAAGAAAGAAAAATTGGACATGGGGAGGGCAATTTACAAAAGGGATCTTGCTACATAACCACAGAGTTAGGTGGCTAGATTTCTTATTCAGAAATGTTTCTACATTAGATTTAGCCACTCTAAATACAGGCATTCCTTAGGGCATAAGTTGACTTGGGGAGAACTATGAACATTTACTGAATCTTCTAATATACATACAATATGTAGTTTCCCATTCACAGCCCCATCCAGAGATATATCAGAGACAAAGGATTTGGGCACTTTGGAACCTGCTTGCTTTTAGCAAATTTCCAAACAGAAGCTACCAAGTAGTTTCTCTTTGAGAATTCTCTAAACATATGTGGGTACAAAAGTATCTGTTACAATGCTGCTCGCGGAGCCCATCCCACGAGCAGCATCTCACCTGCCCCGGCCCAACACCACCACCAATGCCGCAGGACATCTTCTTGCGGCCTTGGCCTCCGCTGGTGCTACCGCTCCCACGCGGCCTGGGATCCACCGTCTTCACTGCTGGAGCAGCTTGGACACCGCCGACGCCTGTCTTACAGTGGGCCCATCGCTGCTTCTGCATGGCCCCAAGCCGCTGCTGCTGCCGCTGCTGCTTCTTGTTCCTGAGCGGCAGGGAAGCCTCTGTCCTTCCACCTCTTCATGCGGCAGGGGAAGCCTTCGCCGATGCTCCTCTTCACGGCCCTGATGCTGCCGCTATCCATCTCCTCATGGCAGGGACGCCACTGCCTGCTCCTGCCTCCCCGAGCTCTGCATAGGCACGTGTTCCTCTGCTCAACATTTAAAAGACCAGTTGCGGGAAAAGCCCGTGGCCCCCACCAGATAACCACGACGAGTGAGATAATCAAATTTGCAGATGACACAAATTTGTTCAGAGTAGTTAAATCACAAGCAGATTGTGATAAATTGCAGGAAGACCTTGTGAGACTGGAAAATTGGCCATCCAAATGGCAGATGAAATTTAATGTGGATAAGTGCAAGGTGATGCATATAGGGAAAAATAACCCATGCTATAATTACACGATGTTGGGTTCCATATTAGGTGCTACAACCCAAGAAAGAGATCTAGGTGTCATAGTGGATAACACATTGAAATCGTCGGTTCAGTGTGCTGCGGCAGTCAAAAAAGCAAACAGAATGTTGGGAATTATTAGAAAAGGAATGATGAATAAAACGGAAAATGTCATAATGCCTCTGTATCGCTCCATGGTGAGACCGCACCTTGAATACTGTGTACAATTCTGGTCGCCGCATCTCAAAAAAGATATAATTGCGATGGAGAAGGTACAGAGAAGGGCTACCAAAATGATAAGGCGAATGGAACAACTCCCCTATGAGGAAAGACTAAAGAGGTTAGGACTTTTCAGCTTGGAGAAGAGACGACTGAGGGGGGATATGATAAAGGTGTTTAAAATCATGAGAGGTCTAGAGCGGGTAGATGTGAATCAGTTATTTACTCTTTCGGTTAGTAGAAAGACTAGGGGGCACTCCATGAAGTTAGCATGGGGCACATTTAAAACTAATCGGAGAAAGTTCTTTTTTACTCAACGCACAATTCAACTCTGGAATTTGTTGCCAGAGGATGTGGTTAGTGCAGTTAGTATAGCTGTGTTAAAAAAGGATTGGATAAGTTCTTGGAGGAGAAGTCCAATACCTGCTATTAAGTTCACTTAGGGGCGGATTTTAAGAGCCCTGCTCGCCGGTGAGCCTATTTTACATAGGCCTACCGGCGCGCGCAGAGTCCCGGGGTTTTCGGAGGGGGGCATGTCGGGGGCGGGACCGAGCGCAGCGCCGTTTTGGGGGCGTGTCGGGAGCATTTCGGGGGCGGGTCCGGGGGCGTGGTTACGGCCCGGGGCGGTCCAGGGCGTGGCCGCGCCCTCCGGACCCGCCCCCAGGTCGTGTCCCGGCGCGCTAGCGGCCCGCTGGCACGTGGGGATTTACGCCTCCCTCTGGGAGGCGTAAATCCCCCGACAAAGGTAAGGATGGGGTTTAGACAGGGCCGGGCGGGTGGGTTAGGTAGGGGAAGGGAGGGGAAGGTGAGGGGAGGGCAAAAGAAAGTTCCCTCTGAGGCCGCTCCGATTTCGGAGCGGCCTCGGAAGGAATGGAGGTAGGCTGCGCGGCTCGGCGCGCGCCGGCTATACAGAATCCATAGCCTTGCGCGTGCCGATCCCGGATTTTAGCAGATACACGCAGCTCCGCGCGTATCTACTAAAATCCCGCGTACTTTTGCTGGCGCCTGATGCGCCAGCAAAAGTACACCTATTCGCGCGGTCTGAAAATCTACCCCTTAGAGAATAGCCACTGCCATTAGCAATAGTAACATGGAATAGACTTAGTTTTTGGGTACTTGCCAGGTTCTTATGGCCTGGATTGGCCACTGTTGGAAACAGGATGCTGGGCTTGATGGACCCTTGGTCTGACCCAGTATGGCATTTTCTTATGTTCTTATGTTCTTATCCATGTATTTTGTCACTCTGCAAATTAGTGACAATTGTCTCCAAAGAAATGGAAGTTAGAACAAAGGAACATAAACATTTCCATACCGGGTCAGACTATGGATCCATCAAGCCCAGTATGCTGTGGCCAATCCTGGTCACGGGCACCTGGTAGGGATGTGCAGACAAAATGTTTTCGTTGATAAGTTGATAAGTTGAAGTTGAGGGTCAATTTCGTTCAATATGGACATATGGAGAATTCCATAAGTTGAGGGTCTGTCCATACGTTCACCGGTTCCCTAAATAAAAATTTAAACCCCTCACCCGCCTTAATCCACTCCCAAGACTTATCAAAACTCCCTGGTGGTCCAGCGGGGAGTTAGGAAGCCATCCCTGCACTCGTCTGCGATTTCCTCATGGCGCCGATAGCCTGTGTCACAGGGGCTGCCGTGCCATTGGTCAGCCCCTGTCACATGGTCACCGACGCCATCTTGTACTCCTACCACGTGACAGGTAGGTCATGTGGCAGGAGGTCACTCCGGGACCCCCGTTGGACCCAACCTGAATTTTTGGCCAGCTTGGGGGGGTCAGGAGGCCCCCCGAATCTGGCCAAAAGTTCCAGTTGGGTCCAACGGGGGTCCCGGAGTGGAGGCGCAGAGGAGCACGTGACGTCCGCGTCACTCCGACGTGACGCCGACGTCACGTGCTCCTCGCAAAGGAATACAGGGATGGCTTCCTGACTCCCCGCTGGACCACCAGGTAGTTTTGGTAAGTCTTGGGGGGTCAGGAGGGTGGGGGGTTTAAGTGTTTATTTAGGTTCAACGTATTCAACATAGCTATGTTGAATACGTTGGAACTCGCGATGCGTTTCTGCTCAAACCTTTTTTTTCTCTTTTAAAAATATAAGTTGCGTTTTACATATGCGTTCAAAACAAATGCACACCCCTAGCACCTGGTAGGATCCCAAATAGTTGATATATCCCATTCTGCTAACACCTAGAAGGAAGTAGTGGCTTTCCCCAAGTATATCTGGTTAATAACAGTTTATGGACTTTTCCTACAAGAATTTGTCCAAACTGTTTTTAAGCCCAGCTATACGTCCTGCCTTTACTAAATTCTCCAGCAGTGATTTCTATGTTGTATGTTGAGTGAAAAACTTTTCTTCAGTTTGTTTGAAATGTGCCACTTAATTACCTTGTGTTCCTCAGTATTTTTAGTTGTAGAAAAAGTAAACAACTGATTCAAATTTATCATTTCTACTCCACTCGTGTAACTGAGAGGCATTTTTGGTTACCAGCAAGCCCTAGGAAATGCCAGATAGAATAGATTAGTGATTCAAATTCAGCCCCTCCCTTTGTGAGGTCTGGAATGGCCACACCCCTGAGAGGTTTTGTAACAGCTCTCTCCCAAGAGTCTGTGGACAGTACTTTATAATTTTTAAAAGGTTAGAACGCAATCAGGAGCTTACCTTTTTTTGTGCTTTTCAGGTCCAGTAAGAGGAAATGGAATATCCCAGTCTGGGGATCCTGGCCAGGGTCGGGAGGGTGTTCCTGCCAGTATACTCACTAGCTGGGTGGGATATCCCTCTTGGTTGTTTTTGAGACTTTGATATTTTCGTGGTAGGAGCCTTTATGAACACCTGGTCCTTTCCTGGACTCAGGGAATGGAGAGCCCTGTGTTCTGGATGCACAGATATAGGGAAGATCTGCCCATCTGAGGTGGTGACCCATTTCAAGAGGTAACTCTGGTGTTATTTTCAGTTCAGGGAAAAGTTCTTTAAGTTGAGACATCCAGGAGGAAGATTGTTTTGACTGCCCCTTCCTTCCTGCATTGGAGCAGGGTAAGATACCTGCATCTAGAACATCAGGGTCCAGAGGAGAAACTGAGACTGAGATAAATCTAAGGAATTGGAAAAACTGCTAACTGTGAGTAAAAGAACTGTAAAGATCCTAGAGGACACCCATCCAGGGTCTTCAACCCCTGGAGAGAGAGAAAATTTGGCCATCTTGGAATGGGTTTTCCTGGCCAGCTTAACAATTAGCCTGCCCACTAGGACCTCCATTTAACCTAAATTCAGAAGGGTGGATGGATCCCTGGCCTGTTTGAAAAATTCCTGCACAGATACAGATAAATACTGTAATCAATACAAGAAAGACTTTGGTGCTGAAACATATATATTGTGCCATCTGCAACTATTTTTTTTTCATTTTTCATTTATTCATTTACAATATATTATCAAGTATTAACTTGAAAGGCAATTTTTATGTAGTATTACAACACAATCAAATAATGAAATAACTTTCCGCAACACTGCGGTATAGAAAGTAGAAAAAGGAAAAAAAAACATATACTACATGTCTAACTAGCCCACAATATGGGATCCAGGATTTACACAACCCATAAGAAATCATATAAGGAAAATTAGTAATAATGATACATTATAATTCTATGAGAGGTCTAGTTACTGCTTTAAGGAGCTCCCTGACCAGCAGTCGGAAACGAGCTAAACTGAACTCCAGCTTTGTCAGAGAGAAAAGTTAATAGTTGAGAAGGTTGAAAGAACAAATAAGAAGTCCCCTGATGTTTAATCAAACATTTACATGGAAATTTTAACAAAAATAATGATCCTAATTCAAGCACTTTAGGCTTTAACAACAGAAACTTCCATCTTCTCCTCTGAGTTTGTCTAGATAAATCAGGAAATATTTGAATTTTATGATTCAGAAATAACTCTGTTCAATGTGTAAAATACTTTTTAAATTCAATGTGTAAAATACTTTTTAAATTCCCTGTCAGTCTCTAGTAGAAAGGTAACAACCAGAGTAGAGGATATTGCCAAATTCTCATCTGACTATTCCAGGACTGCTGAAATATCCAACTTGGGCATTTCACTTGGTATTAATACCTGCATATTACTAGTGTCCGATGAACTCTTCTTCATTGGAGGTATATAATATATCTTAGACATTATTGGGAGCATAGCCTCTGGGATTTTTAATTCTTCCATTAAATACCTTCTTGAAATGTCTTTAGGTGAAACAAACGGAACTTTCGGTAAATTAATGCAGCGCAAACTTTTCACACACAATTGATTCTCCATATTCTCTAGTTTGGACTGAAGTATTTGGTTTTCCTTTATCAACGCATGCTGAATGTTAGTGGAGCTCTCTATGTTAATTTTGAAGGATTCGAGCTGCTCTTTGCATTCTCCAGCTTCTTGCTCAATCAATTTTAGACAAGTGTCCAATTCTTTAACTGTATTAGTTATAGTAGTTACTTGAACAGGAATATTTGAATTCAGTACATGTATTGCTTCCCAGATCGATTCTAAGGTAAATTAGTGAGGTCTTACCAGTTCCAACAACCAAGACAGTATATGCTCAGTTAAACTCTCATCCGTCTGCTGCTGGGTAGCTCCAGCAGGAACTTCTCCCACTCCCCCATAGATCAGCTGTGAGGCTGAAATGCCCTCCTCCAACATCACGGGCTCCGGTTGAGACTCCCCAGGGGCGCTCATCTTCAGCACCACCAAGTCTCGATGCGGCTGGTAGGTGCGTCTTTCAGCAGGGTTGATGGGTGGGGACCTTTCCTCTGGGGATAGCGATGTTACTAGCTCAAAGATGTGTTCGGGTTCTTCTTCCCCCATGAACACCAGCTAGCAAGCTCATTCCCAGAGTAACTGCATCGCGACGGACGTGCGGTTCCATGGGTCCCACCACAGGAAGGGAAGGGAGAGCTTCCGAGGCCAAACACTCTCTAGCCCTTCATTTGTGGGCCGAATACGGCATTGCTGGAGGAAAGAAACAAGCGGAAAATGAGACGCTCACGGCTGTCTAACCAAAACACCATCTTGGATCCTTCACCGCCCATCTGCAACTATTTTATCAGTAAAAACTTTAATTTTGGACAATAACCCAGTGCATCCAGTGTATTTAGTAGGTCACTCATCACTCACAAAGAAGAGAATTTACCCCTTCCCAGGGATAACCAGAAGGAAGTTAATCACCCAACTCTGGGCCCTGAAAGGAAACCATTGCCCCCCAGGAAAAAGGATCCACACCCTGGGGAAAGGAGCACAGAGAAGAGCCTAGTCAAGGTTCCTGCCCCAAAGAACAGATAAATTCTTTTATGGCCCCAGCTATGCAGGACAAACATACCAGAGTGGGGCTACATAAAACACATGGTTTTATAAACTTCTATCATATTCCCCCTGAGTTGTCTCTTTTCCAAATGGATGAGCCCTAACTCCTTTAGCATTTCCTAATAAGGGAGCCAGCCCATCTCTTTTATCATTTTGTTGCCGTCTCTGTACCTTTCCCAGTTTAGCTATATGATTTTTGAGATGCAGTGATCAAAACTGTACACAGTATTCCAGGTGTGGTCTCATTATGGAGCAACACAGAGCTATTTTCGTATTCTCCATTGTAGTCGCTATTCCTTTCCTAATAATTCTTAACATTCTGTTTGTTTATTTTTGACAGCTGCTACACACTGAGCTGAGGATTTCAAAGTATTGTCTCAATGACATGAAGATCCTTTTCCTGGTGGTCCTTATATGGAACATAACATTACATAAGATCATAAGACTAGCCATCAAACCCAGTATCCTGTTTTCAAAAGTGGCCAATCCAAGTCACAAATACCTGGCAAGATCCCAAGGGGTAAATAGATTCCATGCTGCTTATCCCAGAAATAAGCAGTGGATTTCTGCAATTCCATCTTAATAATGGTTTACAGTCTTTTATTCCAGGAACTTGTCCAAACTTTTTTTAAATGCAGTTACACTAATAGATTTCACCACATCCTCTGGCAATGAATTCCAGAGCTTAAATATCCATTGTGTTAGGGAATGTCAATTTAGTGGACCCTTGGGCCGACCTGCAGGAGACTGGGAAAGGTATTCAAAAGTCTCTAGTATACCACAGGCTGGGAGGCAGATGTTCAGGCTGGACGTAGAGGTGCTCTTCACCCTGGAAACTGGTACTCCCCCGGGAGGAGCCCGTAGGAGCCCAACCGCTGGGACTTAGGTGGCTTCACCCTTGGAAGCCGAAGCCCCCCCGGGAGGAGCCCGTAGGGGCCCGGCCGCTGGGACTTAGGCAGTGGTGGATCAGGACTGGGAACTGGATCCAGACTAAGACAGTAGATTAGTACTGTAACGGGGCTCGGGTTCTGGAACCAGGCAGGAACTGCAGCAAGTCTTGGGTACTGGAACCAGGCAGGAACTGCAGCAAGACTCGGGTACTGGAACCAGGCAGGAACTGCAGCAAGACTCGGGTACTGGAACCAAAACAGACGCTGTAGCTGGCAAGCAAGAACCAAGCAGGCACTGTAACTGGCAAGCAGGAACCAAACAGGCACTGTAGCTGGCAAGCAGGAACCAAGCAGGCACTGTAGCTCACAAGTAGGAACCACGCAGGTACTGTAGCAGGTAAGCAGGAACGGAGCGAGTTCCAAAGGCAGCTCACTCTGGGGCAGGGAGCAACAGGGAACCTGATGGTAGGTAAGCCCGTTGCAAGGCAAAGACTGGGTGGCCGCGGCCGGCCTATCAAGGCCACGGCGTCTGACGTCAGGAGTTGGGCGGAGTCACCACTGGCGGGAAACTGCCTAGAAAAGCGCCCAAGTGGCGCGCGCGCGCGCCTAGAGACAGGGCGTCCATGGAAGGCCTCTCGGCGGCGTGGCCCCCGCCGGGATGCCGCTGAACAGGACAAGAACTAGGCCGGTGAAAGCGGGAACAGGTCCAGAAACACGGAGGTAAGGGTCTGGTTGCGGCACTCACGGCCAGAACCGCAATACATTGTGTATAAAAATATGTTCTCATATTAATTTTAAATGTATCACCTAGTATCTCCCCAGTCTCTGTACTTTTTGAAAAAATAAACAACCAATTTTATTATTTTATTATTATTATAAAGGCTTCTACTATATCTCCTTTCAGTTGTCTCTTCTCCAAGCAGAAGAGACCTAAACTCTTTAGCCTTTCCTCATAGGGGAATCATTCCTTCCCTTTTATCATTTTGGTTGCCCTTCTCTGTACCTTTTCTAATTCTGCTATATCTTTTTTGAGATGTCGTGGTCAGAACTACATACAATACTCAAGATGAGATCGCACCATGGAAAGATTCAGAGATATATTCTCTGTTTTATTCTCTATTCCTTTCCTAATAATTCCTAGCATTCTATTTGCTTTCTTGGCTGCTGCTGCATACTGAGCAGACAATTTGAACATATTTTCAACAATGATGCCTAGTAATTTTGGTTACTCTTCCCTAAGTACCTCACTTTGCATTTGTCTGCATTAAATTTCAGTTCCCATTTGCTTGTACAGTCTCCCAGGTTTGCAAAGACCTCTTGCAATTTCTCACAATTCTCTTGTGATTTAACAACTTTGAATAATTTTTTTCATCTGCAAATTTGATGACCTCAGTCACTGTTCCCTTTTCCAGGTCGTTTATAAATATATTAAAAAGCAGCAGTCCCAGAACAGATCCCTGGGGCACTCCTCTATTCACCTTTCTCCATTGAGAAGATGTGCCTTTTAGCCCTAGTCACTGTTTTAACCGGTTTTCAGTCCACAAGAGGACACTTACTAGGGATGTGAATCGGGCTTCGGACGTTTGAAAATATCGTCAATATTTTCAAAATCGTCAGAAATCGGGGGCTCCCCCAAAACAATAGGAAAACCCCATGATATTGATCGTGGGGCTTCCCTTATCATTTTGGGGGAGGGCGGGAAAAACGGCACACAAAAATAACCCCTAAACCAACCCCGACCCTTTAGAAGTAACCCCTTAGCTTCCCCCACCCTCCCGACCCCCCCAAAACCTTTTTACAGGTAACTGGTGGTCCAGAGGGGGTCCCGGAAGCGATCCTCACTCCGGGCCGTCCTCCGGCTACCGGGCCATCCTTTGCCCTTACCTTGTGACAGGCTATCTGTGCCATTGGCCGGATCCTGTCACATGGTAGGAGCACTGGATGGCCGGCGCCATCTTGTGCTCCTACCATGTGACAGGGGCTGACCAATGGCACCGGTAGCCCCTGTGACATAGTAAGGGCAAGGCTATCGGCGCCATTTTGGTTCCTGGCACCCGACGGCACGAGTGCAGGAGATCGCTCCCGGACCCCCGCTGGACCCCCAGGGACTTTTGGCCAGCTTGGGGGGGTCTCCTGACCCCTGCAAGACTTGCCAAAAGTCCAGCGGGGGTCCGGGAGCGACCTCCTGCACTCGAGCCGTATTGCCAGTATTCAAAATGGCGCCGGCGCTACCTTTACCCTCACTATGTGACATTTGAGGGCAAAGGCTAGCGCCGGCGCCATTTTGAATACTGGCAATACGGCCCGAGTGCAGGAGGTCGCTCCCGGACCCCTGATGGACTTTTGGCAAGTCTTGCGGGGGTCAGGAGGCCCCCCCCAGCTGGCCAAAAGTCCCTGGGGGTCCAGCGGGGGTCCGGGAGCGATCTCCTGCACTCGTGCCGTCGGGTGCCAGGAACCAAAATGGCGCCGATAGCCTTGCCCTTACTATGTCACAGGGGCGTCCGGTGCCATTGGTCAGCCCCTGTCACATGGTAGGAGCACAAGATGGCGCCGGCCATCCAGTGCTCCTACCATGTGACAGGATCCGGCCAATGGCACGGATACCCTGTCACAAGGTAAGGGCAAAGGACGGCCCGGTAGCCGGAGGACGGCCCGGAGCGGGAGATCGCTCCCGGGACCCCCACTGGACCACCAGGTACCTGTAAAAAGGTTTTGGGAGGGTCGGGAGGGTGTGGGAAGCTAAGGGGTTACTTTTAAAGAGTCAGGGTGGGTTTTTTGTTTATCGGCTGGGCAGCCGATAAACAAAACGCGATCGGGCCCGGTGGGAAAAAACCCACATGTGAATCTGAACCGGAATCTGAACCGATTCCAGTTCCGATTCACATCTCTAACACTTACCCCTATTCCATTAGTTTTAATTTTCTAAGAAGTTTCTCAAGAGGAACATTGTCAAATGCTTTCTGAAATTCCAGATACGCTGCATCAACTGGATCACCTTTAACTACATGTTTATTTACACCCTCAAAAAATGTAGCAGATTGGTGAGACAAGGCTTCCCTTGCCTAAATCCATGTTGGCTTTGTCCCATTAAACTATGCCTATCTATATGTTCAGCAATTTTGTTGTTCATGATAGTTTCTACCATTTTGCCTGGCACACACATCAGACTCACTGGTCTATACTTTTCCGGACCAGGGGTGGATTGCAGAAAAATATCAGCCCAAGAGATTTTTTCAAAACTGGCCCATGGGGTATCTGATGCCCTCATGCAATTTCCTTGCAGTACATGTGTCAACAACTCCCAAAAGCACGCCAAGTCAATCCTGGAACCTGGAAAAATTGATCCAAAATATCTCCAAAATAAACTTCACCTTTCCTAAATAACTAAAAATTTGAGCACATTCTAGACCAGGGGTGAGCAGAGCTGTAGTCCCTATTCCATCCAGGCAAACTGATTGGGCCCCCCTACACATATGCTTATATCTCTTATAGAGATATATCCTGGATTCCCATTCTGGTTCTTGAACCAGTTGCAATTAATGACACTGCCAGCCAGTGTCAGACACACACACATTCAATCACAAACAGATTTTTAGATTGCAGAAACATTAAGGGCACATACAGACTAACGCCCACAAAGACACATATACTTTCTCAGACACAAAGACATCCCAAAACACTGAGAGAGTATGTGAGTATGTCTAGTCAGAGTGAAAGATACCTACAAACATATAGGGGCAGATTTTCAAAGGGGTATGCGCATAAGATACGCGCATACCCCCCGAAAACCTGCCCCAAGCTCCCCCTGCGCGCACTGAGCCTATGTTGCATAGGCTGCCGGCGCGCGCAAAGCCCCGGGACAAGCGTAAGTCCCGGGGCTTTCCTGGGGGGGGCGTGTCGGGGGCGTGTCGCGGCCGGCGCATTATCAGGGGCGTTCCAGGGGCATGGCCGCGGCCTTGGGACCAGCCCCCGGTCCGGAACATGGCGCGCCAGCAGCCGGCCCGGGGCGCGCAATTTACGCCTGCCTCGGGCAGGCTTAACTTTTGAAATAAAGGTGGGGGGGAATTAGTTAGGGCCAGGGGGCGGGTTAGTTTGGGAAGGAAAGGGAAGATAGGGGGCGCCGGAAAGAAAGTTCCCTCCGAGGCTGCTCCGATTTCCGAGCAGTCTTGGAGGGAACAGAGGCAGGCTTCTCAGCTCGGCGAGCGCAGGCTGCCAATTTTGCGCAGCCTTGCACACGCCGACCCCGGATTTTAAAAGATATGCGCAGCTACGCACGTATCTATTAAAATCCGGCGTATTCTTGCTTGCGCCTGGTAAGCGAACAAAAGTACGTACTCGCGTACTTTTTAAAAATCTGCCCCAAAGTGTGTATGGGTATGTGTCTTGCTCTCACTTTCTCCAACACAGACACACACACTCTCTCTCTGACATGATACTGTTGTACTGCTGTTTATGTGCTCGCATAGTGAATGCTCCCAGTAGAGCACTGCTGTATCATGGTGTAAAATTCTTGCTTGCTGCCAGCCCTTTCCCATTCTGCTGCAGGCCCTTCCCTTTCCCAATCCCATTCTCTAGGAGACTCGCTGGTTCCACAGCCAGCTGCTTCTCTCAGAGCTCAGTACAGTCACCTCAGACAACACTGCATAGGCACTTATTCCTGGCTTGCCCCCTTCCTTCCTGTGCCTGTATCTTGCCTCCGCAACCCTGCCACAACTCTAGTGCATTTCCATTGCCTGCAGGCTACACAGTCTGCTGCTTTTATAGTTCCCAGGCTATGCTCTGCCTACCAATTCCAAGGGAGGGGGAGACCAGAATTGATCCAAACTGTTCCCTAGGCTTATAAAAAGAGAAAACTAAGCCCTGGCTGAGACTGGGGAAAGCCACTAACCCAAAATAACACAGCTCCAGATGGAATCTTGCTTTCTCTTGTGGAGCCAGTGCAGCCAGCGTTGGTGCAAGGTTATTAGGTATCATAGGCGCACCTTACAGTCTTGTACCCAATCTGTAATGCTCAGGCTTGTGAACCCTTGGGCCGACGGGAGGATGGAATACCTTAGGAGGAAGATCCATAGGTTCTCCCGTTGGGTGGTGAGGCAGGAACAGAAAACGTGACCAGCTGACCCTCAGCACTGGAGACAGAGGTGACTGTGGAGGCAGACGAAGAGTCGTGACGTCGAAGGAAGGAAGTGTGTCTTCGCCACTGGAAGTCCGCGGTCCCCCCAGGAGGAGCCCGTAGGGACCCAGACTGCTGGGACTTAGGTGGACCTTTGAGAAGTCAAGAAGTTCGGTGCTAAGGGCTGACTGGAGCTTCACCCCTGGAAGCCCGCAGTCCCCCCGGGAGGAGCCTGTAGGGACCCGGGCCGCTGGGACTTAGGCGGGCCCTTGGAGATGACGGTCAAGAAGAAGTCCAAGGTCAAGTGCCAGAGGGTCATCGCTTACCAGTCCGAGGTCACACACTGAGGGATCACCACTTGCTAGTCCGAAGTCACACACCAGAGAATCACCGCTTGCCAATCCGAAGTCAATACCAGGAATCACCACTAGCTGATCCGAAGTCAGGAACCAGGAACACCAAGACGAAACAGGAACAAGGATCCAAAGCACAAGAACTCACCGAAGCAAGCAGACCTGACTAACCACGGAAGTTGCCAAGTCAAGGAATGGTCGGAGGAAGTCTTCTTTTATACTTCCTCTGGCCCAGTGGATTGGAATCACCTGTAAACAATTAAAGAGATGAGGTCCCTTTAATTCTGGTGAGGAGGCGCGGCCTCGCGCCTAAGCTGGCGGCGGCCATCTTGGATCTCGGGCCGCAGAGGAAAGCTGCTAGCTGCCGCGAAGGAGGAGCAGGAACGGCTCCTAACCCAGCGGCTAGCCCGGAGGCCCTCTCCGATGCGCGGGGGCACCGGGCACATGATGTAGGACAATCTGCCCCGATGCTGCCGTGGCAGCCGCCACGGAGCTCAGGTAGGGGGGCATGCCCACGGATGGCTGCGGGCGTGGAACACAACACAATCCTAGCATCACCCCACAAATAGTTTAAAAGTATGCATTTATATTAACAGATTTTGCATGAAAAATAATATTCAGTGTTCTAAGGTAAAAATATCACTTATAATGTGTATTATTTACATTCACCGCTGTGGTACTAACCAGAAAACTCTGCAAAAAAAAACCCCACATGCAGCCATATGTAACTGGAACTATTGTAAAGCATGTTAGCCATGAGAATGCTTTAAGTAAACTGAATTTCATTATAGTAAACTTTCCATACGAAAACAGCTCTGTCAGCACTCAAACAGTAACAACCCTATCTATAGAAGGGCAACATTGCAAATATTGCACCAGGCCCTAAAACACAAATAAACCGAATATTAGGAAGACAGAACAAGCCAATTTTAAGAGCTTGACACAGAAAATACATGCTAACAGCATACCTCACCTCACTCAAACATACAGAACACAACAGACCCTCACCAAATACAGAATAAAGAGACAATAAAGTATAATTAGAAACAGTCAGACAAATACTAAATTGGAAACCATAACAAGACAGACTGTGTATGCAGTGCAACAATGGAAAAACAGAAACATTCCTCATTATTTATTTATTTTTTTAATATACCAACATTCAATCAAGATATTACATCGGTTTACATTCAGATACTGTAGGTATTTCTCTATCCCCAGAGGGCTTACAATCTAGGTTTTTGTACCTGAGATAATGGAGGATAAAGTGACTTGCCCAAGGTTACAAGGAACAACAGCAGGACTCTAACACTGGTCTCCTGGTTCATAGTCCACTGTTCTAACTACTAGGCTATTCCTCCTCTATAAACCATCAATCATAATAGTAAAACCATTCTCATAAAAAGAATAAATGTTTCAAAGCCGCTGATGAATAGAACATCCAATGATTAAAACATATAGCATTGTTTTTTAAAATGTTCCAAACATCAATAAAATATTTCAAAACAACAGACACATCAATAACACCAAATAATTAAAACTAAGGCTAAAAAAATCCCCTGGTCTCTAGAGATGTGAATCGGTTCCGGAATCGTTTCCGGAATCGTGTTCGTACTAGAACCGCGGAAAATCTTCCTTTCCCACGGGACTGCTTTTGTTTTCAGCTGTCCTGAGCCGAACCCCCCCCCCCCCCGACCCTTTAAATCTCATTATTTAGAATCCCCCCCCCTCCCAAACCCCCCCCCCAAACTTTTCTAAAGTACCTGGTGGTCCAGTGGAGGTTCCGGGAGCGATCTCCCACTCTCAGGCTGTCGGCTGCCAGTAAACAAAATGGCACCGATGGCTCTTTGCCCTTACCATGTGACAGGGGCTATCGGTGCCATTGGCCAGCCCCTGTCACATGGTAGGAACAATGGACGGCCGGTGCCATTTTGTTTACTGGCAGCCGACAGCCCGAGAGTGGAAGATCGCTCCCGGAACATCTTTAAAGCCTTGAGAACCTTAAGACCCTTAAGACCCTGAAGCAAAGCTTCCCTGATGCCAGAGGAATCCCAGGGAGCTCCATGGATTGTAGGATGTCCCAGAAACTCCAAAATGTGCTCTCTTGTATGGTGAGATATTAGAAAAGGGGTTATATGTCTAAAATCAAAACAGAAAAATAAGCATATATACTCTCACTCAGTAAATTCCTAACACAAAATTAGCTTTCACCTCCAAGACTCCTATGGTACTCCCAAAGGGACCCACCAGTGGGCAAGACATTTGGTATGATTTGTTGATGGCATCCCATCATAGCCAGTGAGCCTTTCAGGGGTTGGGCCAAGGTCAGCTGGTTTCTGACAGTGAAGTTAAGCAGGAGGCAGGAAGTTGAAGAAGCTGCACTGAGAGGAATCTCAACAGGGGTAAATAAAAATCCCTCTCTTAGTGCTCCCATTTTAGGGCAGATGACAACTGAATGCAGAAAGCATGGCAAGAATATGAAATAAATGTACAAAGAGGATGTCACAGAAGAGATGAAATGGAAAGAAATTGTTTGCAGAGGCAATAAAAGACAGGCTAAAAGATGACATGGGGAACATAGCTGTGGATTGATGAATGTGTTGTGTCAAGTTTGTAAAACGTTCAAATTCATTCATTTACACATGTTGTTTAACCTTTTTCTTCCCATCAGTTTTGATGGGCACTTATGCTACTACATTGTATTAAAACTCTATGGGCACTGAATTAATAGCCTGTTTCTATTCATGAGGGGTTCTGAAAGTGAAATTTACTGAAAGTAAATTGACATATACCAATGTATTGAAATCCCCATAGCACACATTACAACATCTACTGCTGTGTGTCGTGTTTGGTTGTGACAGCATACATTTAGAGGAGACTATTTGCTAGGAAGCCAATTTTCTAATGACTTGGTAAAATGATATTCTGTAGCAGCTGTGTATTTTGGAACTGCATTGCACAGACAGGAATCAGGCAACATTTTTCAGTACATTTGGATGAAGGAGATGTTCAGGTGTCCCACTAATCATCTAAAAATGAGCATGAACTGTGCATATGAATGGAGACGAAAATGCTACAGGCAAAATCCTTTATGTGCACCAGTAAAGAAATGTATCACTTCACATTTCATTGCTGTGCAGCTATCGAGAAAAGCTGGGGGCCAGAACTTCTAAAAGAAAATGCCTACCCTTGTTCTCTAAGTACTACATACAAACTGCTCACAGATAGGTGTTCTTTCATAAAATGTAAAATTAAAATAATACAATGGACCTGATTTATCAGTTTTCTCATGGGCACAGGATGGGAGAAGCCGTTTGATAAATAAGGTCCATTGAATTTCCATATGCTCCTGTATTTTCAGCATAGGAAGAGGCACAGAAAAATAGAGATTTTCCATTCACATGTGCATTTAAAGAAAATCTTTTAAGCTACAAGTAAGAAGTATAGAATTTTCAAATCAGATAGGGTCCGAATATAGTTCGGGGTATGTAATGTAGTTGAAAGAAATGTTTGCTGAAAGAAACTAGCTAATATTTACATGGCCATTTATTAAAATTATTTAATATGCAGACACAAATCATGAGGTGCTATCCAATGAATAAGCAGCAACACAGGATTGAGTCTGCTTTGAACTTCAGAGTCTGCTTTGAACTTCAAGGAGACAGCTATAAGTACAGATTCTTGGGGAGAGCTAAGGAATAAATTTAATTTATCCTTATTTTAGAGGGCTTCTTTGTTATATTTTTCTGTTTTATCTTTATATTTTTCTAGATATTGTTATTGCTGCATTAAATTGCTGTGTGTTTGTTTAAGCAAAAAAAAAAAAAATCCAAAAAAGGAATTTGGCTATAAAGCTTTGGGCAGCTGACTCATAGTGCATTACAGGGGGCAATCAAGTCCTCAGTCTGCTTTATTTATTTTTATTTTTATTTATTTATAACTTTTATATACCGGCATTCGTAAAAAAAAAAACATCATGTCGGTTTACAGACAACTGAGAAAGGAAATTACAATGATAGATGGAGGAAGGATAGGAAGTTAAAAGATGACAACTTTACTGTAGAGCCAACGGGCGCCACAGTTATTAAATGAGATTACATGTGGTTAACCAGGTTGGACATAAATTAATTATATACAAGAGGCGACAGAGTGGGGGGTAGCGCGGGGTGGGGGATGAAGCGCATAGGGGAGGCGGGGTGGGGTAGGAACTGTACAAGGGGGCAGGTGGTGGCGATGGGAAGGAGAGGTGGTGACTGAATATCAGGAAGCCATAAAATGGATGGGGTGGTGAGGGAGGGGGGGTGTGTGGGGGGGGGGGGGGGACACTGTACTAGGGAGAGGGAAATAATGAGTGTTGAGGAGAAGTCAAATGCTAGGGTTGAGAGGCGTTGGGATAGGCCTGTTTAAATAACCAGGTCTTGATTCCTTTTTTGAATTGATTAAGTGAAGGTTCTAGTCGGAGCTCGGTGGGGAGGGAGTTCCAAAGGGTGGGGCCGGCGATGGAGAAGGCTCTCGCTCTGGTGTTTGTGAGGTGAGCAATTTTGAGTGAAGGGGTGTGGAGGGTGCCCGCAAGGGAGTTTCTGGTAGGGACGGTTGGGCCTGGTGGAAGTGTGGCATATCTTCGATCCAGGGGGAGTTATTTTTATATAGCGTGTTATGTATGATAGTAAGTGTTTTGTATTGAGAGCGATAGGTGATTGGTAGCCAGTGGAGGTTTTGTAATATGGGAGTAATATGATCAGTCTTTCTTGAGTTTGTAAGGATGCGAGCCATGGCATTTTGTAAGATTTGGAGGGGTTTGATTGTGGAAGCTGGAAGGCCTATTAGCAGTGAGTTGCAATAGTCAAGTTTTGATAGTATAGTGGTTTGCATAACGGTACGGAAGTCATGTGCGTGGAGGAGAGGCTTAAGTTTTTTGAGGGTTTGGAGTTTGTAGAAGCCCCCTTTTAGGAGTGATTTGATGTGGGATTTGAAGCTAAGTTGTGTATCTAAGAGAACTCCTAGATCTCTGACAGTGGACGGAGGTGTGAGATTTTGTGAAGTGTTCTGTTGCAGTTGGTGAATGGATAAGCTGGGTTGATTAGTAATAATTAGGATTTCAGTTTTTGAAGTATTGAGTGCAAGGTGTAGGTTGGAAAGGAGGGCGTTGATAGATGTGAGGCATGTCTCCCAGAAGTGCAGGGTTTCGTTGAGGGAGTTTTGGATGGGGATAAGTATTTGTACGTCGTCAGCGTACAAGAAGAATTTTAGTCCCAGTTTGGATAATAAGTGGCAAAGAGGGAGAAGGTAGATGTTAAAGAGGGTGGAGGAAAGGGAGGAGCCCTGGGGTACGCCTTGTGAAAGAGGAATGTGTGTGGATTCGGATTTATCAAGTTTGACTAAGTACTTTCTGTGGTCAAGGTAGGAGGAGAACCATGATAGGGCTGTGTTAGAGATGCCTATCTCTGCTAAGCGTGATATTAAGATTTTGTGGTTCACCGTATCAAAAGCTGCTGAGATATCTAAGAGGGCTAGAATGTATGATTGGCCGTGGTCCATGCCTTTTAGGATGGTGTCTGTTATTGCAAGTAGGAGCTTTTCCATGCTTCGGTTTTTGCGAAAGCCGTACTGGGCGGGGTGGAGGATATTGTTATCTTCTAGGAAGTCGGTAAGTTGTGTGTTGACCACTTTCTCCAGAATTTTAGAAATAAAAGGTAGGTTGGAGATGGGCCTGTAGTTTGCTGGATCATTTTGGTCGAGGGTGGGCTTTTTTAGTAGGGGCTTTACGATGGCGAGTTTAAGCGGGTCGGGAACCGTCCCGAAGGTAAGGGAGCAGTTTATGATATCCGCTAACGGTCTTGCTATGACGGAAGGGATAGTGAGGAGGAGTTTAGATGGGATGTTGTCGGCGATGTGGGTGGCTGGCCGCATCTTTTTTAGGATGGCGTTGACTTCCATCGTAGTGGTGAGATCAAGGGATGTGAGGTTAATGTTGTTGGTGGTGGGTGGGAGGTCGATGTGAGTGGGTTTGGGGGGAAGACGATTGAGAATGTTGGTGATTTTGTTTTTAAAGTGATCTGCTAGTTTATTGCATTTCTCTATGCTATTATCTTCCTGGGGGAAGGAGTGGTGGACTTTGTGAGTTCTGCTACATAGGAGAATAGGGCGGTAGGGTTGAATTTGTAGCTGTGAATTTTTGCTGCATAGAAGTCACGTTTGGCGTGGAGTGTTGCTTGTCGGTATAGGTGTAGGGTGTGTTTGTAGGCTACTTTGAGTGTGGGGGTGGGTTGTTTTCGCCAGGTGCGTTCTTTGGCTCTAAGGTCTTGTTTTAATTTTTTGAGTTCACAGGTGTACCATGGTTTTCTTTCTGTTTGGTTGGGGTTTATTACTTTGTGGATGGTGGGGCAGATGTTGTTGGCTATGTCAGCAGTAAGCTTATCCCATGACAGGAGAGCATTATCTGGGTTGGTGAGGTCGAGGTTTTCACTTACGTTATTGAAGGCTTGGGAGAGTTCTTCTGAGGAGCATGGTCTATGGTAGGAAATTGTCTTTTTGTGTGATTTGGTGTTGGAGGCATTTATGTTGGTGTTGGTGTTGATGTTGAGCTGGGCGTTGATGAGGCAATGGTCGGACCAGGGGATGGGTGTGGTGATTGGTGCATGGGGTGTAGAGAAGCTAGTATTAGCAAAAAGGAGGTCGAGTGTGTGCCCAGCTTTGTGCGTGGGATTGGTGATGAGCTGTTTAAAGCCCAGGGCTTTGAGAGAGACAAGTAGGGTTTCGCAGGATGTGGTGAGGGGGTGGATGTCTACGTGGAGGTTGAAATCTCCGAGTATTACTGCTGGGGTGTCTGGCTTTATATTGTTAGTAATGTATTCAATGAGGGGGGACGGGTCCTGTTCCAGAATGCCGGGGGGGGCGTAGATGAGGCAGACCTGCAGGGTTTTAGATTTAAAGAGCCCAATCTCGAGTCTCGGGGGGGAGGGGGAGTTGGTCTGTAGTTTGAGGTGCAGGTATTTCTTGGCGGCAAGGAGAATGCCACCTCCTCTTTGCTTTGAACTTCAAGGACACAGCTATAAGTACAGATTCTTGGGGAGAGCTAATGAAAAAGCTTAAATTAGCTAGCCAAATCTGGGAGAGGGTCTGTTCAAAATCAATAGCTGATAGTGTCCTGTGAACAGCCCTGGCAGAGTGTTAACTGTTAGGGATGTGAATCGTTTTTTGACGATTTAAAATATCGTCCGATATATTTTAAATCGTCAAAAATCGTTAGGGCCACGATACAATACCAATTCCCCTGATTTATTGTCAAAAAATCGTAAATCGGGGGAAGGGGGAAGGCAGGAAAACCGGCACACTAAAACACCCTAAAACCCACCCCGACCCTTTAAATTAAATCCCCCACCCTCCCGAACCCCCCCCCAAATGCCTTAAATTACCTGGGGGTCCAGCGGCGGTCCGGAACGGCCTCCTGCAATTGAATCGTGTTGTCTTCAGCCAGCGCCATTCTGCGCCGCCATTTTGCAAAATGGCGGCGCAAAATGGCGGCGGCCATAGACCATCACAATTCGACTGCAGGAGGTCGTTCCGGACCCCCGCTGGACTTTTGGCAAGTCTTGTGGGGGTCAGGAGGCCCCCCCCAAGCTGGCCAAAAGTCCCTGGGGGTCCAGCGGGGGTCCGGGAGCGATCTCCTGCCGCGAATCATTTTCCGTATGGAAAATGGCGCCGGCAGGAGATCGATTGCAGGAGGTCGTTCAGCGGGGGAACCCCCGCTGAACGACCTCCTGCAATCGATCTCCTGCCGGCGCCATTTTGCGCCGCCATTTTGCAAAATGGCGGCGCAGAATGGCGCCGGCTGAAGACAACACGATTCAATTGCAGGAGACCGTTCCAGACCGCCGCTGGACCCCCAGGTAATTTAAGGCATTTGGGGGGGGGGTTCGGGAGGGTGGGGGATTTAATTTAAAGGGTTGGGGGTGGGTTTTAGGGTGTTTTAGTGTGCCGGTTTTCCTGCCCTCCCCCTTCCCCCGATTTTGCTATGGACCGCCGCTGGACCCCCAGGTAATTTAAGGCATTTGGGGGGGTTCGGGAGGGTGGGGGATTTAATTTAAAGGGTCGGGGTGGGTTTTAGGGTGTTTTAGTGTGCCGGTTTTCCTGCCCTCCCCTTCCCCCGATTTAGCTACGGACCGCCGCTGGATCCCCAGGTAATTTAAGGCATTTGGGGGGGGTTCGGGAGGGTGGGGGATTTAATTTAAAGGGTCGGGGGTGGGTTTTAGGGGGTTTTAGTGTGCCGGTTCACGATTTTAACGATTTTCACGATACTCTAAACACCCAAACGGCGACGATACGATTCCCTCCCCCTCCCAGCCGAAATCGATCGTTAAGACGATCGAGGACACGATTCACATCTCTATTAACTGTTTAAATCACTCCCATCCTGCCCCTCTACCCACCCACCCCTAGGTTTGTTTTTCTGATATAGTCTGCCTAAATACATAATTGGCAACAAGATAAATTAGAAATTTGGTAATTCCTTAGGTGTTATCCATCAAATAAATTTACCAAAATGAGGACTATCCAATGTAACTATTGTGGAGCCTTTATTATGAGGGAAATAATCTGAAAACTTAGGGCTTGCCCCATTTGTTCAGAACTCTCTTCCTTGAAAAAGGAGCTGGCTGAATTTAAAGCTGAATTAGCTGCAATAAAGAAAGTTTCACCCCCTTTACAGTATTCAGGAATTAATTTCCCATTACCACATAAAAACCAAAAGTCAAGGAAAAAGGGATTTACAGTGGGCTCAGGTAGGATAAGACCTGTGACCCCACAGACACCCATTCTTCACAACTGTGCAGCCCACAAATCTAGCCCCCCTCCCCACTCACACAGAGTCCTAAGGAACCCAAAAAACAACGGGATTACAGTGGGCTCTGGTAGAATTAGACCTGTGATGCGAAGACACATGCTGTTTCAAGTGACACAAGTACAAAACACCTTCTCTGTATTAGGTATTGAAGAGGCTCTTGTGAAAGAGATTGAAGTGTTATCTGAAAAGAAAGAAGAAACCCAATGCATACAGAAATTCCATAATACAATCAGAAACCAAAGGAAAAAGCTAATTGTGCTGGGTGAGTCTGTCATCAGAGGCACTAATCTGGGAACTTTTATCAAGGGAAACACTACAGTTAAAAGCCTCCCAGGATCATCAGCCAGCAGAAATGCTATTCAAATAGTCAAAGTGATCAAAGAAGAAAGCAAAGACTCTAAAGTAGATATTATCATCCATCTGGCAACCAACGACCTTGTTTGAAACAGCATCCAAGTGGTACAGAGAGATTTCCAGCCTCTAGTGAAGCAGATTAGTCACATGGCGACAACCATTGCCTTTTCAGAAGTGTTACCTGTTAATGGAAAGGGGAAGGAGAGGCTAATCCATATTAATAACTTCAATGTATGGCTCAAATCCTGGTGTAAGGAACAAAGTTTTGGAAATATTGGGGGCTGGGGCCATGTACGGAACAGTAAAAAGCTCTTTGTCAAAGATGGCTTACATCTGTCTGTCCAAGAAAACAAACCGGTAACCGATCCAATGAGGCTAGCAGCAAAGGATGACAATTTATTTTTATTTATTTATTTTTGGTTTTTATATACCGGAAGTTCCTGTATAATATACATATCACTCCGGTTCACAGATAACAGAGATAACTATCGCCGGGATGGCGGTTTACATGGAACATATCGAACAGTAATTCTATTATAAAGTAGAATACAAACTAACTATGTTAGTATCGGAACTATGTTCTAACTATTTTCTAACTATGTTAGAATCGGAAAAAATGGACTTTATTGAACTTGCCCGACTCTGGCCGAGTTTCGCTCACATGAGCTGCCTCAGGGGCTTTGAACCAATGTAATTGGCTCTGTGCAGTTTCAATGTAATTTTACATCAAGTTTGGACAGTCAGCATGCCCAGTTGTTAGAGAGGTTGTGCGGTGAGCATCTGCATGCCGATTCATCTGAAGAATCGCATCACCACCGCTTGCACAACCATCTATGAAGTACAAATGCTTGCTTTTTGTATACGCCAACACTGGGCATGCTGATTGTCCAAACTTGATGTAAAATTACATTGAAACTGCACAGAGCCAATTACATTGGTTCAAAGCCCCTGAGGCAGCTCATGTGAGCGAAACTACATCTGTCTGTGGCAGGAAAAAGGATTCTAATAGATACATTCAAATCCTATGTCATAAGGCATTTAAACTAGATGCCGGGGGTGGCAGAAGGAAATTAGAATGTCACCCCCCAAATACAAATGCAATGGAAAAGGGTGAAGTGGATAACAAAACTCAAATAAATAATCCAAGAAAAGCAGTAACCTGAATGAGAAAAGCTGGAAAGCTATGAGCACAAATGCTCATAGTTTGGGCAATAAAATCACAGATCTGCAAACCCTAATGGTGCAGGTGGACTTGGTGTTGTTGCTGTCACGGAGACATGGTTCACGGAATCTCATGATCGGGATACGGCCATACTGGGCTATAATTTGTTAAGGAAGGACAGAGAGGACAGAAAAGGGGGAGGAGTGGCTCTTTTGGTCAGAAACAATATCCAAGCATCTTGTTCTGTTCGGAGTTAACAGTCTGCTTGGTAGTTAGCAATCTGTTGTTATTCTGTTGTTATTTAGGAGAGTTGTGGGTGGATCCTTGGACTGGTGGCAGATAACCATGCCCCCGGGGAAGATCCCGAGAGGGACCACCGGTCAGGCTCAGAGTATGGAGACAGACACACACTAATTCTTTTATTAGACAGTATACTGAACTGTATATAACATGTCTATTACTACTGTTGTTGTTTTAATGTTATTTGTTATTAGTATTTATTCAATTTTCTCCAAGTTCATTTTCCTGTTCCATGTAAGACTCACATGTTAAGTCACTCCAATGTTATATGTAAACCGAAATGATTAGCAACATTGTTGCTAGAATTTCGGTATATAAAAAATGTTAAATAAATAAATAAATAAATAAGTAGCGAGCTGGAATGTCCGGCTGGGCTGTAATCCCTCAGATACTGGAACAGCGATCCCTGGAGGCTGAGCTGTAGAGAAACTGAAATATAGTGAGTAGGCAGGGTATGCAGAGTTCATGTGCTGAACTAGATGGTAACACTCACACAATGTCTCATAGAAGCCCAGGAGCTGGAATGTATAGGCCCTCGAGGAGCGAGTACCTGGTTCCAGGGAAAGCTCTGAGAGAGCGATGGTAACTCACTGATGTAGTTGGCAGTGATGACTTCCATGCAGAAGAGAGTATCGAGTAAGTCTAAGAACGAGGGCCCTCGAGGAGCGAGTACCGGTTCCAGACTGTCACCTGAAAAACAAAGGAGAGAGCGAGGCCCCCGAGGAGCGGGTACCCCTAGTAAGTCCGAGGAGGCAGAGTAGCTTGGAAAGTCGAAGTGAGTCCGTAGTCAATCCTTGCTAACTCGATGTGTTAGCAAAATCTAAGACCTTAAATATCCGTCGCGGGTGACGTCATCTTCAGGGGACGCCCCCGAGGTTCATGCCATCACCGGTACTTCAGTCGGGGCCGCGCCGTGCGCCCTTAAGCCTCCAGCAAACATGGCGGTTTGCAGCATCTTGCAGGTCCGGACCGCCGGAGGACTTCTGCCGAAGAACGCCGCAGCAGCCAATCTTCCCGCGGGCGAAGAGGGAGGTGCCAAAGAGGTAAGGAGGGCGGAGAGAGGGCATCGGGTACCAATGGACACAACACATCTGAGCTGCAAGGAAGATGGGGCAAAGAAAAAGCACTATGGGCCGACCTAAAAAAAGATGATGGGGCATCGATTTTTATTGGAGTGGTTTACAGGCCTCCAAATCAAATGGAAGAACTTGACAGAAATCTGGTTGAAGACATCCAAAAGATGGGAAAGAAGGGAGAAGTGATAATTGTTGGAGATTTTAATCTGCTGGATGTAGACTGGAGAATCCCTTCTGTAGAATCTAACAGTAATAGAGAGATAGTGGATGCCCTGCAAGGGGCTCTGTTCAAACAAATGGTAATGGAACCCATGAGAGAAGGAGCTATACTCGATTTAGTGCTCACTAATCGAGATAATATCTCTAATGTCCAGGTGGGTGCCCACCTCAGCACCAGTGATCATCAAACAGTATAGTTTCATATCACAAATAGGATATGGAGAAGTTGCACGGAGACCCGAGTTTTGCAGTTCAAAAACACGGACTTTGTTGAAATGGGGAAGTACCTGGAGGAAGAACTAGAAGGCTGGGAGAATAAAAGAGATGTGGAACAACAGCAGACCAAACTAAAAGGAGCAATTACCAAGGCAACTAATCTATTTGTTAGAAAATTAAAGAAAAGGAAGAAAAAAATGAAACCTATCTGGTTTTCAAAGCAGGTGGCTGATAAAATAAAAACTAAAAGAACAGCGTTTAAGAAATATAAACGATCCCAAAGGGAGGATCACAAGGAAGAATATCTCTTGGACCTGAGGGAGATGAAGAAAGTAATCAAGAAAGCAAAAAGTCAAGCAGAAGAAAGGATTGCCAAAGAGGTAAAGCGAGGTGACAAAACATTTTTCAGATACATCAGAGAAAGGAGAAAAGTCCAAAGTGGTATAGTGAAATTGAAAGGTGAAACGATCAATGTGTGGAGATAGACGAAGAAATGGCAGAAATATTAAACGAATACTTCAGTTCGGTGTTCACTAAAGAGGACCCTGGAGAAGGACCATCGCTAGTTAACAAGAAACTGGAGTGGAGTGGAGTAGATGTAACTCCGTTTACAGAAGAGAATATATGGGAAGAGCTAGGAAATCTGAAAATGGACAACGCCATGGGGCCTGGTGAGGTTCATCTCAGGATACTGAGGGAGCTCAGAGATGTACTAACGGGTCCGCTGTGTGACCTGTTCAATAGATCCGTAGAAACCGGAGTGGTGCCGAGTGATTGCAGAAGAGCGGTGGTGGTCCCACTTCACAACAGTGGGAGCAGAGAGGATGCTGGAAACTACAGGCCGGTTAGCCTCACCTCGGTGGTGGGAAAAGCAATGGAGAGGCTGCTGAAAGAAAGAATAGTGAACTATCTACAGTGAGAATAATTGCTGGACCACAGGCAGAATGGATTCACCAGGGGAAGTTCCTGTCAGACAAATCTGACTTTTTTGATTGGGTGACTAGGGAATTGGATCGAGGAAGAGCACTCGATGTCATCTACTTGGATTTCAGCAAAGCTTTTGATATGGTCCCACACAGCAGGCGTGTGAATAAAATGAGAAGCTTAGGAGTGAGTGTCGAGGTGGTGGCCTGGATTGCAAACTGGTCAGAAGACAATGTGTGATGGTAAATGGAACTTACTCTGAAGAGAGAGAGGTGTTAAGAGGAGTGCCGCAAGGATCAGTGCTGGGACTGGTCTTGTTCAATATCTTTGTGAGCGACATTGCGAATGGGATAGAAGATACGGTTTGCCTTTTTGCGGATGATACTAAGATCTGCAACAGGGTAGACACGCCGGAAGGAGTGGAGCAAATGAGATGGGATTTAAGGAAGCTGGAAGAGTGGTCGAAGATATGGCAGCTGAGATTCAATGCCAGGAAGTGCAGAGTCATGCATATGGGGTGTGGAAATCCAAAAGAAATGTATTTGATAGAGGGTGAAGGGCTGATATGCACGGAGCAGGAGAGAGACCTTGGGGTGATTGAATCTAACGATCGAAACAATGTGACAAGGCAATAGCTAAAGCCAAAAGAATGCTGGGCTGCATAGAGAGAGGAATATCAAGGAAGTGATGATCCCCTTGTAAAGGGCCTTGGTGATACCTCACCTGGAGTACTGTGTTCTAGGGATGTGAATCGTTTTTGAACGATTAAAATTATTGTCAGATAATTTTAAAATCGTCCAAAATCGTTAGAGTGCAGATACAATACAAATGCCCCCGATTTATCGTCAGGGGCATTTGTATTGTATCATTAAATAGGGTGCGAGAAAACCGGCACACCAAAAAAACCCTAAAACCCACCCCGAACCTTTAAAAGAAATCCCCCACCCTCCCGAATCCCCCCAAAATGTTTTAAATTACCTGGGGTCCAGTGGGGGGGGGGGGTCCCGACGCGATCTCCCTCTCTCTCTCTCTCTCTCTGGCCACCGTTGCGTTGAGAAATGGTGCCGGTGGCCCTTTGCCCTTATCATGTGACAGGGCAAAGGTAGCACCGGCGCCATTTTGTTTCCTGGCTCCCGACGTCACGCCTGCTGGAGATCGCCCCCGGACACCTGCTGGACCCCCAGGGACTTTTGGCCAGCTTGGGGGGGCCTCCTGACCCCCACAAGACTTGCCAAAAGTCCAGCGGGGATCCGGGAGCGACCTCCTGCACGCGGGCCGTATTGCCAATCTTCAAAATGGCGCCGGCGCTACCTTTGCCCTCACTATGTCATACGGTGCCCGTATGACATAGTGAGGGCCCGTATGACATAGTGAGGGCAAAGGTAGCGCCGGCGCCATTTTGAAGATTGGCAATACGGCCCGCGTGCAGGAGGTTGCTCCCGGACCCCCGCTGGACTTTTGGCAAGTCTTGTGGGGGTCAGGAGGCCCCCCCCAAGCTGGCCAAAAGTCCCTGGGGGTCCAGCAGGGGTCCGGGGGCGATCTCCAGCAGGCGTGACGTCGGGAGCCAGGAAACAAAATGGCGCCGGCGCTACCTTTGCCCTAAATATGTATACCCTGGAGGAGAGGAGGAGTAGGGGTGATATGATACAGACTTTCAGATACTTGAAAAGTTTTAATGATCCATAGTCAACAACAAACCTTTTCCATTGGAAAAAAATCAGTAGAACTAGGGGTCACGATTTGAAACTCCAGGGAGGAAGACTCAGAACCAATGTCAGGAAGTATTTATTCATGGAGAGGGTGGTAGATGCCTGGAATGCCCTTCTGGAGGAAGTGGTGAAGACTAAAACTGTGAAGGATTTCAAAAGGGCATGGGATAAACACTGTGGATCCATAAAGAATAGTGGATGGGAATGAAGAGAAGAGCCATGTGGGTGGCTTGCTGGAATGGAGGCTACTACTGTTATTATTTGTAAAAGTTGTGGGTGGATCCTTGGGCCAGTGGCAGATGACAACGCCCCCGGGGGGCCAAGTAGCCACACTTCTGACATCACAGAGGCGTTATAAACAAAAACAGTGCCAACATGAGACAAATGATCTAATGAGACAATACAATGCTCTATTGCAAACCAGAATACACCAAGTGATTGAACAAATAAAAAAAAACTTAGAAGGAATACTTATCATGGGCTTTGATATTCCGTTACAGAAAGTCTGCATATTTAGAGTGCATTTCCCTACAGGAAATGGCAGTGGCCCCTCACACATCAGAAAAAGATTCAATGCATTTAGGACCTTACGTTGCAACTGTGCTGAAATTGGGACAGGACACTGTAAATTTCATGTGAAATGATCACCTTTGACAAAGTTAAAATTGGACCACATTTAAAATGACCTCGTTACTCTGAACCTTATTTTTATAACAATTGCTTACATTACCAGTGCACAGAATTTGCATTTTTTTTTAGGACAAAGTAGGTTAAGATAGAATCTGTTTACAAAAGATCAGCAAATCCTTGCCAGTATCACTTGCCGCATTCCTTGTATAAGGATTTTAGTTTAACTAAGTTAATATTCTCAATTCCTCTAGACTTGAAGGATTGATTCATTGAATGGCGTTCTCTTTCCTCTGTTTATTTTTCTCTTGAGAAACACTGTTCCTCCCCCTCACTCTGTCTTTCCACTCATGGGGGGAAGGGATAACTTTTGAAAAGAAAAAATGGGACTTAGTACTGCAGTTTCTCTCCCTAATTTCTGTATCTGTTATATCTCTGATACATTTCTGTATCACAACACGTACTCTCCTGAATTATCTGCCCTAACGGTGCGTTGCAGCTTTCAAAGGGAGCACGAGACAGATCAGATCTCCTGCTGATCCAAACCTCTTTTCCCTCAACCTTTAATACTGAACCCCTTTAATACTGTCAAACTTCGTTAATACTGAACTGAGGTTACTGACAAGAACATTTACTAGTGTTAAAATTTAGAATCTGAAGCTACTGCAATCTGAAATCTGAAAGGACACTTTAACCGAAGAATTAATTGAACTGAATCTTAGAAAAAAAAAAAAAAAAAAGGGAAGTAACAGTTCCTTTAGCGTGTAGCAGACAGAGCACTGCTTTTTTAAGGAAGTACTTTTATCAGTGCTATGCGGCGAACGGAAAAGAAAAGAAAAAAAAGAGAGATTGTTTAAACGGAGCATATTTAAGTTCCACTTATTTGATAATTAATTGATTGATGTTTAAGTTCCAATTATTCTAATTATTTAGTATTACACATTGCACTTCAGCTCAGAATCTTATTGATTGAATTTATTCCAGGTTGACACCTATACAGTGATGATAGTGCATCTACTAGGAGGCGCTATGCTATTCTACCAGTTGTACTATATTATTATTTTAATAATTCTTTGAATACTAGTTTTTATTTTTCAGTCTATGACCCTCCTGTCTTAAGGAAACTTCAGTTTTATTTTCTTTTTCTAAATTTTATTCAGAATTCTGAACCTTTATTTTTTACTGATAGAGGTTGCTACATCTAAAGCAATCCCTCCCAAGCCTTTTCTTACAAATCCAAATTGATTTTATTAAATTGTATAGTAGAATTGATTCTCCAAGGTTAAAAAAGTAAAAATTTCAATTTAATCATTACCTTAATAATTTTTTGCTGTGTGCCAGATTTAAATATTTTCCAGATTGACAGCCTTCCTGCCATGAAAGATATGAAGATGAACACTTTACTTTGCAGCTTATTTTAACATTTTTCAAACATTTCTCACACTTTTTTGATTTTTGATCTTTGATCTACTTTTATTTCTGATACATCTTGATATGACACTTAAGTCGTTTCTTCATTGTTTTTAATAATAAAGTGGGAAAACATTATATAAGATTAGTAATAGTAAAGTTATAGTCATGATGAAATCTTCTCATTAATTAATTTGAATTTCAGTTCTTTTCCTATATTAGGTACCCAAAGCCATAAGAAACACATATCACAATTAAAGCCTTGATGAATGAAAAATTGATACACCTTGCTGAAAGATTGACTACGACATTTATGGAACTTACTCCAGCCCTCAAATCCCACAGCTAAACATGACTGATACCTTTACATACGTATAGCTGCAGTCATTCTTGCTTTGCAACGTTTTATGAATGCTGATTTAAACATTATTTCTGATAACCAGTATGTTTGTAATGTTGCTTCTTCTCTTCCTGGAACATAGGTAACCCCCTCATTAAACAAACTTCTCCCTGAGCCTCCACAACCCTCAGAAGGACAGAGACCGGACTCCCCGCAAAAAGCAGCACCAGATGACCTGGGGACAGATCAAAGCGCTATCTGACCAATCTGCACAACTCTTGGAACAGCAAGGCCTTGAGAAAACTCCAGAGGACTTCTTATTAGCTGCCTTTTCTTGCCTGAATGCCAACTCATTAACAATTGTGTTCTGTATCCTCATATTTAGCTTCATCTCTCCTGCCATGGCGATGTCTGAACAAGAACTATTGGCAATCCAATATGTACATTACCGATGCACAGACTTTATCACAACTATTGAACCAAACAGATTGCTGTGTTTGCATGCACATGCCAACCCATTCCAGAGAAGGACTATTGATGCATGCAGTTCCTTTTTAACCTATCAGGATGGACTACTTACCCATGGACTTACAGAGGGGTCTTTATAAATTCACCAGTCAATTACACAGTAATGCATTTGGATAGTAGGGTACAAATGAATGCTGTTTTTGTTGGAATATAATAATGACAGTATCACAGGGCTCAGGGTAGGGAAATATCCATATTGCAATCAAACATTCATTCTGCACCACATCATGTCTAGAAAATATTCCTTTCTTAATGCAACCATCACTGAACACATGCACAATTTCACAACATCTCCTGGCTCCAGGTCTCAGAAAGACTATTCTCATTGTATTACTTTATATTGTTATTTTAATATGTTGCTGCTGCTGCATTCAATGCATACCCAATCTCGTGTCTATGCTGAAACCTCGCTTTCCACCTGGATATAAAAATGTCTTGTATGCTGCTTAGTAGGGAATCATGAGCCCTACAGTAGTTGGCACACCATGCTGCATAAGCTCTAGGTGATATGGGAAATCAAGAGCCCTGCAGCAGCTGGCACACAACCCCGACACAGCTCTTCTCTCCCCATCTCCCCTTCCCTATCTCCAGCTTATACGCAAAGCACAGCAAGTTCCAGAATGGGTCTCAAGCATGGATACAGAGATATTCTTTATGTTGCTTAAACAAAAACAAAAGGATGAGATGTGGGATTGTGAGCTTAGCTCCTGATAGCTGATAGAGCATGTCAGGGGTTAACTCCAACTTCCCTTTTCTCGGGCCTACACTGGAGGCAGCAGAATTGTGTAAACTTCAGCCTGCCACTAACTGAGACAGGAAATCTGTCTGACAAACCACTTGCACCAGACATGCCTGCACCAGGAATAGATCTCAAACTGTAGCAAACCAAAACTGCTCTCTGCCTACTTCCTCTTACACTTAGTCAGCTAGTTTAACACATCTTAAACCGCTTCAATGTCCAGTTTATGACCTTTTCCCCTCCTGGCCTGCCAGCTTACACGTAGTCAGCATAAAGGCCAGGAAGGACATTTATGGTATGATGCTGTAACAGCCAATGAATGATATATGTATTTGCAAAGAACCAATGATGTGATGACAAATCTGCATGCTATGCTTACTATGGAATTATGTACAATAAAAGGAGCCCCAGGGAAGGAGGAGGGGAGGTGACCTTCCCGGGGACACGTTTCACCACGAATCCTGCCTGATGTGTCTTCATTGATGCAACAGTATTTTATATTTTGCATGTATATACATTGAGCCCATATTCACATGCTTATAGGCTTGCATATATATGTGCATGAATTTTATAAGTACACATATATACATGCAAAATATAAAATACTAGGGATGTGAATCGTGTACCCAATCATTTTAACGATCTGGATCGGCTGGGGGGAGAAAAAAATCGGATCGGCATGATTTTTTTTTTTTAATCGTTTTTCTGAATAGTGCGCACTAACGCGAGTTAGTGCGCACTATCAAAAATTGTTACTTAATGATTTAAAAGTAACATTTGAGGAAATGTTCGTTAGCTAGAGGTGCTTGGTGCTGTCCCCCGTGACCATTTTGCTACCAGATATAGCACGCACTAGCCAGAAAGAGAAAAAAAGTGCCAGCAGGCTGCAGCAGTGACAGTGCCAGCAGTAGCCACTAGCCAGTAGCCAGTCTAGCCTCAGCCTGCTCTTTAAATTTAACCACTGTAAATATAATAAATTAATAATAAAGTTTTTTGTTTAGTTTTTCTATAGTTTGTTAATGTTTTGAAGCTCAGGTTGCAAGTTTCTTTATTAAATGTTTTGTTTCACTAAAGTAGAATATAGAGAAGTACTTAATTTCATGTTATGTAAAGTTTCTTACTTTCTTTAGTTGAATACACAAAGTACTTCATTTTATTTTATTCTACTCTAGTGAAAAAAAAGAAGTTTAGTTTAACACAGGAACTGCAAACTTCAGCACAGTGAATGGGGGGGGGGGGAAGAGGGATGTGAAGAACCTTGGTAACATCAGTAAATAAGAGGGCAGCCAATAGGAATACATATTCATTCCTAACTGACCTTAACTGACCTGAAAAGTGTCAAATTGTATCATTTTCTCTTAGTGCGCACTAACTCTCGTTAGTGCGCACTAACCAGATTAATGATTTTTTTTTACGATAAATTGGGGGAATTTCTATTGTATCGCACTCTTTAATGATTAATGACGATATTAAAAATATCAGACGATAATTTAAATTGTTAAAAAAGATTCACATCCCTATAAAATACACGTTAGTTGTATATATATGTCGTGTGTGAATGTTTAGCATATATTTACTCGTGTGCTCGTTTCCTTGCAATGTTCAACTTCTGGTTCTTCTGAGGTTTGTTCATGCCACAGTGCCACCACCACCAGCACAGCAGCCAAATTTCACCATTAGGGCGTATTATGACTGGTATCCTTGGTAGAAACAAATGAGAAAGTGCTGTTCCCCATCAGGGGAGTCAGGTGCAAGCTCAGGACCATAAAGCAGGCTTGGAAAGGCCTGCAAAGAGAATTCAGTCCTGGAGCTTCCTACCAATGTGGGGTAAGTAGATTGTGGGTAATAGGGTTGGGGTTGCTTGTGGTGTATAAGTGGGGCAATGGGAAGGGTGGACACTAGGGGTGAGGAGATAGGAGTGGGAAATGCTAAGGTTGTGGAGGGCACTAGGGGTATGGGTATAGGGTGGGGAATGCTAAGGGTGATAAAAGTGTCATTGGGGGGAGACATTGTGACCTATAGGTAGAACAAGAGGCAATAGGTATGCATGGATTCTGTAACAGATTTACATTCTGTTAATGGTATGATCAATGTGTTGCTAAATGTATATAACGCAAGAGTGAAATCTTAGGTAAGGATAACAAGGGGCAATGTTAACCATAGTTACAAGTACAATAAAGTTCAAATAAGAGACAGAATTTCCTCAGGCACATATAATAGATTTAATGATGGCCCCTATAGCAGAGTAAACCACTGTCCTACTTCCAGAAGGGAGAGATTTTGCCTTGTCGTACAGTTGCAGTTATTCCCCAAAACTGAGTACTCCCTTCTGGAAGTAGGACAGTGGTTTACTCTGCTATAGGGGCCATATAGTCCCACAGGTATCCCTTATAAAAGATCACTTATCTGAAAGGAGTACTCCAACATGCTAGACTGCCCTAAAAGTTGCCTCATTAAAATGAGTATCGTGACGATTCATGAATTATCCCTGTTCTGGTGTATTTTTGGACCTGGTAGCAGGACACCTCTTCTAGGTGAATTAAGGGAGTGCAAACAGCCATACTATTAACTAAAAAATTCATTTGAAAACATAGAAACATACCAGTATGGAGGTCACAGTAACAGCAGCAGTGCACACTAATTTTGTATTCCTATTTCTCTGTATAATTGAGAAATTCAAGAAGAAGAGCTGGGAGTTGCACTAGAAACACTAGGGGTGATCTGATCAGCTGTGTGTGCAGCAGGATGGGGCAGAAGATAAAGTCTTGATATGGCCATCAGAAAGAATTGAACATTGTCTATGTCCTCCTTCCATCACTGGTGTAGGATTTGTGGACCCTTGGGCCGATCGGAGCCGTAGGAAGAGCTGCTGTAGGTGGTAGAAGCAGCGACCCCGACCGGGAGGCGGCAGGGACAGGTTGATGGCAGGTCGTAGACGGGACTCTGGAGGCCCTATGCGACCAAGGGCCCCGGCGAGGATGGAGGTGATGGTAGCGCTGGCTCGGTGAAGAGGAAACCTTCGCCCTGGAAGCCGATCCTCCCCCGAGAGGAGCTCGTAGGAGTTCAGCCGCTGGGACTTAGGAGATTCACCCTGGAAGCCGGAGTCCCCCCAGGAGGAGCCCGTAGGAACCCGGCCGCTGGGACTTAGGAGGGCCCGCAGGGGCCTGGTCAGCGGTAGTCCAAGGTCGAAAGCCGAAGGGTTGTTGCTCGCCGTACCAGAGTCAGGAACCAGTGGATCGCCGTCAGCTAGTCCGAGGTCAGAAGCCAGAAGATACCAATGCCAGTCCGGGGTCAGAAGCCAAGTAGAGACGTCAGCCGATCCGAGTCAGGAGCCAAGGAAGAACACCAAGCAGAACGCAGCAACTGAAGACAGGAACAACCCTGGGAACCTCGTTGCAAGGCCCTGAGGAGAGGGACTGCAGGGCTTAAGTAGCCCTGCAGCGTCTGACGTCACCGGGAGGATGCAGGCAGATTTCCCGCGCCTGGCCCTTTAAGAATCGGGCCGAGACGCGCGCGTGCCCCTAGGGGGCGGAGCTAGCCGCGGCGAGACGCCGGCTGCTCCGGCGATGCAGGAGCCGCGTGGTGGGAGCAGGGGCAGGCCCGAGCGCTGCGTGGAGGCGCGGAGAGAGCCGTGGTGGGAGCCCCCGGAGACCCGAGGAAGCCCGAGAAGCCCCGGAAGTCCGCGGAGGTAGGAGGAGCGGCCGGGACCGACCCGGAGCCGCAACAACTGGTCCCAGTATTGGCCATCCACTCAGCAAGACCTTGTCTTTGCCTTGTGCTTCAACAAACTCTCATGCAAAAAAACCTTGTCCTTGGCATTTTTCTCGGTCTTGGGCAGCCCTGTCAGGAAGCTTGACTTGTAAAGTGCTCTCAATCCTAGTTTGAAACTCTTGAGTAATTAGAACTCACTCATAAAAATATTACCAAGAAAACTATATGCCCTCTATCCTAGAAACACCCATGTACTAGGTGCTGCATTATGGCCTTTGATGTCTTACTATGTAGCCCACACCTCAATGCTAACTAACTACCCTGACACAATCTACCTCTGAGGTCCTATCACTACCAAGGCACCATGTACTAAAATATTACTGAAGTTCTGTATCTCAGGAAACCAATATATGGTCTTGCCACCACCTATAGGACATTGGAGTCCCAAAGCTAGGATCACTTCCCTTTTGCCTATACCTTTCCCAGAAAAGGAATGCCCTCTAACTGCTTGTACGATCATGCACATCATGATCGTACAAGCATAGGAGAACACGAATCGTACAAGCATAGGAGAACACAAATTGACACACGATTTTAGTTCTTTTCATAGATGACAACATCTCATCGTTGTTGTTGTTGTTATCTGAGGAGGAAGATGGAGAAGATGATTATGAGGGCCTGGACTCTGCTGATGCTACAGCAGCTGAAGCTAGAACTGCAGGTAACATCAGAATCATCCTTTCCACCGCCAGAGGTGGCATTCCAGCTACTCTCCTCCCCTTAAGAGAGGCCACGGGCCAGCACCACCTAACATTCTTCTCCCTTTCCTGGTAGGGCCTGCTTACCATTCTGCCCTGGAACTTTGGGATGCAGGTCCTCAGGCTGGCCAATCATTATTGGCCAAGGGAGGGCAAGACATTCTTCAACCCACCATCCTCAGCTGAACTGCCATTTTTGCTGATCTTGCCTCACTGGACAGAGTACACATTTGCCAGGAGCCAGTGTTTCAGGAGGCTTTTGTACAAAGAATATAATATAAATGTTATAATCAACTTTATTTCCTAAATCATTATAAAAATGCAAAATATAAACATATCATAAAAATACATGAAACATACATGAAGCATACATAAACAAAATTAACTATCCAACAAATACCCGGATATCAATCATATACACTCACAACCATACCCAATTACTTACATAAAAGCCACTAACTAACAAACACAATCATCTAAAAAACATTCATATCATTCCCATTGTTGCAAATCCCAACTTGTTTCACTCAAGCTTCTTCAGGGGATAGTCCAATTCATAGGGATGTGCAGACCAAAAGTTTATGTTCATAAGTCCATAAGTCGAAAGGGGGGGTCAATTTCGGTCAATATGAACATATGGAGAATTCCATAAGTTGAGTCTATGTCCATAAGTGCACCGATTCCCTAAATAAAAATTTAAACCCCTGTTGAATAAGTTGGAAATCCGAAATAAAAGTTGGAAATCCGAAATAAAAATTTAAACCCCTGTTGAATAAGTTGGAAATCCGATCGTTTTCACCTCATCACTTTTTTAAGTTAAAAAAAAAAAAAGTTGCGTTTTACCTATAAGTTCAAAACGAATGCACACCCCTACCAATTCAAGATGTTATATGATATCGGAAAATTGCCCATGAAGATATACAGATGTAAGTATATTCTGAAAAGGAAAACAAACACTTCAAAATGGTTTAACTTAGATGGCCATTCACCACAATAGAACACCTCAGGGATATCTTCTATCTTCAACAAACGTTGACATTGATGTGTAAGAAACTCACACAATGACCCAAAATCTTCTCATAGGATTCAGTTTCTGGGATTTACATCTTTTTGTCCAATACTCTATTTGGAGTACCACGGATTAACAACACCACCAAACATCATGGGGTGGATTTTAAAAGGTGCGCACGCGTGTCCATGTGTGCACGGTTGCTGGTGCTTGCACATGGACACACCAATTTTATAACATGCATGTGTTGCTGTGCGCATGTTATAAATTACGATATCCATGTGCAAATGCACGCCTAATTTTATAATTGGCGCGCACATGTGCAGGTGGGTGTCTATCATGCGCACAACGGGAGGGATTTTTAAAAACTATGTACGGCAATGCAGGTAAGCCTTTCCCAGTTAGGGAACTTCCCTAACCCTAACCCTATTCTTCCTCCCTCTTCCCCTCTCCTCCCCAACCCCTAACCTACCCCTACCTATTCCCTAATTTTTTATTTTAATACTTACTGCTGCTTTGGAGCAGAAATATCTTCCGTGTGCTGGCCAGCTGCCAGCGTGCGCTTCCCCAGGACAGCATCTAATGGCGCTGTCCTGGCCCACCCTCCCCTCCTCATCCAAACCACACCCCCCAGCCCACCTTTTTACTTGGCCTGGTACTTCTGCATACAAAGGGGGTTATGCACGTGGCTTGGCCCTCTGTAAAATGCACGTGGCGTGCGCAGGGCCCGGCCACGTGCATAACCCACGATTTTTATGCCCGTGGTCCTCTTAAAATTGGCCAACATAGTGTTACTAAAATGCCATCTTCCTCAAAATTCAAAAATCATATGAGTAATAAATATATATATATTCCTTATTTTAATAATATATACTTGTAATATTTACTTGTATAAATCCTATTCCCTTATACACGCAAATATGTGCAATATATGCACATATGCAGGCATAAAGGGGATGCTCACAGTACATACCGTTCTACTTGCATCATGTTTGGAAGGAGTGGAGGAAGCAAATTTTCTACCTAGCGAGGTGGACTTTCTTATCTATGAGGTCATGAAGGTTTAACATTTTATGAATGGCCTGAGTCAGGAAAAGTAGGCTCATAAAGGAAGAAGGTGATATGGGAGAAGATCCATCACAGGCTCAATGCACTCTTTCACAACTATCACAGTGTGAAAGACCTGACCATAAGTGGCAGGACCTCTGACACCTCATGAAGCAGGGCCAATGCAAGAGAATTTAGCAAACCACACCTACATAAATGCATTCAATAGCTTGATGACATTAGAAAACTGAGTTATAGTAAAGGATTCTCTTATATCTTTCTCCTCTCCAGCTCTTCACCATATACTGGCTTGTCCAGAAAAGTAATTGATACTTCTGATGACAAAAGATTGACTGATGCAAGTCGTGTTTTCTGCTATCCACTGGAAAGAGCCAGCAGCAATATAATGCGGAGCTGTCTTCAATTTCACCTCAATAGACAAGCTATAAGCAGCCATATAGGAGTTCAAATATACAAGGTCATCTTTTAGAGCTTGAAATTAAGTGCTCTGGTCAGCCTGCATCTACTCAAGCACTCCCTGAAAGTCAGCTCCTCTAAATGTGCCCTGGAACAAAATATTATGCTTTAGAAGAGTCAGTGTCTCTTATAATATGTGTAACAGAGTAAATGCACTGAGGTGCACCTCAAATACATAGGCATTTTAGTTAGATCATATGGAACGTAAACCACCACCCTCTTTGTTTACCTTTCATATAGTTTGCTGTGAGAAATGAGCACTGGATTTGTTTCAGCTGTGCCATGTTTTCTATTTTATTTCTAACGGAAGGGCTGCATCTCATGATTTTCTATGTGAGAAAAATAAAATATACATTTTTCCTCCCATAAGAAAAATGGGAGCTTTGATTGCATAAAGGAGGTTGACCAGACTTACTCCTGCTTTGAGTAAGAATAAATAGTTTCAGGGTAGGGGCCCCAGGGAGGCAAATAGAAAGCAGCATATTTAAGTGGATAAATAAGCCTTTGGAAACAGAGGCAGTTAGAGAGAAGCCTGATAATAATGAAAAGTACAAGCAGGCTCTGACTTCTGCTTGCTTCATATAACTCTATTCAAGCTCTCGTGAATAGTTTTTGGAGTGTTTCAAAACATAGCCAAATATTTCCTTTTACAACAGTAGGTAAAATAGCCAAGGTCATTTCCGGACGTAACAGTATTCCAGGTGGCCACCACTAGATTCACAATGTCAGCAGCAGTGTGGTACCCACTGTCGACCTGGCCATTTTTTTTGCCTCTTGCAACAGCCCTGTATTCTGCAGCTATTCACCTCTTGATGGTTCAAACCTCTAGATGTTAATTGATCCCAAGAACATTAGCATTTTTTTTAATAGTTGTACTGTAAAAACTTTGTATGTTTGGTTTTAACCCACTGAGCTTTGAAGGTCAGCAGACCACAATTTTATAAAATAAATACATAAATATAATTGTAATATCAAAGGGCTGCTAACAAAATATTTTACAATTAAATCATTGAATGTTACTCAGGGGAAACCAATTGACTTCTCGATTGGTCTTTCTAGTTGTGAATCCATAGAACAATATACATAATCATGATTTCAGTTACCCTTGTCCTTCACTAATGTGACATTTCCCATATAGCACCTGTGATCTATCAAAAAGAGTAAAGAATGTCTATAGTTACTAGCTGATAGAATTTCTCATTTCTGAGGGTAGTAGATCAACCATTTATATCAAGTATGTCAGCTATTTAAAGATTTGAATCCTCTTCTGAAGTGAAATATAAAATGCAAATAAATATGAGCTAAAACTGATAGCATTTTAGTAGTGGTCTGGAACCGTTGTCCAAATTCATTTTATTTGGGAAAAAGACTGGGACGGATTAATTTAGAACTGGTTTAAGAATCCTTATGTTATACTGTTTAAGAAACAGAATGAATAATAATTTATATAGTTCTAAATATAAAACAGTAGAAAATGTTTGATCTCACTGTTGTATTGTTAATATGTACATGAACTTCTTGAGATAGGTGGATCGTCAGAAATGCAATCTGTAAGTCAAACACAAACATGAATCATATTATTTCTGGTTCCTATTGAAAGACCATGGAATTAAATAGGGGTATGGCTCTACAAATAATTAATTATCCATTTCTTGAACATTTTTCTCTTTTGACAGTAGAATCTAATTTTTAAGTTCTACACTCACTTTTCTTCTTTGGATGCCAAATCAAATCATCATTAGAAGCCATAAGAAAAAATTAGGTTTTTTAAAATTTAGAACTAAGGGGTCTATTTACTAAATTACGTTAACAATAACTCAAGCATTAATGTGAATTACCGAGCTACAATGTACATTAATGCTTGCATTGTTTAATGCACTTTAGTACATTAGTCTGTAGTAACATTAATATGAAATTAACCTAACATGAAACATGTAAAAAAAAATCTGTATCACATGCAAATGCATGGAAACAGCTCATTCAAATTAAAATGAAATTAGTGCATATCACGTAAAGAAACACAATTTGCATTAACTCTCTAGCAAATGCTAAAACGTTTAACAACACCGGAGGCGTAAAGTTGCAGTGTTAGCTTCAGAAGGTTAACCCATGGCCCAATGTGGGCAATCTCCCTTCTATGCTCCTGACTCTAGCATGAAGCACCATCATGATTTTCTGCTGGGTTATGCTGGGTCACCAACCCCAAATCCTTTTGAACTGCTGCAGCAAATTCACTTTTCAAGAATTTGCTGCAATTCAAGGCTTTGGAGACATGACAGAGAAATCTGCAGGTGCCACAAACTTAAGGTACCACACAAATTTTAAAACTAATAAACTGGCATTTTCAGGATGCTGATCTCTCAAACTTTAAAAATACTTACAAATGGTGCAAGGATGTCGCAGCTGATGTAGCTTATCCTGTCATCTGCCAGAGAAGTAGGATATTTCTATTAGTAAGGATCTCTGGTAGAGCTCATCCCGCTAGTCAGTAGTCACTGAAGAAAAGAGGAAGTAAGTTGTGCCCTGGCAACTAGCGCAGTTCGCTCTGCCAGTTGCCGAAGAAATCAATGGGGTCATGGCAGCTGATGGAGGTCATTTCACTGGCCACTGAAAAAAGAAAGTTGCCCTCAGCCAACACTGTAGGTAAGTGGAGCAGGGGATGGGGAGGGATAGAGAAAAAAAATCTCTTGGGAATGGGAGAAGAGAGAAGGCCAGCAAAGGTACTCAATCAACCTTTGCCCACAACTTCATCACTGTCTGACCTGGCAGCCATTTTTTAAGAAAATTACCACTGATAAAGAGCCATGCATTTCTCAGTCCCCCTCCAATCTCTCTCCTACCCATCCCTCCCCTTCTTTTCCCTTCAGATGTCTTTAGAATTGGAGGGCAGGAGGGAGTGTTGAATCTTTTTATTACTGACTCTTGGTTGTGTGAGACTCATTTCTGTGTTACTTAGCCAAGTTTGTCCTGATTATCATATAGAATCTCAGGCATGAACTATTTCTTGTAGTCTCTGCAATAGTATGGCAGGAGAAACTGTATCAAATGCCGAGGCTATGTCTAAATGCAAGGCAATAACAGCTTCCCTTTTATCAAATTCTCTGTATAAATAATCAGTAGCAGAGCATAAAAGGGTCTCCGTACTATGCTTCTTTTGAAATTGATGTTGATGCAAAGCATGGTTCTTGATTAAAAAATCAGAGTTGCAAATACACAATTTTCTCTAAAATTTTCCCCAATGACATACGATTAGCAATTGGTTGATAACTAGGGGGAGTTCCAATGGCAAATTTCCTCTCTTACAGACAGGCTTAATAGCGACTTGCTTTAATTTCAGTTTGTGATTTTCCATACAAGAAAATTTGTGAAAATGCTTAATAATTTGAAACAGCTCAGAAAGACAATTCAATGAAGACCTCAGTTGTACTCAAAAATTCTCATCTTGCAGCAATATAAATGTTCTTGTCCTCTTGTTTTACAGAGTTATATGCTACTAAAGAAGCATCTGATTGTTTTTTTTTTCTCCAAATGAATTCAGGTCTTCTCCGTTTTGCTTGTACTAGAGAGAAGTCAAACCATGGTATTCTATATTGCCTCACCCTCCATTTCTTTATTACTAATGGAGCAATTTTATCTCTAACTAATGTCAAAACATCAATTGCGGAGTTAGCCAGACTCTCTGCGATTTCACAATTCAGCTGATCTTTAATTAGTAGCCATTCAGCTTTTAATGATGCTACATCAATAGATTTCCTGGTCTTTTGTAATTCAAATTTATTCTCATGCTTCAAGGCTATTTCAACTAAAGTTACTTGAAACTTAATAAGGTAGTGATCAGATCAGGAAACAGATTCTATGTTGGTTATAACAATTGAATCTCCATAATCCATGCTTTATTTGAAAATTATCCTTTTGAATGTACATTTTCCTAAAACATTTCTGCTTACATTTTAGTAGGTGTAATCGTGTGTGGTAGATTTGGTGGGATAATTTTCAAAGTGGACATATGCAAGTAATTCTGCTTTGAAAACTGGTGCAACTTATGCATCATGTTACAATATTACCCCCAGAGGTTGAATTTTGCGTGCTATTTAAGAACATAAGAAATTGCCATGCTGGGTGAGATCAAGGGTTCATCAAGCACAGCATCCTGTTTCCACTGGTTTAATGCATGTAAATGACTATTATAAAATTGCCAAGGCACAACACATTTTATTTTTAACCCAATTTTTTACATACTTCTATGTGACTAGAGAAAAGATTTTGAAAACAAAGCTGGGGTGGAGTTGGGACCTGATTTTCAAAAGCAAGTACACACTTAAAACTGAGTTTAACATTTATTTATTTATTTATTTATTTATTTATTTTGTTTTAGGAAAATGTACATTCAAAAGGATAATTTTCAAATAAAGCATGGATTTTATTTTATTTATTTAACAACTTTTTTATACTGACAATCGTGGGTTCATCATATTGGTTTACATGGAACTAAGAGAAATACAGTGAATGGGGGGGAGAGTGGAAGAAACGGGGGTATAACAGGGTAAAGGCATAACAGAAGAAAGTGTAATGATGCAACTAACAAGAGAAATAATATTATATAATGAAAGTTATAATAATAATAAACATAAAATAATATAAAAGAAACATGTGTAAATGCATGTTTACCCATGTAAGTGGACTTTTGAAAATTGGTACAACATATGCCATTGAATTGTCCATAGAATTTACTTGCATAAGTGCACTTTACGCGAGTAAATGGCTTTTCCAAATTGCTACAATAGTACAATAGTAGACGCACGAAACTTCTTTTGAAAATTTACCTGAAACTTATGTATTTTAGACATTATGCAAACAAGTTCACCTGCACAAGTTATACCCTTGATAGAACAAATGTAACCTTGTATAGGTGAATTTGTGTGTGCACCAGCCAATTTATATTGGGATTTTCAAAGCAAACTTATGTGCATAAGTTTACTTTGAAAGTGTAGGGTAAAGTATGTATGTAAATGTTACATGCAGAATTTCCCTAACCCGCACAGTTGTTAAATTACACTCAGGGCGGGTAATTTTATAGCTACCTGCATAGGGCTAAAGTTTTTAGCCTGAATTTTGAGAGTAGAGTTATATAGATAAATGAGCTTTGAACATTCATAGGTTGCCCTGGCACACATGTACACATATGAACCGAAACATATATCTGCCCTGTAGTTGCTGCTATTAACTTTTACAATAAAAAATGGTACTGGCCTAGATGTGGTCAGCACCATTGTATGGCAAAAATATACAATGCCACATGCCTGGGTCTGCCAGTACCATTTCCAATAGTGGCAGCTGCAAGGGAGGAGCGCTCAGGTATCACACCTGCCCTGTGAAAAAATCTTCAAAAAGAGGATCAGAGGCTTCGAGGTAGAGGATACCAGGGATGTTTTTATTTAGTTTGTTTTTTAACAATGAAATCATGCCATCTGAACAAGAGGCAGGCCCCAAAGTGACATCACTTTGACATCATCCTCTGGGTAGTTGGCAGTGCCATTATTAAAGTCATGGAGCCAGGATGAGTGTGAATGGGCTTCGTTCCTGCCCTAAAGGATTTTGCAAGGACTGTTGAAAAGGGGTAAGTTAGGGCTGGGAATGGGGCTCCCTGGCCTTGACAGATTTTAATCCCAGCCAGGGAAGACCAGGCCCTGATAGGTCCTGGACATTTATGGCCAGAGTGGGGGTCAGAAGGGCCCAGACAGGCCCCAGCTGAGCCACGGAATGCCTAATTGGGCAGACCCAGATTCCAGCTTCTGTTGTGGCGGGGAGGAGGATGCTTCCTGGGCAGCGGGAGGCCTATTTTATTTTTTTAATGTTCAGGGGTTTTTTTTTTTGCTGTTTTGGGGATTTTTAAAAGTTTAACGAGTTTTTTGGTTCAGCAAATGAACCAAAATGGAACCAAACAATGAAAAAATACCCAAAACAAAATAAATAAATCAAAGTGAAAAGTTTGGTGCTGCAAATTCCTAATATGTATACACACTAATATAGATATACAGTCTGAGAAACATTTATTGTTATGTTGCTGTCCAAATTGTACCACATATCCTGGTCACTGAAACTCATATGGCTAGAATAAAAGAAACACATTCATTTTCTTTCCCTTCATAATTTATTATCACTGCAGCTGATCCTATTGCTTTTCCCACCACCCTATTTCAACAACTGGGAAAACCCAAATTATCAGATTCCTCAGTGATACTGAAGACGTTTGCTTATTCCTCAACACTTCTGACCCAGTACCAGCAATGATTATACTGTAGAAAATGTGAGTAAAGGATATTGTAAATTAAAATCCTTGGCATTAAAGGTGTTAAAATATTGTCTTTTGCTTCACATTTGTTAATGTATTTTTAGACTTCATATAGCATGGTTGATGTACCAAATGGCTTCCAGATAGCAAACATTTTAACTGCAGGTCACCAAAATTACAGGGTCATTTATCAAATCGCGTTTTTGCATGTGAAAAATGCCTTAACGCATGTGATAAGCACCATAACGCATGGTGCGTTGCAAAATTTTAAAAGAGGAGGGATTGGGGAGGAGTTGGAGGTGGGATTTCAGAAAAGGTGGGCTGGCTTCGTGAAGGCATAACACTCGATATCACACAGTTTTAACACCAAAAATAACTACACCTTTTTTAATTGTGTCAAGCTGTGTGATATAGTGCCTTCTGCCCACAACACAATTTACAATTTTTTCATAAAGTCTGTTTTGGGCATTTTTAGGCTGGGGGAGGGGGAGCCTCTGGGGATGATACCATAGTAAGCAGCTATTTATGCTACTGTAGGAGGCCTACCTAGTAACTTGAGATGAGGTTTAGGTAGTAGTGTAGGGGTTAGGGGCCACCTTTACATGCAGAGTGAAATGTACGAACAGAACAGTACACTTTTGTGAAAATATGATGTCCTTCGGAGTGAGGAAACTCCCACAACGATGAGATTTGTACAATGTTATCTCAACCTAGCTTGATGTTACCTAGGTAGAGAGTCCATCAAGCTAGGTTGAGAGAACATTGTACAAATCTCATCGTTGTGTGAGTTTCCTCACTCCGAAGGACATCAAATATTCACAAGAGTGTACTGTTCTGTTCGTACATTTCACTCTGCATGTAAAGGTGGCCCCTAACCCCTACACTACTACTTAAACCTCACCTCAAGTTACAAGGTAGGCCTCCTATAGAGATATAAATAGCTAAGTACTACAAGGGCCTCTCTCTCTCTCATGCAATTATACCTATGCAAAGTGATAACTAGGCTATTACCATAAAATACACCCTTTTTCTATGGAATGCAATATTTGATAAATCTAGGCCTTAGATTGTCTTTGCCTAGAACATAATATATCATACTTAACTTAGTATTGTCATCTATGAAATAATACATCCGAACAGAATGAAAGACACTTTACAATGCTATTAGTGTAAAGTTCACTGTACAAGGCCATTAGTATTAGGCATCTCTAATTTCCTGAGTTAACTGTCAAATCTTCTTTAGTCATAATGGCATTACTATGTCTTAATTAGAGTTGATAGATCCTCAAAAAATGTCATAAGAAAAGAAATTGTCACAGTTTTTAAATAGAAGAATAAAAGTTATGGCATTTTCACATTTTCTTCATCCATTATACTACACAGGTATAGTTTTAGTCCATTGCTCCCTTATATGTTTCTCTTTTTCCCAGTGAGATTAAATTGAGACTGAAATATACACAGTAACTGAGTTTTAAGTTATTCCATACAATAAGAACTTCATAGTATACGGAAGCTCTCTTTAGCAAGACTTTTTATGAAACTTTTGCTTCTATATTTTTTCTCTGGTTAACTCTAGGGTGGAAATATGTTTGCAATGAAATAGGAAATAAAGATGATATTTCCTATTTTGTCAACACAAAAGCGGAGGATGTAGACACACCAAAGAGGTAAACCACAAAGCATCAATGATGGCGCCAGCTTTGAGTAAAGAAGGCTCACAATCTCCTCTTCCATTGAGAGGACACATTCACTGGGTACACCGGTTTAGTGGGTACTAAGCCACCTTGGCTATGTCTGGCCAGACTGCAGACTTGTGTGCCTGATATGTCAGTGCATTTGTGCTCATGTCTTTGTTGGACTCTGTGAGAAAGCATGTTAGAAAATTTTGCTGGGATCTCCTTTCCTAGGGTGGGCTGAAGGTCTCTCTTGCTAACTGATTTAGCTATGGCCTGTGGCAGGAGAAATGGTTCCTTTTGTGATTTCCTATTTTGTTGCATTTTGGGAATAACAAAAACAATAGGACAATAACATGACATTTCATGTTGGTTTTCCTATCATTTACTTTTTGGGGGAGCCAAAAAAAGCATAAAAAAATAAAACCTGCTCCAACCCTTCCCATTTGTTAAAATAAGGAGCCCCCTGCCTGCAGAGAATCCCCATCCACTCGCCCAACCCTTCCAGGAATCATCAAAAATCCCTGGTGGTCTAGCGGGGGACCCAGGAGTGACCTGCTCCTGGGCCAGTGGCTACCTTTAGTCAAAATGGCACTGGCTGCCCTTTTCCCATATTATGTGATAGGGGCTATCTGTGCCAGTGGTCCTGGGAGCGGTGCGTCCTTCAGGCAAATGGTGCCATTTTTAGCTACCGGAAGAAGAAAGATGGTGGAAGGCTTAGTCTTGAGCATCTAGACAGGGACATAGGCTTAGACCTAGGCCTAGGCCTGGATTTTGGTAACAAGACCTGGACTACTGCATCAAGCATACACATAGACCCAGGCCTGGGCCTCAATGAGAGGACTGGGACTATGGCCAGGCACCAGCATTGAGCCAGGGCCTAGGCAGTGGTAATGGAAACTGAGCAAAGGCCCTGGCATCAGGTGTGGCCAAGGTGCAGGCCCAGGCACCTACAATGGCACCTGACTTCAGGCCAGGCTCCAGCATTGGACCTAGGCCTCGAATATGGGACCTTACTTTGGGCTGACATGAGACCTGGGTCTAGATCATGGCACCAGCATTGAACATGGGCATAGGCCCAGGCCTCAGTGATGGGACCTGGCCTCAGGTCATACCTTAGCATTGGATCTACATTTTGGAGACTGGACCAATCTTTGAACCAAGCACTGGCACTGGGTCAAAGTCTCAGTCACAGGATGTGGCCTTGAGCTGAGCCCCATCATCAGGCTTGGGCCTCAGGAATGGTACCAAGCCTCATTCTGGGCCCCAGGATCTTGCCTTGGCTTCAGTGACCTCACCTGACTTAAAGCCAGGCCATGGCATCAGGCCTGTCATGATTCTCCAGTGGATAGGGATTCTCCAGTTTCTAGGTAGGCCATGGTGTTAGATCTGGGACCCAGCCATGGCCTGTTTATTCTTATACATTGAAGTCAAAGGGACCTATGAATTGCTTCTTCCATTTGTTTCAAATGGCCACACAAACAAACCAAAAGAAATTTTCATTTGAGACTAACCTGATGAATGACTGTGACTTATGACATGAAAGGATGAACCAAAATGAAACTTTTACTCTGCATACCCCTATTAATATTAGTTCTCTCTCCCTACTGAAACCTTTCCCATATTCAGAATATGTACTAGGGATGTGAATCGCTTTTCTGACAATTTAAAATATTGTACTATATTTATTAAATCGTCATCCATCGTTGAAAACACTGAAACAATAGAAATTCCCCCGAATTTTCGTGGAAAACTAGTTTATCGTCTTAGTGCGCACTAACAGGAGTTAGTGTGCACTATGTCTCCATTAGTGCGCACTAACCACTGTTAGTGCGCACTAACAGAAAATGATACTAATTTGACACTTTTTGGGAAATTTAGGGACAAATATATTTATTTATTTATTTATTTTAAGGTTTTTTTTTTATACCGAATTTCTTGATGCAGATCAAATCAACTCGGTTTACATCGAACAAAAGTTTTAACAATAACATAGCCAATAAACATATTACAAGAGGCAGATATTGGCAGAGTCAAAAGTTACATTATAACAAGGGCGAGCAACTGGGGATTAGGAAAAGAGAGGGGGGAAAACAAGAGTATACAACAATCGGAAACTTTATACAGAGAGTGAGGGTGGCTAGTATAGCCAATCTCTAAGGATACTTCTGAAAATTAAGACATCTATGCGATTTAATGAGTGATTATGTGAAGCGTAGCGAAAAACAGTACATTAAAAGTTCAGTGATGTAAAATTTGGTCTTATATATATATATTATATACAGCCAATAGGAATATATATTCCAATAGGAATATATATTCCTATTGGCTGTCTTCTTGTTATTTATTCATGTTACCAAGGTTCCCACTGAGGTGATGGTTTTATATATGAGGATGGGAAATGGGAATGGGTGCTGGGTGGTAGCTTGACAAAAACTAATGTCATGAGTCATATGACTAGAACTTGTTTGTTTATTATTTTTGTTACCAGGCACTGGCACATGAAATGCTAGTGCATGTTTTGAATTTGCCAATCCCTATGCATTTTAGAAAGGGGGTCCTGGATTTATATATGCATGATGCACACACTTCTAATTTTCCAATCCTGCTTCCTTTTATATGAAATGTATATGGTAATTGGTATTTTTGAATTCCCTCCTACTTTTACTCACTAGCTGAGTTTCTCTGCTTGTGTGTTGCTTTTGTTTGGTGTGGGGAGAGGAGAAACATCAGCTCTTTAGTCAATCTACTAGATCTATTATATCAACCTACTCAATTTTTTTATTGATTTATTATATCAGTGAATTAATAATTAATTACTAGGTGGTGATTGATACTAAATAATATTAAATAATATCAGTCTTTCTTGTTAAGGGGAAGCTCCTAGCTATAGTGCTACTAGCATAGGTAGCTAGCTTAGCTAGCTGCTACTCCTAGCTAGCTAGGCTACTAACCTAGTGTCACTGTCTGGCTAGTGGCTACTGGCTAGTGGCTACTACCTTTAGCAGAATCATTTAGCAGCACTGCAGCATTATTTAAGCCTAGGTAGGCACCAGTCACATCAGTGCTTTCTGTGCAATGCAGCAGTAGTATTTTAGTAGATTTGTATTTATATTATTTATCAATCAATCAGTATTAGCTGCAGCTGGTGATTGATTGATACTAAAATATCAGTCTAACTACTAAACTAGTGTCTCGTCTTACTGCTGTGCCAATGTGTTGGTGCTGGACTTTCACTTGCAGCTTGACTGAGCCTGGCTGGTGGTTATAATTTATAAATCAATTATTATATTAGTTTAAAAAATAAAATACAACACAATACTCAACTATTCACTGGCTGCTGTGCCAGCTTACTTGTTGGTGCTGGACTTGATTTGCAGCTTGACTGAGCCTGGCTCACCAGTAGCGCTAATAGCAGTGCAAATCCTCATTCCGATTACAGACTCCCTTCACAAAACCTTCTGCTTCTGGAACAATTGCCTCCAATCAATTAACCACCTGCTCTCAAGCCTCAACTTCATCCTCAATACTAATAAGACAGAACTCCTCCTTGTCGCTCAGGATGGCAATTATATTACTGCTAACAATCTGCTCTCCACAATGCAACCACCTCTAGCCACCCAAGTAAGAAACCTCGGAATCATCATGGATAATCAGCTAAACCTAAAAATATTTATCCACAACACCACCAAGGATTGTTTCTTTAAACTACAAGTTCTAAAACGGCTGAGACCACTCCTTCACTTCCCAGACTATCGCACAGTCCTCCAATCAATCATTTTCTAAAAAATTGACTACTGCAACACGCTTCTGATCGGACTTCCAGCAAACACCATTAAACCCTTACAGATGTTGCAGAACGCCACAGCAAAATTCTGACTAAGACCAACAAAAGAGACCATATCACACCCATCCTGAGGAACTTGCATTGGCTCCCAATCAAGTTTAGAATTATGTACAAAGTCCTCATGGTCCTACACAAAACCATTTACAACACTACTCTTCTGGTCCTTAATATCCCACTACGTCCACACTTACCTTCCAGACCGGTAAGATCTGCCTACAGAGACACTCTCGTCGCCCCCCCCCCCCCCCCGCAAAAAGCACATTAAGGAAACGAGTTCTTTCCACAACTGGTCCGCAGCACTGGAATGCTCTCCCACCAGATCTCCGACGTGAACAATGCCTGACCACCTTCAAAAAAAGACTCAAAACCTGGCTGTTCGAGCAAGCTTTCCCTTAATTCATCTGATCCTTTTCCGCTTCAAACCTCCTCCACTAAAAGACATGCTCACAATTCTCCTCCACCCTTCAGAAGACTAGTCCATGTTAGGTACCCTATTTACAAGTCCCTTTCAGTTGATTAAGTCTCACTAGATACAAGACGCTGCACAGTGCTCAGGTACACTAGGTACAGTCAATTTTGTTCTCCCCCTTATACTCCGGCTCTAGATAAGAGCCCATCATTTATTCGCCCGGTTATCCCAGTTAATGTATCCCTTTGTTGTAATGTAATGCATTCTTACATGCTAGTTCACGTTCTAATGTAAACCGAAGTGATGTGTAATTTTTTACATGAATATCAGCATAAAAAAAATGCTAAATAAATAAATAATATAGTTTTTTGTTAAGGGGTAGCTGGCTCCTATAGTGCTACTTACTTAGTGCTAGCTAGTTATCTATCCTAGTGTCACTCAGTGGCTAGTGACTACTAGCCGCCAGTGAGCCAATAGTCAGATCACTAGTAGTCAGTGATGTGTCACTCATACTATATCCTATCCTTCCTGTGTCCTGTGCTCTGGGGCTATTAGCTGGCATTGGTATAAAGTTTAAAAAATACCAAACTAGTGTCTCATTCACTACTGCTGTGACAGGTTACTTGTTTGGTGCTGGACTTGCACTTGTAGCTTGACTGAGCCTGGCTGGCGGTTATAAAATCACTCTGTTAGTAGCGCTAGTATAATTTCCTGTACTCTGGGGCAGCTATAGTATTATTACCTGCTAAAGCTATAAAGTTTTAAAATGTTTGGTGGTAAGAAGAAGAGTGCTACTGGAAAGAGAAGTCTGACAGTCCCTAGAAAAAAACTGTGATTTGAAAAGAATGATACCCCTTCTAATGCAGCTAATGTAGAAGTGCAAGGTAACTTGCAGGACAAGGAAGGAGCAAAATCAGAAAAATGAGAGGGAAAGGTGAAGGTCAAATCTGTGCAGCTGCAGCATACTTTATTGTTAGATGAAGTGCTAGAGAAAGTCTTGAATAAAGAATCAGATTTTGATGATGACTCTGAGGAGGAGGAGGAGGATGACAATGTTGATGATCAGGGTTTCTCAATGGCTAGTAAAAATTCTGAGCAGGAGGAGGAAGAGGAGGAGAACACGACTAATGACAATGTAGTGTCAGATGGTGATGGTAGTCCGATTGCAAAAACCACTGCCAGTGCCAGTATCATCCCTATCCCTAAACCATTTGAACATTGGCAAGTTAATACAACAACAACTTCTTCTGCTACTTCTTGTAGTACTACTATGACAATAAGTGTCCACTGCCAGCCTAGAGTAAGGGACAGTAGAAAGACATCTAAGATTTGGAATCATTTTAATGTTGTGGCTGATCGGAGATTTGCTGAATGTATGCATTGTAAAAGGATGGTGAGCCATGGAAGAATTCTTGGACATCTTACTAACAGCAACATGAACTATCACCTTGAAAGAGAACATAGAGCACTGTTGCTTGCAGAAGAAGCTGCAGGGAAGCCACGGAAGGAAAGTAGTTCAGAAGATTGTGTGTATGTGAAGCAGAAGCAGTCTCCTTCTCCTCTTCCCCGGCAGCAGCGGCAAGCTACCATTGAGCAGATGGGGTGGTGACCTTGTTCTATTTCACAGACTAGGAAGCAAGTAATATCCAAAGTTTTGACACGACAGATTGCTTTAATGATTGCTGAGGATGGTCAGCCACTGCAGATTGTAGAGAATGGTGGATTTAAGAAGTTGATGCATCTTGTAGCCCCTGACTACAAAATTCATTCAAGAAATACATTTACCCGTCAGGTGATTCCTTCCCTGTACTCACATTGTCGTGCTCAAATGCAGAGTGTGATGGCAAGGGCAAAGGGAAGGAGTATACACCTCACCACTGATCTTTGGACTAGTATGAATGTGTCTCACCCTTCATATCCCTCCCCCCCACACACACACACCATTCACTGGCTGGTATATGGGGGGGGGGGGGTGTGAAGGGCCAAGCAGTCCCTGTCTCTGAAGGACAGCTGTCTCTTCATAAAATCAGACCTGAATGCAGGGGGCTGGTCACCCTTCACATCCCTCCCCCCCTACATCCACACAATTCACTGGCTGGTATATGGGAGAGGGGAGGGGGGCGAAGGGCGAAGCAGTCCCTGTCTCTGAAGAACAGCTGTCTCTTCATAAAATCAGACCTGAATGCAGGGGGCTGGTCACCCTTCACATCCCTCCCCCCCCCCCCTACATCCACACAATTCACTGGCTGGTATATGGGAGAGGGGAGGAGGGGAGGAGGGGCAAAGGGCGAAGCAGTCCCTGTCTCTGAAGGACAGCTGTCTCTTCAGAAAATCAGACCTGAATGCAGGGGGCTGTCTCACCTTCACATCCCTCCCCCCCCCCCCATACCCACACCATTCACTGGCTGATATATGGGAGAGGGGAGAGGGGTGAAGGGCCAAGCAGTCCCTGTCTCTGAAGGACAGCTGTCTCTTCAGAAAATCAGACCTGAATGCATGGGCCTGTCTCACCTTCACATCCCTCACCCCCCCCCCCCCCATACCCACACCATTCACTGGCTGATATATGGGAGGGGGGGTGAAGGGCCAAGCAGTCCCTGTCTCTGAAGGACAGCTGTCTCTTCAGAAAATCAGACCTGAATGCAGGGGGCTGTCTCACCTTCACATCCCTCCCCCCCCATACCCACACCATTCACTGGCTGATATATGGGAGAGGGGAGAGGGGTGAAGGGCCAAGCAGTCCCTGTCTCTGAAGGACAGCTGTCTCTTCAGAAAATCAGACCTGAATGCATGGGACTGTCTCACCTTTCACATCCCCCCACACCCACACCCACACCATTCACTGGCTGGAATATGGGAGAGGGAAGGGGGTGTAAAGGGCCAAGCAGTCCCTGTCTCTGAAGGACAGCTCTCTTCAGAAAATTAGACCTGAATGCATGGGACTCTCTCACCTTTCACATTCCCCCCCCCCCCACACCATTCACTGGCTGGTATATGGGAGGGGGGATGGGGGGAATGGGGGGATGGGGGGTGAAGGGCCAAGCAGTCCCTGAAGGACAGCTGTCTGTTCAGAAGCTCAGATGGGCCAAGCAGATAAAATTGGTGAGAAAACTGTGCCCAAGTTTGCAGTTCCTGTGTTAAACTTTTTTTTTTCACTAGAGTAGCATAAAATAAAATGAAGTACTTTGTATATTAAACTAAAGAAACTTTACATAAAATGAATTAAAAAGTACTTGTCTTCATTTAATATTTATTCATATTTATTATTTATGCTACTTTAGTGAAACAAAACATTTAATAAAGAAACTTGCAACCTGAGTTTCAAAACATTAATATACTATAGAAAAACTAAACAAAAAAAGCTTGTAATAATATTTAATCTTATTAATTTTATTATACTTACAGTGGTTAAATATAAGGAGCAGAATGTCAATAGATGTAGATAGATATACAGTCTTGCAGTCAATGCAGTCTACTCTGTGTGTGTCTCTCTTCCCAACTTCCGAGTCTGCTGCACATTGAAGTAGTAAAATGGCTGCGGGGAACAGCATCAAGCATGCGTGGCTTAGTGCGCGCTAAATCACAGTTAGTACGCACTAACCGCGACTTAGTGCGCACTACAAGAAATCAGTTACATTTATGGTTCTACTTTCCCATTGGCTGTCTCCAAGGTGGAGACAGCCAATGGGGACGCAGAATGATACCTCTAGCTAACGAACACTTCCTCAATTGTTGCTTTTAAACCGTTAAGTAACATTTTTGATAGTGCACACTAACTCACATGAGTGCACACTAACCAGTTAGAGCGCACTATTCGGAAAATGATTTTTTTACTAAAAAAAAAAAAAATGCCGATCCGTAGGAACACGATATTTTCCCGCAGCCAGACGAACCCGAAAGTGAAAACGTTCGGGCACCCGATTCACATCCCTAATATGTACAAGGTCTCTCCTATGGTTCTTTTCTGTTGTGCCTGCATTTCTTGCTTCTGACTTAGGGTTTTGGGGAACAAAACACTCAATATCACCAAGAAAGAAGAACGGTGGGATCCTAGGTGTATAAAACAAAACAATAAGGTAGAGAACCAGGAAAGAGATTGGCTGGGAGGAGAAATTAGCATTTTTTTTTCTTTTTCAAAAATTTTTTTCTAGGGTTGAAACACCGCTGTATAACCAACAACCAAACAGGGTGGAACAACTAGGCTGGGACTGCAGAGTGAGCAAAATGAAGAACCATAAACGAGATTTGATAGGAAGAGAAACTTGTATTTGCTTTCTTTTTTTTCCCCATTTTTTTCTCTCAAGGGACAAAACACCCCAGTATAATCAATAAACAAACAGGTTTAGAAACCTAGTCTGAGATCCAAATAGGGCGGGGGAGGAGGGAAGATGTTGGTGTGTGAGTTACATGGCTGTGTGTCCATGTGGACTAAGTCAGCACTAGTACACACAGCTCAACACACATACACTGTATATGTGCTTGTGATGTGCATGGACAGTTCTCCATACAGTAGGTAGAACTGTGAGAGGGGATATAGTTATATCCAAACCTCCAATATCAATACACTTCAATAAATTACATCATGTAATGAAAAGGGAGAGGAGGGGATGTTGACATTTTTACCAGGGGCAACAAGAAAAAAAAGACAGTCCTCTACTAAAATTGTACTTTTTAAGGTCCAGAATAGCAGAAGAGAAAGGCAGCTGAATGTAGAAGAAATTGAAATTTGGAGAGCATGTGCCACTGCTAACTGTTCTCCCTCTTGTTTTGGAGCAGAGGGAAAAGGTTGGAGAGTCATTCAATATTGGAAATAGCAGGGCAGCAGCAAGAAAAAAAGAAGGAAAAGTGTAACAGCCAAAACCAGCTGAATGCTCCTCTATATTGATTACTACTTCTGGGGCATTGGAGGCAATATTTTCAACAACTGATTTTGAATATTTCCTGAATCAGAACTTGAGGAGCTAGTAGCTGAAGAAAATTTTGGATGAATATTCAGTAGCATCTTAGCCTCCAGTTCAGTGAAGGGGGAAATAGATGATGATACTGATGGTGCTGAGAGCAACCCCAAGCAAGAACAGGCAGCATAGATAGAGTGATGCCCCTAGCTTTTTTCCTCAAGATCAACCTGTACCTTAACTCCAGTGCCAGCATCAGCCTCCAAGGATGTAGATATGAAAGAGGGTTAGAAATAATAAAATAAATATTTGCCTGGAGTCCAGAAGGCCAGAGATTTGAGGAGGCAACCCAGGAATGGTATCCTGAGAAAGAGTCTTATGATGGGGCTGGGGGAGGAAGAAAGCAGCAGCATTGGGCTGTTAAAGCAGCTTAAAGCCACATAGGAGAGACTAGAGCCTGTAGCAGCTGAAAGCTGCAATGTTGTTTTAAGCTGCGAGAGCAGTGGAAAGCTCTCTGCAGCATTTTGAAATCACTCTACTGGGGCAGAGCGAGTGATGCTGCAGCATTGGGCCACTACTGCTGCTTCTGCTTCTGGTGCTATTGAGACCATGGTGGTGATAAAATAAAGTAAAGCACCACCGCAGGAGGGTGACAGGAAGCATTGTGGGCCTTGGTAAAGCTTCTGGCATGATTATTATACAGGCTGTGATCCTGCTGATGTCATTGATGATGTCAGCGAGTCAGCACAGGTCTCGGTTGGCAAATATAATAAAAGTTTAAAAAGACAAATAAAGCAAACAATACATTAAATTAAAGCCTGAATTCAGTGATATCTGGACCAGCATGAATGCTATGCATGCTTACAGCTCCCTGATGGAACACTGGTTGTACCTGGCTGAGGCAGGATCTAGCAGCAGCTCTAGTAGGGACAGAGCATCAGGATGCAGGTGAGCTTTGCTGCACACTCATTGGATGAAGAGCATCCCATCTCATGTGATGTTCTATCAGCCATTGGAAAGATACTGGAAGATTGACAACTAGACAGGAGAGGCAGGAGTGTTGAGCGAGGTTTCTTTATGACACACTGTGGAACAAATATGGTAAAGGCAATAGAAAATGGGGGATTTCAGAGTATCCATTGCTTTGCTAATTTGTTATATCTGGCAATGGGGGAAGCTTTGGGGCTGGAGCCAAAGAATAATGGGAATCCTGTCCTGAAAGACCTGCTAGTTTCAGGGAAATAGCGAGGGATTAAAATAGAAGAGTGAAGGCAGGGCAGTTTTTCCATGACAAGCAGGAAGAATTTGGAATGTCTCATAAGCATCTGATTCAAAATGTTGGCTCCCCCTGGAATTCTCTCTATATGAGGCTGCAGGGTTTAGTGGATTTGATGGATCATGATTGGACAGTGATGAGGCACTTGGTAATAATCATTCAAGGATGCCACAAAGAAGCAACACCCTGGGAGTGGTCATCACTATAGTAAATATTCTGGAGCAAAAGTTAGTGGAAGCAGAGGTGTTGCTGTTTCTGGGCTCCTTGCAGCAGCAGCAAGGGCTCGAGAGACTAAACTCTCACAGAAAACATACTTGCTACCCTTTGTGATCCTTGAGTGAAAAGGAGTCTTGCCCTCTAGTCCCAGAGTCTCACATTCATGAAGGAGATGCTGGTAGCTAGGATGTGTGAACAGGAATGCCGGAGGCAGAGGCACAGTAGGAATGTAGCACAAGAAAGAGCGGACACCTCAGAAAGTAGTGCAAGCAGGAGCAGCAGCCAGTCAGTCACCACTTCTTCCCCACCTCAATACACCAAAGCCAAGTGGCCCGCAAAGGACCATCTCTTTGGCCACAGGCTACAGCTAAAACAGCTGGCAAGGGAGACCTTCAGCCCACCCTAGCAAAGGAGACCCCCAGCACAATTCTCTGACATGCTTTCTCACAGAGTCCAATGAGGACATGGGCACAGATGCACTGACATACTGAGCACACAAGTCTGCAGTCTGGCCAGTCGTAGCCAAGGGTGCTTAGTACCCACTAAGCAGTTATACCCAGTGAATGTGTCTTCTCAATGGAAGAGGAGATCGTGAGCCCTCTTTACTCAAGGCTGGCGCCAGCACTGATGAAAAAGCCAGTCTTTTTGGAAATCTGTCTGTTTTTGCTTGGTTTCCAGACTTTTCTTGTGAGTGACAAGATGACTGAAAGCACCTTACTGCTGTGCCTACCTGCCATACCCCACATCTACCACCTTACACGTCTTACTGCCACTGCTCTGCTTCCCAGCCATTCCTCTGATATGCCACCTTTGGGTCTTACCGCTACTCGGTCTACTTGCTCTGCTGCAGATATACCAACTTAGGGATCTTGCTGCTGTGCCTGTAATGCCCCTGGTATACCATCCTAGGGGTTTTGGTGCCACGTGCTTACCTGCCATACCCTGTATATACCACTTTAGGGGGCTTTCTGCTACCACTATACCTAGCTGCCATGATTCTGATATACCACCTTTTTTATCTTACCACCACTCTACCTACCTGCCATGCTGCAGATATACTATCTTAGGGGTCTTGCTGCTACCGCTCTGTTACCTGCCTTGTCTCTGATACATCACCTTGGGGGCCCTGCTGTTAAAATGCCTACCTGCCATGCCTATTATGTACCAGTATGGAGGCTTTGGTAGCTCCATTTTGTTTGCTGTTTGGAGGGAGCACTGGATGGGGCCATTTTTGCGCGGGCCATCCAGTGCTCCTACCACGTGACAGGGGCCAATGGCACGGATACCCTGTCACATGGTAAGGCCAAAGGCCATCGGCGCCATTTTTATTAGTGGTAGCTGATGGCCCGAGAGTGGGAAATCGCTCCCCGGACCCCCACTGGACCACTAGGTACCTGTAAAATGTGTTTTTTTTTGGGGGGGGGGGGTTTGAGAGGGTGGGGAAGCTAAGGAATTAGTTTTAAAGGGTCGGGTTGGGTTTTTTGTTTATCGGCTCGGGCGCAGCCAATAAACAAAACCGCGATTGGGCCAGACAAAAAAAAAACACGATGTGAATCGGAACCGGAATCAGAACCGATTCCGGTTCCGATTCACATCTCTAGAGGGGGGTTCAATAAGACGCTTGTCAGCACTTTTTCAAACAAAGATATGACTCAGAATTTAGTTAGAACAAATATAAATTTAATATTTCATATCTTTGGAAGCACAGATGCCCTCTTTCAAGATAGGCAGAGCATTTCTGTGTCTTGCAGTCTCTTGTGAAAGCTGTTATTTTATACTTTCAACTATACATAGAAAATGCTTGTGAGAGGATAATTTACCAATTTGACAGTGTCATAAACTAACCTCCTCTTAACCTGAAAAACAACCTCCTCCCACCTTAAAAATTCCTTTGTCTTAACATGGCTTTGATGCTCTTTGTTCCTTGGATCTTCTGTGTTTTGTAAATAGATAGTAGGTCTGTGTTCTGTTGCTGGTGCAAGGCCTTTAATTAAAGCTTTGACCTCTGGGAATCTTCAGTTCACCTGGCTTCTGTCAGTCGAGACAGGAATCTGTGAGAACCAAGCTTGTATTATGGCTCAAATATTTGCCATTGATAACCTCATGGCCTTTAATTATAGGCTTTGCAGAAGTTACAAGTTTCCCAGGTCTTTTCCAAAGTCTTGAATCTGAGGTCAGTCAAAGGTTCACTGTATCCCAGCAGTTTCAGTGTGAAGCAGACAGCTAAGGACTCTGGGAATGGCTAAATGAACCAAAGTTCTGAACCAAAATCTTCATTATATCATTTCCCTCTTGTGCCACCTTCAATGGTAACGGTGGCACACCAACCGGTCCTCGATGATGGGCCATAACAAAGGAACTTAAAAGTGTGTCCTAACCACTAACCTTGGTATTTATCAGGTGTAGAGCATAATTGTGTGTCCCTCTAAATTCCTAATTAATGTAAACAATACTCATACAAGCATTCACTAGCTAATCAAACAATAACATTCAAACTGAATTACAGGGTAGATGAGTCAGGGAGGGCTTAAATAACTCCTAATTGGAGGCAAAAGCCCTGACTATCTGGGGGCCTGTACTGAGGACTTCTCTAGCACAAATGGAGTTAGTTCATCATTTGGGCCAGCTTGGCTCTGGATTGCAGAAGGTCAGTGTCCCCTGCTGTAGTTATGAGATGTAGGAACATCAATATAGAACTCTTCTGGCATGACTGGTGTTTGTCTGCAATCTAATTTATCTCTGATATGGTGGTAGACTGGCCATCTTTAGTCCAATTGTGCTATGGCCAGAAGATTGGTATCCTTGTTGAATAGGACAGGCTGCCCGGATTTGCATAGTCAAGAGCTGACTTCTGGAAAGGAGTATGGCCTTGACATTAATAAAGCTATGAAATTGTATAATTCCTCTCAAGTCATGATTTTGTACGGATTGTGCATTGTGTCATTGTGATGGAGAACAAAGGTGAGCCTGGATTGGTTACAGTTGCCTATGGTTACTGTTTAAATCTAAATGTAATTTCTTAGAGATTAAACGTAAATATCATTTTGAGTCATTAGCCTTGCCATATTTATTCAATAATTTTCCATATCCAAGGTCTTGGAAATGTAAGTTATAGCTACAAGTCTAACCATGATTTTGTCTAAGCCTAAATATTTTTAAAGGTTTACAGTTTAGAGGGCAATTTTCAGAAATTTTTATGAGGTAAGCCAATTTTTAGTCATGTGAAATGCCTTTTGAAACTCAGTCCTTCTCCCAGGGTCATTGGAAGGACAGGCAAGATGGATGACTGTATGGGGTATCAGACTCAGAGCAGGGAGTGACAGAACACTTTTTCAAGGAATAAGGCACCAATGTACCATGCAGCTATTGCAGGTGCAGTGGCAGTAGTAGATATAAGTTCTTGTGCACCCCCTCTTATCCCCTGCAGCCAGTTAGCCAGAACTCCATAACTTCAGAGTGGACACCTTCAAACTCTTCACAATCCCCAAGATTAATTGGGATGCCAGTGAGTCCAGCACCAGGCCTGGCCCCTCTCCATGAATACAGGTAAAAGTAGGAGCATCATTTGAAAACCACATACTTTTACCAGTGATGAAAAGGGGCCTCAGGGAGCAAGGTTAGGGTGGGCACAGTAAAGTACTTGCAGGGATTTCAAAATGAAATGAATTTCTTTTTGAATATTCATTTACAGCTCCATGGGTATTCTCAGGCCCATTCATAAATTTCCCATGGGCTTGCAAGCATTACAATAAAAATTACCCCTACCTTTAGTTAGATTAAATCTCAGGTATTCAGGTATTCACTCAGCCTGACTGAGATTAAATTAAGGGAAATTCTTCAACTTCTTACCTTAAAGTGGTTAAACTGTTGCGCTTCCCAGCCACGTACGCTCCGCGGCCGGGCCTGCTCACCTCTCTCGGCCGTCCACGAGCACTGGCCTTCTTTCCGCTGTCGGTCCCGGCCATCCCCGTTGCTCTCCTCTGCCTGCGGTGACTCTGACACCATCACAGGCCTCACAGCGGAGCTCCCACCGGGGCTCAGCGTCCAGCGTCTCCTCGGCTCCGCCCCTAGGCACGTGCGCGGTCAGCGTCACGACATTTAAAGGGCCATGCGTGGGAAACCAGGACCTGACACTCCCGATGACATATCCATTCCCCAGTATACAAGGCAGGGCTCAGACCCATGAACCCTGCCTTGGCAATCGGGTCGATCACGTTGTGATAGAAAGTTTGCCTTCCTGTTCCAGTGCCTTGTTCCAGTGTCCTCCTGTTCCTTCGTCTCCCCAGGTAGTACCATTCGGACTGTCTTCTTGGTACTGACTTCTGCCTGTTTCTTTGACTATGTTTGACCGCTGCCTAGATTTGACCTTTGCCTGTTTCCCCAACTACGTCTGAATGCTGCCTGGAACTGACCCCTGCTTGCCCAATGAACATGTCTGCATGCTGCCTAGAACTGACCTCTGGCTGTCCATTGACTACGTCTGCACGCTGCCTGGAACTGACCTCTGTCTGATCACCGACCACGTCTGACTGCCGCCTGGAACCTGACCTTTGCCTGACTGATCATCCATTGGACTGACCACTGGTATTGACCCCTGCTTTGGCTGACCACGCTATCCTTGACTCTGGCTTTCATCCTCGCTCTTCATTCAGAGACTCTGTTCTGGCCTTCTCTGGCTCCTGGACTTCCTGACCTGAACATCGACCGTGCACCCTTGTTCATGGTGGGCACACCCCTGAACTTTATCTCTCGGAGATCCTGCAAGGCCCACCTAAGGCCAGGCGGCCCGGGTAACCAAGGGCTCAACCTGAGGGAATCCCGGGTTGCTATTGGTGAAGCTCCAGTTAGCCACTGTCTCCTCCTGTGCTCCGCCTCCTGGTGGCAGGCGCTCTCTGGGTCCAACCAGGGAGCCTATCAATCCTGCACCAGGCCAAGGGTTCACCTCCCGGCGCAACATAAACAACCATAAAACCTTTTACTTTGCTATCAAGTCAACTATCAAGTCAACATATGTATCCAATTTCATATCACCATTCTGAAAACTACAATGTACAATATTCATTAGGGATGTGAATCGTTTTAGGATGATTAAAATTATCGTCCGATAATTTTAATATCGTCTTAAACCGTTATGGAACACAATACAATAGAGATTCTAACGATTTATCGTTATAAATCGTTAGAATCGTGAGCCGGCACACTAAAACCCGCTAAAACCCATCCCCGACCCTTTAAATTAAATCCCCCACCCTCCCGAACCCCCCCAAATAACTTAAACATTTCCTTGCCAAATCCTACCTCCTTCAATCCCCCACCCTCCCGAACCCCCCCCCCCAAATGACTTAAATTACCTGGGGGTCCGGAACGGCAGCGGTCCGGAACGGGCTCCTGCTACTGAATCTTGTTGTCTTCGGCCGGCGCCATTTTCCAAATAACGCCGAAAATGGCGGCGGCCATAGACCAACAGGATTCGACGGCAGGAGGTCCTTCCGGACCCCGCTGGACTTTTGGCAAGTCTTGTGGAGGTCAGGAGGGCCCCCCCAAGCTGGCCAAAAGTTCCTGGAGGTCCAGCGGGGGTCAGGGAGCGATTTCCCGCCGCAAATCGTTTTCCGTACGGAAAATGGCGCCGGCAGGAGATCGACTGCTGAACGACCTCCTGCAGTCGATCTCCTGCCGGCGCCATTTTCCGTACGGAAAACGATTCGCGGCGGAGGAAATCGCTCCCTGACCCCCGCTGGACCTCCAGGAACTTTTGGCCAGCTTGGGGGGGCCCTCCTGACCCCCCAAGACTTGCCAAAAGTCCAGCGGGGGTCCGGAAGGACCTCCTGCCGTCGAATCCTGTTGGTCTATGGCCGCCGCCATTTTCGGCGCCATTTTGGAAAATGGCGCCGGCCGAAGACAACAAGATTCAGTAGGCAGGAGCCCGTTCCGGACCGCTGCCGTTCCGGACCGCCGCTGGACCACCAGGTAATTTAAGTCATTTGGGGGGGGGGGGTTCGGGGGGGGGGGGGGATTTAATTTAAAGGGTCGGGGGTGGGTTTTAGTGGGTTTTAACGATTTTAACGATATATCACGATATTTTACCCCCCCAAACGGCAACAATACGATTCCCTCCCCCTCCCAGCAAAATCGATCGTTAAGACGATCGAGGACACGATTCACATCTCTAATATTCATTTACATAGCATCCTGTTACCAGTAAATACATTTTGACAAAAATAATTTGTCTTGGTTCATAGAATGAAATATAGTTTGCAGCATACTAAAGGTTTGACAGTTTCCATCTGTTAAAACTATGCTTTTCAAATTTTAATTGCACAAGTTATCTGAGAACAAGTAATTTGCAGGGTTCTAAATAATGTTGTTTATTAGCAGTGGCCAGCATTTCCTGTTAACGTATTTTTCTGAGATGTAATAGTTGCTTGCAAATATTTATTTTTAGACATTCTCCATCTGTTTGTTATAAAATTATTTCCCTCCAAAGATGAAATGTAAATTTTGAACTATTTAAAAGTTTAGTAAAACATTTTGCATTATCTTTTGGCAAGCATGTGAATGAGATCTCTTCCACAGAGCTTAGAAAATTAGGTTTATTTCCTTGTAAAATAAAAGGTAAATGAACAATTAAGTTAGAGAACAGGTAGTGCTATTAGTAATATCGCAAGCACAATGAAGAACTAAGTGAGTTAGTTTGTTTTATATGTATTAAATTACCTGATAAAGACAATAGAAATGGGAACCAAGTGGAATAAATAAACCAAGTGGAATAAAGGTTACCAAGATCCTCTAAAACAACATTTTTTCTTCATATGTTTGTATCAGCATAGATCTCATCAAGATTTTTCAATAGGATATCTTAAGATATCAGCAACAGTTCCTCCATCAAAACTTGCACAGTGATACTCAATAGAATTCCTGATAGGGGTGTGCAGGCCAAAAAAAATCTCATTTCATTTCATGTCATTGTGGGAGGGTTTTGGCAGAATTTAATTTTACTGGAGGGATTTTTTTCCCCATTTTTATTCATTCCAGGAAACAGTATGTGCTATGTGCAAACATTCCATAAATAGAGATTGGAGGACAAGTTCTGCAGTTATTAAACCACCAAAATATAGAAATAGTGCAGAGGGGGACCTGCTGTAACACTATTATGTGTATTTCAAAAAATAGTGGAGTTGCCATTCCAAGTAAAACCCTTATAAAAGTTTATTGAAACTATTGTGTGAACTCTTACCTTGCTCTGTACTATTTCTATATTTTGGTGGTTTTCTATGTGCAAAAATCACATTCTGGATGCCAAATGAAAGAAATGAGAAATAAAAATCCCAATTTTAACAGAATTCTTTTTTCATTGCCCTTGAAAATGAAGCAAAATAAAACAAGGGTTGTGATCCAAGATAGCTGGAGCCATGGGATCACCGTTGAGCCTATATTTCTTCATTTACCTATGGTGAAACATAAGGGGAGGACCAGGGTTTCCTACAGCAACCGAGTCTTTTGCTTCAGCAATAGACTCTCATGTATTCCATTTGGGAGCCAGTGAATCCGGAGGCAGAGGTTCCTTGGTGAGGCCCGCTGGACGAAAGTTGCCTGCAGGGTACTCCTGAGCAGAGCACCACATCTTTCTGCACCGGGAGATGTGCCTGGGGGCTCCATGGGTTTGATGCACAATAATGTCGTTGCTGCTCAGGCTAGTGCAGGGACGAGAGTCACCAGAGGAACCAGAGCTGGTGGAGTCCAATCAGGTGAAGAGGTAGTGATTTGTGGAGGTCTGGAAGAGAGCCTGGGAGGAACAGAGAGGAACTCAATGGTGGTTTAAGGCTCAATGAAGTCTCCTCGGCTGGAGCAAGCTATGTCAGTGTCACAGCAACAACAGATTTCCTTGTATTAGCCGACACTGGTAAGATCACATGTTTTTACTTTGGAGGGCATCTGGGAGGCAATAGCAGGTCTTGAAAAATCCCTTTCAAGGCAGAACAAATTATCTTTCATGAAGATTCAAGACTGTTGGTAAAATTGGGATTATAAAGACTGAGATTAAAAAGCAATTAGATGTTCTGGAGAGTAAAATAAAGAAAAATATGGAGAATAACATATATTTGTTAACTGATACTATTAATTGGCATAAAAAACATGGAGAGTCTAGAAAGTATTGTCAGACAATGTATGTTACCATTTATTAATCTCACAACATTTTCAACTATTCTTCATAAGAACATAAGATTTGCCATAGGGTTAGACCAAGGGTTCATTTTCCAATATCCTGTTTCCAACAGTGTCCAATCCAGGTCAAAATCCCAAATCCAGGCAGGATCCCAAAAGATTAATATATTCCATGCTGCTTATCCAAGAGATAAGTAGTGGATTTTCCGAAGGCCATCTTAATAATGGTTTATGGACTTTTCCTCCAACAACGTATACAAACCTTTTTGAATCCCAGCTACACTAACAGCTTTCACCAAATCCTCTGCCAACAAATCCTAAACTTTAATTTTGTACTGAGTAAAAAAATATTTCCTTCTATTTGTTTTAAGTGTACTACTTAGTAATTTCATTGCATGTCCTCTAGTCTTTGAATTTTTTGAAAGAGTAAACAACCAATTAACTTTTATCCATTCCATTCCACTCATTATTTTATAGAACTCTATCATACCTCTCCTCATGTGTCTTTGTTCCAAGCTGAGGAGCCCTAAACTTTAGCTTTTCCTTATAAGAAAGGTTGCTGTTCGCTGTACATTTTCTAATTCTGCTGTATCTTTTTTGAAATACAATGACCAGAATTGCACACAATACTCAACATGTGGTTGCACCATGGAGTGATACAGAGGCATTATGGTATTCTGTTTTATTCTCCATGCCCTTTCTACTTCCTAGTATTCTATTTACTTTCTTGATTGCCACCATACAATGAGCAGAGGATTTCAACATATTATCTATGTTGATGCTTAGATCCTTTTCCTGAATGGAATGCTAATGTGGAGCCTTGCATTGTGTAGCTATAATTTAGATTGTTCTTCCCTAAGTGCATCACTTTGTATTTGTCCACATTAAATGTCATCTGCCATTTGCCTGCTCATTCTCTTAGTTTTGCAAGGTCCTCTTGCAATTTCTCACAGTCATCTTGTGTTTTAACAGCTTTGAAAAATGTTGTGTCATCTGCAAATTTGATTTCTTTACTCATTGTTCCCATTTCCTAGTCATTTATAAATATGTTAAAAAGCACAACATGTGTAAACTGAGGGGACTTTTCGTACCAAATAACACCCCCATAACAAACTTTCCTGAAATAAATAGAGCTCACCAAGTCAATTAGAAAACAAGCCACTTCTTTATTTGGAATGATATGGCCATAGCCCAGCAAACTTAAATAACAATTACAGTTAACATGTGCCCAACTAACAACTGGCACTACTTAACACCACAATATGCATTCGAAACATGTCAATGCCTGAACTTGTGAAACCAACTGTGCAATGACTGACCAGCGCTCTGTAAATTGTTCTGCCTCAGACTGCTGATGGCCCTTTGCAATTCTTTGTTCATCCATAAAAGCCAGTTCACTGGGTTGATTGCCAATATTGCTGTCAAGTGTTCTGGGTCATCAAAGTGGTAACGTGGCCTGTCTTGCCTCATTCGCCATTGAAGTATGAGTGTGCATTGGTAGTCTCACATGCTCTGCTGGTAGCAAGCTAACAAGTGGCTGTGGACATTCACCATGCCCTGCAATGACTGAATTACCTTCACTTCCTATGGGAGCTTTTCCCATTCAAGATGATCACCCCACCAGTGCTGTGACAATCCCTAACTTCCCCCATCGGAGGAAGATCCTGTGAGGGAGGGGGGGGGGGAAACTTCTCTGGCCGGCTTGCAGGAAGAAAAGGAAGGGGTTTCTGATTCCCTGCCTCTCTTTGTTCTCTTGTCGGCCCACCCTAGTTCCTGACCCCACCTTCTTCCACCTTCATCCTATCTTGAGTACCTTCCTTTACCTATATGACTCATGATCCTCATTTCTGATCCCCCTCATTCCCTCGACTGTTCTAATTTCATTTCCCTCCCCCAGTTATCCTTCTGTAACACATCTAGGACTCTCCCCAGTTGCTACCCATGTTGTGCCCTCCTCCTCAACAACTTCCTTTAGTCACAAAGGTCCTGTGGTCCCAGAACAGATCCCTGGGATACTCCACTATTCACTTTTCTTGATTCTTTTAACCAGTTTCCAATTAATAGGACATACCTCCTATCCAATGACTTCTTCATTTCCTCAGATGTTTCTCCTGAGAGACATTGTCAAACACTTTCTGGAAATTCAAAGTACACTATATCAACTGGCTCACCTTTTTCCACATATTTATTTACACATTCAATAAAAGTAGCAGATTGCTGAGACAACACTTCCTTTGGCTAAATCCATGTTGGCTTTGTCCCTTTAAATTATGATTATCTATATCTTCAGTAATTTTGTTCCTTAAGATAGTTTCTACCATTTTGTCCTGTACTGACATCAGGCTTACTGGTCTGTAATTTCCGGCATCACTATTGGAACCCTTATTAAAAATTGTCATTACACTGGCCATCCTCTAATTTTCAGGTACCATAAATGATTCTAAAGATAATTTACAAATTACTAATAGTATATCTGCTATTTCATTTTTCAGTTCTGTCAATACTCTGGAATGTATACCATCTGGAGCAGGTGATTTGCTACTGTTTAGTTTGTCAATTTGCTTTATTACATCTTCCAGGTTCACAGAAATTTGTTTCAGTTCCTCTGAATCATCACCTTTAAATATAATTTCTGGCATGGGTATCTCACTTATATCTTCCTCAATAAAGACTGAAGCAAATAATTCATTTAGAGGTCAACATTAAAAATCCATTTAGACGGATTACTCAAAATTTATCCATCTAAATGGCAAAACCGGATTATTGCCAGATAACTATTTATCCAACTGTAATTTAGCTGGATAAAAAACGGGGCATTTCGGGGAAGGGGCTGCAATATTGGGCTAACCTAGCCAAATATTGGTTCTATCCAAATAGGTTAGCCAGATAACTTTAGACCTCCTTCTGAGCAGGTCTAAAGTTATGTGGCTTTGTGTGGCTGGATAAAGTACTACTTAACCGAATATCTTTTTAAATATATCTGGCTAAATAGCAGTCATCAGGAAACAAAATTAAGTTTCAGCAGCCCAAGCCCCTTCTTTCCCCAGCAAACTAATACTAAGGCCCTGTCAGACTATACTTTTCTAACCCCCCCCCCCCACACACACACACACAAACCTTTTAAACAATTAAGACCTGCCAACATTGAACCCAGGTCCCCAGTCCAGATTTAAACTTAAACATGGCATCTGGCTGCTTCCCCCCTTCTCCCCCCTCTACAAGGATGAATTGGGCACCTGGTTTACCCATCCCCTAGACCCTCCCCATACCCCGATACCTTTTTTAGCCCAGCTGGGACCGAGGGACCCTTGGCCCCACTCCCAGTATCTCCAGTGCTGTTCTGACACAGGCAGCACTGGAAATGTAAGCTTACATTGAAGTTTATACTTCTAGCACTGCCTGTATCAAAGCAGCACTGGAGTTGCTGGGAATGGGGTAGAAGGTCCCTCACTACTGGCTGGGCTAAAAAAGGTATTGGGAGGGATGGAGACAGGTGCCCCAATTCGTCCTTGTGGGGGGGAAGGGGGGAGGTAGCCAGATCCCATGTTTAAGTTAAAATCGGGACCAGGGACTGGGGTTCAATGCCAGCATATCTTAAATATTTAAAGAGGTTTGGCGGTAAAGGTGGGGGTTAGAAAAGTACAGCATGACAGTGTCTTTGTATTAGCTTTGGAGGGGGAGGAAGAGGATTGGGCCACTTAGATTTTATTTTGTTTCCTGTTGACAGCTTTAATTAGTCAGATATCGTTTAAAAATATATGGTTAAGTAGCACTTTATCTGGCTACACAAGGCCAGACAACAAAAATCCTACTCGGCTATATTCATACATAGGCCTGGATGTATCAAAATGCGATAAGTATCGCATGTGATAGCAAAAGATAGCGATAACATTTTCAGACTTTGCGATTAAGTCTGAGACCTGTTGTATTTTCTGCATTCAACCGCTGGAGGACCATTGTTAATGGTGAGAGAGAGAGAGAGCAGCCTAGACATAGTGGCCTCTCCCTAGATAGGTTTTTGTATTCCTATGATAGGCCTACCTAGTAACTCGGACTCTCTACCTGGGTAACATCAAGCTAGGTGGAGAGAACATTGCCCAAATCTCATCTTGAAGTGAGTTTCCTCTCTCCGTCGGTCCTCAGATCTTCACAAGAGACCACTGTTCTGTTTGTACGTCTCACATTGAATGTCAAAGTGGCCCCTAACCCCCTACACCAATACCTAAACCTCACCTCGAGTTACTAGGTGGGCCTACCATAGGGATACAAATACCTATCTAGGGAGAGGCCACTATGGCTAGGTGCTCATTCTCTCTCTCTCCCTCTCTCTCTCTTTCTCTCTCACTCACTCACTCTCCCCCCTCCCTCCCAAGGGAAGCTGTAGTTAAAATTGGCATTACATCTGTGCAATAGCATTTCACACACTGGCAAACCCACTCCTCCTCTTTTTGCATCGCACCATAAGATATGGTGCTATTGCATGCGTTAAAGATGTTTTCGCATGCGGTAAAGGCCTATCGCATGTGTTAATGGGGCTTTTTGCATGCGATAAGCCCTTAACGCATGCGAAAACGGCTTAGCGCATTTTGATAAATGACCCCCATAGCCAGTTAGGTTTTTGTTATCTGGATAACTTTAGGCTGGTATATTCAGTGGGACTTTTATTCACTTACTGGCCTACTGAATAAGGACCCCTTAGTATCTCAGCTATAGCCTTGTCATCCCTAAATGCCCCATTTATCCCCTTGATCATCTAATGATCCAACTGATTCTCTTGCATGCTTTCTGCTTTGAATGTACCTGAAAAAGTTCTTTATGAAGTTTTGATTCCGTGGAAAGCTTCTTTTCCAATTCTTTTTTTCCCTTTCTTTCCAATTCTTTGCATCTAACATGCCAGTGCTTATGCTGTTTTCTGTTTTCTTAATTTGGATCCCTTTTCCATTTTTTGAAAGTTGTTCTTTTAGCCATTATAGCATTTCTCACCTCACCTTTTAACCTTTCCAATAGTCAATTAGCCTTCTTTCTGTTAGAATCCAGCTGCCTTCCCAGACTCCTCAGTGGTAGATGTTCACCGTGTGGCAGGGAGCCATCATTGGATGCTTTGACGTGTGTGATATTAGAACATAAGAACATAAGAAATTGCCATGCTGGGTCAGACCAAGGGTACATTAAGCCCAGCATCCTATTTCCATCAGAGGCCAAACCAGGCCGCAAGAACCTGACAGGTACCCAAACACTAAGAAGATCCCATGCTACTGATGCAATTAATAGCAGTGGCTATTCCCTAAGTCAACTTGATTAATAGCAGTTAATGGCCTTCTCTTCCAAGAACTTATCCAAACCTTTTTTTAATCCCAGCTACACTAAGTACACTAACCACATCCTCTGGCAAAAAATTCCAGAGCTTAATTGTGCATTGAGTGAAAAAGAATTTTCTCCGATTAGTCTTAAATGTGCTGCTTGCTAACTTCATGTAATGCCCCCTAGTCCTTCTATTATTCGAAAGTGTAAATAACTGAGTCACATCTACCCATTCATGACCTCTCATGATCTAAAATACCTCTATCATATCCCCCCTCAGCTGTCTCTTCTCCAAACTGAACAGCCCTAACCTGTTCAGCCTTTCCTCATAGGGGAGCTGTTCCATCCCCTTTATCATTTTGGTCGCTCTTCTCTGTACCTTCTCCATCACAACTATATGTTTTTTGAGATACAGTGACCAGAATTGTACATAGTATTCAAGGTGTGGTCTCACCATGGAGCGATACAGAGGCATTATGACATTTTATGTTTTGTTAACCATTCCCTTCTTAATAATTCCTAACATTCTGTTTGCTTTTTTGACTGCTGCAGCACACTGAACTGTCAATTTCTAAGTACTATCCACTATGATGCTTAGATCTTTTCCTGTGTGGTAGCTCCTAATATGGAACCTAACATTGTGTAACTATAGAAAGGGTTGTTTTTCCCTATATGTAACACCTTGCTCCTTGCACTTGTCCACATTAAATTTCATCTGCCATTTGGATGGCCGGTGCCATCTTGTGCTCCTACCATGTGACAGGGGCCAACCAATGGCACCGGTAGCCCTTGTGACATAGTAAGGGCAAAAGCTATCGGTGCCATTTTGAATACTGACAACCGACGGCCCAAATGCAGGAGATCACTCCAGGACCCCTGCTGGACCACCGGGGACCTTTGGCAAGTCTTGGGGGGGGGGGTCAGGAGGGTGGGGGGTTATAGTTAATTAAATTTAAAGGGTTGGATGGGTTTTTTTTGGGGGAAATGAATACATATGTAACTAATGAACGGATCGGGGTCCCCCGAGAACGGATGCAACAGATTTGAGTCCCAATGAATACAAATACCGAATGGGACAAATCCATCCCTGCTGCACATCCCTATTGATAAGACAGGCTAAGAGAGAATGTGTGGAATACAACTGGCTTGGGCTTCCATGATAGCATGTTTAAATAAGGTCCAAGCCTGCTGTAAACTCTTAAACTTGCAGATGCTCCTTTCAGTTTCATTCCTAAACATTTTCCTCATTTTATCATAGTCTCCCTTTTGAAAGTTGAATGCTATCACAATAGATTTATTTAGTATCCTTCCTCCAGTTATTAAGTCAAATATGGTCATATTATGATCAATATTGCCAAATTGCATGAAAACCATTATCTCTCATACCAAATCCTATGTTCCACTAAGGAATACGTCTAGAATTGCTGCCTCTGTTATTGCTTCTTGTACCAATTGTGCCATAAAGCAGTAATTTATTTCATCTAGGAACTTCATCTCCTTAACATTTCCTGATGTGACATTTACCCAGTGAATACCAGGGTAATTGAAGTCATCCATTATCACTGTGCTGCTAATTTTGTTAGTTTCTCTAATTTCTGTTAACATTTCATTGTCTGTCTGTTTATTCTAGCCAGGAGGATGTAATACAACCCCCCCCCCCCCCCCACTATCTTATTCCTTTTTCACATGGAATTTCTATCCATAAAGTTTGTACAGCATATTTGTTTCCTGAAAAACTTGTATCCTGATGGCTCAATGCCCTCTTTAATATATAGTGCCACCTATCCAGTTTGATGCATCCTATCATTATGATATAATTTGTAACTTGGTACAGTGTCCCATTTATTTATTTATTTATTTATTTTGCATTTTTATATACCGACATTCTTGTATCAGATACAAATCATACCGGTTTACATTAAAAACAGAGTATGCAGGAAAATAGGTTTCCTAAGTCAAATACATTGAACAAATTTAATAAACAAAGGATTACTAAACACTATGAAAAAGGTTAATTAACAAAGGAAAACTTATGGGAATTAAGTGCGCGATGCCTGGTGGAATGTGGCCGTTTACCGGCTCGCCGCTGTGCGTGATGACGTCAGGGGGGGGGGCGGGTCTCTTCATCCCTGAGTTCACAGGATTCTCAGTTTCAGCGCGAAGTGTTTTTTCAAAATTTTTTTGGTCTTTTTGGTCTCTTTTTCTCTCAGCGATTGCCCCTAAAGGTGCCCGGTACTGGTGGGCTGCCCCTCCGCACCACTGCCTGGTGGAATGTGGCTGTTTACCGGCTCGCTGCTGAGCGTGATGACGTCAGGGGGGGGGCGGGTCTCTTCATCCCTGAGTTCACAGCATTCTCAGTTTCAGCGCAAAGTGTTTTTTCAATTTTTTTTGGTCTTTTTGGTCTCTTTTTCTCTCAGCGATTTGTTATCCTCCTTCCACCAGGCCTCTGAGATGTCAGTAAATATTTACATCTTCATTCAGTGCCATGTGCTCTAACTCTCCCACCTTATTTTTTAGTCTTCAAACATTTGTATACAAACATTTCAAAGTATTTTATTTTTTGAATTAACAAACTATTTATCAGCTGAGAGGGGTAATTTGGAATTTTTCAACTCTGTCTGCTCATTACTTAACAGCAATTGGGCCACTTTTACGTTTATTGCAATAATGCAATCTCTCTGTTGGAAAGCCCTAATTTCCTTGTTGTGTTAGTATCTTTCAAGATATATCATTCTGAACCATTTCCCCCATCATGTTGTAAAAAAGTTGTTCTATCTCCTTTTTAAAGGTAAGTGCCAGCAGTCCGGTTCCATTCTGGTTAAGGTGGAGCCCATCCTTTTGGAAAAGGCCCTCCTTCCTCAAAATGTTGCCCAGTTCTAAACAAACCTAAAACCATCTTTCCGGCATCATCATCTCATCCACGCATTGAGATTTTCAGCTCTGCCTGCCTCCAGAGTCCTGTGTATAGAACAGGGAGTTTTTCTGAGAATGGCTATCCTGGAGATTCTGGAATTCAACTACCTACCTAAAATCCTAAATTTGGTTTCCAGAACATTCTTCTTGCATCATTGGATATGCCAAAAAGATATCTTTTTAAAGTTCTAAAAATCCCAGAGAACACGTGTCTTCCTGTATCCAAGCTTATTATCTTCCTCCCTTCAGGAAGAAAAAAGAAGTTGGAGGTTTCATCTCAAGTACCACAACTCTGTTTTGATAAATTGAATTTGATTGGTGGATAAAACTGGGGAACAGGACGTTTTATCTACAACTTGAATTGTGCACTTTGTATTTTGACCCCAAAATAGTTTGAGAAGTTAGATTATTTTTTTTCAGAAAAGAGAGGAAATGCTCTTGAATTGCAAAATAAGAAAGTACCCTGACATCATGAACCCAACGCAGAAGAAGAGAAAGCAGTTTCTTATCACAAGATCTAGATTTTTGCAATTGGGTGGCTAGTTTTTGCTCAATTTTCCATGCAAATGTGCTATCAAGTATTGAGGTGCTACATCCATTTTTTTTATGAACCAGTTCAGTTGACCACGTTTTTAAACTCTAAGACTCAACACCCTCTTCTCTCCACCCACTCTTGTAAATGATTGAGTTGATATTCCCTAGTCAAGTAGGGACTTTTGCAGCTATCATTTGATATTTACTTAAATTTGGTTTCCTGGTGTTTAGAATTGGATCCTTTTCTCTTTTTTGTGGACTGGCATTGTTTGCTCATATTTTGTTTTGTGCCTTTTAATCTCATTTTTCTATTCCATTACTGTTTCTGAACAAGATGCATTTCTTGGATGTATATTAAAACTTTATTTAAACAATGAAACAAGGATATTTTAGTGAATTTTCATTGAGTTTAATTTAAAATATTTATGACTTGCCTATCTAATATGAATGCACATCCCTAATTTCTATTATCACTTCCCTCTTAACCATAGTATGGATCTATCTCTTCATTTCTCAACAGAAATTTGGAAATAGGATGCATACGGAAGGATGTTCCATAGAAAGCTCTGTTAATGCTGCTTCTCCGCCAATTATGATAAAAAATCTAACTCCTTCCCACTTGTAGGAAAATTTGATCTTTCCATCTAAAATTCCAATAACCCTGATTGGGTTGTCACCCTCCTCTTTAAATCAGAGAGGAGGACCTTCTATCAACTTCTTCTGTAGGACCAGAGTTAAATCAAATACAGGGCTGAAGGCACCATGGAGAACAAAGCAGCAAAGATGCAGGAAAAAGCACCAGTCACCCGCAGAGGGACAAAATAGCTCAAAAGTGGAATGAAGACCCAAAAGCATCATGAAAGGTAAAAAGCAATAACTCACAGTGGCAAGAACACCTCAAGGTGTAGAAACTGGGGTATGGCAGCAAGACAGAGTAGTAAAAAGACCTATAAGGTGGAAAGTCTGGAATATGGCAGCAAGACTGCGTGTTGCAAGCCCCTAAAAGTAGTATATCAGGGATATGGCAGCAAGGCTCCCAAGGAGTAGCATAAGGGGTATAGCAGCAAGGAAAGGTGGCATCAGACTTTCCAAGACGTAGTATCATTGGCATGGATGGAAGTGAGTCAGTGGCAGTAAGACCCTGAAGCTATAGTGTCAGGGGCAATTCGTGAAGACAGAAGGGTAGCAAGATCCCCAAGCTGTAGAGTCTGGCATATGGCAGCAAGGCTGGGTGTTTGTAAGAGCCCAAGATATGCATCCGGGGTATGGCAGCAAGGAATAGTGGCAGCGAGACCCCCAAGGTGTAGCATAAGGGGGATAGCAGCAAGGAAGAATGGCAGCAAAATTCCCAATGTGCATCATCAAGGGCATGGATAGAAGCAAGACAAAGTGGCAGCAGGAGTCTCAAGGTTTAGTATCAGAAGAGGGGTAGGAAAGTGTAGTGGCAGCAAGATGCCCAAGGTATAGCAATGGAAGTAGGAAAGCAAGGCAGAGTGGCAGCAAGACATCCAAAGTACAGAGTCCAGGGTATGGCAACAAGGCTGAGGATTTGCAAAGGTGGTATAGCAGGGTTACGGCAGCTAGGCTAATGGCAGCAAGATCCTCAAGTTGCTGCATAAGGAGTACAGCAGCAAAGAAAAGTGGCAACAAGACCACCAAGGCGTAGCATAAAGGGGTATAGAAGCAAGACCTCCAAGTACAGCGACAGGGGCGTGACAACTAGGCAGTGTGGTAAAAAGATCCCCAAGTATATTATAAGGGTTATATTATAGCAGCAAGGGGCAGACTGGCATCAAGAGCAATAATGTGTAGAATCTTAGGTAGGGCAGGAAGGTATATCATAAGGAGCAGGGAAGCTTCACTTTGATTGGTCCAACCATCCTGCCTGTTTGCCATCTTTTCTCAGACTGCTATGTCCTAGCTACTACCTCACTCAGGAATGTCTTAGCTGCTAAACTTCTTACTGCAGCACTTTTCAATGGGCCTTATACTTGCATGGGAAACACAAACAAATGAATCTAAACTTTTTAATATGTGAAAACCCTCCATTTGTTTCGAGGAATGAAACAAAAATGGCCTCATTTTTGTTACATTGCACCCATTCATTTCAAATGAATGTACATCCCTACTATCTGGGTAATTTCTCTTTGAAAATTCACTAAAAACTTTGGGGGCATGTTTTGTACTTAGCTGGATTACTGAAAATTGCCATCTATGGTGTCTCAGAGTCCAGAAACCTCTGGTCCACACATTTTTATTAACATCAAAGGGGCAATTCTGTTTTGTTTAATATTTTTCAGAATTTTGAAACTTACTTTAATTTTCAAAGAGAGAGAAAATATTTTCCTGATGTTGAAGACTTACCAGACTGATACGTTAAAATATGTCAGGGTATATCAAGCACAGCTTTCTTTTTGTTCAACACTATGGCCTTACCTTATCACCTATGTCTAGTACAGCTTAGCTATAGTGTTGTTAACAAACAGCTGTTCTTATGTACTGTATGTGTAGAATAATAATTACCCTTTATAAAATCACTGCAGCTGCAGTATAGGAAAATGTTGTTTATAAAGGCTTAAAGGAGATTGCAATCTGTTTTTTAGACAATTACTATAAACAAATAATCTATTCATTTACCATAATATATTGTGATTCTGTAAAAAGTCCTTTAAAAAATGTTTTTAACGTACTTGTAATTTTTTAGAACACGACTGGTGTAGAATAAAGCCCATCAAGATGGTTATCTCACCTCAGTTTACTACATACTGAGGCCTAGATTCATCAATTCACAGTAAATAAAGATGAAATATTGTGGGCCACGATAAAAAGATGGGAAATTAAGGAAATACCGCACTGCCTATGTAAATATCACTTCACGTGATACTCTATTGCATCACATGTCGGTTTAGGAATTGCACATCATTTTATGCGTCGCGTGTTATTTTCTTTGTGTATATATATATATGGACAGGCTTCCTGCAGCTGCCTCTTTGAGGGTGTATCAGGTGTTGCAGAGAGAGGATAGGAGGCAAGTTGGTTAATGGTTAGTAGAAGGAGGTTTTTCTATTGATTACCTGAGTGAGTTGTCCTGTTTTTTATTTTCATCTGTTTCCTTTACCTTTGTCTCGTGACTTTATCTTCTGTGCATAGACGTTTTGGTGTGTTTGTCTAGTTTGCCTGACCCTTTGTGTGAAGGAGAGATGAGGAGCGGTGAGGAGTTGTGGAGGAGTAGAGGAGTGGTGAGAAGTGGTAGGGGAATGGTGGAGGAGTGGTGAGGAATGGAGGAGTACTGTGGTGAGTAGTGGTGAGGACATAATGCAACATTTGGCGGGTTGAGACGCATAAACAGGGTGGTGAGAAAGAAATCGGTAGTAGGGAGGGTCCCATAAACGGAGACAAAGGTGTTTAATGTACATGTGGTCACATAAGGGAAGGGTATGTATTATAGGTTAGAATAACACAACATTACATTTTTTCTAGATAATATTGGGGAGGAAATCACAAAGATTTGGAGATAAGAAGAAATAACAGTTGTAACATTGGAAGACAGCACTACAATACAACATGAGTGAAATGTTAAAACATGAAGAACTAAAGTGATCAAAAAGATAGAGTTATGAATACAGTTATAAATTAATTGCAGTAATCTTTAAGGAAGTATTTAGTGAACAACAAGTACTTGAGTACTGTGAAAAGAGGAAGAAATCATAAGAATAAGGTTATACGTTGTACACACTTATGTTGGAAGTAGTGTATTTCAAATTAACCCTGAAGAAGCTCTGCGAGAGCGAAACAAATACGATCCTATATTGTTGGGCATTGGTATTGGAGTTTTAAACAGTGTGAATGGAGTAGTGTGTATGTGATTTTTGGGGAATTGGGAGGTGTTTTAGATGATATGGTGGAGTATTACAGTGCTTTGTATAAATAAATTTTGTATAAGTAAAATATTAATAAAGGATTGAAAAATAAGTAATAGTTTCCTTTATGTGTAAGGATACAATGGCACAGGCCATATCTTGACGCAGTGGAATCAATAGGACCAGAAAGCAGGTGGTCCACCACTACAGGGACATAAAGGTGCATTTAAAGAATAAGGTGGCAAGCAGGAACAAATACATGTGGCAGATTGGAGGAAGAATCCCTTGCCCGATTGTCTTAACGCTGATGGAGGAGACCCTGATTCAATGGCTGGGACTGGACGTGTTCAAGGGGATAGATGAGGCTCTGGACACTAGGGGTGTGCATTCGGATTGACCGCATTAGTAAAACGCTACTCATATTTTTTTTTAACTTAAAAAATTGATTCGACATAAACGATCGGATTTCCCACATATCCAACATAGATATGTTGGATATGTGGGAAATCGCGATTGTTGAGCCAAAATAAAAATATAAACCCCCTCACCCTCCTTAATCCCCCCCCGACTTACCACAACTCCCTGGTGATGGAGCGAGGAGTGAGGACGCCATTTCTGCAATCCTTGGCGAGAAGCATGTGACGTCGGCGGCACGTCGAGTGACGCCGGCGTCACGTGATTCCCGGCGAGTTCGCGCCGGACGGCTCATTCGGCCCAAAAAGAACTTTTGGCCAGCTTGGGGGGGCCGGGGGGTCAGGAGGCCCCCCCAAGCTGGCCAAAAGTTCTTTTTGGGCCGAACGAGCCGTCCGGCGCGAACGAGCCGGGAATCACGTGATGCCGGCGTCACTCGACGTGCCGCCGACGTCACATGCTTCTCGCCAAGGATTGCAGAAATGACGTCCTCACTCCTCGCTCGATCACCAGGGAGTTGTGGTAAGTCTGGGGGGGGGGGATTAAGGAGGGTGAGGGGGTTTAAATTTTTTTTTTGCACATATGTACATATACCCAACTCATTGGATTTTTTTTATGTCCATATTAGCCGCAAGTGGGACCCCCTTTCGGACATAAGAAATATGAACATAAAATTTTGCTCTGCACATCCCTGCTGGACACGATGTGAGCCAGGGGTTGTAAGTCACATCACCTGTAAATGTGAAGTCTGCTACACATGACCACACTTTTTTGCGTAGGATGCTCACATTGAATGAAGCAAAGTACACATGTTATGCAATACAGTTCATGTGTACTTCTTAGTATTCACATATATGTCTTTTCTTTGTTTCCACAGCTCTTGTCCAGGAAACCCCTGGTCCCATCTGTGAAATCCCAGGGACCAGCAGCACAACCCAGGTTTCAGCGGCCCCCTTTCAACTGGATGCTCAGACCCAGTGTTATGAATGGAAGGTGGACCCTTGTTCCGAGGTAGAGTCAGCGCTACCTAAAAGGAAACAATCCCCTTTAGGTCTCTACCGTCGAAGGGCAAGGCCAACTGCTGTAGCTGTTGAATGAAGACTTCACCCTGGAAGCTCGAGGTCCCCCCGGGAGAAGCCCATAGGGAACCAGTCACTGGGGCTTAGGAGACTCCCTTGAAGACTGAAGAAAAGTCTGGATGCAGGCATCTCCTGCGGGTCATGAGTTCCAGACGGATGGCGCCTCCAGCAGGTTGTGGTAGTCTAGGGGATGGAGTTAAAGAGTAGTCCAAAGCTGGTCCCAGGATTCGGTGCACAAGACGGGTCAAAGTCCAGTCCAGGATCAAACAGGAGAAGGGTCCGAAGCCAATCCAGGAGAAATCAGGAGAAGGATCACAAACCGTACCAGAGTCAAGCCAGGAGAACTCGAACGCCAGTCCAGGGGTCAGAAGCCAAGAATCAATCCACGGAGCAGGGAAGCAGGGATGAAGAACCAAGAACATGAAGCACAGGACCAGATCCAGCCAGCAACCTTGATACCAAGGCAAGGTCTGAGGACCAGACCTTGCCTTAAGTAAGGGATGTTGGGGGAGGAGTCTCAGGAGGAGCCATGACTGTTTTCTGTCATGGCTCCTTTAAGAACAATCTTCAGCTGCGTGCGCACCCCTAGAGAAGATAGCGAGGGAGGAGCCGAACCCTTGAGGAGCCGTGCTGCCAAGCCTGGACGCGGCAGCGGCCGCAGGATAAAGCAGAAGGGGCTGCGTGCAACCGCAGGAGCCCTTGACGACGCCTGATGCCTCGGGTAACTATTTTCTTTGCGACCGCCGGCCCGGCCCTGATTGCGGTCCACCGTGGCCGGCGGCCATGACACCTGGCTCCGGTTGCGGCTTGCCATGGCCGGTGGTGCTAACACACAGTGGAGCAAGGAAGAGGAGGAGGAGCAGCAGCAGCTACAGCAGCAACAGCTTCAAACCCTTGGGCTGCCCATTACCCCTTGATGCCAGCCTAAACATCTCCAGCTTCATGAATGGAAATGTCCTGCCATGGGAGGAAGCAGCCCAGTCATCGAACTACCTCCAGCATGCCATGTAACCAATGAGATGAACAAGAGAGTCAGGCAACTCATCCCATGAACCTAGCAATGTTAGATTTGGAGCCATAGTAAGTACCTCAGCGACTACCAAGCCCATACATCTGCAGCACCAGCAGTGGATCCTAAAAGGTAGGCCACATTAGCTCACTTATAGAGGAGACATGGACTCCAACTCCACCATATATGGGCAGAGATGGTACGCTTGAGGAGGGCTGAGGTCGCCCACAACCAGGCAATGTAACAGTAAACAGCAGCACTTACATAGGTCTTCACCACCATTTCCACATCTAACAACAATTTAACTACAGCATTCCTGCAATTAGTGAAGAATTTGCCTCAACACTGCCTTGCCTCACAAATTTACATTTTTTGAAGGGGTGAATAAACATGTTGTCAAAGGTGAACCGGTAGATGTGGTGTATTTGGATTTTCAGAAGGCATTCAACAAAGTCCCACATGAGAGGCTTCTAAGAAAACTAAAAAGTCATGGGGTAGGAGGTGATGTCCTTTTGTGGATTGCAAGCTGGTTAAAACACAGGAAACAGAGAGTAAGATTAAATGGTCTGTTTTCACAATGGAAATAGGTAAACAGTGGAGTGCCTCAGGGATCTGTACTTGGACCAATGTTTTTTAATATATTTATAAATGATCTGGAAAGGGGTACAGCAAGTGAGGCGATCAATTTTGTAGATGAAACAAAATTATGCAGAGTACTTAAATCTTATTGTGATTGTTAAATTTCAGGAGGACCTTGTGAAACTGGAAGACTGGGCTTCCAAATGGCAGATGAACTTTAATGTGGGCAAGTGCAAAGTGATGCATAGAGGGAAAATAACCCTTGCTATACTTACACAGTTTGGGGTAGATTTTAAAAGAAGCGCGATCAGCCTACTTTTGCTTGCGCATCAGACTCAAGCAAAAGTACGCTGGATTTTAGTAGATACGCGCGGAGCCGCGCATATCCACTAAAATCCTGGATCGGCGCGCGCAAGGCTATCGATTTTGTATAGCCTGCGCACGCCGAGCCGCGCTGCCTCCCCCCGTTCCCTCCAAGGCCGCTCCGAAATCGGAGCGGCCTCGGAGGGAACTTTCCTTTGCCCTCCCCTCACCTTACCCTCCCTTCCCCTACCTAACCCACCCACCCGGCCCTGTCTACACCCCCCCCCTTACCTTTGTCGGGGGATTTACGCCTCCCGGAGGGAGACGTAAATCCCCGCGCGCCAGCGGGCCTGCTGCGCGCCGGGCCGCGACCTGGGGGCGGGTACGGAGGGCGCGGCCACGCCCCCGGGCCGTAGCCACGCCCCCCGTACCCGCCCCCAAAACGCTGCCGACACGCCCCCGGAACGCCGCGACGACCGGGCCCGCCCCCCGACACGCCCCCCTCCGAGAACCCCGGGACTTACGCGAGTCCCGGGGCTCTGCGCGCGCCGGGAGGCCTATGTAAAATAGGCTTCCCGGCGCGCAGGGCCCTGCTCGCGTAAATCCGCCCGGTTTTGGGCGGATTTACGCGAACAGGGCTCTGAAAATCCGCCCCTTAGGTTCTATCTTAGGAGTTACCACTCAGGAAAGGAGATCCAGGTGTCATAGTGGATAATACATTGAAATCATTGGTTCAGTGTTTTGCGGTGATCAAAAAAGGAAACAGAATGTTAGGAATTATTCGGAAGGGAATGGCAAATAAAATGATGGATGTCATAATGCCTCTCTGTATCATTCCATGGTGAGACTGCATCTTGAACACTGTGTGCAGTTCCAGTCACTGCATCTCAAAAAATATATAGTTGCACTGGAGAAAGTGCACAGAAGGGTGACCAAAATGATAAGGAGCATGGAACGGCTGCCCTATGAGGAAAGGCTAAGGAAGTTAGGGCTGTTCAGTTTAGAGAAGAGATAACTGAGGGAGGATATAACAGAGGTCTACAGAATCATGAAAGGACTTGAACAGGTTAATAATTCAGTTATTTACTCTCTCAGATAATAGAAGGACTAGGGGGCACTCCATGAAGTTAGCAAGTAGCTCATTTGAAAGCGATAGAAGAAAATTCTTTTTCACTCAGCTCATAGTTAAGCACTGAAATTCATTGCTAGAGGGAGTGGTTACAGCAATTAGTGCAACTGGGTTTAAAAAAGGGTTGGATAAATTCCTGGTGGAAAATCCGTAAACTGCTATTAATTAATAAGCAATAGTAGATTGAGATTTATTTAATGTTTGGGTACTTGCCAGGTACTTGTGATTTGGATTGGCCACTGTTAGAAACAGGGTACTGGGTTATGGACCCTTGGTCTGACCCATTATGGCATATCTTATGTTCTTAACCAGTGCCCGTGCTTTCACCCTCCTTGCAGGAGTCAACTCCAAGAAGCAGTTTCCAGCTCTCAAGATTTAGCTGGGGTAGGCCAGCAAAGGAAATGCCACCCCCAGCCACCCAAAAGCTCCAGGGAGGAAAAGGCTGATGAGGCACATGGTTATAAAGGTGCCAAAAAATCACTCAAAGATGACTTGGCCAAGCAAGTCCTTTGCTTGGCCAACTAGATGGAAGAAGACTGCTGGGCCAGCTAGATGGAAGAAGACTGCTGGGCCCATCCTGTCTGCTCATATGGATGGTCTCTTGTCAGTGTTGTCCTGCTGCTTACGTGTTATGCCCTCCTTTGTGCTCTGCCTATAGTCCCGCCTCCTTGATATGGTCTCCAGTCATGACATGCTGGTGTCGCTTGTCATCTAATCCTGCTGCTGCCTTGATGCTGGTGTGTCATCTGTTCTCATCCTGCTGCTGACTCCGTGCGGCTGTCTCATCTCTTCCTGCTGCAGTCGTATCTCCTGGGGATGAAACAGTCTCATCTCCTGGGGCTGCTGCTATCTCATCTTTTCTCATCCTCCTGCTGCTGCCTCCATGCTGTGCTCTCCGGTCCTGGTCCTTCTGCCTCCATACTATGGTCTCTAGTCTTGGTCCTGCTGCCTCCATGTTGAGCTCTCCAGTCCTGGTCCTGCTATCTCCAGGCTGCGCTCTCCATTCCTGGTCCTGCTGCCTGCTACTTGAACTTTGCTGCCTTGCCCTTTGGCAGTCCATTTTCAATGCATTCTTTCAACATGGACTGTCTGGGCTTTCTCTTGAACTCTGCTCCCTTGGCACTTAGGCTGTCCCATTTAAGTGCACTCTTTTAACATGGACTGTCTGGGCCTTTGCTTGCCATCACATAGTTGTGCTGACATAAACACTATTATTAGAGGTGTACTGTAGCTATTGGGTTGCCACTTCCACTTTCTAGGTTCTTTGCTATAATCATCATTTGACTGAGGATAAAATCATAATACTATATACATCATGTTGTCATCTGTTACAATTATGTACATGTCTCCACAAAATGTGCTGGTAAATTCTGTTACATTGTCATGTGCTATTTGATAGGGATGTGAATCATTTTTTGACGATTTAAAAAATCGTCAGATGTTTTTTAAATAGTCAAAAATCGTTAGAGACGCGATACAATAGAAATTCCCCCGATTTATCGTGAAAAATCGTAAATCGGGGGAGAGGGGAGGGCGGGAAAACCGGCCCACCAAAACAACCCCTAAACCCACCCCGACCCTTTAAAACAAATCCCCCACCCTCCCAAACCCCCTCCCCAAATGTTTTAAAGTACCTGGAGGTCCAGTGGGGGGGTCCCGGCACGATCTCCCGCTCTCGGGCCATCGGCGCCATTTTGGCTGCCACTAATATAAATGGCACCGATGGCCCGATAAAAAAAACCCCACCCCGACCCTTTAAAATTACCCCCTTAGCCTTCCCTACTCTCCCGACCCCCCCCCCAAAACGTTTTACACATACCTGGTGGCCCAGGGGGGCCACGGGGACCGATCTCCCGTTCCCACGCTATCAGCTGCGCTAAAAAAAATGGCGCCAATAGCCTTTTGCCCTTATCATGTGACAGGGCAAAGGTAGCGCCAGTGCCATTTTGAATATTGGCAATATGGCCCGAGTGAGGGGATCGCTTCCGGACCCCCGCTGGACCCCCAGGGACTTTTGGCCAGCTTGGGGGGGCCTCCTGACCCCCACAAGACTTGCCAAAAGTCCAGCGGGGGTCCGGGAGCGACCTCCTGCACTCCGGCCGTATTGCCAGTATTCAAAATGGCGCTGGCGCTAACTTTGCCCTGTCAGATGGTAAGGACAAAGGGCCATTGGCGCCATTTTTTTTAGTGCAGCTGATAGCGTGGGAACAGGGGGATCGGTCCCCGCGGCCCCCCTGGACCACCAGGTATGTGTAAAAAAATTTTTTGGGGGGGTCGGGAGACTGGGGGAGGCTAAGGGGGTAATTTTAAAGGATCGGGTGGGTTTTTTTTTATCGGCGTGGGCCTCAGTAAAAATAATTAGTGATGTGAATTGGAATCGGAACCGATTCCAATTCACATCTCGTAACGATCAGATTCCCCTCCCAGCCGAACCCGATCATTAAAACGATCGGGCACACGATTTACATCTCTACTATTTGATATCTTGACCTAGCAGGATATGATTACCAAAGATATTGAATTGCTTTGAATGTTGTGACTACAAATGTTGTTGAATAAAGTGGTCACATAACTACAATCTGGTTATGTCTTTTTATTGTGTAGTTTTTATCTTAAAGTTTGCCTAGGTTAGAGGTTTGGGACCCACATCACCTTGTATGCTAGAATGCCATTGGCCATTCTAACAGGGCACATTTCTCACAGGCAAGACAATGTGGCTTAGGCCTTACAAAGGACAGCTCATTGTATGCTCTCAAGGAATACAGTAAGAGAAAAAACATGAAATGCCTTTTCCACAGAACATACTCTAAGCTAACGATTGGGTATATGGGCATGTATGTGAGATAGGCACTACCTAGCTAGTGTTCATCTCCATATGCTGTCCAGTGGAATAGATGTAGAAATGCTTGGATACAGATAATATAGCAATGTCATAAGAACATAAGAAATTGCCATGCTAGGACAGAGCAAGGGACCATCAAGCCCAGCATCCTGTTTCCAACAGAGGCAAAACCAGGCCACAAGAACCTGGCAATTACCCAAACACTAAGAAGATCCCATGCTACTGATGCAATTAATAACAGCAGCTATTCCCTAAGTAAACTTGATTAATAGCAGTTAATGGACTTCTCCTCCAAGAACATATCCAAACCTGTTTTGAACCCAGCTACACTAAGTGCACTAACCACATCCTCTGGCAACAAATTCAGAGCTTTATTGTGCGTTGAGTGAAAAAGAATTTTCTCCAATTAGTCTTAAATGTGCTACTTTCTAACTTCATGGAATGCCCCCTAGTCCTTCTATTATTCAAAAGTGTAAATAACTGATTCACATCTACTCATTCAAGACCTCTCATGATCTTAAAGACCTCTATCATATCCCTCCTCAGCTGTCTCTTCTCCAAGCTGAATATCCCTAACCTCTTCAGCCTTTCCTCATAGGGGAGCTGTTCCATCCCCTTTATCATTTTGGTTTCCGTTCTCTGTACCTTCTCCATCGCAACAATATCTTTTTTGAGATGCGGTGACCAGAATGGTACACAGAATTCAAGGTGCGGTCTCACCATGGAGCAATATAGAAGCATTATGACATTTTCCATTTTATTAACCATTCCCTTCCTAATAATTCCTAACATTCTGTTTGCTTTTTTGACTGCTGCAGCACACTGAGCCGACGATTTTAAAGTATTATCTACTATGATGCCTAGATCTTTTTCCTAGGTGATAGCTCCTAATATGGAAGCTAACATCATGTAACTACAGCAAGGATTATTTTTCCCTACATGCAACACCTTGCACTTGTCCACATTAAATTTCATCTGCCATTTGGATGCCCAATCTTCCAGTCTTGCAAGGTCCTCCTGTAATGTATCACAATCCGCTTGTGATTTAACTACTCTGAATAATTTTGTATCATCCGCAAATTTAATAATCTCACTCGTCGTATTCCTTTTCAGATCATTTATATAATTTTTGAAAAGCACCAGTCCAAGTACAGATTAATGAGGCACTCCACTGTTTACCCTTTTCCACTGAGAAAATTGATCATTTAATCCTACTCTCTGTTTCCTGTGTTTTAACCAGTTAGTAATCCACGAAAGGACATCTCCTCCTATCCCATGACTTTTTAGTTTTCTTAGAAGCCTCTCATGAGGGACTTTGTCAAATGCCTTCTGAAAATCCAAATACACTACATCTACTGGTTCACCTTTATCCACATGTTTATTAACTCCTTCAAAAAATGAAGCAGATTTGTTAGGCAAGTCTTCCCTTGGGTAAATCCATGTTGGCTGTGTTCCATTAACCCATGTCTTTCTATATGCTCTATGATTTTGATCTTTAGAATAGTTTCCACTATTTTTCCTGGCACTGAAGTCAGGCTCACTGGTCTATAGTTACCCGGATCACTCCTGGAGCCTTTTTTAAATATTGGGGTTACATTCTATTGATGACCAATAGTTGTATAGCTATGTTAATGTGAAAATGCCGTTATATCAAACCATTGGTCTCTTCCATTGTGAAGATATACCACCTCTGACCATACAGTTTACCTTTTCTCTGGATCTAGCACCTAATGCTGTCATCACATAACCTTTTAGTTAGAAGGTTGCTTGAAAAGTACATAAAGATCTTGGTACTGTTCATCTCTAATGAGCTGCAAATTGCAGCTGCAGGTGCAAGGCCCAGAGAGTAGATAGTGTACAAATAACTCTTATCTGGTCTTAGGTGGAGTAACACAAATGATCCCACAAGAGATAACATTGGGGCCCTTACTTTTGTCTTCACTCCACCTAACAGGCAGAAAGTACATTTTCATTTTTTAGATATGACAATTTAAAATATATACAATCAACTTGCAGCCTGTTAGAACATAGCATCTGTGTAAAGCTCATACAGCCTGCTGTGTGAAAAATGATGCGTCTCAGGTTACACTGGATTAGCAGAAAAAAATCAAAAAACAGAATAGCACATGATCGAACCGGGAACAGCCCTAAAATGCCAATCGGTCAGGTTCCTAGGACTGTAAAGAAAAATATAGAAATGCACTTTGTTTTAGAACTTCCACTATCAGAATTTTCTACTTCTAGTGACTGCCATGCTCATTTATTCTTATACACTTTAAAAAAAGTCTATGGAAATCCTTCTTCAAAAAAAGATAAGAATATATACTCAAAATCTACTGAATTTAATAATTTCGCTGGAGATGGTAGCAGACTAGAAATCTAGATTAAATGTAGCCCAATCAACCAAAGAAGCAGCTGAAGTTCCTTTAGGTAATAGAAAACAGCTATAAGATTTACTTGTGCAATAAAACCTGTTACTGCAATCTATTTTCATTCTAATTACCAGAAGCGGCAGTTAGGTGCCTGGGACAAACTGCTTTATGCTCTATGGATCTTATTGGACTAATAAAGGGGACCAATGTCAGGCTTTATTATAAACAGAATTGCAAAGAAAAATGAAAAAAACCCAAAATGATTAATTATTGCCAAACCAACGGTTAAACATTTTACGGATTCAACTCTTTGAGATGCTCTTCTACAAATTAATGAGATCTCACTAACTCCTCTATGCTGACTCAGTGTTTTTCAGTAAAATGTCAATAGGCTTGTATTATTACACCTGTGAGTGAATGAGATAATTACAATTCTTTTTCATTCAACAGTGGCATAAAAAGAACCAACAAGGAAGTATTTTCAAAGTCATTTCTGTGGGTTAAACAGTGCTTTACCCATTAAATGAAGTTTTTGAAAACTGCCCACCTTAATTGTGGGTAAAAGTATAGTGACACTACATGTGTACTTTTACCTGCTATAGTGGGATGAAATAAATGGATAAAATGCAACAAATGAGTCCATTTCATTTAATTTGTGGATTCTCAAAACAAATGGAAGATACTCATGAATTTTAACAAAAATTTTAATCTCATTTGTTTATTTATTTACTTATTTATTTATTTCATTTGCAAATTTTTATATACTGTCATTCGGTGGGTTCCATCATAACGGTTTACATTTGCATAAAAGTTTCTAATCTAGTTTAAAATTCCTAAATTCATACATAAAAGTACTACATGCATAAAAGAATAAAGAATAAAATATATATAAAATATTAGTTGCAAATAAAACATATTAAAAGTATAATAGTAATTAAATGAAATATATTCAGAGTTATTGGAAATGAAAAATTAAAAGATCACGTAAAATTTATGTATAAAACAATTCAGTGATAGAAGTAAATCAGCTAATGGTATATACTGTAACAAGTTATTTGACCAGGTAATAAATCTGCATAATAAAATAAAACTTTCACTGATAAAAATTAACTGAATAGTATATAAAGTAAGAGTATGAGTCAATGAGCTTCAGAGTATGCCTTTCTGAACAACCATGTTTTAATCTCCTTCTTAAAGCTTTTTATGTTTTGTTGTAAGCGGGTTTCAGCAGTTAGTAAGTTCCATAATTTTGGACTTGCTAGTGAAATTGCTCTCTCTCTTACTTGTGTTAATTGAGCAGTTTTTATGGAGGGACTAGATAATAATCCTTGATTAGTAGATCGTAAATGTTGGTGTGAGGTGTGTATTTTTATGGAATTATTGAGCCAGTCAGTTTTTTCTCCATAGATAATTTTTTGTTAATACTTTGATATCAAAACTGGAGTGATGTGTTCACACTTTTTTGTTTCTGTAAGAATTCTTGCTGCCATATTTTGAAGAATTTGTATAAGACGTATTATGGTTAACGGTAATCCTAGAAGAAGGGCATTACAATAATCAATATTATCAAAGATTAGGACTTGAAGAATAGTTCTAAAATCATTTTGATCCAGAAATGGTTTTAATCGTTTTATGTTTCCCATTCAAGCCTATGGCACATTCAAGTTTATGGCTGTACTTAAAAGCAGCAGGGACTAACTGGTAACTATAGCAATTACCTTTTGCCTGTGTGACAGAACAGCTGGCTTGGACTTGAGAGGAAAAATTAGTCAAAGAGACCAAATCAAGGTGAAGCATCTTTTTTAACTAGCCTATAGCTGCCATCTAGATCAAATTGTATTTATTTTATTAAAATATTTATTGTCTGCTTATAATATAACAGTGCTTATGCCTTCCACTGAAAGGGGGAGCATGTGCAAAGAAACTCAGTGTGCCCTCTTGAATTTTGTAGAGACAAGTTGTTCAATCAAAAACTCTTTTAGAGTGGAAGAAAAGCTAATCAATTAAAAATAAGGCATTGACATTGCCAATGATCTCTGCTATAGTCAATGATCTCACTCACTATGATAAAAAGCCTGAAGCACTGCTTTCAGTGTTCAATTGGGCAAAGTAGAACTGGAGTGGAGACTGAAGCAGTGTCAGTGAAGACTGATTTTTGTCTCTCTGTCTGTCTGATGCAGCACACTCCATTTATCTGCAGACAGATTGAAGTGACGAGAATCATAGCCTTGACAGCCTTTGTTGCTTCTGTTTCTAACAGGGTTTTTTTGCATGTTCAAAAGGAATTAATTAGCAGTGCACACACATACACGCTGGGGTAGATTTTAAAAAATAGCGCGATCACGTACTTTTGTTGGCACACCAGGCGCAAACAAAAGTACGCTGGATTTTATAAGATACGTGCGTAGCCGCGCGTATCTTATAAAATCCGGGATCGGCGCGCGCAAGGCTGCCGATTTTGGGCAGCCTGCACGCGCTGAGCCGTGCAGCCTGCCTCCGTTCCCTCCCCTCACCTTCCCCTCCCTTCCCCTACCTAACACACACCCCCGGCCCTATCTTAACTCCCCCCTACCTTTATCCATGGATTTACGCCTGCCGGAGGCAGAAGTAAATCCGCGCGCACCAGCGGGCTGCTGGTGCGCCAAGACCCGACACGGGGGCTGTTCCGTAGGGCACGGCCATGCCCTCGGAACGCCCCCGGGCCAAAACCACGCCCCCCGGGCCCGCCCCCAAACGCCGCATCACGCCCCCGAAATGCCGCGTCATTTGGCGACGCCCCTGGCACGCCCCCTTAAAAAAGCCCCGGGGCTTACGCGCATCCTGGGGCTCTACGCGCGCCAGCGGCCTATGCAAAATAGGCGCGCCGGCGCGCAAGGGCCCTGCTCGCGTAAATCCGGCCAGATTTACGCGAGCAGGGCATTTAAAATCTGCACGTATATATGTGCCTGGTGTGTGTGAGACATTTTTGCACACGCTGTGAGAGATAGACCAAGAAAGACAGAGACTGAATTTGTGCACATGAAAGCTTTTAACTCTATTTAGCAAGCAGGCAGTGCTCAGTCTGTGAACTTGGTTGAATGTATTTGACAGTACTAGAGTGGTACTGTGAGTGCTGGTATAGTATCAATAAATTCTACTGTGATATTAAAATTCCAAGAAGGTACTTCAAATTCCATCAAGCCACTGCAAGGAAAGAGAAGAGGAGGGAATGGCAGGGGTAGAAGATTGTGTTTTGCTCAAACAGCCTAGCCTGTGAAAAGTATAAGAAGTACTAATAGTAGTGAGAAAAAAGGGTGTTCTGCCCCTAAACCTAAAAGACACTTTTTTTTTTAGTATCAGGAAGCCATGAGTGGAAGCCAATTTAAGCAATAAGAATTTGAAACTGGGAAAGAATGTGCCATTGGAGCCAGTTCCTCTTCCTCCTGTTTTGAAACAGGGGCAAAAGGTGGGAGAGGCATTTGAGTCTGATATTAGCTGGGCATGGGCAAGGACAGAGGCAGTAGAAGTGCAAACCCAAAGCCAGCAGTGCACTCCTCCATGATTACCTTTTCTGAGGTTATAGAGGCAGCATTTTCAACAATTGATTCCAAAGAAGAATCTTGTCTGGGTTTCCCTGAATCAGAAAATATTGAAAAGCTTATAACTGAAGAACATTTGGAAAGTCTAGTCAGTAGCATCTAAGCCTCCAGTAAGGTGATGGGGGAGATACATAATGATACTGACAGTATTGAGATCAACTGGGAAGAGCAGGCAGTATAAGTAGAGAGTGTGAGCAATGCCCCTGGCATTTTCACTCATGGGCCACCCCCAACCTCAACTCCATTGCCAGCATCAGCCCCCAAGGTCACAGAGAAGAGATTGTGCAAGACATCCCTGGTATAGAATCACTTTAAAGTGAGGGAGGACTCGCGTTTTGCTTATTCACTGCAGTAATGCTGTCAGTCGAGGGAAGGTACTGGGGCATCTGACAAACACTGGTATGCAGCAACACCTGCAGAAGCAGAACCCATTAGCAATGGCATCAGGGGAGGGTGGAAGTAGTAGCCTAGGGCCATCCCCCTCTGCCACTCGAACAAAAAGGGTTGAAAAGGGGGAGACATTTCCCCAAACTGATCCCACGGCCTTTTCATCAGTCAGGTGGCAGGCCAGCAGTCCCTGCTATGCACCTACAGTGGCAACCCACCATAGAAGAAACGGGGTGGTGTTTCATATCACTGTTCTGGGACAAGAGGCAGGCAGCATCAAAAGTAGTCATGAAGTGCACTGGGGAAATGATTGGCCTGGATGACGAGCCAGGAGAACCTGGACTTTAAGCATCTGCTGCACCTCTTAGCTCCCAATTATAAAGTGCCTTCCAGGACTATATTTAGTAGGCAGGTGATCCCCACCCTGTACAATCAGTGCAGTAGTTGCATGCAGGATCAAATGGGCAAGGCAGAGGGAAGTAACTTTTTTTTCACCAGTGACATCTGGACCAGCATGAATGCTACGCATGCCTACCTCTTCCAGATGGCACACTTGTGACCGAGGCAGGGAGAGGTAGCAGCTCTAGTGGGGACTGAACATCAGTAGTCAAATGGTTGTGCTTTTCACCCTAGGAATGGTTAACCTCCATAACTTGTGCAATATACTAAAAGCCATATAAAAGAGTCTTCATTAGGCTTTTTTTGTGACAGACTGTGGGAAAAATACGAGGGCAGTGGAAGATGGGGCTATCAGGGGATCTGTTGCTTTATCCACTTGCTATACCTGACAGTGAGGGATATACTGAGCCTGGGATCCAAGGACCATAGGATTCCAGTCCTGAAGGATCTGATAGAGAGGTGCAGGAAAACAGCATGGCATTTTCATCACAGCATAAAGGATGAGCAGCTTCTCCATGAGAAGCAAGAAGAATTCAGGATGCCTCATAAGTGTCTGCTTCAAGATGTTAACACCCGCTTCCTGCTCTCTGGAAACAGAGATAGATGTGGATATCCCTCTTGGGCATTATGATGAGGCAGTTGACACAAATCTTGCATCCCTTCAAGGATGTTACATAGGATTTAAATGTCAGAAGCACCACCTCTGATAGGTTAATCTCCATAGTAAATATGTTGAGGAAAAAGATAAGAAGGTTTTTATAAGCAAGAGGGAATGAAAGAAGAGGTGTTGTAATTTGTGGACTCTTTGCAGCAGTAGGTACAATAGAGAAGGACATCTCTGACAGAAAAAAACCTAACATACTTCACATACTTTGTGATCCATTGGTGAAAGGGAGTCTCACTCTCTGAATGCAGCACTTCACTTACATGGAGGAGATACTGGTGGCTACGGTGCATGAACAGGAGCCCCAGAAGCAGAAGTGCAGTGTGGATGTGGCACAGGAAAGAACCTCAGAGAGAGGTGTGAGGTGGCTTCTCTCTTTCCTGCGCTCTGCATCGTTTCCGCTCCCTCCTAAATACTCCAGTCACATTGTCCACACTGAATCATTTCTCTTGACACAGGCCATAATTAAAACAGCTTACAACAGAGACCTTCACCCAAAAGGTTGATAGATTCCATGCTGTTTATCCCAGAGATAAGCAATGGATTTCTCTAAGTCCACATTAATAATAGTTTATGGACATTTCTTCCTGAAACTTGACCAAAGCTTTTTTAAACCCAACCACATTAACAGCTTTGACCACATCCTCCAGTAACAAATTCCAGAGTTTAATTCTGATGAGTAAAAAAAAAAAAGTTCTCCAATTTGTCTTAAATTTATTACCGAGTAACTTCATTGCATATCCCCTAGTTTTTGTACTTTTTGATAAACAACCAATTTTTAAAAAGGGGTGACCTAGGAAACTACAGACCAGTGAGTCTGATGTTTGTGCCAGGCAAAATGGTAGCAACTATCATAAAGAACAAAATTTCTGAACATATACATAGGCTTAGTTTAATGGGACAAAGCCAACATGGATTTCACTAAGGGAACTCTTGCTTCACCAATCTGTTAACTTTTTTGAGTGCATAAATAAACATGTAGATAATAGGGATGTAAATCATTTTTTGACGATTTAAAACAATCGTCAGATATATTTTAAATCCTCAAAAATCGTTAGAGCCGCGATACAATAGCAATTCCCCCGATTTATCGTCAAAAAATCATAAATCGGGGGAGGGCGGGAAAACCGGCACACCAAAACAACCCTAAAACCCACCCCGACCCTTTAAAATAAATCCCCCACCTCCCGAACCCCCCCAAAATGTTTTAAATTACCTGGGGTCCAGTGGGGGGGGTCCCGGCGCGATCTCCCGCTCTCTGGCCATGGCTGCGTTAATAGAAATGGCGCCGGTGGCCCTTTGCCCTTATCATATGACAGGGCAAAGGTAGCGCCAGTGCCATTTTGGTTCCTGGCTCCCAACGTCACGAGTGCAGGAGATCGCTCCCAGACCCCCGCTGGACCCCCAGGGACTTTTGGCCAGCTTGGGGGGGCCTCCTGAGCCCCACAAGACTTGCCAAAAGTCCAGCGGGGGTCCGGGAGCGACCTCCTGCACATAGGCCGTATTGCCACTATTCAAAATGGCGCCGGCGCTACCTTTGCCCTCACTATGTCATACGGGCCGATGTCGCCCGTATGACATAGTGAGGGCAAAGGTAGCGCCGTATTGCCACTATTCAAAATGGTGCCACATCACTATGTCATATGGGCTGACGTCGCCCGTATGACATAGTGAGGGCAAAGGTAGCGCCGGCGCCATTTTGAATATTGGCAATACGGCCCGCGTGCAGGAGGTCGCTCCCGGACCCCCCCAGGAACCAAATGGCGCCGGCGCTACCTTTGCCCTGTCATATGATAAGGGCAAAGGGCCACCGGCGCCATTTCTATTAACGCAGCCGTGGCCAGAGAGCGGGAGATCACGCCGGGACCCCCCCCCCCCCCACTGGACCCCAGGTAATTTAAAACATTTGGGGGGGGGGTTCGGGAGGGTGGGGGATTTATTTTAAAGAGTCGGGGTGGGTTTTAGGGTTGTTTTGGTGTGCCGGTTTTCCCGCCCTCCCCCCTCCCCCGATTTACGATTTTTTGACGATAAATCGGGGGAATTGCTATTGTATCGCGGCTCTAACGATTTTTGACGATTTAAAATATATCTGACGATTGTTTTAAATCGTCAAAAAACGATTCACATCCCTACTCTTTATTGTTTGGCACGAAATGCTGCAGCAAATGCCTGAGACCCACATTCTCAATGACCTGCAGGGGCTGATCATCTAAAGCGATCATCTCACCCATAGTCCTTGTCACCATTCTGGATGCTGCCTGCCTCTTTCCCTGTGACAGTGCCACCGAACACCACCCCATTTCCTCCATTGTGAGCTGTCACTTCTTAGCTATAGTTGGAGACTGCTGCTGTTTTAAATTTAATATCATCTGGTGGTGAAAACAAACACGCATTATGCAAATGTAAAGAATTTAAAACATATTTACCTGTTCCTATAGACCTCCGAGGTGTGGTCCCTCCCGATGCAGTTTCCAATGAAACATGGTCCGTGTTGGGTCACTGTGTAACTTATGTTTAAGTCTGATTATCTGATGATACATCTGAGAGATCCTGAAAATACTTATGATTAATAAACCCAAGGTTTTTGGACAACTAGAAGCTTTCTTTGCCCTTTTTTGTTGTTTCTATGAAATACTTTGAGTTGGGCTTTCACCTGTTTTTTGTTATTACCTTAAAGGAAGGAATAACCAACAAATTATGATTCGCAGAACACAGTCTGTGGACAGGCTGGTAAATTTTCAATAAAAATTAAAATAAACTGGAGCAAGGCATGAACTACCTTGAATACCAATCATAACCTTCAAATTTACCCTCCATAAGACAGGCAGTCAGAGTAATTTAAACAAGATCGGTGTAATATGGTCACAAATTTTAGCTCCTGAACCTACCCTGGCTGCAGTGTTCCTGACCAATTGAAAGGCCCTCAAAGTAGTTAGAGGTAACTCAGAATATAAGGAAATACAGTAATCTAATGCCAACATTACTAGCACATGAATAACGGTCTTCAAATCAGAAACACTTAAAAAAGGTTTCAGCTGGTGTAACATACGCAGTTTAAAGAAATCAGATCTCACAACACACTTTACCTGAGGGCGTAAAGAGAGAGATTGGTCATTGAGAATGCCTAAGGGGCTGATGCAATAATTTTCGCGGACAGCGGGTGCTGACTTTTCAGCGCCCACTTTCTTAACGCATGCATGGCGCCCACAAGGGGGGTGCCACGCAATATGTAAATTAAAGGGTCACACTAGGAAGGAAGCGCTAGGGTCACTTGCGCGACCTTATCGCCTCCTTGCTAACGCGACCCACCGCGGCTGCCGGTTATGAAGACCGATGCCGATCAACTCGGCGGCCGTTTACATTACTGGCAGACAAGCCAGTTATGAAAACCGACGCCGAGTTTATTGGCGTCGGTCTTCATAACTCGGCAGTCTGAGGAGTTATTTTATTTTATTTTTTTTACTTTAAAAAAGAAGTAAAGAAAAGCAGTTTTGTCTGCTTTTCTGTACTTCTTTTACCTGCGCTCGGCTGTTAACGCCTGCTCCAGGCAGGTGTTAATAGCTGAGCGATAAATGTGCATCTGAGACGCATGTGATGAGTGCTATCTCATTCACTCAGCGTGGGACGCGCGTTAAATAGGCGCTAATCCCCCTATTGTATTAGGGGGTAGATTGGCGCCTATTTATCCCGCGTCCAACTGCGGGTTATGTGCTCGGCTGAGCGTACTGTATTGCATCGGCCCCTACGTTCTTTACCTGTTTAGCTTAAGACAATTCATGGGCAGGGGGGGGGGACCAGGATTATCTGAAGAAGGTGGTATCTAGGTGTTATCAAATAAGCCCCAATGTCCCCAAGAGGCTTCCTTGTTGTCAGTCCCAGGTGATGCTATGGATGACACCAGGAGACAAGGAATAGGGCTTTTTTTGTATAGCACCACATTTGCAGAATGGCCTTCCAGAGAAGATCTGGCAGTTACAGGATTATAGTGCCTTTCATAAGCAGATAAAGGCTCACATATTTCTTGAGGCTTATGGATGAGTTACATGAAGGTTCTGTTTGTTTTATGTTGTTTTAAGATTTTTTTTAAACTATTTTATTGTGTATGTGATGATGTAAAATGCCCAGAACAGAGGTCAGGTAGTTAGGCGAGTTAGAAATTGTTGTAAATAAAGGATTTTGCAAACCATTAAAACAAAAACGTAAAATCATCTTTATTTGGAAAACAGGATAACAGAATGACCTCAGTTTTCTTCAGATTTAATACTAATCTGTTAGCGGACATCCATCGCTTGATAGAGTTCAGACAGTGTGAAACAAACATAAGAGCATTTGAAATAGAAGATTCAATAGGTATAAAAACTAGGGATGTGAATCGTTTTTTGACGATTTAAAATATCGTCAGATATATTTTAAATCGTCAAAAATCGTTAGAGGCGATATACAATAGGAATTCCCCCGATTTATCATCAAAAATTGTAAATCAGGGGAAGGGGGAGGGGAAGGGGAGGGCGGAAAAACCGGCACACTAAAACAACCCTAAAACCCACCCCGACCCTTTAAAATAAATCCCCCACCCTCCCGAACCCCCCCAAAATGTCTTAAATTACCTGGGGTCCAGTGGGGGGGTCCCGGTGTGATATTCCACTCTCGGGCCATGGGTGCGTTAATAGAAATGGCGCCGGCGCTACCTTTGCCCTGTCATATGACAGGGCAAAGGTAGCGCCGGTGCCATTTTGGTTCCTGTCCCCCGACGTCACTAGCGCAGATCGCTCCCGGACCCCCGCTGGACCCCCAGGGACTTTTGGCCAGCTTGGGGGGGCCTCCTGACCCCCACAAGACTTGCCAAAAGTCGAGCGGGGGTCCGGGAGCGACCTCCTGCACTCGAATCGTATTGCCATATTGCAAAATGGCGCTGGCCATATGGCCATACGGCCGGCACCATTTTGCAATACGGCAATATGGCCATACGGCCGGCGCCATTTTGTATTGCAAAATGGCGCCGGCCATATGGCCATATTGCCATATGGCCATATTGCCGTATTGCAAAATGGCGCTGGCCGTATGGCCGGCGCCATTTTGCAATGCGGCAATACGATTCGAGTGCAGGAGGTCGTCCCGGACCCCCGCTGGACTTTTGGCAAGTCTTGTGGGGGTCAGGAGGCCCCCCCAAGCTGGCCAAAAGTCCCTGGGGGTCCAGCGGGGGTCCGGGAGTGATCTCCTGCGCTCGTGACGTCGGGGGACAGGAACCAAAATGGCGCCGGCGCCATTTTTATTAACGCACCCGTGGCCCAAGAGTGGAAGATCACACCGGGACCCCCCACTGGACCCCAGGTAATTTAAGACATTTTGGGGGGGTTCGGGAGGGTGGGGGATTTATTTTAAAGGGTCGGGTGGGTTTTAGGGTTGTTTTAGTGTGCTGGTTTTCCCGCCCTCCCCCGATTTACGATTTACACGATTTAAAAAAAAACAAAACCGCGACGATCCGATTCCCTCCCCCCCAGCCAAAATCGATCGTTAAGACGATCGATCACATGATCCACATCTCTAATGAAAACTGAATATAACCCCCAAATTAGCTAGCAGTTGGCAAAGTGGAAACATGTAAAAATTAAAAAGGGTTGCCCACAAGACAGAACCTTGCGGAACACCAGATGCTACATCCCTAACTGATGAACACGCATTGTCAAGTTTAACACATTGTGAATGTTTGGATAAAACTGAGTTAAACTACTGCAACACCATCGTTGTGATACCCTGTTCCTGTAAATGCAATAATACTATATTATGGTTTAAAGTGTCGAAAGTGGAAGACACATCCAGTAACACCAACAAGAATGATATCCTCTTTCAAATCCACGCTGAAAAACATCAAAACTTGATAATAGCAAAGTCTCGGTGTTATTAACCTTCCTAAAACCGAACTGGTGTATATCTATTTATTTATTTATTTATTTAAAGTTTTTTTTCTATACCGGCATTCGTGATTAAAAATCACATCATGCTGGTTTACAGATAACATGGGGAGTGAGTCAATAACAGAACATTAACATTCCATAAACAAGTGCGATATATCTACCAGGTTTTGGTAATACAATTATCTACCAGGATTTGGTAATACAATTATGCCAAGACAGCAACTTCAATAATCTTAGCAACAAAAGGCAGAAAAAAATGGGGTGGTAGTTATTAAAATCTAAAGGATTCACATTAGCCTTCTTTAATAATGGCTTCACAGTAACACTTTTCAATGATGAGGGAAAATAGCCTTTGTTTAAGGAAAAATTTACTACCTGCCCCAAGAATTCACTCAGATCAGTTCTCAATAATTTCATCACAGCAGTGAAATATTAATTCATGTGACACAAAGTGGGATTCAACATACAAATTAGATCCTCAATACATTTAGATGATTATTGATCAAGGGAGCCCCACATTCGATCTTCAGAGACATGAGAGCTAGTTGGTGACCATTCTATAGCAGGCAAAGATTGCACTAAATTCTGGTTCTAATTTTGTTAGCTTCCCTCATTTCTGTTATTATTTCATCATCTCTCAACTGTTGATACCTCCAAAGATCCCACATTCTCAGTGACTCTAACTTTCAAACCTAATCGCGATACTAGATTTGCACGTGTAAGTGAAGGCACAGAGATTTATCATAGTATTTTATAAATTGTGTAGTGGGAACTGCACAGTTTATATAATACAGCATAGTTTTGCTCTGAAAGTATTTTGATTTATATTCCACCTTTGCTACTTCAGAGCAGATTACATTCAAGTACTGTGGGTACTGTTTCAGTATACAGGAATAGTTGCAATGTATTTAAAAAACTTAACTTTCCTGCCGATTAGGAATATATATAACCAAAATGTTTGGTTCAGTTTGTTTGGTTTTTGAGAGGTGAGAGTTTGTCAAAATTCAATTTGTTTAATTTTCTTTTAAATTTGATTTGCTTGCCAAACAAAAAAAAAAAAAAAGAAAAAAACTCCATTAAAAAAATGAGCAGCAAAAAAATAGTCCTCTAGCTGGACCAGGCCTCAGCACTGAGGCCCAACTAAGGCCTAGTTCCTTTTCTGGGGCCCAGCACAAGTTCAGGTCCTATTGCCATGGCCTAGGCCAGATGTTGAGACTAGGCCTGAGGTTGTATCCTATTACAAACCCTAACTAATCTGTAGCTTAGTCACATCTCTGAGGTCTTGCCCCAGAACCTAGGCTTGTTGCCATTACAAAGTCTTAGGTCTAGTGCAGGGGCCCAGCCTGAATCTGGATCCCATTGCTGAGGCCTAGGCCTGATGTAGGCTCCCAATGCTGTTGCCTGGTCCGGTCACTGAGACATAAGCCTAATCCCATTACTGAGATATAGAACCATTCCCAGGGCCTGGCTAAAGGCTAGGTCCCATTTCCTAGGTCTTGGCCTGGAAATAGGGCTCATCCTGAGGTCTAGTTTCATTGCCAAGCCCTAGAACTAGGTCCTAATGCCAAGGCTTACTGCTAGATCCTGTCCCAAGAGCACCAAGGCCTAGGCCTAGGCTGGATGGTGGATGCTACAATTTTAATGTACAGCCAATGAAATATATGGCAGTAGATGAAAATGGTACTATCAGCTTTGGAAGAAGGAACCGCAGTGATGTTAGTCTAGCACATTCTTCAAGTGGACAGTATTATTCTGGGCATGTTTTGGATGGAAGTAGTAATCAGGTGGACTTCTGGACTTAGCCTAGGCTAGGTCTAAACGTCAGTGATGGAACCAGACTGTCCACTGGGCCCTGGCACTAGCATAGGACTCGAGCTAAGACCTAGAGCCGAGCAAAGGATTTAGTCTGGGCTTTGGCACTGTGCCTAAGCATCAGGCCAAGCCTAGGCCTCAGGCTCAGCCCAGGCACTGACCCTAACCCTCATGCCTGGCCCTTGGCACCAGGCTTAAGCCTAGACCTCAGTGATGAGTCCCTGCCTCAGACTGGTTCTCAGCACTGCACCTATGCCTAGGTTTAGGTGATGGAGGCAGTTCTTGGGCTGGTAATCAGTGCCAGGCCTAGGCTTTGACGATAAGAATAGGCCTCGGGCTGGGCCCCAGCATCTGGCCTAGGCCTCAGCAACCAGACCAGATCTTGGACCTTGCTCAAGTTTCAGGCTTAGGCCTCAGTGATTGGACCAGGCCTTAGTCTGCGCCTTAGCACTAGGCCTAGGCCTTAGCAATGGGACCGGTCATTGGGCCCAGTCCTAGCACCAGGCTATGCATTAGTGATGGGACCAGGCCTAGGCCTGGGTTTGGCATTGGAACTAGGCCTCAGTTCGGGCACAGATGCTGGGCCTACATCTAGTTGATGTCACCATGCCTCTGGGAGGGGCCCTGGTACCAGACCTGTAGCTAGGCCTTGGCAAAAGAATCATATGGGTTCCTGGTCTCTCCAGAAACCTGTTTGTTTTTGTTTTGTTTTGTTTTTAAATGTACAACTACAAATTTACTTGAAAATATTTGGATATTTTTGTAGGAGGCTATTTTTGTTCGCTCCATTTGGAATGAACCAGAAATCACCTGATTTGTTGTATCTTACACATTCCTTTTAAACAAATGCACATCCCTACAATCTATGTATAAACATAGACACTTATATCTTACATATGAAGAAAAGTACAACATATACACATACAAATTCTGATTTATACAAGGAGGAATTTTATAAAGAATGCCTGCATACC